>NC_133449.1:300589518-301297018 GCF_048565385.1 Saimiri boliviensis
ATCACACTCCCTGGATTATCTGAAAACTGGGCACATGTCTCCTTGCAGGAAGCGAAATCAGACACAGAAAACAGTGCATGCACTCTAGATGCCCGCCCCGACCCCCCACCCCCCCGTCACCAATTTCCATCGGCTGCCTCCTGCCACTGACACAAGGTTGACTTTAAGGGCTGATGGGGCCTCACTTGGGCTGGTGCCGGTGGGGCTTGCTTTCTCACAGTCGGGGGTATAGGCTGGGGCTAGCTGGCTAAAAGGGAGGGGGCCCTGACGATCCTGGGGTGGAACCCTGCACTGGGCGAACCCCCCTCCGAACTGGGGGACTGAGGAGACCACAAGGACGACATCAGCCTTCCAGTGGGGGCAGCTAGGAGGGGTTCCCTTAGATGGCGGTTCCTGGTGTCTGGAAGTAACATGAGCCAGTAAAGGGCCATAAATGCCAGCACATAAGGGACCTCCTCCCATTTTCCTTCTTTTTTACAGAATAAGTCCAATTGTGAAATAGCATTATAGTGTATAGAACCATATGTAGACCACATCTCTCGATTTTCTAATTGTTGTATTGGACCCAAATGGTCTTGCAATAGAAAATAAATCTCTTTAAGTTAAATTTCATCTATTACATATTCTCTGCATCACAGATGAAATTACTAACCCTTTGCTTACCATCAAAACTATAGGACACAGATGATATTGACGCTATGACTACACAGGTTATGAAGACTTACATTTTGACTGCTACATACTCAACAGATCTAAAGCCAGGAGAGCTGTGATTACTGTGAGCTACGACGAAGTTGACAACTGAGTGGTGTTCCCTATCCTAATTTCATCAGCAGGTGTTTTACATACATGACCTGTACCATCACCAGGTCTATAAACAGACGTAATCCCGGACATTTAAACCAGGCACCACCAGGCCTTTACCAGCAGCAATGCACAGTGTGGCGGGTAAAAAGTTCCTCTTCAGTTTCCCTTCTTGCTAAAGAATAACAATAAATGTCAGAAATAATAGTTTCTTTTTTTTTTTTTTTTTTGAGACGGAGTTTCGCTCTTGTTACCCAGGCTGGAGTGCAATGGCGCGATCTCGGCTCACCGCAACCTCCGCCTCCTGGGTTCAGGCAATTCTCCTGCCTCAGCCTCCTGAGTAGCTGGGATTACAGGCACGTGCCACCATGCCCAGCTAATTTTTTGTATTTTTAGTAGAGACAGGGTTTCACCATGTTGACCAGGATGGTCTCGATATCTTGACCTCGTGATCCACCCGCCTCGGCCTCCCAAAGTGCTGGGATTACAGGCTTGAGCCACCGCGCCCGGCATAGTTTCTTTTAAAGACTAACTTTCTTCAAAGCCTTCTTGCTTTTTGCTAGTAACTCTGTGTTAAGCTCTATCCTATGTAGCTGTTAGAAATAAGGGAATGAGTCCATTCCATGTCCTTGTGCTTTAACCAAGATGTCTGTGTGGGACACACTCACCGGCGCCTCCCAGCTCACAGCCTACACCCCTTCCTTATTATAAATGTTCTTCCTTTTCTCGGTCCTTTCACAAGCAACTTCTTCTTTTCCTTGTTTTCTATTGCTTTTACCTACTTAAGACAGGTTTAAGTTGTTGGCCAATCGAGTTTAGCTTAGACTGTGAAGTCCAGCTCCAGCCAACAGAGACAAGACACAGCAGTAAAGACCCGATGTGTAAAGAATAAACATTCCTGCCTTTCCTGTGTTCTGTGTGCTCTTGTAGCAAGATTGCTGACAAAACTTGTTGTCTGAATGCTTATTTTTCCTTGCAGTACCTAAGAACAAGCATTCTGTCTCTAACACTCAGAAATCTGCAGGTCTAACCACAGCTTTATGCCGATTGTTCTTGAGCTAGAACTAGTGCCCCAGAGTACTTCAAACACTGGCCAGCATAAAAAACGCTCGTCTCAAGTGCTCTGGGATGCTCATCATCCTCCCCATGTCTAGCTCGGATTTCTGCCGGCACAGGAGTTTTTCTAAGGCCAGCAAGAGGAAACGCAGCCGGACCTTTGCCATCACTCCCTTTTAGATTCCCACATCCTGTTGAGAAGGAATAAGTCAAGGTAGCAAGGCCTTACAGAGTGCTGGAGAACAAAATATGACAAAAGAAGTAGTTTAACCAAGCAAAGCATAGAAGGAAAAGTGTAGATAAAGTGACAGTAAGAAAATACCGTTTCAGAAAATAACTTTTGGAACAAAAACAAGAAAAGGCAAGGCCAAGATCCCCCTAGGGTAGCCTCTAACAATCCTAGAGAGAATGCCAGTGCCGAAAACCCTGGCGCACCTGCGGCTGGCCTCAATACCAAATGCCGAAAACCCTGGCGCACCTGTGGCTGACCTCAATACCAAATGCCAAAAACTCTGGTGCATCTTGGGGTGGCCTGAAATACCAAATGCCCAAAACCCTGGTGCGTCTGCGGCTGGCCTCAATACCAAATGCCGAAAACCCTGGTGCATCTGCAGCTGGCCTCAATACCAAATGCCAAAAACCCTGGCACGCCTGCGGCTGACCTCAATACCAAATGCCAAAAACCCTGGTGCACCTTGGGGTGGCCTGAAATACCAAATGCCCAAAACCCAGAGTTCTTGAGTATTAGTCAGTGAGGGTTCCCACACCAAATGCCAAAACCCCAGTGCATCTAGCAGGTGTCCAACAGGGAACCCCAAAGTCCAAGCTGGGGCCACAGAACAACATGACCCTGTTGTCGTAGGGTACACAACAGGGGACCTCTCACAACCAAGTGTCCTGCCTTCAATAACTGCCCAAATACCATCAGCAGGGAGCCCAAACAAACATTGCAAATGAAACATACATTTCAAAGCAGAAATTAAAATAAAACAAAATGACCAACAGAAATGAAATGGCATTAGAGGAGACAGGACCAGGAGAAGGAATGACAAGGATGTGGCTGGTCATGCTCTGGGGACTTTGAATTGACCATCTAGCCAAAGGTCTAATTTCCTGGCTCACCTGATATTGGCAGGGGTGGGTAGACGGGAGGACACTCACCCGTCCGCAGGAGCCAAAATGGCGGCGGCCAGTCTCCACCTCTGTGCCTGGGTCAAGGTCTCCTCTCAGGGTTTCCCCAGCTTGGGCAGCCTTGGCATGTGGACCGGTGACCTGCCAGCCGGAGCAGGGGTCCCACGTGTGGTGGTGGCACTGGGGCTACTCCCATAACCACTCAGTCCTGCTGCTTGCCGGGAAAGATGGCGGCTATGGAAGCGCCTTTGGCTGAGGTTACAGCTCTGCTGCACTAGCAGCTCTATGACTTTCTTCAATCGCTGGAGAGCCGATCGCCATCTCTCTCTGATCACTGCTTCTTGCCATCTCGCCAATCACCATCTGGCCAATCACCACTGCTCTGCCAGCTGCTGTCTCGCTCCCTCTCCACCGCCCAGCCTTCTGGTCAGTGGCCCCCTCACCACTTCTCTTCTTTCAAGAGACCTCAGTTGTCCCACCAACTGCCAACCACCACCCCTCCACCCGCCACCGCCACCTCCACTGCCTCATCTTCATGTCTGCCAGATGATACGGGGCAGGTGAGCCCCAAAACTGGGGCTTAGCCCAGGAGGGTTCTTGGCTTTACCCAGGAAACAATTCAAGGGTGAGCCGGCAGTGTCAGGCAGCAATCTTATGGGCCAGCACTGCTCCGTGCAGAGCGGGGCTGACTCATAGGCAGTGTGCCCAGAGTCCACAGCATATGGCTTGTTGCCAACTGTATTTATACCCACTTCTACCCACTTTCAATTGCATGCAACTTAAGCAGCAGGTCAATGCAAACTGAGGGGTGGGTTATCTAGAACTTTCTGGGAAAGGGGTGATAACTTCCATGTTGTTGCCATAAAAGCAGTGGTAACTTCTGCATTGTTACCATGGCACTTGTAAACTGTCATGGCACTGGTAGGCATGCCTCATGCTAACGAGCAACGTGGGCAGTCAGGATTCGCCCTGTTACCATCTGCTGGTCTCTGCCAGTCTCCACTTCACCTCATCTGGACTGGGTCTTGCCTTAGTCAGCAAGGCTGTGACCAAGACGCAAGCCTGCCACCCTCCCACCTCACTTGCACTTAACACCACCTCTGGAAGATAACTGCATATTGGCCCAGAGATAACTGTTTGAGTCTTCTTTACAGATGCGTTTGCAGGTGTTTCTCAGTTAATTTACCAAACCTTCTTCACTATCTGTGATGCCACAGTGGGCAGCATGGAGCACTTGCTGCGTGTCTGGCCATCTCGGGGACAGATGTCACATTTGTTTCTATAGCTGGGTATGCAGGGAGGCCTCCCCACAGCCACCTCCCGTCCCAGGTGGCGGCAGCCCAGGAGCCGCCCATCTCCTTGGGGGTACAGAGGTGCTGTGGGAAGCCTGCATCTCTGCCGATCTGATGGGCGGGAACCGGCGTGCAGAGGACCTGCGTGTGCACTCTTACTGTAAGTGAGGCTTCTTCTCAGGGCAGGTCTCTTCACAAGGGAGAGCCCTTTGCCTTTCTTTTTCTGTGCCCATTTTTCCAACAGATAATTGGTTTTTTGCCTTGCCTGTTAGGAGCTTGTTACAGTTTGCAGAGCTGGTCCTTTGTGCAATAAGTTCCAAGCATTTCCCCATGTGCTACGTCTGTCATTTTCTTCATGGGCTTTTGTTAATGCAAAAATGTGTATTTATTTTTTCAGATGAGGCCTGCTCTGTCACCCAGGCTGCGGTGGAATGGCACAATCTTGGCTCACTGCATCCTCCACCTTCCAGGTTCAAGCGATTCTCCTGCCTCAGCCTCCTGAGTAGCTAGGATTACAGTGTCTGCCATCGTGCCTGGCTCTTTTTCTTTTTTTGTATTTTTGCAGAGACAGGGTTTCCCCATGTTGACCAGGCTGCTCTTGAACTCCTGACCTCAGGTGAGCCACCCACCTCAGCCTCCCAAAGTGCTGGGATTACAGGTGTGAGCCACTGCGCCCACCCTGTATATTTCATTTTTTAATATGTTTTATTTTTTAGAGCAGTTTTAGGTTGACAGTAAAATTAAGATGAAGATACAGAGATCTCCCACAGACTCGCCTCCCCTCCCCCACACGGCCTCCCCACTATGAACTTCCCCACCAGCAGGGCACGTGTTACAGCTGATGAACCTGCAACCACCTCCACCATTGTCACCCAGCACCTGTAGCCCACGTTCAGGTTCACTCTTGGTGCTGTGCCCTCTAAGGGTTTGGACAAATATCTAACAACACGTATCCACCATTATAGCACCACAGAGGAGTTTCACTGCCCTAGGAGTCCTCTGTGCTTCGTCTGTTCAACCGTCCCTCCCTAGCCTCTAGCAACCACTGATCGAGTTACCATCTCCAGGGTTTTGCCTTTTCCCAAATTTCCTCGAGTTGGAATCTGCAGCTTATAGCCTTTCCACATTGGCTTCTTCCTCTTAGTGATAAGTGTCTCAAGTCTCTCTGTGCCTTTTCACAGGCAGGCAGGCAGCTCACTGCTTCCACGTGCTGGATAATAGGCCACGTCTGGACCTGCCACCATTTATTTATCCATTCACCTACTGAAGGGCGCCTCGGTTGCTTCCAGGTTTTGAAACTCTTCAGTAAACACCCATGTGCAGGTTTTGTGTAGACAGAAGTTTCCAGCCCCTTTGGGTAAACACTGAGAAAACATGATGATTGAACCACACCGTGAGACCATGTCGAGTTTTGTGAGAAACTGCCAAACAGTCTTCCACAGCAGCTGCCCGACTGTGCGTTCCCACGGGCGATGATGCGAGTCCCTGTCACTCCACCTCCTCGTCAGCACCTGAGGGTGCCCATGTCTGGGTTTTGGCCATGCTGGTGGGTGTGTGCTGCTGTCTCGTGTTGCTCCAATTGGCATTTAGCTAGTGGCACGTGACGCTGGACACCTCATGTGCTCACTGCCCCCTGCAGCTCTTCTTCAGTGAGATTTCTCTTCCAGTATTTTGCTCACTTCTAAAATCTGTTGTCCGCTTTTTAGTGTTGAGTTCTAAGAGTTCTTTGTGCATTTTCAGTCCTGTGCTTTATCAGATAAGTCTTTTGCAAATATTTTCTCCCAGTCTGCAGCTCGACTTCTCTTGACCGTGTCTTTGGCAGAGCAGAAGTTTCTCGTTTTCATGAAGTCCAACTTACCCATGAGTGTTGGATCTAAAAGGTCATCTCCATACCCAAGGCCATGTAGGTTTTGTTCTGTGTTATCTTCTAGGAGCTTTATAGTTTTGTGTTTTACGTTTAGGTATGTGATCGATTTGGAGTTCATTTTTGTGAAGGGTGGGAAGTCTGTGTCTAGATTTGTTTTTCTGCACATGGAGGTCCTGTTGTCCCAGCACCATTTGTTGAGAAGACTCTCTTTGCCCCCTGAAATGGCCTTCGCTCCTCTGACCGCATCCACGAGGGTCTGTTTCTGGGTTCTCTGCTCTGCCCGCTTGTCCATCTTTCATTCACCACCGGCTTTGATTAGTGCAGGTTCATCCTGAGCCTGGAAGTCGGCCAGCGTCAGTCCGTGACTTTGTTCTTCGGTTTTGTATTCCTTGTGCCGGGTCTTTTCTTTCTCTATGTGAACTTCAGAATCTATTTGTCAGTATCCACAGAATAACGTGTTAGGATTTGGATTGAGTGTATACATGTATATACTCCCTAGTAATGTATATATCAGTCTCCATAGTAGCTGGGGTTACAGGCACCCGCCACCCCACCACCATCCCCGGCTAATTTTTGTATTTTTAGTAGAGATGAGGTTTCCCCATGTTGGCCAGGCTGGTCTCGAACTCCTGACGTCGGTGATCCTCCCACCTCAGCCTCCCAAAGTGCTGAGATTATAGGTGTGAGTTGCTGTGCCGGGCCTGAGTATACATCATTTTAAGTGGTAAATTTTGGCAATCTTGTATCCGTTCTTCTGAATTGTCAGGTACAGTTAGAAAGCCTTTTCCCATCCAGTGACATCCTGCACCTGTGTTTTCAGCCAGACCTTACTTCCTTCTCCACGAAGATCTCTGGTCTTTGGGGATTATTCTGGTATTGAAGATGAGATAAAGGTTAAGTTGAATCTTCTTCTAGGTGAAACTCATCCGGAAGGTGAAATCTCAGTTTCTGTCTCACAGATCACACACACCTGTTCTCAGTGGCCGCTGGAAAGGAGGACGCGTCCCACAAAACCCAGCGGCAGCCGCCTTGATCCCATCCCCTGGTCATCACACTCCACCAGCACCTCCCCTTCCCCTGGACCCGCTGAGGAGGGAGCACGGGGCTGGTCGCTGGTGTTTCCTCCCACTGGAAGCTGCTCAGCTTGAAGGGAAAGCGGGTCTGAGGCTGCAGCCCCCACCCGCCCTGGCTGCAACCAGCCCTGCGGTCGCCATGAGCTTCACTCGTGTGCTCCATGTAGGTTCTGAGCAGCGCTGGAACTGCTCTGGGCTCAGAGGGCGCCTGTGGCCTGCTCCTGTGGGTGCTCCATGCCTGTCTACCTTGCTGGAAAAATACAAGCTTAAGTGATAAAATTGGTAAGAATTTCAAGACAGTGTCCCCAGAGCCTTCAACCCAAAGTGGCCCTTCTCTCCCCAGGCACAGCGGGGTACCCAGGGGCAGGAAGGGTGGTCCTGGACATCAGTCTGGGAGGGGCCAGTGCCTCAGCCTCTATGCCCACGCTGTCCCCTCTCTACACGTCCTTGCCTGTCCCCGGAGAACTGAGCGACTGCCAGGAGCCAGCCTGTACCCCACTACGAGGCCTGGCCCTGCTCCTGGCGCTGCTGGCTGGAGTTCCTTCGTGGCTGCCCAGTGCACAGCTCCTGCACCATGCGGCATGGGTCTTCGTCTTCACGGGAGGGCAGTGCTGATGCCAAGTTTGCACCTCAGCCGGTGCAGATGCAGGGGTGCAGCCCAGCTCCCGCACAGGGGCTCGGTCCTCTGCGTGTGACCCCGTGGTGGGTGGCTTGCAGCCCTTCCTGCTACCTGCTGAGCTCTCCACAGCCACGTGCTTCCTCCCCGCTCCCTGGATGGCACAGATGCAGGGTGGCCTGTGTCCTCCCATGGCAGGGGGCACACACGCAGCCCCAGGGATGGCCCCAGCCTTGCTCTCCCCGCTCTTCCCCGAGATGGGGCTGGGACTCCCGGGGTAACATCACCTCCTCCCCACAGCCCTCCTCGTCTGCACCATTAGGCCCTTTCACTCACTTGCCGGGGTGGGCCAGGTGGGCAGCTCAGCAGGTGGCCCTGAGCCCTGGCCCCAGCCCAGGCATCTGGCGAAACCCTTCCTGGCCTCAGCCTCAACTGTGCAGTGGGCATGACCAGCACTCCACCTCAGGCAGCTGTGGGCATGGAACCAAGTTAATCCACCGACAGGGCTCAGGATGGCACCCACATAGGTCCACTGGGTTTTTTACGTCATCTCATGCCATCTCTTCTCAAGCGTCTGGGGCCACATCTCTGTGACATGGGGCCTCCTGCCATCAGCGTGCACCTGGGAGCAACCTGGTCCTGTCTGCACCCGAGCCCCACGTCCCAAGAGCCCAGGGTCCCCCAGTGGCCCTAGTCCCTTGGCCCCCAGGGGTGCTGCCTTGCTCTGGGAGGGCTCTGTGTCCCGCCTTGCAATCATATGTCACAACCGTCACTATCGCACTGGTCGAGGGCGCAATGGCAGCAGCAGTTGGGGGGTGCTGAACGGGCACCGTCAACGCAGGGTGAGGGGAAGCTGGATGAAGCAGCACACGTGGCCTGGGGAATCGGCTTCTTCTGCCGGGAAAAGGGCTATTTCCATAAGCTGCTGGCTGTCAAAAGTCATTTAGCTCCCCCTGTGTTCCAGAGAATATAATCTATTATTCGTTCAAAAGTAGGCTTCCTGAGGTAACTATAAAACCCCCAATATTGACGCTAACTCACGTGGAAAGCTGCAGGAGGCCGGCCTGGCTTTTGCAAGATAATAGCAGGGCTCGTGTGCTCTGTGCTGAAACCTGCCATCCCTTCGATTTCCTCCTGGGAAACTGGGCCATCCGCAAAGGTGACAGCCCTGCCAGCCGCCACATCCTCCTGTGCTCAGTGTCCAGGCAGCGCGGTCACAGCGTGCAAATCCGAGTGCTGGAGGGCCCTCTCCTCCCCACAGTGCCTGCCACCCAGCCCTTCCTCCCTCTGGCACCGACAGGGGTGGCGTGCTGCCCCTCCCACAGCCCTGCCCGGGTGGGGACCCCCGGGGGCGGGGTCCAGGGTCCTCCCTCGTCCCACCTCCCTCCTCATCACTTCCAGCTCCTCCACGTCACCCCTGTGACCCTCATTCCCGTGAAGCTCACAATGGCAGAGCCCATGCTGACCCTCAGGGAGGATGACAGCTGTGGTGGGCTGGACTGTGCCTGCCTGCAGGTGCAAATGTTGAAGTCCTGACCCCAGGACCTCAGAATGTGACTCTACTTGGAGATGGCGGTCTTTACAGAAAGGATTTCAGTTCCACAAGATCATGAGTGTGGGCTCGACGTGACCGGCGTCCTGGTAGGCACAGGGGAGCAGGAGGCAGACAGGCAGAGTGGGCGACCCGTGAGGACTCAGGGAGAAGCCGGTGTCTGCAGCCAAGGAGAGGCCTCAGGAGGGAGCAGCGCTGCTGTGACCTCAGACTGCCAGCCCCGTGGGCGTGCTGCGAGCAATAAATGTCTGCTGTTTAAGCCCCAGCCTGCTGTCCAGAATGTCATAGGCTTTCGGACCAGAGCGACTCCATCTTGAGTGAGGGCTGGGAAAGTGAGGCGGAACTGGCTGGACTGTGTGCCCAGAGTCAGACCTCCCGGGGCTCTAGGGGTTTACAGTTCAGGAACAGATTAATCACGTTACTAAACAGACCCAGACTCAGGAGGGCCCAGATACCCCCATATCCGGAGAGCAAAGGCATTCCCCCTTCTGCTGTAAAGATAGTAATACTGATTCTGACAAAACACAGTAATTAAGAAAATCAGTCTTCTGTCACCAACCCTCGCAGCCGAGCACACCCCACACATACAAGCACTGTGCCTAGGCAGACACGGCCCCTCCTCTTACTCTTGGGTGCGTCCTGCTCGCCTGTGGAGTGACCGCTCTTTCACCACCGCACTCTCTTAATAAACTTGCTTTTACTTGGCACTGCGGACTCATCCTGAATTACTTCTTGCACAAGATCCATGCTACACATGGCCACGTGGGACCACCGACGCAGAGCTGGACAGCAGGCCCTGTGTTACCCGGGCTGCCCAGGCACCCACGCACCCGCACTCACGCCCTTTCTGTCCCAGTGCTCCAAGGGTGGCACGGTGCGGCCTGTCCTGCGTGCTGGGCACTGCTCAGTGGCTCTGTGGGTCATGGGCCCTTCCTGACACTCGATAGAGAGGGGCTTTCTGGAGTCATGAAACAGGACACTGAGAGCGGCTGCCTCATCTGGAGTCGGAGTCCAGTGTTGGGGACAAGCAGTGACCGCCTGTCTGAACTCTGCCTCCTCCATGCTGGCGACAAGGGCGGGAAGCAGGGGAGCGGCCTGACACCACCGAGCAGATGCGGGAGCTGCGTCCCATCCCATCGCCCAGCAGCTGTTCCTGCGAGTTCTGCTTGTATGCAGGTGACGCCTGACCTGCACTGTCTACACCTTCCCAAGCCCACAAATTCACTTGGTAGGATTTTATTTTTACTGGATGAATCCTACAGGGCTTGTCCCCCATGAGCTGAGATGAATGGATGGTGACGGCTTCACCCCTGGAGTTCACACATCCTCCAGGGGCACCACAGCTCCGGCTGCAAATGAGCCTGTTCATTTTCTTTTCTTTCTTATTTTTAGTAGAGACGGGATTTTGCCATGTTGGCCAGGCTGGTCTCAAACTCCTGACCTCAGGTGATACACCGACCTCAGCCTCCCAAAGGACTGGGATTACCAGTGTGAGCCACCACACCCAGCCATGCCTGTTACTTTTCATGATCAGAGAACTATAAATGAAAAGACACTGAGGTACCATATCTGTCCTATCAGATTGGCAAAACTCCACAAGGTCACCACCGCACCCTGACGGGGAGGCTGCAGAAAAACACGCGATCTCACGCCTTGCTGCTGGGATGCAAACAGCACAGCCCCTGTGGGAGGAAGCTCAGAGAGCCTGGGAAGGTCCGTGTGTGTTCACAACTGCATCCTACAATTCCACTCCTAAGCAGCTATCAAAGTCACACTGTCAAAAATATCAGAAACTGAATTTTCAAGGCCATTCAAGGTAGTCCTACTTTTAATACCTACAGACATTTTTTTAACCAAAGGATATATCCTAGAAACATATATTGTGTATGTATATAACTAAACAAAACCTCTGAGATGAAAAACACATTTGAAATGAAAAATTCACAAAATGAACTTAGCAGCAGTTGGAAAACTGCAGAAAAATACCAGCGAACTTGAATACAAGCGAGAATTGGAATACAAGCATTAGAAAGTATTTAAACCTAAGCACACAGATGGGAGAAAAGTTTAAACATAAACAGAACATCCCTGACATTGAAACAGCATCAAGCTGCTCATATACATACAACTGGAGTCCCAAAAGGAAGAGGCAGGCAGAAAAATATTTGAAGAAACCTTGGATGCAACATTTTCTTTTTTTGTTTGTTTGGGTTTTTTTGTTGTTGTTGTTGTTTTTTAAATATATATTTTGTTGCGTTTTAGGTTTTGGGGTACATGTGAAGAACATGCAGGATTGTTGCATAGGTACACACTTGGCAGTGTGGTTTGCTGCCTCCCTCCCCATCACCTATGTCTGGCATTTCTCCCCATGTTATCCCTCCCCAACTCCCCACCCCCCGCTGTCCCCCCCCTAGTTTCCCCCAACAGACCCCAGTGTGTGATGCTTCCCTCCCTGTGTCCATGTGTTCTCATTGTTCAATACCCACCTACAAGTGAGAACATGCGGTGTTTGACTTTCTGCTCTTGTGTCAGTTTGCTGAGAATGATGGTTTCCAGGTTCATCCATGTCCCTACAAAGGACGTGAACTCATCGTTTTTTATGGCTGCATAATATTCCATGGTGTATATGTGCCACATTTTCCCTGTCCAGTCTATCATCGATGGGCATTTGGGTTGGTTCCAGGTCTTTGCTATTGTAAACTGTGCTGCAGTGAACATTTGTGTGCATGTGTCCTTGTAGTAGAATGATTTATAATCCTTTGGGTATATACCCAGTAACGGGATTGCTGGGTCAAATGGAATTTCTATGTCTAGGTCCTT
The DNA here is from genome assembly GCF_048565385.1 of Saimiri boliviensis. Classification (NCBI taxonomy): domain Eukaryota; kingdom Metazoa; phylum Chordata; class Mammalia; order Primates; family Cebidae; genus Saimiri; species Saimiri boliviensis. Next base: position 300,601,730 of record NC_133449.1, read on the forward strand.
GAGGAATCGCCACACTGTCTTCCACAATGGTTGAACTAATTGACACTCCCACCAACAATGTAAAAGTGTTCCTGTTTCTCCACATCCTCTCCAGCATCTCTTGTCTCCAGATTTTTTAATGATCGTCATTGTAACTGGTGTGAGATGGTATCTCAATGTGGTCATTAGAGAAATGGATGCAATATTTTCAAACTTGATGAATCTCACAGACTGATAAGCTCAATAAGCCTCGAGCAGGACAAACAAAGAAAAGCAGCCAGAGAAACACATGTGAAACACCAAGAAACAGGGCAGCCGCCAATGGGTCCTTGGAAGCAATTCCAGTCAGAAGACAATGGATGGAGCCACGTGCTTTCGTGACAGAAGAAGAAGTGCCCATCAACCTAGACAATTAGTGAAAATATCTCTCAAAAAATGAGGGCAAATTCAGAACATCTCCATACAAACAACAATTGGTAGAATTCATTTTCAGTAGCTCTGCATGACAAGAAACGCTGGAGGAAGCTGCTGAGGCTAAAGGGAACACATCGGCCGTACTTCACACGAAAGTGAAATGCGTGACAACAAAGTACGAATGGAACAGAAACAGAACTTCACTGTTTAAAGTGATTAGCACTCACGTTAAGGGTTATCATATCATCTGGGTGTAGACTAGCTTGAGTTTCAGCTGCCGATTGACAATTGCAGAAAAAAGCACTCAACAAGTAAAGCAAAAAGGTCTAGCTGAAAAGCCAGTAAGACACATTTGAATCCAAAAGCAAGATAAATTGATAATTCTTTTTTTTTTTTTTTTTTTTTGAGACGGAGTGTCGCTCTTGTTACCCAGGCTGGAGTGCCATGGCGCGATCTCGGCTCACCGCAACCTCCGCCTCCTGGGCTCAGGCAATTCTCCTGCCTCAGCCTCCTGAGTAGCTGGGATGACAGGCACGCACCACCATGCCCAGCTAATTTTTTGTAATAAATTAATAATTCTAAAAGAAGGAAGAAAAAAGAGGAAAAAGGATAAAGCACAGATAGGACAAATTTAAAAACATTGATAATTACATTAAATTTAAATGATGTAACATTCCAATTAAATGGCAGAGATTATCAACTGAAATAAACAAATGAATAACTAACTCTAAGCTGCCTACAAGAAACCCATTTTCATATCAATACACAGATAGGTTAAGGCCAAGCATGGTGGCTCATGCCTGTAGTCTCAGCACTTTGGGAGACCAAGGTAGGAGGATTGCTTGAGGCCAGGAGTTCAAGACCAGCCCAGGAAACATGGTGAAACCTCATCTCTATGAAAAATACAATATTACCTGGTGTGGTGGCGTGCCCCTGTGGTACTAGCTACTCGAGAGGCTGAGGTGGGAGGATTGCTTGAGCCTAGGAGGGTGAGGTTATAGTGAGCCAGTATGGTTCCACACCGCTGCACCCCAGCCTGGGTGACAGAGCAAGATCCCACCTCAAAATTTTATTTAAAAAAAAAAAAAAAAAGCCCAGGCACAGTGGCTCACACCTGTGATCCCAGTGCCCTGGGAAGTCAAGGCAGGCAGATCACCTGAGGTCAGGAGTTTGAAACCAGCCTGGCCAACATGGTGAGACCCCATATCTACTAAAAATACAAAAATTAGCTGAGCATGGCTGTGGGCATCTGTAATCCCAGCTACTCGGGAGGCTGAGGCACAAGCATCACTTGAACCAGGGCACCGGCCAAGGTTGCAGTGAGAGTGAGACCATCCCATTGCACTCCAGCCTGGGTGACAAGGGTAAAATTCCATGTTAAAAAAATATATATACATATACACACACACACACACACACACACACCCCCCACACACACACGCATATATATACATATGTACACGCATACATATTATGTGTGTGTACATATATATACACATACATATACATACATACACACATACATGTGTGTGTGCATATATATACACACACATACATACGTACACACATACATATTAAGTGTGTACATATATATACACACACATATATACATACATACACACATACATATTATGTATGTGTACATATATATACACAGACACACATATACATACGTGCGCACATACATATTATGTGTGTGTACATATATATATATACAGACACACATATACATACGTACGCACTTAGATATTATGTGTGTGTGTACATATATATATATGAGACACAGATAGGCTAAAAGGAAAAGGCGATACAGGGGTATGCCAGGGAAATGCCATCAAAAGAAAGCTGTCATGTTGCCATGACACAAGGCAGACGTCAGAACAATGAACATCACCAAGGATAAAGAAAGACAACAGAGTCAAGCCATCAAGAGGACATCATGACCCCAAATGAGTACGCTCCTAACAGAGCTTCTAAATACATAGAGCAAAATTCAAAAATATTCATCACTGAAACATGATTACATTGGATGTGGTAAAATTGTTCCAACATTTGCTTTTTGAAAGACACCAGAAGGAGAGTGGTGTTGGCGAGAGGGCTGGCTAGAACTGCCCGGCACGCATCCCCTCCGCCCCCAGGAAGGACCAAGGCGACGAGCCAACGGCGACAATTTGACTCAAGTGTCCAAGGCAGAGTGCTGGAGAGCAGCAGAGCTGTGGAGACACACCTGTGGTGCTTGGAAGTCCAGGAGGGCAGCCTGGAGCCACCCGGCCTCTGCCGCCCAGTCTTCCTCACCCACCAGTTTGACTCAGAAGCAAAGAGGGACCTCCTGTGGCCAGGAAAAGGTCAGCAGATCTCCACCAGCTGCCACCACTACAGCCAACACAGACAGACCTTGCTGCAGGAGAACCCACAGTCATTGCAAAGCCCTGCGCCCAGTTTGCAGCACTGCAGGGAATTCACACAGCTGCGCCGTCCCAATCAGGAGCACAACGTGGGCACTTCCCACCCCACACCCACACCGACAGCCAAGCTGCTACTGCATCTGGAGGGGGTGGACCTGGGGCCAGTAGCACCCACACCTCTCCGGCACTAGGGCTCCACCTCCATGCTGCCAAACCCACACGGGCAACTGAACTCCACAACCCCAGCTTCTTGGGGCTTGGGCCCAGGTTCAGCTGGCAGCTTTGGTCCTGCACAGCAGGGAGAGCCATCCCCACCGCAGCTCTTCCAGCAGGAGGAGCTGTCTGCCCATCCCACCTGCAGCAAACCCACCCTTGAGCCAGCCAAACAGCTGCAGGTCTCCCCACTTAGGACCCACCTGCCCCCAAGCAACTGATAGCAGGAGCTCAGCGTCTGAGAAATCAGCCCCACAGCGCCTACCATCTGCAGATACGCCCCTGGCCTGCTCAGTGGCCCTGTACCTCCAATAAGGGCCTAAGAAAAAGTCCCACAGGCTGCCCCTGGCAATATACAAAAATTAGTAGCATTTCTATACACAAACAAAACACTAGCTGAAAAAGAAATCGAGAAGGCAATCCCATTTCCAATAGCTACAAAAAACATGTAACACCTAAGGATAAATTTCTTTTCCTTTTTTTTTTTTTTTTCCTTTTCCTGAAAAACTAGTCCACTGGGAACCTAGGGATAAATTTAACAAAACAGATGAAAGACCTCTACGAGGAAAACTACAAAACACTGATGAAAGAAACTGAAGCAGATATGAACAAATGAGACAACTCATGCTCAAGGATCAGAAGAATTAATATTGTTAAAATGATTGTGCTACCCAAGGCAATCTACACATTCGAGGCATTGCCTATCAAAATACCAGTGACATTCTTCATAGAAAAATAAACAATACTGAAATTTGTATGGAACCACAAAAGATTCCAAATAACCAAAGCCAACCTGAACAAAAATAACAAAGCTGGAGGGATCACACTCCCAGACCTCAAAATACACTAGAAACCTAAAGTAACCAGAACAGCATGGAAGTGGCATAAAAACAGACACATGGACCAATGGAACAAAACGGAGGGCCCAGAAATTAATCCACTTTCTACAGCCAACTGATTTTCAACACAGGTGCCAAGAACACTGTGGAAAGGACGGATTCTTCAGTAAACGGTGCTGGGTAGTGGCTCACACCTATTCCAGCTACTCGAGAAATGGGAGGATTGCTTGTGCCCAAGACCAGCCGGGGCTACACAGCAAGACCCCATTTCTACAAAAAGTTGAAAAATTAGCCAAGTGCTGTGGTGCATGCCTGTAGTTTCAGTTATTCTGGAGGCTGAGATGAGAGGATTGCCTGAGCTCTGGAGTTCAAGGCTGCAGTGAACTATGATTGTGCCACCACTCCAGCCTGGATGACAGTGCGAGACGCTGTCTCTTAAAAAAAAAAAAAAAAATTATACTCTAATGCTTACAGCAGACCAATTCATTGTACGCAAAAATGGGGACATCCTACTGGCCATCAGCATCTGGTGGTTAGCCCAACTGTGGTGCATTCACACCAAGGAATGCCACTTGGCAATTAAAAGGAACTACTGTTACGTGCAACACTGAGGAGTTTCACAAACACTGTGCCAAGTAAAATAAGCCAGATACAAAAGACTGAATGATTCTATCCATGTAAATTTCTAGAACAGACGAATCTGCAATGACAGAAAACAGTTTGGCTGCAAGGGGGCAAGAAGGAGATTTCGTTTGTGTTTGGAGTCAGGATCTGACTCTGTGACCCAGGCTGTGTGCAGTGGTGCAATCACGGCTCACTGCAGCCTCAGCCTCCCAGGCTCAAGCAATCCTCCCGCCTCAGCCTCCCAAGTAGCTGGGACCACAGGCGTGCACCACCACGCCCAGATAATTTCTACTATTTTTGTGGAGATGAGGCCTCACTATGTTGCTCAGGCTGGTCTTGAACTCCTGGGCTCAAGTACTCCTCCTGCCTCGACCACCCAAAGTGCTGGGATTACAGGCATGAGCCACCACGCCTGGCAGTTTTTAAGTAATGCAAATGTTCTATATGTCTGTTGTAACAGGGTTTGCATGGGTGAAGACATTTGTCAAAATTCATAGAATCGCCCAGTTAGAATGCGTTTTCTTTATATAAATTATTCATCAGAAAATGAAAAGGGAAAAAAGCTAGGGGTAACAACAAAAATACCCTTTTAGATGAATATAAAATAATCCTCAAAGAACCATCATTTCCTCATCCTTGGCAAGCACTCCCTCCAGGAGAGCGGCTGTTCTCTTTCCGCCCCTCTGATGTCAGCCCCTGTTCCTCGGAGCCCAGATCCACAGCATCGTCCACCTAAGCAGGAAACAGAGAGGCTCTCTAGAATAGATGTCAGCTTGGGAACAGAACCCTGCAAGGGGATAGGCACGCCACAGTCAACCACACGCCTGCTCAGGGAGGTCCAGGAAGACAAAGGTCTTTAAAGGAAACATGAGCATGACCACAATGGCTTAGCGATAATTATCCTGGGCTACAAACATCAATAGCCAAGGCGACTCCAGTCGGAGGTTGGACAGGCAGTTGCTGGGCACCTGTCCTTGCAGAAATATTTTTTGTGTAAGGGTGCGACGGCCTTTGTGTCAGCCTGTGGTTTTTGCAGTCCTTTCTGGTATGTGGCATGTGAGCTTAAGTGTCCTCTCTTCAGGGCCTGCCCCCTACTCTTTGTCAGGCCTTTCTTAACATTAGTGACTCCATTTTGATTCTGACAACTTTCACAGCATGTATTCAGAGCAGCCGCTAGGTGTTCATCCAGAAGTGGCTGTGAGCAGTTGCTGGGATCATAGTAAGAGTCCATTCTGCACAAATGAAAGTCAAGACAGGCCCTTGGGGAAAGGTTGGGCAGGGCAAGCCCCACATGAGCAGGGCAGGAGAGGGGCCACCACCCCACCAGAAATGTCAGGTGATCATCAGGTGATGCTCAAGCGTCTAAAATAATCATTGGTTGCAGCTGGTGCCAGGGAAAGGTAGGCTCCCAACAGATGGAAAACACTGAAGCTTGAGACGAGCCGCTTGCTGGTGAGGTCTCAGGAGTTGGTGAGGTCAAGCAGTACGAGGCGAAGAGGCAAGATGACCTTCCTTTAGGAACACTCGACTGGTAGGGGAAGACTGCCTCAAGAGAGCGCCGCACAGCTCCAGAAGGCACACTGCACGCAGCCCTCCCATGTGCTGGTGCATGCGGACAACCACCCCAAGGGAGGGATCCAGGAGAAGGGACGCAACTCCCCAGAAGCATGCCGACGTATAAACCCCAAGTCAAAGGTCCAAACCGTGCACCTGGCCCCCTTCTAAGTGTGCTTTACATCCTTTTACCCCTGCACTGAAACTTGCCTCAGTCTCTCACTCCACCTTCTGCCCCTTGGATGAATTATTCCCTCTGAGAAGGCAAAAACCGAGTTGCTGCAGACTCATAAGGATTTGCTGCTGCTGACACCAGAAGACAGAGTTCTGGACTCCCTGTGGCCCTGGAGAGTAGCAGCCTCCCCTCTTTTTCTGGGAGCTCCCCCTGCCCGCCCCTGCACTAGGACATGGCAGCAGGCACTCAACTCATTATAGTCCATGCCATCAACACCTGTGTGTGCATGTGCCCCAGTCTCACCTAGGAATGAGGTGTGGCCTCCCTCTGGCATGAAAGGTTAGCCTTTGGGGAACCCTAAGCAGATGACCACATTCAAATGGCAAGATTCTCAAACACCAGCCCACAAGCCACCACTGGAAGGGCTGCTCGTGCATATTGTGGCATTTACCAATGACTTCTCAATGATAGAAAAGTGTTCTTGGGCGGGCTAGAGTCCTGCAGGAGCTGCGTCCTTGCAAGAGAGCCAGCAGCGGGGCACAGGGGTCACATCTTGGGCCTAGAAGTCCCTGCCTCTGACCTGCTAGCAAGCTGGCTGCTCTGCCACGGAACCCCTCTGCTTTGCCTTCAGGAAATGGCCTTGTTATCTGGGCACTCCCAAAGGCAGACATCGCAGGATACCCAGCTTTGCCTATAAATATCTGCACCTGGGACAAAATTTAATCTGGATCAAAACTCAGTCTGAGACTTGCTTTCCTAGAACTACAACCCGAGGGGCAGGCAGTGTGGGCAGAGACAGAGTCCCACCCCACCCTGCAGAGGCTCTTCTGGTGTAGGGCAGGGCAGGACACAGCGTCCGTGGAATGACAGCAAATGTGGGTTTGCGACCCTTCATCCATAAATCCTGCAGGTGCTGGAATGTGCATTAGAGAAACCCAAAGCATGAATGAATACAGAGAGGCAGGAGATCCAACACCTTCCTCCCCAGGAAAGCCTGGGCACCAGATCCCTGAGCTGAGCTGAGCTGCGCTGAGCTGAGCTGAGCCGAGCCTGGGGGCGGGCTCCAGTCTGAGGACCCCTCGGCCCTCGCAGCAGGGTGTGTCCACACTCAAGACACCCTACTCTGTCCTTCCATTTCCCTCCCAAGGTTGCACAGGCAGCTGTGGCCCGTAGGGAGAGGTGTGGTTTGGGGGTGCCACACCTATTTCCTTCATGTCTGACCACTGCTGAGGACCTCACAAAGGAGCCAAATCTCTTGGAGCCTCCATTTCCCCAGTCATCCTGAGTGGCCACTGGAGTCCTATGAATAAGAACAGCAAGGGCCAGCTCTTCATACACGAATTCTGGAATGTTGTGGGCACTCCAAGTACTAACGGGCTCCTTGCCACAGGGCCCTCAAATGACGGAATTGAAAACAATCATTTTAAAACGTTGATAAATTCTCTAACCACAGACATGGGTCTCAGTGAGTACGAATGCAAGATGTGCCTCCCCCACGCCTATAAAGAAAGCCTTAGCTTCAGAGACATGGGAGCCTTGGCTCTCCACGGGAGTGGGGCCACGGCCAGGACAGGGCCAAGCTGCTCCTGTTGCCCAAGCAGCCACAGCCTCCTGGCCTTCACTCATCCAGCTGTGCAGTGGCAGAGAGGGTGCTGTGTGGGGACGGGGGGGGGGGGAGAGGCCTGCAGGATCCAGGCCAGCTAAGCCTGGCGAGATGGAAGTAGCCACCACACTGTGGAGTGTTGAGGGGCACATGGGAGTCTAAGGAGTTCTGCTGGGTGCTGCATGGAGCCCCCGTGGGGTGCCTCCTCATGGGATTTCTGCAACGATTCACACTCTTTCCAGGGACTTTCCTTCAAGTGCTGTCACATGCTGGCGTGGCACAGCAGCAGCCCAGCCTCAGGAGGTCAGAGTCGGAAGGCGACAGATGCACATGTCCCTTTCAACTGGGCTCCCAACAGACCAGGGGGACAGCCACGTGTGTGTGAATGTGTTCTGCCCGGGTGGAGAGGCCCTTCCTGTCCCTGTGATCTCTTCCAAGATGGCAACTGTCCTGCACCACCGGCCACCCTTCCATTGGCCACTGTGGATGACACTAGGGGTGGACACTGACTGAGGAGGCACCAACGCGATTCCAGCTTCTAGAGCACACCAGGAGCCTGACAGGAAACGAGCCATCTCAGGAACACAGAGATGGGGGCAGGGAGGGAGGGAGGCGGACATGAAGCCACACCCCAGAGTCCTGGATTACAGTTCCTTCCCGAGGCCTGGCTAGGTACTGGCCTTTGGATGCCATGAGACGCCCACCCGGGATGGACTGCCAGTCCCCTGATGTTTGACAGCTGGAGGTGGAACATGCCTCCCGCAGACCACAGGACTACAGCCTTCATTCACACGCTGCTCAGACTGTGGCAGGACGAGCACGCGCTGCCGGTGCGGGATGCCTGGCCCTGCAGGAGCCCCCAAGAGTGGCTGGAGGGCAGGGCATGATGCCTCTTGGGCCACTTTGCAAAGGGCTCCTGAGCCTGCTGAAGAGCATGGATTTGATCAGAGTAACAGGAGTCGGCAGAGGGTTTTCCAAGGACAGGTGTGCCGAGAAGCGAGGAGAGACTGGCGGGGGAGCACAGAGGCGCTGGGTGTAGTCAGGCAGCATTGTCATTTCGGCCGAACGCGAACACCGCGCAGTGAGGACTCTGCGGGGCGGGGAACCACACGCCCGAGGGCGAGAGGGCGGAAAACAGCCACCCCGCTCCGCAGCTCCCGGCCCGGCTTCCAGGGCTCGGCGGCCCCGGACCGCCCGTGCGCGCGGCCGCGGGTGCCCGCCCCGGGCAGCCTCCGCGCCGGTCCCTGTCCCACGGGCGAGTCAGGCGCGGCCTCCGAGTCCTTCCCGGGCGCGCGCCCCGACGCAGCTGTCCGCGCTCTGAGAGCCCTGGGCGGCCGGCGGGTCTTCGGCAGCGTCTACTCCTCCTGCAGATGACGGGCGCAGGCGGCAGGCACGGAGAGGGGCCGGCCTTCCGGAGAGCCGCCCGCCCGGCCCGCGCTGCCTCCCACGGCCTCCCACGGCCTCCCACGGCCCCTCCGCGGACCTCGCCGTGCTGGGCGCGCGCGCTTTAGCGGGAAGCTGGGGCAGGTTCGAGGCCGGGCGGAGCCGCTCCAGCCTGGGACTCTGAACGTTCCTCCAAAAGCGCGGGCGCCCCCCGCGGGATTTTTCTGGGGAAAACACGAGATGAGCGCACTTCGCGCTTCTTTCCTTTACGTTTTCACAACGACGCGCTGCAGGGTCGCGGGCTCGGGGCCCGAACTCCCGCCCGCCTTCCCCCGGGCTCCACACGCGTCGACACGCCCCCCACCTGGGGGGTCCCGCAGCCGTCGTCGGGTTAGGGGCGCCGCCCCGGGGACCCCGCGGCCCCAGCCTTCCCGGCGTCCCCCGAAGGCTCCCGCTACCCCGACAGCGGAACGCCCGATCCGCCCCGGGGCACGCCGGGAGGGAGGGCGGGGCACGCCGGGAGGGCGGCGCGGGCGGCTGACGACACTCAGGCGCCAGACCCTGGACGCGCGTGCGCGGCGGCGGCCGAGACTCTGCTTCCCAGGGAGCCGCGCGGCGCGTCTACTTCCGGCGGGAGGCGGGGCCCGGAAGCGGCGCGCGGGGCCGGCGAATCCCGCGGCGCCAGGTCGGAGCGGGGCCGGAGTATGCGGGGCGGCCGGCGGGCAGCGGCGCGCGGCGCAGTCGTTCCCCCGCGGAGGTGGCGGCGGCGCGCGGCGGCTGTCCCGTGAGCGGCGGCGGCGGGCGCGGCGGGCGGGCGGGCGGGGCCCGCGGCTGAGAGGCGGGTGGGCCGGGGGCGCCGGGGGCGCCGGGCGCGGGGCGGCCATGTGGAGCGGCCGCAGCTCCTTCACCAGCCTGGTGGTGGGCGTGTTCGTGGTCTACGTGGTGCACACCTGCTGGGTCATGTACGGCATCGTCTACACCCGCCCGTGCTCCGGCGACGCCAACTGCATCCAGCCGTACCTGGCGCGGCGGCCCAAGCTGCAGGTGAGGGGCCGGGGGCGGGCGGGTGGGTTGCGGCGGGGGCCTCTCCTCCCAGCCCCGGCCGCCGCCGTCGCGTCCCCGCTCGAGCTGTGTCCCCGCGAGTGCAGGTGGAACCCCCCGGGTCCCCAGCGGCCGGGTCTTCCGCCCCCGGCTGGCCCCGGGTACCCGTGCGTCCTGCCGGCCGGCCGGCTGACTCGGCGCCGCTCCTTGGCAGCTGAGCGTGTACACCACGACGCGGTCCCACCTGGGCGCTGAGAACAACGTCGACCTGGTGTTGAACGTGGAAGACTTCGACGTGGAGTCCAAATTTGAGAGGTACGGGCGAAGGACGAGGTGCCCGAGAACGGGGAAAGATGACTCCCGTTGAGTGTTGAGCAGTCCGCTTTCGGAGAGCCAGGAGGCGGTCGCCGGTTTTACCCGGAGGACTGTCCCCCTGGAAGGGGGCGGGTGGGGACGTGTGGTGTAGGAAGCAGCTCTCTGCAGAGTCCGGGGCCGTGGGGTGTGCCGTGGCCGAGTCGCTCGGGAGCAGCGGGGGCCCCGCCTGGCGACCCGGTGCGGAGCAGGCAGCTTCTGCAGTTTGGCTGCCGGGGACAGCTTGTCTTTTCCTGGGGGGAGTAGGCCGCTTAAGCTACTTGCGCAGGAAACGGGATGAGGATGGAGGAAGCAATTTTGTAGAAGGCCGTAATTAAGTGACATGTGACGTATGTGAGAATAGATCAATGCCCAAACATGTAGAGTAACTTAAAAAGTACGTCTAACATATGGTCTTTTTTTTTTTAATTGTATAAGTATAATTTTAAGTATGATTTGCTTCTCACAACTCTATCATTTCGCTTCTTCATTGCCTGGGAGGTGTTTGAGGAGAGAATCATGACAGTCGGAGGCACATGCTGGACTCAGCGCCCTCTAGGTGGCCAGTCACTGTGGGTAACTGGAGGCGGTGCCCTGGGGAGGCGGCAGCAGGGCACTGGCAGGCTGGGTTCTGCCGGCCTCTTTGGCCCTGTGACCTCAAGCCAGTTACTGCCCTCTCTCTGCCTCGGTGAGATAGAGGCTGGAAGTGCTGGCTTGGTCACCTGTCAGTTGTAACTGCCCACGCCTTTCAAAAATGCTCAGGTTACACTTGCATTGGGTTTGATTTCCCAGACATGAATGCTGCTTCCATGCTGGGCCCTGTACCAGTTACCAAGGACAGCTAGTGAGTTTACCGTTTCCCCTGGCACAGCGCCAGCCGGGAGGAAGCGGGAGAATGAATGTGTCCCCTGACACAGTCCCCCCTCGGCGTCGCCACGTGCACGTTCCACAGAGATGTCACTGCAGGACTCAGGCACACATCCCTGCCACCTGCCCCACCTGAAGAGAGACACTTAGATGTCCCGGTGGAGAGGTACTGTCTTTCCTGGGTAGTGAGAAGCCCTAGATCCCTTTGCGTTTTTCATTAGAACTTTGGCAGTATGATTTTTAAGGAGAGGCCGGGCACAGTGACTCATGCCAGCAGTTTGGGAGGCCAAGGTGGGAGGATCACTTGAGCTCAGCAGTTCGAGGCCAGCCTAGGCAATGTGACCAAACCCCATCTCTACAACAATTTTAAAAGTTAGCCGGACGTGGTGGCATGGACACTGTGATCCCAGCTACTCGGGAGGCTGAGGTGGCAGGTCACTTGAGCTCGGGAGGTTGAGGATGCAGTGAGCTGTGATTGCACCCCTGCACTTCAGCCTGGGTGACAGCGAGACCTCATCTCCAAAAAAAGATTTTTACGGAGGAAGAGGAACTGATGTGGCCATAAATAGGCGGAGTGCCTGGCTCTCTGTGAGGCCGTAGTGTGGACATTGGGCCCTGGCGTGAAGGTAAAGAGCCAGGCGCCAGGTCTGAGGCCTATGGTTGGAGCAGCTCATTGGGCCTTTCCTCAGCTCACCCTGGATGCCAGCACAGCCAGGGCAGACAGGCTTGAAAGTCCGTCCTTTGTGGTTGATAATCCTTTTATCTTTAAAAATGCGGCCGGGCGCGGTGGCTCAAGCCTGTAATCCCAGCACTTTGGGAGGCCGAGACGAGTGGATCACAAGGTCGAGAGATCGAGACCAACCTGGTCAACATGGTGAAACCCCGTCTCTACTAAAAATACAAAAAAAAATTAGCTGGGCATGGTGGTGCGTGCCTGTAATCCCAGCTGCTCAGGAGGCTGAGGCAGAAGAATTGCCTGAACCCAGGAGGCGGAGGTTGCGGTGAGCCGAGATCGCGCCATTGCACTCCAGCCTGGGTAACAAGAGCGAAACTCCGTCTCAAAAAAAAAAAAAAAAAAAAAAGCAACACTCAAGAAAACTACCCATGTGAAATTTCTGAGACTTCGGTAGTAGACCGAAGAACATGGGGCACCTGCAGCTGCCTGCCCTTCACTTCTGTGACTTCCGAGTTGTGTTGCTCGGTGTGTGTGGTCAGCTGGTATCCTGGCCAGGCCCAGGTGCTGCTTTCGTCTGGCCGCTTCAGCCCTGTGGCCTCAGGCAGGTCATTGACCTCTCAGCCTCCCAAGATGGAGGCAGGAAGTGTGGGCCCTCCTGCTTTCAGTTGTAGACCCTCACACTTGTGCCAAGTGCTCGGGACACACACACCCAGGACTCGTAAAACCCCAGGCAGGTGGGTTTCGTTTTTAGTACTGCTGAGCTAAAATTAGTTGATTGAAACAGCTTCATAAAGAGATTTGAATAGTCTCTAGACACAGAATGTCATACGTATGCAGTGGAAAGGATTTTTGGTTCTGTTTCAGGACAGTTAATGTTTCTGTACCAAAGAAAACAAGAAATAACGGGACACTGTATGCCTACATCTTCCTCCATCACGCTGGGGTCCTGCCATGGCACGATGGGAAGCAGGTGCACCTGGTCAGTCCTCTGACCACCTACATGGTCCCCAAGCCAGAAGAAATCAACCTGCTCACTGGGGAATCTGACGTGCAGGTGAGGCTCTTCGTGGATTACCGAGAGAACCAACAGGCTTTGCCTCCGTATCAGAACTGACAGGTCTTTCTCCACACAGGCAGGCACTGTCTAGGGCTCCAGCGACTTTGTGGGGAGTAAAGCCTGTGGAATGTTACTGGCATGCTTTTTTGACCTTCAGCTGAATCATACCCATGAGTTTGCAGACAAGTTTTATCTAAAATTAGGGACAGTTGAAGTGATTGCTGGCATTCTTTATGCAGAGTCCCCCAAGGGTGGCCCTCAGTCTCTGGGGGTACCTGCCTCCTCCTGGTGGGATGGGGCGTTGGTCCCACAGAGCCGGTCTGCAGCTTCTCACCGGGAGCTCTGGGAAGGAGCTGAGCCCATTCTGCATTATGTGTAGGACTAGGCTCTTCCTAGATTTTACTCTAAGAATATAATTCAAGATCATGGAAAGAGTAGCGGTACAAGGTATAGTTTGTACATCTGTGGAAGGGTATGTGTACAGAGAAAAACTGGAAGTCACTTAAGTAATCATTAACACGGGCCAAGGATAAAGCACAGGAATTCTGATACCCACCTCTGCTGAGTGGAAGGTGAGATAATCTACAAAACAATGCCAGAGCCTGTAATCCCAGCCATTTGGGAGGCCTAGGCGGGTGCATCACCTGATGTCAGGAGTTCGAGACCAGCCTGGCCAACATGGTGGAACCCCAGCTCTACTATAAAGATACAAAAATTAGCTGGGTGTGACGGCAGGTGCCTGTAATCCCACCTACTCAGGAAGCCAAGGCAGGAGAATCACTTGAACCTGTGCGGCAGAGGCTGTGGTGAGCTGAGATGGCGCAGCTGCATTCCAGCCTGGGTGACAGAGCAAGACTCCACCTCAGGAAAAAAAAAAAAGTGCAAAACAAAGATGGAGGCTTTCCAGGAAGAGGCTGTGAAATTGTTCCAGACAGAGCGCGATGTCTCAGGGGTGATGGGGTTTTGGAAGCTGCCAACTCCTGCTCCTGCCCCTCGGTGCATGTCTGTGTCTTCTCGGGAACGTCCCTCACCTGCCAACCTCCATGTCACCCTCACCTGGGGCTGGCCTCCTCACCAGCGTCCTGAAAGGTGGGTGGGGTGGTGGGTTTGGAGCATGTAGCACAGGGAGCCTCCCTTACAGGTGGCAAATGTAAGGAGGTATGAAAACCCTTTCTTTTTTTGAGATGGAGTCTTGCCTGTCACCCAGGCTAGAGTGCAATGGTGCGATCTCCGCTTACTGCAACCTCCACCTCCTGGGTTCAAGCTATTCTCCTGCCTCTGCCTCCTCGGTAGCTGGGATCACAGGCGTGTGCCACCACACCCGGCTGATTTTTGTATTTTTAGTAGAGATGAGGTTTCCCCACATTGGTCAGGCTGGTCTCAAACTCCTGACCTCATGATCCACCTGCCTCGGCCTCCCAAAGTACTGACATTACAGACATGAGCCACCATGCTCAGCCTGAAAACTCATTTTTAATGTAAATTACAGGTATCGCTAAACTGTATCTTTCGGTAGGAAATGGGTAGGATGACAGTGTGTCCAGGGATGTGTCAGATCTGAAATGAGCTAAGATTCCCTGTCAGCGAGTGTTCTTTACAGTTTGACCTCGTCAAAGAGCCATGCACAGTCCTCAGTGTGTCCACGTTAGGGCAACCCGACGTGCCGATGCCTTCAGGCTCCTTACAGCTGCAAGGCTGTGTTAGCCCTGAATTTGTTCAGTCTTCTACCAAGGTCACGGGGCTGTTGCCCTTCTCAGCTTCTGAGAAGTGGTCCCACTTAGTTTGAGAATTCCAAAAAAGGAATTGGTGAGACCCGTGACCACATATTGCAAAGCAGCACCCCTTGGCTTCCATGGAGATAAGGATGGGGGTGTTTGGTGAGAGTCTGGGGGAGTTGGCAGCTGTGGGCCCGCAGTTCCCTCTCTGCTGGACTCCTTCCCCAGTCATGCCCGCCTGCGTGGCTGCCCTGTTCACAGGTTGTGGTGCTGACCGCCTGCTGTCCTGGGCATGGTTTGTCCGTCTGCATGGTGGTTCTGTTCACAGGTTAGGGTGCTGACCACCTGCTGTCTGAGCACGGTATTCTGTCCCCACATTGGCCTCTGTTTTCCTCACTCAGCAGCAGATCGAGGCGGACAAGAAGCCAGTGAGTGCCCTGGATGAGCCGGTGTCCCACTGGAGACCGCGGCTGGCGCTGAACGTGATGGCGGACAACTTCGTCTTCGACGGGTCCTCCCTGCCTGCCGACGTGCATCGATACATGAAGATGTGAGTGCGGCCCCCGAGCGAGAGCGCCAGGAGAGGTCGCCGGGACGCTGGCCGGCGGGTCACTGTGTCCTGGAGCCGCTCTGTGGCAAGGCACTCGCTGCCCGGGCCCCCCAGCGCCTCCCGCTGCCTGGTTGAGGCTGTGCTGCTAGCACAGGGTCGGAAGGGAGAAGAAAGGGGTGCGGGCTGCGGGCTGCGGCACCTGCCCTCTGCTGCTGACTTCGAAGGCTTCCATGGGGAGAAAGGGGAGGGTGCCGACGGGAACGTGTCGCTTTGCTCCCCTTGTGGTGGTTTAACTTGGCTCGTTTAGATTCACTTGGAAGTTAATCTTTAGATCATCAGTATCACTTACCGTCAGTTGACTGTGATTCCTGGAATCCACATGTTTGGCTGACTGAGCTCACCCCGTCTCCCACGTGTTGGGGAGCCCCCCACGCTTGTACCCCCTCCCAGTGGCTGCAGGTGACTCGCCCCTCCAAGCGTAGTGGCCGTGTCCTGGGACTGTTCCGTGTCGGTGCGCAGAGGGCCCTGGGCTCCACTGTGTGGCCGTGTCCCCGGATTTCCCCCACTCCTCCCACCTGTGCCCATCACTTCCTGGGGAGTGGGTCTCACAAGCGTGCGTGCCTTGTCGGGCTCTCTGCCTCCTTTTGGAAAGGTTGTGCCCAGGGGTCACTGTGACTGAGAAGCTGTTAAGGGTAGTCCTGGGGGTACTTCTCTGGGGTAAATGCGGTGTCTGGATGTGTTGATGCATCAGAAGGTGAGAGCCTTGGCTCTGACTTCAGAAAGTTGTGCTTGAATCCCAGGATCCAGCTCGGGAAGACCGTGCATTACCTCCCCATCCTGTTTATCGACCAGCTCAGCAACCGCGTCAAGGACCTGATGGTGAGCGACGCCTCTGCCCACTGGTTGTGCAGCTGGCAAGACACTGACCCCAAGACTGCCCACAGCACCCCAGCGTCCTTATGGACAGGGCCATCGCTAACACTTGGCGTGGAGCTTTTACCCGTGCTGGGAAGCACCACCTTTGGGCGTGCGAGGGCTGTGACGGGGGCCTGGGGGTGCGCCGGGTTTGCTGTTAGCTGGCTGTGGGGTCCTCACTGATGAAAAGCCCTGAAAGATTGTGTATGCAGCACTTAGAGGGCGGGCCCCTGAGTGCCGTGTGAGATGGTGTCTGCATGTGAGCTCCTGGTGTGCCGTGTAGTTTAACTCAGAAAGTGTTCTGAGCAAACTCCTGCTTCCTGCCAGGGCTGGTCCTGCACAGGGGGCCAGAGGAGTGGGTGACAGCCCTGCCTGGGAGCTGCAGCTCCTGGGGTGGCCCTGGCAAGGCAGAGAGACCTATTCGGAAGAGAAGTGGCTGCCCTCTGGGCTCTGGTGCCCTGTTGTTATGGAGTGACAGCACCAGTTCTCTCAGGGTTGCTTTGAGGGTAGAGGAAGTGTGGCCAACATTTGATCTTTTTAAGCGGTTAATATTTAAAGTCCCGTACTCCACATGAGGCACTGTGCTAAGCACTTTGTGAACGTTCCTGTAACCGTGGTGCTGGGAGCTGTGGCATTGTTTCACGGATGAGTTTATAGTGTTCAGAGGTGAATGCTCAGCTAGGACCCTACAGGACTCGCCACCCTGCCCCACCTCCCTGCAGGCCATCGCTGTCACTCTGGGGCACCCACTAGGAACCAGGCCACGTGTTCTTCCACTTACGGCTTTCAGTAGCTCTGAGGCGGGCCCTTTTTCTGTTTTTGCTGAGGAAACAGGCCTGGGGAGGGCAGGAAGCTTGCTGGGGTGTGCAGCTGGGACCCCGGGGAGTGGGTTCCTGGCCACTTTGATCTGCCCAGGCCCTGCTGCCTCCTGATGACTGTGGCTCTCGGAACAGCCCCTCTGGCTGTCCCTCAGACCCCTCTCAGTTCCTAACATACTGCCTCCTTCACTTCAGCAGGCCCTGACCGCTGCTATACAACCGGCAGGCAGTGGCTGGCGGGCAGGTCTGGCAGCTTCAGCCTTTCCCTGAGCAGTTTCTCTCTCAGGCCCTGCAGTTCCAGCGCCTTGCTCTGTTTGCTGGAGTTTGCTGAGGTGCTGCTTCCAAACCTCAGGACGTAGCAGGTTCTGCTGAAATGCACCATGGGGAGCTTTGGAAGCTGCAGCACCTGCCCGTGGTGGCTGCCTGTGGGGCCTCGTGCCGCTGACTCCTTGCAGTCATTCAGGAAACGGTGGACAGGGACGGGCAGCTGCGGAAGGCTGCCATGTGTGTCTGCAGATTGGTCCCTTACAGGCCCGGGGCAGCTCTGCGGCACGCCTGTGCCAGTGGTGACCTGCGTGCCAGTGGTCGTCAGCAGCCTTTCCCTCGAATCACAATCCCACGTGTCACTGTTGCTTTTTCTCACTCGGAGCCAGTTTTGAGGGGTGCTGTCTTGAGACAGGAAGCAGGCAGCTGGGATGCAGCAGGCACAGGAAGAGGGCGCCTTCTGTGGCTGACCCGGCAATGCCAGACGAAGCCCCAGGCAGTGGCATCCCTCAGACACACCTGGCAGCTCGAGGGGCACTTGGAGGCCACTGTCCACGTGCACTGATGCCGCTTGGCTGTGGAGGGTGCCCTGATATCTGGCAACTGCTCTCAGGACAACCTGGCACCTGCTGGTTGTGACTGTGACTCCACCACACCCTTGACCCCAGCAGTGCCCGCTGGGATGGGTCAGGACCTGAGGCAGGGCAGGTGGATTAGAGCACAGTCCTCGCTGGATCTCCCAGCACGTGGAGGGAGAGTGGTTACTGCCTCTTGCTGTAGGATGTGGGCTCGCCCTCATGAAGCCACTCCTTACCCTCCTGCTTCAGTGCCCTGGGACCTGGCCCGCAGCCTGTGTGCATAAGGCCCTGGCGGGCTGCAGGACTGTGCTCGTGGTTCTGAGGCCCACATGTGCACTCCATCGCCCGTGTTGTTCTGCATTCCAGAACTTTCTCTTGTCCCATGGCTACCCCCTGCACCATGTGTTAGGTCCTGAGGGCACTTTGCCTATGTGCTGCAGGGGCTGTGCGTGTCCCATGGTCTCTGGTTCTTAGGACGGGCTGGGGCTCTGTAGGTTGTGCTCAGCGTTGTACGCTGGGCCATGGATTCCTAGCACCACCCCCCGGACGCCAGGACTTGTGCCACTTAGAAATTGAAGGGGCACGCACAGCAGAAACATTCCAGGCCCTGCTAGCACTGCTGAGCTCACGGGGTCTGGTGGTAGGGACCTGCCCATGCTGGGTTGCGGCGCACTGGGGCCTGGGTCACATGGTGACAGGAGGAGGGACCCAGGGACGCTTGCTAGGCCGGATCATGGCTGACCTGGGGCCGCCCAGGGATGGGAACGGGGATAGCAGGGTCGGCCAGGGCTGCCAGGCGGCTGGGTGCAGGGCCGTGAGGGGAGAGGCCCGAGCCTCGCTCAGTCGCATGCCTTCCCGCAGGTCATAAACCGCTCCACCACCGAGCTGCCCCTCACCGTGTCCTACGACAAGGTCTCACTGGGGCGGCTGCGCTTCTGGATCCACATGCAGGACGCCGTGTACTCCCTGCAGCAGTTCGGTGCGTGCCCCGCGGCCAGCGCCTGGATGAGGCTGCCCTGGGACCCTTCAGGCATCCAGGTCCTGACACGGGCCGGGACCTCCATGCCTCCGGGTGCAAATCCTTGCACAGACATTGAACTGGAGGTTCCTCAGTGCCCACCTCGTTCCTTTCCTTGGAAATGACCTGGTTGATTGTCTGGAAGTTGGCTTTATTAAGAACATAATGTGTGAAATGCCGTGATTTTGGTCAGATGAACCTTAACTGTTGGCAGGATTTAATTTTTTTTTTCTTTGAGATGGAGTCTCCCTCTGCCGCCCAGGCTGGAGTGCAGTGGCGTGATCTTGGCTCACTGTAACCTCCGCCTCCCGGGTTTCAGGCGATTCTCGTGCCTCAGTCTCCCCAGTAGTTAGTATTACAGGCATTTGCCACCACACCTGGCTGAGTTGTGTCACTGGTAGAGATGAGTTTTCACGATGTTGGCCAGGCTGTCCCAAACTCCTGACTTCAAGTGATGCACCCGCCTCAGACCCCCGGAGTGCTGGGATACCAGGCATGAACCACTGCGCGCAGCCTGCGTCTTTGTATTGGAAACTGTATTTGTAATGTTGGGTAGGATTGGCACGGCCTGTTTCACATGGTATGTTCTTTTCCCTTGGCAGGGTTTTCAGAGAAAGATGCTGACGAGGTGAAAGGAATTTTTGTAGACACCAACTTGTACTTCCTGGCACTGACCTTCTTTGTCGCAGCGTTCCACGTGAGTCGTCCACTGGGAGCAGGGGGCGTGGGCTCTGGGGAGGCTCCCTGGGCCCCGGGCCTCCTGTAGGGCCCCTGGACCTGGGGTTTGTGTCCAGCCCTGTGGCCCTCAAGCGTCCTGTCCCATCACTCAGCTGACAGCACACCTGACACTTGGCAGCCATTGGCCCAGTGGACGGTTTCTCCCAGCTCTGAAAAGGGGGTACCACAGAGCTCTATCCACAGCCTTGGAGACTTGGTCTGCGCTGGCTTTGGGGACGGTTTTGGAAAGCGGATCCAGAGCACTCTGAGCAGTGTACACACCAGTGACAGGAATAGGCGCAGGTGTCTCGCTGTCCCTACCCAGGCCCGGCCCGGCCCCACACACCCATGCGGAGCCAGGGGCTGAGCTGGGCAGCCTCCAGCAGAAAGCAGTTTTCTTGTATAAATTCTAACACACTGATTTTAAACTTAAAAAGTCAGTCCTGTGTGTGTACGGTAGTGCCCCTTATCCTCAGGCGATATATTCAAAGACCCTCAGTGGATTCCTGAAACCAAAACCTGGAAAGACTGGTTTATCCTACATTTATAAATATAATATATTAGGTAATGCTTATGATAAAGTTTAACATAAATCAAGCACAGTAAGAGGTTAATGATAACTGGTAACAGACAGTTATGAGTGTACTGTAGTAAAGTGACACGCGTGTGGTCTCACCCCACAATGTCTCATCACACTGCTCCGTGGGCACCTGAAACCACGCCACAGACAGCAAACCACGGGAAGCCAGGCTGCTGTGCTCTGGTGTTTGCCGTGGAGTTGAGCCGCTGGAGGAAGAGCCGTCCTGTGGCTGCTGGGCTGGCCTGTGGTTAGGCTGGAAGGGTGAGGAGCCACCCAGGGGTGCCGCCAGCACCGGTTCTGAATGCCTGGGCTGTCAGTCAAGCTAAAACTTTCCAAAGCCATGCCGGAGAATTAAATGATTTTTATAAAAGGTCACTGTAAGGAGCTCATGTATGATTGGTTTTTTTAAGATTCTTTTTTCTGAGACAGTTCTCACTATGTTGCCCAGGCTGGTCTCGAACCCCGGGGCTTAGGCAGTCCTCCAGCTTGGCTTTGCCATAGCTGGGACCACAGGCATGGGCCACTACCCGCGGCCGCCCTGCGTTTTTAGCACAGTTGAGAGGCAAGACTGTCCTGCATAGCCACAGCCTCAGAGCAGGGTAGGGGCACCCAGCTGGCCCCACGCTCCAGTGGAATCCAGAGCCTCCACCTCCTGTGGGCTTTCCCAGCAGTTCCAGTTGAAGATGTGTTTATTTCACGAGTGCCCCTGCGAAGCCCACCTTGGCATTCTAGGTTCTGACGTGGCAGGTGGGCACGTAAAGGCGTGGGTCCCGAGTGTGGGCATCTGTCCTGATGTGTCCTGAAGCTGGGCACACCTGCAGTCTCAGGTCATCCGAGACCTCTGTCTCTCTCACAGGAGATAAAAACAGCTAGAGATGCGAGTTGCTTTGTGTCTGTTCTCTCTAGCTTCTCTTTGATTTCCTGGCCTTTAAAAACGACATCAGTTTCTGGAAGAAGAAGAAGAGCATGATTGGCATGTCCACCAAGGCAGGTAGGCGCCCCAAGCGTGGCCCTGCTCAGGCACACTCTGCCCTGGGGGAGCTCACTGGAGCGAGCCTGCGGTTGATGGCTCAGACACAGCCCCAGTAGCATGTGCCTGGCTCTCGAGAAGCCGCTGAGATCAGGCATCGTAAAACCCAGGGAGCCTTGCTGCAGTGTGGTGTGACCGTGGCCTTGCCATAACTGGGACCACAGGCATGAGCCACCATGCCCAGCCTCCCCAGCTTAGCACAGTTGAGAGGCGAGGCTGCACTGTGTAGCCACAGCCCGAGAGCAGGGTGGGGCGCCCAGCTGCCCCGCTCAGGGCCTGGCTGCGAACTGTGGCGTGCGTGGGGTCTGGGTCTGGGCCTGGGCTGTGGAGAGAGATGTGTGGACCTGTCAAGCCTTCCGGGCCACTCGTGGGTGCTGAGGGGGGCTGCGGCCTTGCGTCCCCTGCCTTGGTTCCCTCGCCCCGTCCTGCGGCCTTCCTTCCCCATCCAGCACAGGCCTGGGCGTGGGGGTCCCACAAGGTGATGGTGTGCGGCTGTTAGGGCAGGTGGTCAGGGACCTCTGAGGCCAGGCAGTAGGCCTGCCAAGATCTGGGGCTAGCGTTGCTGGCCAAGGGTACCTGCCATGGTGGGGGGCCCAAGTGGGGAGAGAGGGGTCCTCCTGACCTTGCAGAGGTGGAGGTTGCCACCGTGGGGTGGGGCGGCGTCAGGACTGGCGAGAGAATGAGCAGTGGGTGTGTCCTGTCGTTAGGAGTGAGGAGGGTTTGGCTCCACTGTCCGGCCCAGATGGGTGGTTTTTCTCACCTAGAAAAGACGCCCAAGCAGGCGGTCCTGGGTGCTCCCTGCTGCTGTCTCCTAGCCCTCCTGTCTTTCCAGGCATCCCGAGCTGGGGTATGCAGCAGACAATGGCTGTAGCCATGACCACCATTTGTCGTGTGACTTCATGGCATCCGCTTCCCCTCCTGCCCTGGGGGGACTCGGGAGGAGGAGATGTGTTGAATGAGGTGGGGTGGTTCTTGAGGTACAGCTGGGGAGGAACCAAGTGCAGGCTTGAAAAGCTGCATGCCTGTCACAGAACTAGCATTAAAACCGGACTGGAAGGCCGGGCGCGGTGGCTCATGCCTGTAATCCCAGCACTTTGGGAAGCCGAGGCGGGTGGATCACGAGGTCAAGAGATCGAGACCATCCTGGTCAACATGGTGAAACCCCGTCTCTACTAAAAATACAAAAATTAGCTGGGCATGGTGGCGCACGCCTGTAGTCCCAGCTACTAGGGAGGCTGAGGCAGGAGAATTGCTTGAACCCAGGAGGTGTAGGTTGCGGTGAGCCGAGATCACGCCATTGCACTCCAGCCTGGGTGACAAGAGCGAAACTCCGTCTCAAAAAAAAAAAAAAAACCGGACTGGAAGCAAAGCCGTGGGGCCCTGTCATCCAACCTCAGCCCATGCTCCATGCTCATTTGCAAGTGTGGCCCAGA
Source organism: Saimiri boliviensis (assembly GCF_048565385.1). Classification (NCBI taxonomy): domain Eukaryota; kingdom Metazoa; phylum Chordata; class Mammalia; order Primates; family Cebidae; genus Saimiri; species Saimiri boliviensis. Next base: position 300,624,529 of record NC_133449.1, read on the forward strand.
TGTGTGTTTGTGGAGCTGGCGTGGGGCCAGCTGTTCGTTCAGCAGCCTTCAAGACACTGTCCTGGCTGCTGGATGGTTCACTGTCCTTACACGGGATGACATGGTCTGGGAGTACCTGAAGCTGCTTGGGTGTGGAGGGTTGGGAGGGGGCGGGGATATGTATGCGTGTGACTTGGGGGGCACAGGCAGGGTCTGCTCTGCACACCCCCAGCCCGACTATCCTGTCCCCAGTGCTCTGGCGCTGCTTCAGCACCGTGGTCATCTTCCTGTTCCTGCTGGATGAGCAGACGAGCCTGCTGGTGCTGGTCCCGGCCGGCATTGGAGCTGCCATCGAGGTGAGTCTTAGCTGATAACCTGAACTGCCTGAGATCCCTGGGCCTCAGCACACTCAGGAAAGGCTTTGATCTGCGGAAGCTTGTTCCCGGTGGTCTGTGTTCTGGAAGCTGTGGGATGGCAGCCAGCGGCTTAAGGGCTTTGAACAAGTGGAGAGCAGGGAAGTGGGTGTTCTGATGGCATCAGTTCATGAGGCCCTGTCCACCGAGCAAAGTGTTTTCACATGCTTGAGAAATCCCACCGTGTGCAGAGCAGAGAGGTAAACTGCAGGGCCTCAAGAGGCTGGTTCTTTGGCTGATACCTGAGCATGGTGGCCAGGTGGGCAGTGACGGAAGTCACCCGGTGCCCTGGTTCCAGCCTGGTTGTTTGGGAGCTCAGGAAAGCTAGCCAAAAGGGAGCCTCGTTGGGCAGGGGCCAGCTTGGGAGCAACACCTTGAGCGGGGTGATGACCTTCAGAGTGAGAAGCCTAGCTCCTCCATCAGCTTCTGTGCCACCCAGCAGGGAGCCAGAGTCGGAGGGCCCACAGCAGACGGCCCATCCGTGGGTGGGGGCCTGCGTGGCCATATGCCTGTCAAGGAAGAACTGGATTAAATGGCACTGGGGCAGCACAGGCAGAGGGCCCTCCGTAGGCACGAGTCACAGTGCTGAGCCCGTCTCAGGCACTAGTCCTGAGCCCCATGAGCGATGCCAGCCAAGGACACAGCCAGGAGGGGCAGCTATCACAGAGGTCCCGACACAGGCTCCAGGGCTGCCCAGGTGCCAGGCAGGAGAGGTGGGGGCTGACTTGGGTGCAGGCAGGTGGCTTAGAGAACCGCACTTGTGTACTGGTGGTGCCGTCTGCCGGGCAGTGGCCGTGGACCCCCCTGCCCCAGCAGGTACACCTGCCGGGCGTGGATTAGAGGCCCAGGTGCAGCCTGAGCTGTGGGAGGGGCAGGAAGAGGACAGTGGACTGGGCGGGGCGGCGGGTCCCATCTGTTACTGTCTGGGTCATTTGTTCGGGGTCTCCTGACCTTGGAATATTAACGGAGCAATTTCCCGACTTCCCCTCAGCTGTGGAAAGTGAAAAAGGCCTTGAAGATGACTGTTGTTTGGAGAGGCCTAAGGCCCGAGTTTCAGGTAGGAGCCCTCCCTGAAGATTCTGTGGTTTTCCCCCGGGCACAGAGTAGGGTGCCATCAGCGGATGACTCCCTGCGGCCTCCGTCCAGGGAGCCTCGGAGGTGGACGCTGCACTGGCTTTCCAGCTATAGCCGCTCCGTTCACCTGAGGATTCCCCTATCATGTACCTACTTCTGACCCTCGTCAGTGCAGACGGCTAGCCCTTCTGGGCCTGAGCCGGCCTCTGGGAGAAAGGATTCTGGCTGGCCAGTGCGCATACTTCGGTTTGGTACCTTGCCCAGAGAGCCCTCCCGAGGCTGGTGCTGACTGGGTCAGTACAGGCCTGGCGATCCCCAGGGAGCGAGCCTCTGCCCTGAGCTGGTGGCTGCCCCAGTGCCCAGCACTGATGAGGCCCCCAGGCAGATGAGGGCTGGGCAGAGCCGGAGTTGAGACTCCACACCCACAGACAGACCTTGATTGCAGCAGGGCCTTCAGCAGTCACGGCCCCACTTTTCTGTGCTGTAGGCAGAGGGAGGGCAGAAAGCCCAGCAGATGGGGCACAGCCACTGGGTTCCGGCCTTGCCCTGTGGCTCCTCCCAGCTGGCTGGTTCAGAGCAGGGTCAGGTGTGCCTGTGCACTCTGTGGCATTCTCACTGAAGCGGCAGCACTGAAAACCGAGTCACCACGTGAGGACATGAATGAGGCCACACTGACCCCACTTGTGTGGCTTGCGGGACCCAGGGCCAGGGCGAGGCGGGGAGGATCCCTGTCCTCGGGCCTCCTCGCCCGGTCAGGACTGGAGCGCTGTCTGTGAGTGGCTTTGAAGGACCAGAGCCTGGGTCAGCCCTGCAGCTGTGTGCGGGGCTCCTTAGTCCCAGCTCGGCTATGCTCCGATACCTTCCCTGGCTCTGTTGACATCATAGTCTTTAATTTCACAACAGTTTGGCACTTACAGTGAGTCTGAGAGGAAGACTGAGGAATACGACACTCAGGTACGTCCATGCGATTCGCGGCACATGCATGCCAGGCAAATCCAAAGCCCTCAGACACCGGGCTCATGCTGCTGCTCGCAGCGAGTCTCCGTGGAGTGCGGGGCAGCCCACCCTGAGCAGAGATTCCGAGAGCGAACACGTAACACCTACGTTTCTTACTGGGAAGGGCATGGCTCCCGGAGACTCTCTTTCCCCGGCCCTGGTGGGCACAGCCCGCCTGCGTCACCCTACAGTAGGACGTTTTCATCCTTTGTGAGTCACGTTCGCCAGGCAGCTGGCAGGCAGTGGTGTCCGCTGTGATTGCTGGGAACCACTTGCCGTCAGTAAGCCTGTAACGGCTGCGGCAGCACAGTGGCCTGGAGAGAGGGCCCCAGCTGCCTGGGTGGGGTGCTGGCCCTGAGCTGAGAGGGGTCCTGGAGCCCCCAGCCTCTGCTGCCCGGGTCGGGTGCTGGCCCTGAGCTGAGAGGGGTCTTGGAGCCCCTAGCCTCTGCTGCCCAGGTTGGGGGGTGTTGACCCTGAACTGAGAGGGGTCCCAGAGCCCCCAGCCTCTGCTGCCCAGAGAGGGGGATGCTGGCCCTGAGCTGAGAGGGGTCCCAGAGCCCCCAGCTTCTGCTGCCCAGCACAGGGTGTCACCTTTCCCCATTGCTGTTGGGGGAGCTGGAAGTCTCCGTTTGATTTAGTAGAACGTTTCTGCACAGGAATGAGTTTAGTTTGGTTTAATGTTCACCAGTTTTTCTCAAATTTATTGAGTTGTAAAGCTGAAATCAGAGTAGATAGAGCCAGCGATTCAGCTGCATTACTTAGAAGGCAGTTTTTCAGGTATCTTTCTATTCTGTGTATTGGTCTGTTGCAGGCTGGTTGTTTTTGACCAGGCAGAATTGATGGTTATTGTGAGCTAGCACCTGTGGCACACCGGGGCTGTGGCGCGTGCGCAGTGCCCTGCATGCCGCCCCTGCCCAGCACCCTGCCACCCCAAGTGCTGCAGCCTGCTCTGTCTGTCCCTGTGGTGGTGAGTTCCGTGCAGCGTGTTAACAGAGACTTGGCGTTTGGGACTTAACTGGAAGCCCCTTTGTTCCCTGCAGGCCATGAAGTACTTGTCTTACCTGCTGTACCCTCTCTGCGTCGGGGGTGCTGTCTATTCACTCCTGAACATCAAGTATAAGAGGTAGGAGGCTGCACGCAGCCCCCTGCTGCGCCCTCGCCCCAGAAATCCACCTGGATGGCTGAGCCAGAGCACCGTGCCCGGAGGCCAGCTCGGGGCCAGGGCACTCGGGCTGGCGCCTGGGAGGGGGCCCGGCCCCTGCTACCACATATGGGGGGCCCCGGGCCTCAACGTCCTCCCTACTAAGGTGTAGATGATGAGAGGCTGACTGGCCACCAGGCTTCATGGGAGGTTCGGCCCTGAGTTGAGAGGTGTCCCAGAGCCCCTGGACTCTGCTGCCCAATTGGGGTGCTGGCCCTGAGCTGAGCGGGGTCCTGGAGCTCTTGGCCTCTGCTTCCCTAAGCAGGGTTCCGGCCCCGAGTTCCTGAGTCGAGCAGGTCCCGGAGCCCCCAGCCTCTGTGGCCCAGGTGGGGTTGCCGGCCCTAAGAACCCCCGGCCTCTGCTGCCTGGGCAGGGTGCTGGCCCTGAGCTGAGAAAGTCCCCGAACCCCCGGCCTCTGGTTCCCCGGGTTGGGGGCTGGCCCTGAGCCGAGAGGGTCCTGGAGCCCCCAGCCTCTGCAGCCCGGGCAGGGGTGCTCCGCGCTGTCCCCACCTGAGACCCAGGCTCAGCACTGCTGCCCAGCTGCCTTGAGAGCACCTGGGTGTTTTTAGAGGATTTTTAATGGTGGAGTTATTTTTAGTCGATTTAATACAGATTCTAAGCTGTGTGAGAAATGGGGCTTTTCAAAGTAACAACTTGCTTTTTCCTTTCAGCTGGTACTCCTGGTTAATCAACAGTTTTGTCAATGGTGAGCTCTTGCGCTTCCCTGCTTCAGTCACAGTGTTTACAGCAGGCACCACCTTAATTGTTCTTGCACTGAACCCAGTATGGCAGACGCCCCTGTGATTTGAGGCTAATCCCTCCCCACCCCGGGGTTCAGGCACCTCTGCAGTGCCCAGGGCTCCCCCAAGGCTGTGAGCAGATAAAGCCCTGTGTGGCTTCAGAACACTGACTGGTTCTGAGAAGCAGGTCCTCGTACCGCGGCGGGAGTGCTCTTACACCCAGATGCTGCAGCCACTCCACACCAGCCCGTGTGGTGCAGCCAGCCTGGCACACGTGGTCCATCTTGGATCAAAACGTCGTCGGGCGGTACGGGACTGTTGTCTGTTTTCTTCATGAAAACAAACTTAAGCATTAAAACACCACCATCCCCATCTGGTTCCTTAGAGCAAGTGGAAGCACCAGGCCCCGGTACATGGCGAGCCCCTCCTGCCAGTGTGCTGTGGAGACCCCCACGGGGCCCTGGGAGGCCACATGTCCTGGGAGGCCCGCCTGCCCCCACCCCCACCTGCCCCACCAGACCAGCCCCGATTGCAGCTTTGTGGTCTCTTTGGGAAGGGGTCTCATGAGCATTAAGGGCAAGGGCCTGTCTGCTGCAGAGCCGGGGGCACCCAGACTGCCATCTTTCTGGGTGAGAGTCCCACATTTGACCCCTGGGGTGAGAGCTTTCGGGTCAGGAGGCCGTGTCCTCACAGCCCCAGGGTGCCGAAGTGGCCCTAGACTTTTGGTAAACTTCCCAGCCAGAGAGCTGCGTCACGTGAGGAACTCTGAAGTTGTCCGGGTAGCGGCCTTGTTTTCTGCCCGCTCTGCGTGGACGTGGCAGCCCGGCCCTCCACACCCATGAGTGCTCTCTGTCGTCCTGCAGGGGTCTATGCCTTCGGCTTCCTCTTCATGCTGCCCCAGCTCTTTGTGAACTACAAGGTAAGGCGGCGCCGCGTACTGCCCGCGCCCCGTCCCCCGTGCCGCCCGCGCCCCGTCCCCCGTGCCGCCCGCGCCCCGTCCCCCGTGCCGCCCGCGCCCGTTCCCCCGTGCCGCCCGCAGCTGACCTGTGCCTGTCTCTCCTGTTTCAGTTGAAGTCGGTGGCACATCTGCCCTGGAAGGCCTTCACCTACAAAGTGAGTGCAGCAGCTGTGAGGACTTCCTCGTCCTCACTGAGCAGAGCGTGAGCAGGGGCATCTTCCAGCAAGAGCATCGCAGGGGCCGCCTCTGCCCAGAGCGCCTCTGCGGCCATCCCTGTCACTGAAAAATGCTGAAGAGACTCCTTTAAAAACAGTGAGGAGCCGTAGAATAACTTCAGACCTGAAAGGCTGGGTTCCCTCACTTGGAGTCACAGATTCAGTTTTCTTTTTGGTTTTTATGTTTCTTCTTAGCAAGTGTATAAAGACACAGACCTCCTGTGGCCCAGTGACCGGTGCCTGGGGACTGTGGATTCAGGCCTCCCAGGCAGGAATCAGGTCCCATGGGTCGTGAGCGTTCCCCGCCGCAGAGCTGCGGAGGCCCCTTTGGCTCCATGGGATTAGAAGTGCTTAGTGTTGTGGGCAGAGCTGAGTTAATGTGACGGGATCCTGACTTTTCTGAAGTCAGTTACAGGCTCCAGAGGAAAGGGCAGTGCCCAGGCGGTCAGGCAGCTCTGCCCTTGGCTCTGGTTTCAGGCCCTTCTCTTTGAGCTCCGCGATGCGGGCGCCTGGGCGGAGCCCGTGGGTGTCGGGGGCCCGTGGCTGGGGGGAGCCCACGAGGGAGCAAAGGGCCTCGCCCGTTGCCCGTTTTCTAGTCCTGGGGGAGGAGCCCCAGGTAGAATTATCTGCCAAAAACGGTTTGCTTGGTTAGGTCACCAAAAACGGCAGGGTTCCACCCCAGCATCCGGGGCTCTCCCTCCTCCCGTCTGGCCCTGCAGGCTTTCAACACCTTCATCGACGACGTCTTTGCCTTCATCATCACCATGCCCACGTCTCACCGGCTGGCCTGCTTCCGGGACGACGTGGTGTTTCTGGTCTACCTGTACCAGCGCTGGTGAGTGCCCTCGGCTCTTGGGCCGTCTCGACGGCGCGGCCCTGCTGCTGGGTGGACAGCGCCTGTTTCTGCGTTTGGGGAGAAAGATGATTTGCAGGTGGTGGTTTTTCCTGTGTTGCCTGAACGTGGGTTCCAGTTGCCCATGATGCGACGCGGCGAGAAACTTCCAGCTCTGTCTCCTCGCTGTGCTTCAGAAATTTGAATTTCTGTGTGAATTACGGATTAGCCACTGAAGCAGGTTTCTCTCCTTAAGCTGTTTACCTGTGCACTGCCATCGCTGTTGAGCAGAACAGAAACCGTAGCACGGCTTAACTCTCCTGCATGCCTGGTGCTAGCCTCGAAGCGTCCAGCCGGCTGGCCTGGGGCCCAGGTCTCCAGCATCGGGAACAGACTCTGGGCCACTCTTGGGCTGTGTGTCCTTGCAGGGCAGAATGTCACTGGAGAACTTGCTCACACCCTCAAACCAGCCATCAGGGCCTCCCAAGACTAAATTGTGTGGACCTCCCAGCTTGGCCTTCAGGTTGAAGGCTGACAGCTATGCAGAGGCTCAGGCCCTACCCTGGGTCTGCCACTTCCCCTCTAGGGCTGACATCTGACCTCTCCGTAGCAAAAGCTGCCTCCAGCTCGGTGCCTTGCCGGTGGTAGGCGCCAGGGATCTGAGGTGTCTCTTGGGCACCACGGCTCACCTTGGGAAAGGGTGTATCCCAACCCCTGCAGGCTCTGCCCCCACCTCCAGTCCCCGCCCAGGGTGTTGTTCAGGAGTGGAAGGAGTGAGTGTCACCCCCAAGGCCTGCTACCAAGTGTTTCAGAGCCTCTTGGCTGTGTCCTTTCTCTGGCCCTCAAGTTACCCTCTTCCATCTCCCCACATCAGGAGGCCACCACTGACCCACCACGGTCGTGGTACGACCCACCATGGCCGTGGCACTTCCCTGCACCCTTCCCAGACCATGGCCCCCTCGGCCTGGGGCCATACTACTAGTGCCGGAGGGGGATGCTTTTCCCCCAGGCTGTCCTGGCTGGTCCTGCCTAGGTCTGGGGTGCCGTCCCTTGGGGAGCACAGGGCTCCCATCCCCTCCCTATTTCCACACGCGGCCTCACCACATGGCACCCAACCCCTATCCCAGCCAGCGTGAGGCTGGCGTTGTTCTGTTTGTTTTAACCCCTTGTCCAGGTGCAGTTGGCACATCCACACGGTAGTGCCTGGCAGGCCCCCTGGCCTAGCTCTCCAGGCCTGGCAGCGGACTGCCGAGTCACTCACCCCCCACCCACCCCCTTGCTATCTCGTGGGGGCCCAGGCCTGTGTCTCAGCTTGAAGGGCTGTTTCCCCATCAGCAGCACTCACCCGGGGCATGGCTCTGGTCCCACGTTCACCCTTCTCAGATCCCCTAGGTCGTCTGAGCCGCAGAGCCCTGGACGCTGCTGCGCCTGCTGTGGTTGTCACTCTTCAGGGTCGCGTCTCAACCGGAGCCCTTCAGGCCGCTCCCAGATCCTCACAGGTGGCCCAGGGCGTGCCTAAAACCGTGCCATGCTCAGGCTCTGTGTGTTTCAGGCTCCAGGCCTGCAAACAGTGTTTTGGCCAGCACCGCAGGGCCCTTTGTGGGCAGCAGGTCTGTTTTGAAGCGGAAACCCGGTAGTTGTGTTGTCTGTGCTGTGCAGGGCTGCCTGGCTGTGCCCTTCACACCACAGCTGCTTTGTCCATAAGCAGGGGGCATATTGGCAGGCCTCTGGGCCTCTCAGGATCAGAGGCCACTGTGCCCTGCCAAGCGTTCACAGCTGATGAAACGGTTCCTGAACGTGGCTGTTCCTGTCCTGATCACTGGGGTCTTTGTGGCTGCACGGTTTGCAGAAGGCAGCCCGTGCAGCCTCCGGGCCGCCTTTCAGCCAGGCTTCCCTTTCCGTGAGAGCAGGGCGCTGGCCTGGCCTGGCTGAACGAGACACAGCTCAAACCCCTCCTCAGGCTGTCGGCAGTAAACGTTCTGCAGATTCGACTTCGTTGACGCGCTCACCGTGGCAGCTTATGGGAACAGGGTTCAGGCGCACTGCGCCCTCCTCTCAGGCCCTAGGTAGCTCCCGCAGCGGGGCGTGCTGCTGATTTGCTCGGGGGTGTCGTTGCAGGCTTTATCCTGTGGATAAACGCAGAGTGAACGAGTTCGGGGAGTCCTACGAGGAGGCCACGCGGACGCCCCACGCGGACTGAAGGCCGCCCACCCTTGGGGCAGCTGCACCTTGAATTGTCAGTGAGTGTTTTTGGAAGCATCTGGCGGAATTCCTAGACGTTGCATCTTCTGTGTTGCCAAAATCCCTCTGGACGTTGCCCAGACCCCTCCCGAGTTCCTTCACACCGTCCTATTTGGAGCTGGATGCGCTTACGATGTCCCCTCCCCCCGCCACGTGTGAACGAACATCTGTCTGGGTCACTGAGCTGGGCGCTGCCAGTCACCCTGAGCTATGGTGGCTCCCGGCACGTGAGTGTCCAGTGGGGGTCAGCTGTGTTCTCACGCTGGCAGGCGCGGGAGCCCTCACAGGCAGGGGGGCTGTCGGATTTCCATTTCAGGTGGTTTTTAAGTGCTCCTTATGTGACTTTCAGACACGTATGGAATTCATTCCATGTGGACTCTGGGATCAAAGGCTCTTTCCTCTTTTGTTTGAGAGTTGTTTTAAAGCTTAATGTATGTATGTTTCTATTTTAAAATAAATTTTTCTGGCTGTGGCATTTTTTTGACCTGGTATTAATAATGGAAAGTATTTCAGATATTTGAGTTTAACTCTTTTCCAGAAAGTAATACACAATATGGATTGCTTTATGCATTAAAAGAGCAAATTTAAAGAGCCTCTCCCGAGCCCTTGAGTCATGAGTGTTCTTAGATCCTTGACTCTCAGTTATTTAAGACTAAATGGTCGTGCAGAGTCGTGACCATCAGGTCAAGCCTGTCTTGCCCTAGGTGGAGGCAGAGGAGGAAATGAGGTAGGAGGGTGTGTTTTCAAAGACAGTGGAGAGCTACAGGACTCGGTGCGCAGCGGGCCTCAATCGTGTTCATTGAAGTCAGTTTCTGTGGGATTTTTTCCTCTTTTCCTCAGCTCACTGCAGCTTCCACCGCCCACGTTTACATGATTCTCCTACCTCAGCCTCCCAAGTAGCTGGGACTACAGGTGTGGGCCACCACATCCAGCTTTTTTGTATTAATATTTTTAATAGAGACACTGTTTCGCCATGTTGGCCAGGCTGGTCTCGAACTCCTGGCCTCAAGTGATCCACCCACCTTGGCCTTTCCAAGTGCGGGGAGTGCAGGCCTGAGCTACCGCGCCCATCCTCTCAATACAGAATCTTTTTCTATTCCTGGCCCTTTCCTTGCTCTGAGCCTCCTTTGGCATTAGCATAGCTTTCATCCTCGTGTTTCTGGAACAGGCACCCCTCTCCTGGGCCTGCTTCCTCGCGGCTGAGGGGCTTCAGGAACGCCGCCCACAGCCCTGAATCTGCAGGAGGTCTGGCGCACATGTCCCGCTTAAATGGACGAGACACACAATTGCAAGATGCTCGTTCAGCTGAGAACCAAACCCAGGTGCGCTCAGGACCCGCGGCCGACAGTGACGTTTCTGTACGCTCTGCTTTCCCCTCAGATTGGACAAATGTCATCGTTTATAATTAAGGTGTCTTCAACGTCACTCAACGGGAAAGAAAGGCACGGGGTCGAGTGGTCATCTTTTAGTTTTAGCAATGAAAATGGGAAGGTGCTGGATGAGTTGGCACGGGAAAACACGTACGCGTACGGGGCCCATAATGTGTTACTTAGCCGTGTTACAAGTGGGGTCTGAGGGGGGCTGGGAGAGCAGATGAACTGCCGGGGTGTATTAGACGCGCAGGTCTCAGATGGGAGGCGCGGCACCTCAAGGGGACCTAGAGGGTGCAGGGGCGGCAGCTGCACTCGCAGGGCAGATAGGGTGGACCCGCAGGCAGATTGGAAGTGGGGAAAGAGCAGAAGGCGTGAGGGGCTTCACGGGTGTGTTTGAAGGTCAGGAGGTCACAGGAGGACTGGCCCATCGCAGGTGTGCCAGGTCACAAGGGGCGGGGGCTCAGCCAGCCGGTGGGGAAGTCAAGGCATCAGAGAAACAGGAAGTTTTACACGTTCACGCCGTGCCTTTGCCAGATTACTAGGGTGGGGTGCGGTGGAGGGTGTCCCTTCCACGCCTGTCATTTTATTTAATCGTCTTTGGGGGAGGGGAGCCTTGCTTTATAGAACACAACGGGCTGTGCTCTGTGAGGCTGCACCTGGCGTGTCCTCTTGTTGCCAGCAGCTAAGCACACGGAAGAGGAATCTCCGAAGAAGTCGGGCGCTGGGCTTGGCCTGGGGGGTGCTGACCGCATGAGGTGCCATTCCCAGCATTTCCTCTGCCTCCTGGGGCACACCATGCCATGCTCAGTGCCAGGGCCCAGCTCTGTGCCCACAGAAACCGTCATTTAGCACGTGCATCAGCAGCCAGAGCCGTGCCTAGCTGGCAGGGGCTCTGTGGACAGCTTTGCTGCTCTCGCTTTTCAGTTTCAGTATCAAAAATCATTGCTACAAGAAAGGACTTTTGCCACAGCAACTGCTCTTCCATTTGGCTGGCACGCTGAGCAAAGGTGGGTGCAGGAGCCTCCTCAGCCTGACAGCAGAGTCAGTTTAACCTGAGTTTCCAGGCGGCACTGGGGCAGGGCCCCGGAAGGGCAGGTGCCCGCTGCACACTGCACCTGCCTCTGAAGTCGGCACGCCGGCGTCCAGCGGCCCTCCAGGGCCATTTTCGTCCGGTCTGCACAGGGCATTACACAGGGACCAGCTGCTGCCGACTGTCAGTCCTGCTCTGTTTAAACAGTACCAAGTTGCAGACGGTAGCTTTGAAGACACTGCTAGTCACGTGTGTCAGTTACTCCTGAGAGGTTGCTGGGGCACCTGCCTCTCCCTTTTTTAAGATGAGCAGAAGTTTACATAAAATGAGTTTGGGGAATGAGGCCTTGAAGTCCTTCCTGCTTCAGGACTTGCTGACAGTCTTGACTTCGTGCCCTGTGGGCCGGCACTCCTGCGAACAGACAGAGTTTCAGGAGTGACCAACACTCAGCCTCAGGCAGGTCCCAGCTCAGGGGAACGCTGAGCCTCACTCCCCCACAGAGGCTCCTGCTGGGCGACTTGGAAGGCACTTAAGGGTTTATCCGTCATTCATCCTGATGAGTTTAGTTCTGTGTTTTTCTCTTGGATTTCTGGATAATTCTTCATAACATCAAGGCCATGTCTTACATGATGATTACGAGGTGGGACTCAGAAGTGTTCCAAGTGCCTGTCGATTTTAGAATGCGTCAAAGCCCTCAAAGCTGTCGCCAGCATCTGTGACACACGTCTGACACGGCGAGGGCCAGGGTCACACACGGTGGAATGACAGCACCTGACCACAGCTGCAGGTTCTGTACCTGGGCAGGACTGGCCCTCCCAGAGCAGCCAGTGTCCAGAAGGAGCTTCTGCCGCCACCCCTTGGCACTGCCCCTCATTGCATAGATGAGGTTTTCTTTAATAACCAGGAGAAAAAAAATTTTTTTAAGAGGTTTTCTGTATTTTATAGAAGAGGTTTTCTTCAGACCAGAGTTTATTAGCCCAGGAAAACAAGAACATACACCCTGGTGAGATGCCTGCTGCACGTAGCCCCGTAGAAGCCAGTCTGGTGGCTGTCAGGTCTTTGGAGTGGCATCGAGATGGGTCTGTTGGCCTTGGCCCCGGGGAGCCCCGCAGGCCAGGGTCCTGGAGGAAGGAGAGGCTGCAGCCTGGATGGGGGCAGCTACAGAGCCCTGATGAAGCAGGGGCCTCATTCCAGGAGTGACCCATGCGGAGGAGGGAAGCCAGGAGGAGTTGGTGACAGACCCCACAGTTAACCCCTTTCCCGAAGGCACAGGACCCGAGGGGACATGAAGCCCTGTGGTCCGTGGTGCTTCTGAGGCGGCAGCCTACACAGAGACGCGGGTCCCAGAAAAGCCCACGGCACGAGTGTCGCCCAGTCACTGCCACAATCCCCACAGCGTCTGTGCTTCGAGCAGCATATTCTCTCACGGTTCCGAAGACTGGAAGTCCAGCCCGGGCCTCTCTGGGCACCACACAGCTGCAAGCAGGCCGGGCCCTCCAGAGGCTCAGCAGCCCCGGGCCTCGGTTTGCCACCTGGAGAGCTGTTCTCCTTGCATTGCCGGGCTCATGGCCCCTTCCTCACCTCACCCTGACCTCTGCCTCCCAGGTCATAGCCCTGATCCTCACCCCACCCTCCGTGGCTCCGTCAGCCCCAGCCAATTACCCAGCACCATCTCCCGTCCAAGGTGCCAAGTGTGACGGTGGCCTCGGAGTCCACTCCCGCACGTAGGGTCACACTCGGGGCTCTGGGGCTGGACCTGGATGTCTCTGGGGGAGGCGCCCACCTCCCCCATATCCTACCGTTTCCCTTGGTAACTTTCAGTCGTGATGTCCAAGTGGCCTCTGTCCTGCTGGCTGGACTCAGCTGCTGCACCAAGAAGCAGGCACATTTTTGCTTTCGTTTTTGAGTTGGAGGCTCACTCTGTCACCCAGGCTGGAGTGCAATGGCGCCATCTCGGCTCACTGCAAACTCCGCCTCCCGGTTTGAAGAGATTCTCCTGCCTCAGCCTCCCAAGTAGCTGGGATTATAGGTGCTTGCCACCACGCCCAGCTAATTTTTGTATTTTTAGTAGAGACAGAGTTTCACTATGTTGGCCAGGATGGTCTCAAACTCCTGACCTCAAGGGATCCACCTGCCTCGGCCTCCCAAAGTGCTGGGATTACAGGCCTGAGTTGCTGCGCCCGGCCGGCAGGCACTTTTAAAAACTTGCTGTGCCGTTTCTGCACAGCGTGGAGGCAGGTGTGCCCCGTGCAGCCCGACACGCACACATGCTTCCGTGATCCAGCATGAAGCACCTGAGCCGGTACCAAGGGACCTCAGCCCCACGGGGCCCTCTCGGTGAAAAGCACGTGGGTGGACCCCGCCATGGGTCACTGGGTCCAGGTCCCACACACGAACAGTCACCCTGGGAGCTCTGGTGCCTGGGTTCTTGGGCTGGGCTCTGCCTGGCATCCATCTGTGTGGTTGGAAGGGGTGATTGTTTGTCACTTTCTCCCATGTGGCATTCCATGGCATGAACCGGGGCTATTAGGGATCAGATCGTGCAGGGGACTGTTCCTGCTTTTGGGGCCAGACAACCCGGGGGGACGTGGCTGTCATGGTGCGTGGGTGCTGAGCTCCAGTACACGTCACCCATGTTCTAAGGGGGCAGTGCACTCCAGCTGTGAGCCCCGTGGCCTCACCCCTTCTCCAGCACACGGCACTGCTGTCTTTAATTTTAGCCACTCTGGTGGGTGTGCAGTGGAGTCTTTTTGAGGTTTAAATGTGCATTTCCCTGCTGCCTCGTGGCGTTGAAAACCTTGTTTCCTCACCGGCCGCGTGGTGGCTTCTCTCTGTGGAGTGCATAAGTTTTCTGTTTCCTGTTCTCTTCCGGTCACACCTTGCAGAGCTCATCCTGCAGGGGCCTCAGGAGGCTGCTGCGACCACGGCCACGGTGACGCTGGGCGTGCTTCCTCTTCCTCTGTTATCTAAAATCACCCCTGAGGCCCTTGTAGATGCAACTGATGAAACCGCCTGGGCCTGCGGTTCCCTTTGTGGGAAATGTTTTTCACTACTTTTTTAATTTCTGTAACTTCTATGATAATAATGACATGTAGGTTTCCTATTTCCCCTGGAAGTTTTATTATAATATTTTGTTTATTTAAAGAATTTGTCTGTTTGACCTGAAATATCAATTATCTTTTTTTTCATTCTTTTTCAAGACAAGGTCTCACTCTGTCGCCCAGGCTGCAGTGCAGTGCTGCAATCTCGGCTCCCTGCAGTCTCAGCCTCCCTGGGCACAGGTGAGCCTTCCACCTCAGCCTCCCAAGTAGCTGGGACCACAGGCACATACCACCACACCCAGCTAATTTTTCTTATTTTTAGTAGAGGTGAGGTTTCACCATGCTGCCCAGGCTGGTCTCGACTTCCTAACCTCAAATGATCTGTCCGCCTCAGCCTCCCAAAGTGCTGAGATTACAGGTGTGAGCCACCGTGCCCAGCTAATTTTTGTATTTTTTTGTAGCAATGGGGTCTTGCCATGTTGCTCAGGCTAGTCGCAAACTCCTGGGCTCAAGTGATCCACCACCCACCTCAGCCTCCCAAAGTGCTAGGACTATGGGCGTGTGCCACCCACCGGGCCTGGCCTTAATATCAACTACCTTGGCATGATGTTGGCATAGCACTGTCTTGATTTATGTGATGCCTGTGGCAATGTCGGCTCCTCCACCCCTGCATGAGTTTGCGGGGCAGCCACAGCAAAGCGCTACAGCTGGCAGCTTCGGACCAGCAGACACTGGTCCCTCGGTTCCGGAGGCCACGGTCCCAGATCAGGCATGGCAGGACGGGCCCCTCCGAGGCTGTGAGGGACGGTCTGGTCCAGCCTCTCCCTGGCTGGCACACGCCGCCTTCTCCCTGTGCCCTCAATCGTCTTCCCTTGACGGCCGTCTGTCTCTGTGTCCAGATTTCTCCTTCTTATAGAAACACCTCTGCTCGCTTCGGCAGCACATATACTAAAATTGGAACAATATGGTGATGGTTAGCATGGCCCCTGCGCAAGGATGACAGGCAAATTCGTGAAGGGTTCCATATTTTTTTTAAAAAAAATTTTTTAAAGAAAAAAAAAAAAAAACACCAATCACTGGCTTAGTGACTCCATCTTAACTACTCAGACGCGCAAACATCCTGTTTCCAAATAACGGCAGATTCCAAAGTCCTGGGGGTCAGGCTTTTAATGCGTAGATTTGGGTAGGACACAGTACAACCTGTAACAACTCCTTATGAGGTCAGAGGTGGGACTCGGACCCCGGACCCAACGGAGGACTAGCTGAAACAGTGCCAGGGCAGAAGCTGCTTTCCGTAAGGCATGCCCACCAGTGCCACGTCAGTCTACCATTGCTGTGGCAGCACCTGGGCATTACCTCTCCCTTCCGTGGCAACGACCCCACTACCCCTTCCCTGGAAATGTCTGCATAAACGGCCCTTAATCTACATGTAATTAAAAGTGGGTACAGGCCAGGCGCGGTGGTTCACGCCTGTAATCCAAGCACCTTGGAGGCCAAGGCAGGTGGATCACCTGAGGTCGGGAGTTCAAGACCAGCCTGACCAACATGGTGAAACCCCGTCTTTATAAAAAAAATTTAAACATTAGAAAAAAAATGTGGGTACAAACCTGACTGCAGACCTGCCCTGAGCCGCTGCTCTCAGTGTACAGCTTACGGGGAGCCCTGCTGGGCAGGAGCAGTCCCAGCTGTCACACCGCCTGTGGGGAGCCCTGCCGGGCAAGAGCATTCCCAGGGGTGTCACACTACCTGTGGGGAGCCCTGCTCTCAGCACACCACCTGTCTGGAGCCCTGCCCTACAGGAGCAGTCCCGGAGCCATCACACTGCCTGCCCTGTAACCCTGCTGCTTCCATACAGCTGTTTCCTTCCACCCTACTGAGGCAGGAGAATAGGGTCTGGAGGCAGGAACCTAAGGCCAATTCACACTGACTTCCTAGAACTAAATCAAAAGGAAAACCCCAACTTTCCATGCCCAAGTAACCAAAGGACCAGAGGCTACTACTCCCTTTGCAACCCCTCCCCATTTTTTCTGAGTGACAGATGAAAAATCCAAAGTACCTCTGATTAGTCCCCTCCTGCAACCACCAATCACGATGGTCGTGGGCCAAGCCTTCATTTGCCTAGGAGCGTAAGGCTGTAACTTCGCTTCAGCCTCTGATTGGTCACTTCCCAAAGCCAAGCAGACCATTCATGAACCACGACTTCATTTCCATCGAGCATACACCAGTAACCAATGGGAAACCTCCAGAGGGTATGTAACCCCCAAAATTCTGTAAGTGGGCCCTTGAGCCACACCCACTCTGTGGAGTGTACTTTTCTTTTAATAAATCTGTGTGGATTTTTTGGTTGCTTTGTTTGTGTGTTTTGTCCAATTCTTTGTTCAAAACAGCAAGAACCTCCACCAGTAACACTCCAGGCTCATCCTTGAGTTCTGCCCTGGGTGGAGCCAGGACCCCGCCCCTGCTAAGCCCACCTTGGGGCTTGCCCGTCCTGCATCACGTACATAGTGATTCGTGTCTTCATTTTTCTTGAATGACGTATTTTTGTTATTTTTATTATTATTAGTCTTTCCGAGAAGAGTAAATGGGAGTGAAACTAGCTTTGCTAGTTTTGATATTTTGTTTTCTCCCTCACTGATTTCTGCTCAGATCCGTTACTTCTTTGTACATTCATTGGTCTATTTTCATATTTCATTTCATACCTTTTGAGCTGGCGAATGGGCTCGTTAATCTTCAGCCTTGTTCTAGGGACTTCCACTTCTGGACAGAATGAAGAAACAGGAGCAGGACTTGGCCTCCCATTCAATATGACAACACCAGCAACAACAGACTAGACAGAATGTGTGAAGTCACAGCCCTACAGATCCTGAACCTCAGTCGGGGGAGACAGTGAACCTCAAAAGGCAGGAGCCAACTGCGGCAAGCCTGCAGCCGCCTACCTGGGAGACTGTCCAGACAACTGTGTCTACCCAAGGCCGGGCCTGGTCGTCTCCCTGGGGCAAGGAGATAGAGCTGGAGACCAGAGAGGCCAAGGTGGCTGAGGTCTGACGAAGCACTGGAGGAGCGAGCCGTGTGGAGACTGGGCTCCGGACCGGCGGAGGGTCCTCCCGCAGCACGTGGCTGATTGCTGATTCACATGTGCGTCAGAAAAGGAACTGGATTACAGAAAAAGGTCCAAGTAAGAACCGCCCTATAGGAGTGGGAGGAATACTGTTTGTAGGGGAGTAGTGCTGGTTCTAATTAGCCAGAGTAGAAACGCTCCTAATTCACCAAGTTTTTTTTTGAGACAGGGTCTCACTCTGTCACCCAGGCTGGAGTGCAGTGGTGCGAGCTTGGCTCTCTGCAGCCTCCTCCTCCTGGGTTCAAGCAATTCTCCTGCCTCAACCTCCTGAGTAGCTGGGAGTACAGGTGTGTGCCACCATCCTGGCTAATTTTTGTATTTTTAGTAGAGACAGGGTTTTGCTATGTTGGCCAGGCTGGTCTTGAACTCCTGGCCTCAAGTGATCCACCCACCTCAGCCTCCCAAAGTGCTGGGATTACAGGTGTGAGCCACTGTGCCCAGCCCTAATTCACCAGATATTGACTGGAGTACTCAGTAGAGCCTGATCTCAGAGACAGGGGCTCACTATCACCAAGGCTGGAGTACAGTGGTGCGATCTTGGCTCACTGCAGCTGCAACCTCCCAGGGCACAGGTGATCCTCTCACCTCAGCCTCCCAAGTAGTGGGATCACAGGCACATGCCACCACAGTTGGCTAACTTTTGTATTTTTGTAGACACAGTGTTGTACCATGTTGTCCATGCTGATCTCGAACTCCTGGGCTCAAGCAATCCAGCCACCTAAGCTTCCCAAAGTGATGGGATTACAGGTGTGAGCCCCCATGCCCAGCCCAAATGCCAATTATCTTGGCATGATGACTCTTCTGAGTGCTCCCATCAATACCTTGTGGATTAGAAAAACTCAATTCACAAGGTATTGATGGGAGTACTCAGAAGTCCGGCCTCAGTGGTCGAGAAAAAAACCTTCCTCATGGATTAAACCCTGCCCTGGTCCCACTTACTGGAGCTGAAGTGCAGGATTTGGAAGGACGGAGTTGTTTCCAAGGAATGTAACTGTTTTCCAGGAAAAAACTAAATAATATTTTTAGGAACACAAAAATATACAAAATCAAACAGGAAGAACCTTGCACTGTGTGCATCCAAATTACCAGGCATGCAAAGAAGCAAGGCAACAACCCCTGCAGTGAGAAGGAGCCACCCGGAGCCAACCCAGGAGTGACCGACGGGACAGAACCGATAGGAAAGGACACTAAAACCGTGATTAACCTTCATCTCGCGTGTTCGAGTAGCTACAGGAAAGGTTAAGATGGTAAGCAGAGGCATGGCAGACAGCAAAAAACCCTTGCCAAATTCTGATAAAAAGTGTCATGCCTGAGAAGAAAATACACTGGATGAGGTCAGTGGAAGATGAGGGACGGCAGAAGGAAAGCTGAATGGATTGAACACACAGCAACAAAAACTATGTGAGGTGAAACAGAAAAAAAAAAAAAAACAACGACATAAAGAACTGAAAAGGGAAGGGCGTCGGCGAGCGTCAGCAGAAGTCCCGCAGGCCTTACCATGTGCAAGCAGAGGCCCTGAAGGAGCAGAGGCAGGGGGAAGACACTTTAAAAAATAATGTCTAAAAGATTTCCAAATATGATGAAAAATATAAAACCTCAGCTCCAAGAAGCTCAACGAAACAAAGCATAAGAAACAGGAAGAAACTAAAAGTCATGTCACCGTCAAATTGCTGAAAACCAGCAGCAAAGAGAGAATGTTACTAGAGTGTCAGAGGAAAAGAGATTCATGACAAAGAAACAATGAAAACAATATAGATTTCTTGTAGGAAACAACACAAGAGAAAAGACGTTTTTTAAAACCAAAAGAAAAAAAATGCTAAGTTAATTTTTTGTTTTTACCCACTGAAAGTATATTTCAAAACACATTTTAGGCCAGGTGTGGTGGCTCAAACCTGTAATCCCAGCACTTTGGGAGGCCAAGGTGGCTGGATTGCTTGAGGTCAGGAGTTCAAGACCAGCCTGGCCAACATAGCAAAACTCCATCTCTACAGAAAACACAGAAATTAGCTGGGTGTGGTGACATATGCCTGTAATCCCAGGTACTCAGGAGGCTGAGGCAGGAGAATTGCTTGAATCTGGGAGGCAGAGGTTGCAATGAGACAAGAGTGGGCCAGTGCATTCCAGCCTGGGCAACAGACTGAAACTCCATCTCAAATATATGTATATTATAAATACAAATATACTTATATATTTATATTATAAAAAATATATAAATATTTATATTTATGTTATAAAATATAAATATGTCTTTTTTAATAAGAACTTTTGGCTGGTCACCTTTGCAAGACTCAAGGTATATATAAGTCTCATGGTAACTTCAAATGAAAAAAAACATACAACAGATACACCAAAAATAAAAAACAAGAAATAAATCATACCACCAGAAGAAATCATCTTCACTAAAATGAACACAGGAAGGAAGGAAAGAAGGAAGAGCCAACCACAAAACAACCAGAAAACAAACAACAAAACAGCAGGAGTAATTCCTTATTCATCAATAATAACACTGAATGTAAATGGACTAAACTCTCTCCAATCAAAAGACATAGGGTGGCTGAATGGACAAAGAAAGCAAGACTCAATGATCTGTTGCCTACAAGAATACGCTTCACCTATAAACATACACATAGATTGAAAATAAAAGGATGGGAAAATAGTCTATGCAAATGGGAACCAAAAAAAGACCAGGAATACCTATGCTTGTATCAGACAAAATAGATTTCAAGACAAAAAGTATAAAAACAGACAAAGAAGGTAATTATATAATAATAAAGCAAAAGGATACAATGGTGAATTTATATGAACCCAACACTGGGACACCCAGATATATAAAGCAAATATTATTAGTGCTAAAGAGAGAGATAGATCCCCATGCAATAATAGCTGGAGACTTCAACACCCTACTTTTAGCATTGGACAGGTCACACAAAAAATCAACAAAAAAATTGGACTTAATCTCTAATACAGACCAAATGTACCTACTTGATATTTATAGGACATTTCATCCAGTGGTTGCAGAATATGCATTTTTTCCCCTCAGCACATGGATCATTCTCAAGGATAGAGCATATATTAAGCCACAGAACAACCCATTAAAAATTCAAAAAAAAAAAAAAAAACTGGGCCAGGCATGATGACGTATGCTTGCAATTTCAGCACTTTGGGAGGCTGAGGTGGGAGGATCACTTGAGTCCAGGAGTTTGAGACCAGCCTGGGCAACATAGTGAGACCTTGTCTCTACAATTTTTGTTTAATTAGCCAGGCATAGTGGTGTGTGCCCTGTAGTCCCAGCTACTTAGGAGGCTGAAGTGGGAGGATCACTTGAGCCCAAGAGATCAAGGCTAGAGTGAGCCATGATTGCAACACTGCACACCAGCCTTGGCGACAGAACAAGACCCTGTCTGGAAAAAAAAATTAAATAATATCAAGCATCTTCTCTGGCCACAGTGGAATAAAACCAGAAATCAACAACAAGAGGAATTTTGAAAACTATGCAAATTACATGAAAATTAAACCATATGCTCCTGAATGACTTGTGAGTCAATTAAGAAATTAAAAGGAAATTGAAACATTTATTTAAACAAATGATAGGCCAGGCGTGGGGCTCACACCTGTAATCTCAGCACTTTGGGAGGCCGAGGCAGATGGATCATGAGGTCAGGAGTTGGAGACCAGCCTAGCCAACATAGTGAAACCCCATCTCTACTGAAAATACAACAAAAATAGCTGGGTGTGGTGCTGGGTGCCTATAATGCCAGCTACTTGGGAGGCTGAGGTAGGAGAATTGCTTGAACCTGGGAGGCAGAGGTTGCAGTGAGCTGAGATTGTGTCACTGCATTCCAGCCTGGATGACAGTGCGAAACTCTGTCTCAAAAAAAAAAACAAAAACAAAAACAAATAATGGAAGCATAACATCCTAAAACCCATGGTATACAGTAAAAGCAGTACTAACAGGGAAGTTTATAGCTATAAGCAGCTACATCAAAAAGGTAGAGGCCGGGCATGGTGGCTTACACCTGTAATCCCAGCACTCTGGGAGGCCGAGGCAGGTGGATCACAAGGTCAGGAGATTGAGACCATCCTGGCCAACAAAGTGAAACCCTGCCTCTACTAAAACTACAAAAATTAGCTGGGCGTGGTAGTGTGTGCCTGTAATCCCAGCTATTTGGGAGACTGAGGCAGGAGAATCCCTTGAACCAGGGAGTCTCAGGTTGCAGTGAGCCGAGGTTGTGCCACTTCACTCCAACCTTCACTCCAACCTGTCACTCCGTCTCAAAAAAAAAAAAAAAAGGTATAAAATCTGGGTGCAGTGGCTCATGCCTGTAATCCCAGCACTCTGGAAGGCCGAGGTGGGCAGATCACCTAAGATCGGCAGTTCGAGACTAGCCTAACCAACATGGAGAAACCCCATCTCTACTAAAAATACAAAATCAGCTGGGTGTGGTGCTGCCTGCCTATAATCCCAGCTTCTTGGGAGGCTGAGGCAGGAGAATCACTTGAACCCAGGAGGCAGAGATTGCAGTGAGCTGAGTTCACACCATTGCACTCCAGTGTGGGCAACAAGGGTGAAATTCCATCTCAAGAAAAAAAAAGTAGAGAAACTTCAGAACACAACCTAATGATGCATCTTAAATAACTAAAAAAGCAAGAGAAAATTAAACCCAAAATTAGTAGAAGAAAAGAAGAAATAAAGCAGAAATGAATGAAACTGAAACAAAGATAACAATACGAAAGTTTAACAAAATTAAAAGTTGATTTTCTGAAAAGATAAAATTGACAAACTTTTGGCCAGACTAATAAAAAAGGAGAGAAGACCTAAATAAATAAAGTCAGAGATGAAAAAGGAGATGTTACAACTGATGGCACAGAAATTCAGAGGATCCCTAGAAGCGACTATGAGCTACTGTACACTAATAAACTGAAAATCCTAGAAGAACAGATAAATTCCTAGATGCATACAACCTGCCAAGATTCGACCATGAAGAAATCCAAAGCCTGAACAGAGCAATAACAGTAATGAGATTAAAGCCATAATAAAAAGTCTCCCAGCAAAGAGAAGCCCAGGACTCAGTGGCTTCACTGCTGAATTTTACTAATCATTTAAAGAAGAACAAATACCAATCCTACTCAAAGTATCCTGAAAAATAAGAGGAAGGAATACTTCTGAACTCATTCTACATGGCCAGTATTACCCTGATTCCAAAATCAGACAAAAACACATCAAAAACAAAAACAAAAAATAAAGAAAACTACAGACCAATATCTCTGATGAACATTGATGCAAAAATCTTCAAAAAAAAAACCACTAGCAAACCAAATTAAACAACACATTTAAAAGATCATTCATTATGACCAAGTAGGATTTATTCCAGGAATGCAAGGATGGTTCAACATATGCAAATCAATGTGATACATCATGCCAACAAAATGAAGGACAAAAACTATATCATTATTTCCATTTATGCAGAAAGGGCATTTGATAAAATTCAGCATCCCTTCATGATGAAACCCTCAAAAAAACAGGTATACAAGAAACATACAGGCCAGGCACAGTGGCTTACACCTGTGATCTATATCCCAACAGCAAACAACCTGAAAAAGAAACCAAAAAAGCAATGCTATTTATAACAGCTACAAATAAAATTAAACACCTAGAAATTAACCAAAGAAGTGAAAGCTCTCTACAATATAAACTATATAACATTGAAAAAAAAATTGAAAAGGACACACACAAAAAGTAAAGATATTCCATGTTCTTGGACTGGAAAAATAAATACTGTTAAAATGTTGATACTACCCAGAGCAATTTACAGATTCAGTGTAATCCCTATTAAAATACTAATGATGTTCTTTACAGAAAAAGAAAAAACAATTCCAAAATTTTTATAGAATCACAAAAGACCCAGAATAGCCAAAGCTATCCTGAGCAAAAGGAACAAAACTGGAAGCATCACATTACCTGACTTCAAATTATACTACAAAGCTATAGTAACCCGAAACACATGGTACTGACATAAAAACAGACACATGGACCAGTGGAACAGAATAGAGAACCCAGAAGCAAATCTATGCATCTACAGTGAACTCATTTTTGACAAAGATGCCAAGAACATGCTTTGGAGAAAAGATAATCTCTTCAATAAATGGTGCTGGAGAAACTGGATATCCATATGCAAAATAACAAAACTAGAACTCTGTCTCTCACCATATACAAAAATGAAATCAAAATGGATCAAATCTAAGACCTCAAACTTTGAAACTACTTAAAGAAAATACTCTAGGACACTGGAGTGGACAAAGACTTTTTGAGTAATGTCCCACAGGCACAGATAACCAAAGCAGAAACAGACAAACGGGATCACATCAAGTGAAGAAGCTTCTGCACAGCACAGGAAGCAATCAGCAAGAGAAGAGACAACCCACCGAATGGGAGAAAATTTGTGTAAACTATTCATGTTACAAGGGACTAACAGCCAGCATATATAAGGAGCTCAACCTATAGGAAAAAAAATACCTCATAAGCTGGTTTTTTTAAATAAGTAAAAGATCTGGGTGGACATTTCTCAAAAGAAGTCATATGCATGGCAAACAGACATCTGAAAATGTGCTCAACGTCACTGATGATCCAAGAAATGCATATGAAAACCACTATGAGGTGTCGCCTCACCCCAGTTAAAATGGCTTTTATTCAAAAGACAGGCAATACCGAATGCTGATGAGGATGCGGAGAAAGGAAACCCCGGGACAGTGCTGGTGGGAATGGACATTAGTATCACTGTGGAGGAGAGTTTGAAAGTTCCTCAAAAATACTAAAAATAGAGACACCATATTACCCAGCAAAGCCATTGCTATGTATATAGCCAGAAGAAAGGAAACCCGTGTATCAAAGAGCTAACTCCACTCTACATTTACTGCAGCCCTGTTCACAACCGCCAAGGCTTGGAAGCAACCTCAGTGTCCATCAACAGACAAACGGATAAAGAAAATGTGGTACACATATGCAATGGAGTACTATGCAGCCATAAAAAAGAATGGGATCCTGTCATTTGCAACAGCATAGGTGGTACTGGATGTCATTATGTTAAGTTAAATAAGCCAGGCACAGAAAGACACACATTTCATGTTCTCCCTTATTTGCGGGAGCTAAAAATTTAAAAAATTGACATGAAAATAGAGAGTAGAACCGTGCACCCAGAGGGGTGGGAATCAGAGTGACTAGAGTCAACATAATTTATTGTATGTTTTAAAATAACTAAAATAGTATAATTGGATTGTTTGTAACACAAAGAAAGGATCAATGCTTGAGCTGATAGATACCACGTTTACCCGGATAAGATTATTACACGTCATATGCCTGTATCAATATATCTCATGTGCCTATAAACCCTACTATATTAAAAATTAAAATTTTAATGGCCAGGTGTGGTGGCTCGTGCCTGTAATCCCAGCACTTTGAGAGGCCAAGACGGATAGATCACCTGAGGTCAGGAGTTTGAGACCAGCCTGGCCAACTTGACGAAAACCTGTCTCTACTAAAGGTACAAAAATTAGCTGGGCGTGGTGGTGTGCGCCTGTAGTCCCGCTACTGAGAGGCTGAGGCAGGAGAATTGCTTGAACCCGGGAGGTGGAGTTTGCAGTGAGCTGAGATCACACCACTGCACTCCAGCCTGGGTGACAGAGCAAGACTCTGTCTCAAAACAAAACAAAACAAAAAAGAAAATTAAAATTTTATCTTTTATGTACCTTATAAAAATATACTCTAATATATTAGAAATTTAAAACTAAAGCAATTATGAAAGGTAATTAACCACTTAATCTAAAATAAGCACAATGTATTGTGGGGTTTCTAGCTTCCGGACAAGTAAAGTTATCGCCACAATGGCAGAAACGCCAGGAGGGGCCGTGGAAGTTACTGTGGTTAGACGCTCATACTCTCTGCAAGTGACTAAATTTCAACCAAAGACAGGCTGGGAGAAGTTAAAGAGGCAT
The DNA here is from genome assembly GCF_048565385.1 of Saimiri boliviensis. Lineage (NCBI taxonomy): Eukaryota > Metazoa > Chordata > Mammalia > Primates > Cebidae > Saimiri > Saimiri boliviensis. Next base: position 300,649,729 of record NC_133449.1, read on the forward strand.
TCTACAAACCCTCAAACAACTGCTAATCGTGGTGAAAGGTGATCTTTACTAATTACCAATCATTACAGATTTCTCTAAAACAGAGCCGCAGAACCATCGTACATGACCACACTGCGTTTCTGTGTTTCTCCTGTTTCTTCCGCCTCTCATCCATTTTCTTCTCCTGTGCTTGGGGATTTTTGATTGCATGTTCAGGTTTGGTTAAACTTACTCTGTGTCACTGGATCCTGAAACCAGAAGTGCGGGTGATTTCCTCCAGGAAGCATTACAGTCCCGACAGGAAGCAGGTGGCTGTGTGGACCTGAGCCGCTTCAGACACTCCAGGGTCCCTGCCCAAGACCCAGGCGCAAGGCAGAGGCCTGATGACCGGAGCGCAGGGAGGTTAGGGCGAGGAGGGGCGACGAGGGGCTGCCTCGGGTGCCGAGCAAGGCATGAAGGGCCCTTTTTTATGCTTTTTTATGCTTTTCAAAGATTGCGGCTCTGGATGCCGCCTGGAAACGGCGGCCAGCAGGAACGGAAGAAGTCAGAAGCTTCCTGCACAAACCCAAGTCAGCTCACCACAGCGCGGACCTGAGGGAGAGCTGTCAAGGGCACCGGAAGTGTGGCTTAAATCTTTCTTTCATTTTTTTTTTTTGAGACGGAGTTTTGCTCTTGTTACCCAGGCTGGAGTGCAACGGCACAATCTCGGCTCACCGCAACCTCCTGGGTTCAGGCAGTTCTCCTGCCTCAGACTCCCGAGTAGCTGGGATTACAGGCACGCGTCACCATGCCCAGCTAATGTTTTGCATTTTTAGTAGAGACAGGGTGGGGTTTCACCATGTTGATCAGGGTGGTCTCGATCTCTTGACCTTGTGATCCACCTGCCTCGGCCTCCCAAAGTGCTGGGATGACAGGCGTGAGCCACCGCGCCCGGCCTCTTTCATCGTAAGCACAGATCAAGGTGTATTCTGAAGGAAGCTTGAGTTAGATGTCCTCTTTAAAACAGAAAGTCACGGAAGCACACTGAAAACCAGACGCCCGGCTCTGTGGCCGTTTACCTCTTTGCTCTCTTCCTCTCGGGACAGAGCGACCCCAAGGAGCTTCTCTGAGCCCCTGCTGAGGATCCTCTTGCAAAGGGTTCCACAGACTCCCGCCCCGGAGAGAGGAGTCTGTTCCTGGCTTAATGACAAACCGGGATGTGGCTGGGAGCAGACAGCGACGGCGGGGTTGAAAGACTTAATTCCATGAGTAAATGCAACCTTTCAGCATCCGAATGGATAATTTTATCTTACCATTTTCTCAAATTTCATCAAATAGCATTCCGGAGTGCAGAAACCCAAAGGCGTAAAACAGGAACTGAGCTGTGTTTGCCAAGGTCCGAGGGTTTAATCCCCACACTCAGAGGGATTTTTCACCCTAAGTACTTTTTATTGGTTTTCATAAGGTGGCTTATGGTGCAAGGGAAGGTACACGAGGAGAGGGGCGGGCGGCAGGACCATGAGCGTGGCAAAGCCGCCAGGGAGAGCGTCCCCAGGCCTGGGTGGCCGACAGCAGGACCGCTGGCCATCCTCCATGGGGGCTGCCGCATGAGGCCACCCGCCCACACCAGCCCAGGAAGTCACGGAGCCTGGAACCTGTGGGAACGGACACGGCCCTTGCCTGCCCGCTCCCCTTGGGGGTTGAGGGTAAGGAGGTCGTGTGCATGCAATGGCCATGTCAATTACACCACTCCACTGATGGGGACCATCATTCCCATCATGATTCGTCTTCACCACTAAGGATTGAACAACGATTCTAGCAACGTCTTCAGGCGGGACACACCACAGCAAACTCAGTACAAACACCATTCTTTCACTGGACCAAAGAGCCCTGCCCACGTTCCTGATGGATAGAGACAGGAGAGAGGACAGGCTGCTTTCAGCCAGCAGGTGGGTCACAATAGCGGCTGGGACAGTCTGTTTCTTTAGACTAGGAGAGCCTGGGAGACAGAGGACCCTGAGGCTGTCCCGGCAGGCAGTTCCCCAGATACTAGGGCCTGGCTGCTGCTTCCCGAGGGAGGCATCTGTCCTGGAGACTCATCCTGGGGTGCCACACTGAGGCCAGCTGTGCCCCCACACCCTCTGCCTCCAGGGCTCAGTGTCTCCAGGCCTGAGTGTCTCTAGGGCTCAGAGTCTGCAGCAGCCCCGGGTGGGCCCGTGTCCCAGCCCCGCCGCCTCCCTCCCCCGCTGTGCCTTGTCTCAGCAACGTGGCTCACACAGTTCCTCCTTACACTGGGTGTTGTCTCCTTCCCCAACACCGACACGTGTTGAAGGGAGGAGGTTCTGTGCCTCCTAGACTGGCTCCTCTGAGCCTCAACCTGGCTTGTGGCAGGTGCAGGTTCCTGGTGTCCGGCTGCGCCCGGGCCTCCCTTTCCAGACCCTCCTGCTCTCCTGGTGTCTGCCGGGCGGTCAGCATGTTCTTCTGCGGCTGTGCTCCCCGCCACGTCCAGCCACTTGTGTCTTCTCTGCCCACTAGGGTCTCGGGGATTTTATAGGCACAGGATGGGTGTGCAGTGGCCAGGTGGTCTTGGGAAATGCAACATTTGGGTATGAAGGTAGGAGCGCCTGTCCTCACCTGGGTCTGTGGGCACAGGCCGGGGCTGGAGCCCTCGCCAGGGACCCACCATTCTATGCCCAGCACTTCCCTGCCCCCTCCCTCTGGAGCACAGGGTGGCAGTTTCCACAAGAGCTAAGCATCCTCTTGCCAAGAGACCCAGCAGTCACACTCCTGGGCACTGATCCCAGAGCCCTGGGAATTCACATGATCATGCACGTTGTGCACAAACTCGCACCCACAACCGACCACAGCAGTTGGAAGGGCTGCGAAGTGGGGAAAGGGCTGCTGAAACGTCCTTGGACAAAATGCTTAAACAGACTGGCCCATCTGTGCCGTGGACAGTTGCTCAGCAGTGACGAGAACACGCCATTCATGAATGCAGGAAGTTCCTGGTTTTAACGGAGTATTGGCTTAGTTATGGGGGACGTAACCATCGGGTATGGGGATGGGAGAACCCAGACGATGTGCCACCTTTGCCACACCCAAGTGTCCTGGGCAGGATAATGACCCAGAGATGCCGGCGTCCTGATGGACAGAACCCGCCCGGCCCTGGAACCATCCAGCATCATTCGGGATTACACGAAGGCCAGAAAAGTAATCCAGGGGTTCTGGGAGGAGGCGGGCATCAGGGTTGGGGGGCGGTGGCCAGGATGATGGAGGCAGAGTCAGTCACAGGCTGAAGAGGGAGGAGAGACCTCAAGCCCAGGCCTGTGAGCACCTTGGGAAGCTGGAAAAGGCAGGGAAGGGACCCTCCGCGGGGTCTGCAGCAGGAAGGCACAGCTTACCTTTAGCCCACCAGGGCCCATCGTGGACCTCTGGCCTCCACATGGTAGGAGGGCACTCTCGATGTAGAAGGGCACCCATGCTGCAGGAGGGCACCATCGCTGCAGGAGGGCACCCATGTTGTAGGAGGGCGCCCTCACCTTAGGAGGGCGCTCACGCCGTGGGAGGGCACCCACGCCCTCGCCTAAGGAGGGCACTCACGCCGTGGGAGGGCACCTGCACCTTCTAGCACAAAGCGTGTGGGGATTTGCAGCAGCAACAGGAAACCCAAGCGCTGCGGACCTGGGATTATTTCAAAACAAAAGTTTACAGAAACGTCCGAGGACAGAGCTGAAGTGCCTTTGGGAAAGGAAAGGGCAGGCTTGAGTGATTTATTTAGCCATTGTATTTTATTTATTTACTTAGTTTTTGAAACAGTTTCACTCTTGTTGCCCAGGCTGGAGTGTAGTGGCGGGATCTTGGCTCATTGCAGCCTCTGCCTCCTAGGTTCAAGTGATTCTCCTGCCTCAGCCTCCCAAGTAGCTGGTATTACAGTCGCCACCACCATGCTGGCTAATTTTGTAATTTTAGTAGAGCTGGGGTTTCATCATGTTGGCCAGGCTGGTATTGAACTCCTGACCTCAGGTGATCTGCCCACCTCGGCCTCCCAAAGTACTAGGATTATGGATGTGAGCTACCTGGCCTATTGAACCATTTTGAAACGTCACTGGGCTCAAGTCACACCCACTGGTCGGGAGTTTATGGAGTTCAGTTTCCCCTTTACTCAGGAAGTTGCCCTTTGATATTTTCTGTAATTCCTCATAGACGGGATACACTGTCTCTTGACGTATCCACAGTTTCTGTGACCACTTGTTATGCTGTGGGACCCAATGCAGGGGCCGTGATGCCCCCACCCTTCCAGTGGCTGGGGGGGCTGCAGGCCTCAGGTCCCAGCAGGGTCACCGTCTGCCAGGAGGAAGCCAATGTAGAATCAGGGTGCAAGTGTGGACACCATCCTGAGTCTCAACGACTCAGTGTGTGCTGAGACATTGAAATTAAAGTAGAAATTAAAGTCCATTCTGCCTACTCTACTGGTATTGAGCCCCTTCCCTGTCCCCTCAGGGGCGGACGAGCTCCTCTCACTCCTTCTGTGGAAGAAGGAACAATTTACTTTGTTATTTTTCACTGCTGGTACAGAATCCGCTCTGTCTTTGTTTCAGATGGAGTTTCACTCTTGTTGCCCAGGCTGGAGTGCAATGGCGTCATCTCGGCTCACTGCAGCCTCTGCCTCCCAGGTTCAAGCGATTCTTCTGCCTCAGCCTCCCAAGTGGCTGGAATTACAGGTGCCTGTTACCACACCCAGCTAATTTTTTTGAATTTTTAGTAGACACAGGGTTTCACCATGTTGGCCAGTCTGGTCTTGAACTCCTGACCTCAGGTGATCCACCTGCCTTGGTGTCCTGAAGTGCTGGGATTACAGGCGAGAGCCACCGCACCCGGTCTCTTAGAACATCTTAATGTTTTACATTGTGATGACTAAGACATCATCAGCTTTTCAAAGATAGACTAACTGCACCCGTAATACTGGGGCATCTTCGATTTTCATTGAAAGCTGGGAGACGTTTCCTCACCAGGGACATGGTGTTAATTATTCCAGTGTAATCTTCTGCCTGAGTTTCTTCTATTCCCTCTTTTAAAATTAGGTTTTCTGTGTTGGTTTCTCTGGGGGGACCAGAGTAAGCTACAACTTGACTTTTGTTGGAACAAATTTTCCACAAGAGCCCCTTTGCCCGAGTGGCAGAGACAATTCACAAACACAGCCCTTTAAAAAGGCTGCGGGTTCACTAAGGGGATTTCTAGAAGAGCGACCCGGAATCCTAAGTATTTACAAGGTGAGCCGAACCCCTAGCGAGTGTGACGGCTCAGGCAGGGCGCCAGGCCTGTTCAAATGCTAGGTCCATAAATAAAGCAATTTCCGCCGACACTTTCGGAAAGTGGGAAAGGTTACATTGAAGGTTGCATCTGTTAGCATTTCAGTGTTTGCCGACCTCAGCTACACCCTCCCCGCAAAGCCTCCGGAGACCCAGAAGTTTCTTGCCTCTTAGATCCAAACTTGAGCAGCCAGAGTTGGGGTTCGGGGAAGTCCTCGGCTGTGCCCGGGCCCTAGGTCTGCAGGGGCCCAGCGGCGGCGTGCCTTCCACAGCTGGGCTGGAGGTCGGGCCTTCTGGCTCAGCTGTAGCCAGATGCCCGGACCCCCGAGGCTGCCCTCCTCCCACTGTGGGCGGGAGTGACCGGAGTTTGGCCTCAGCTGGTAGACACGGCGCCGGGGCCCAGGGTAAAGGCAGCTGCGGCAGGTGTGAGGCACCCAGTGCCGGGCCAGAGGAGTACCTGACTCCATGTCCCACCCTTCCTCGACGGGACCGCCCCGGTGGGTGATGAACAGATCTGGGGTGGTTTGCTCGTGGTGGGGACCCCTCGACGCCTGAGAACCTGCAAAGAGAAAAGGAGAGGAGACCAAGTCACGGGGAAGTATTGCCCGCGGGTAGGGAGGCGCTCCGGGAGCCCCGCGTGCCCGTCCGGGGAGCGCTGCGCCCTGGGGGTCCTCCCCTGGCGCCCTGCGTTCCCAGTGCCGGGGGCCCGCCGCCTGCTCCTTCCCGACGCCCCCCGTCAGGACCGGGGGACAGCCCTGGCTCTCGGGGTCAGGCCCATCTGGGAAATCGATGAAGGGAGCGCCGCGCGCACCTGTGCCCAGGGCCATCGCCCCTGCCTCGGGTTACCCCGCGCCTGGGCTAACGCCACCCGTCTCTGCGGGGCCCTCGCTGGGGTCCCTGCACCCTGCGAGCGGGGGCGGCGCGCGGGCGGGAAGCGCGGCCCAGACCCCCGGGTCCGCACGGAGCAGCTGCGCGGTCGAGGCCAGGCCGGGCTCCCGGTGGATTCGCGGGCGCAGACGCCCGGGGCCGCGCTGCCCGCGTGGCGGAGAGAGAGGGACCCAGGCTCCCCAAACCCTGCCCGCCCCGGCCCTCACCTTCCAGCTCCGCCGACTCCGCGCGGACCCCGCCTCCGTCCCGTCCCGCCCCCTCCCTGGTCCCCGGCCCCGCCCCCGCCGCCCCTCTCCGCCCCGCCCCTCCCCCGCCAGCCCCCGCCAGCCCCGCCCCTTACTCTCCAGCCCCGCCCCTTCCTCTCCGCGGCCCCGCCTTCTCTCGGGGCGCAGGTTGGAGGCTGCCCGCGCTGCGTCCTGCTGCGCACGTGGGAGGCCGCGCTCCTGGCCCTGCAGTCCACCGCGATGCCGCGCGCGCCACGCTGCCGAGCCGTGCGCTCCCTGCTGCGCAGCCGCTACCGCGAGGTGCTGCCGCTGGCCACGTTTGTGCGGCGCCTGGGGCCCGAGGGCCGGCGGCTCGTGCAGCGCGGGGACCCGGCGGCTTTTCGCGCGCTGGTGGCGCAGTGCCTGGTGTGCCTGCCCTGGAACGCACGGCCGCCCCCCGCCGCCCCTTCCTTCCACCAGGTGGGCCGCCCGGGGTCCGCGTCCGGCGGTGGGGCGGGGGTGGGAGCGGAGCGGCGCGCGCACCCCCGGCGGGCGACTCAGGGCGCTTTCCCCGCCCGCAGGTGTCCCCCCTGAAGGAGCTGGTGGCCCGGGTGCTGCAGAGGCTCTGCGAGCGTGGCGCGAGGAACGTGCTGGCCTTCGGCTTCGCGCTGCTGGATGGCGCCGGCGGCGGCCCCCCCGAGGCCTTCACCACCAGTGTGCGCAGCTACCGGCCCAACACGGTGACCGAGACGCTGCGCGGCAGCGGGGCGTGGGCGCTGCTGCTGCGCCGCCTGGGCGACGACGTGCTGGTTTACCTGCTGGCGCACTGCGCGCTCTACGTGCTGGTGGCTCCCAGCTGCGCCTACCAGGTGTGCGGGGCGCCGCTGTACGAGCTCCGCGCTGCCCCCGAGCCCCAGCCCGCGCCACACGCGGCTGGGACGCGAAGGGGTCTGGGACGCGAACGGGCCTGGAGCAGCAGCGTCAGAGAGCCCGGGGTCCGCCCGGGCCTGCCAGCCCCGGGTGGGAGAAGGCGCCGGGGCAGTGCCAGTGTAAGTCCACCGTGGCCCAAGAGGCCCAGGTGTGGGCCTGCCCCGGAGCCGGAGCCGACGCCTGTAGGGCAGGGATCCCGGGCGCACCGGGGCAGGGCGCGTGGACCGAGCGGCCATGGTTTCTGCGTGGTGTCACCTGCCGGAGCCGCCAAGAAAGCCCCTGGCTCATGCCACTCGTACCCATCAGCGGGCCGCCAGCCTGCGGCGGGGCCCCCATCCACATCGCGGTCACCGCAGCCCCGGGACACGCGTTGTCCCCTGGTGTATGCCGAGACCAAGCACTTCCTCTACTCTTCGGGTGCCCAGGAGCGGCTTCGGCCCTCCTTCCTACTGAGCGCCCTGCGCCCCAGCCTGACAGGCGCCCGCAGGCTCCTGGACACCATCTTTCTGGGTTCGAGGCCAGGGACGCCCCGCAGGCTGCCCCGCCTGCCCCAGCGCTACTGGCAGATGCGGCCCCTGTTTCTGGAGCTGCTCGGAAACCACGCGCGTTGCCCCTACGGGGCGCTCCTCAAGACGCACTGCCCGCTGCGGACTGCGGTCACCCCAGCGGCCCGAGTCTGTGCCCAGAAGCCCCTGGGCTCTGTGGCAGCCCCCGAGGAGGAGGACACAGACCCCCGTCGCCTGGTGCAGCTGCTCCGCCAGCACAGCAGCCCCTGGCAGGTGTATGGCTTCCTGCGGGCCTGCCTGCGCCGGCTGGTGCCCCCCGGCCTCTGGGGCTCCAGGCACAACGAGCGTCGCTTCCTCAGGAACACCAAGAAGTTCATCTCTCTGGGGAAGCATGCCAAGCTCTCGCTGCAGGAGCTGACCTGGAAGATGAGAGTGCGTGACTGCACTTGGCTGCGCAGGAGCCCAGGTGAGGAGGGGGTGGCCGTCGAGGTCCCAGGTCCCAGGGCTCAGTGCAGTAGGCGCTCAGAAAAGGGGGCAGGCAGAGCCCTGGTCCTGTGGTCTCCATCATCACGTGGGCACACGTGGCTTCCTGCTCAGGGCGTCGAGTGGACGTGGTGATTTCTGCCTCTGCTGTCCTGTCCAGTTTGCATAAACCTATGAGGTTCACCTTCAGGTTTTTTATGGACATGCATTTCCAGGCGCTGAGGCTGGATCAGTGAACGGATGGGGCGGGGTGTGCTGTGGAGCTGGGGTGCTGGCCATGGGGGGAAGCGGGTGGAAGCAAAGACACTCTTGGCAGGGTGCCTGCGGGTTACCTATAATCCCCTTCGCGATTTCAAGGATCGAAACGGGAGCTGAAGACAAAAACTCCCTCTTCCTGGGGGTGGGAGGGAAGGGTTTTGCATGTGCACATGGTCAGCCACTATGCAGGTTTGTATTTAAGATTTAATTGTGTTGATGGCCAGGTTCGGTGGCTCACGCCTGTTATCCCAGTGCTTTCGGAGGCGGAGGCAGGTGGATCACCTGAGGTCAGGAGTTCGAGACCAGCCTGGCTAACATGGCGAACCCCCATCTCTACTAAAAATACAAAAATCAGCTGGGCATGGTGGCGTATGCCTGTAATCCCAGCTACTCAGGAGGCTGAGGCAGAAGATCGCTTTAACTCGGGAGGTTGCAATGAGCTGAGATGGCGCCATTGCATTCCAGCCTGGGCGACAAGAGTGAAACTCTGTCTCAAAAACAGAACAAAACAAAAAAATGGTGCGTTGATTCTGCCAGGACCGGGTAGAGGGAGGGAGATGAGGCTGTCCTCCAGCACAGGCCCTGGTCCTCTCTGTGCAAATGAAGAGGAAGAGGGCCACGTGGGAGCAGAGGACCGCAGATGGCTGCACCTGCTCAGGGAAGGGATAGCGCTGTGGGTGTTCGGGGGACAGTGCTGCTGGGCCCTGCCGTGTCCCCGCTCTGTTTTTCTGGATTTGATGTGGGGGCACCTCTGCCCCACCCCACTGTTGGCTCCCAGCACTCCCAGGCCCTGCAGTGGCAGCCAGAACGGGTTCCGATACCCCCTCCCCACAAACTCCCAAGACATGGAAGACTTCCAGAAGTCTGGCCGTGGCAGAGACCACGTCTGCAGAGCTGTCTGCCCGCCCTGGCTGCTCATTAGAGTCGCCTGTGGTGGGGGCTTTCATTTCTGGTCCCGTTCCGAAAGACCCTTGTGGCAGCAGCCCGTGCAGCTGTTCTCCCAGCACTGCGGCATGGTGGGTGCGTGGCTTTCTGTGGCCGAGCCACTGTTCAGGTTCCCTCAGGGTCCTGGGGCTGGCCGTGCAGACGAGGAGGGTGACCACCTTCCTGGGGCTCTTTTTTATGATGGCAAAAGTCATACAACATGAGATTGGCCCTCCTAACACGATCTTGTGTGTACAGTGCAGAATTGCTAACTTGGCCCAGTGTCCACAGCAAGTCATTCAAACTGCTGCGTCTTGCGTGACTGAAAGTCCCTAACCTGTTGAACAGCCGTTGCCTGCCACGTGCTGTGGCTCAGGTGGCCACACCGAGTTGGATAAGCGGTCATGCTACGTGTTCTTGCTTTTCGAGTTCTAGCTTCCTTCGGGGAGGAGAGTTTGAGTGCTCGGGACAGGAATCTGCCTGCCATCAGTGCTGTTCTCTGATTTTAGATGAGGTCACAATCTGCCCCTGGCTTGTGCAGGGAGTGAGGCCCCGTCCCGGGTGTCCCCGTCGTGTGTGGGGTGAGTGAGCTTCGGTCCCGGGTGTCCCCGTCGTGTGTGGGGTGAGTGAGCTTCGGTCCCGGGTGTCCTTGGCTTTTGCTCTCTTGCGCTGTGCTCCTGTGCATCTGCTGTTTCTGTGGCCTCAGCCACGCCAATTGCCTGTCGCCTGGATAAATGATGCAGGCACCGTGCTGGTCCCCAAGCCTGTCTTTTTTCGTCCTGGGCTCTTCTTGGTCACTTTGTCCTTCCCCGTTGCTGCCGGGACACAGGACTCTGCAGGCTCTCACTTCCCCCCTGCCTGGCGCTGCAGCCACAGCTTCAGGTCCGGCTTGCCTCTGTCTGGCCTGGCTTGCCCACCCCCGTTCCCGCCACACGCTTGCTGCCAGTATCCCTCTCCCAGCTCTCCCCATGCCGAGGCTGGACTGCCAGGCTGCCTGTGTCTGCTGCCAGGTGTTGCTGGAGACATCCCAGAAGGGTTCTCTGTGGCCAGAAGGAAAGCAGGCACCTCAGCCCCTCACTTGTCCTGTTTTCTCCCAAGCTGCCCCTCCGCTCAGCCCCCCTTGGGTGGGCGGCAACCCTTGTTACCTTATTCTGGGCACCTTTGGCGTGTTGCTGAGGCTGGGCTCTGCCTCCAGTCACCCCTCACGTGGACTGACATCCAGCCACAGGTTGCAGTGTCTCCATCCGTGTCCTGCTCTGAGACCCACATCGAGTGCCAGTGTCTCAGCCCGGCTTCGTCAGACTTAACTCTGGGTCTTTGTTTTGAATTTCACTAATTTACCTCTGATGTTTTGATCTTTGCAGTGGATGCTTTCCTTTGGTTTATTCTTTCCTTCCTTTTCTAACTTCTTAGTTTAGCTATGCATTTCCCTCTAAGTGCTGCCTTAGCTGCAGCCTGCACTTTGATGTGAAATAATGTTGACTTCAGCCACTTTTAGGAGTTCTTAAAATACCTAATAGTGTTAATACTTTTAAGTATTCTTATTCTTTGATTTTTTGTTTGTGCACCCTGTATTTTGATGTGAAGTAATTTTGATATCAGACCCTTTTAAGTATTGTTTAGCTTATTCTGTTATTTCTTTGATCGGTGAGTTATAAGAATATTGTCCAGATACATAGAGTATTTTAAGTTATGTTGTTATTGATTTCTAACTCAGTTGTCTAGTGGTCTGTATAATACCAATTAATTTGAGGTTTGTGGAGACTTGCTTTGTGATCTAGTGTGTGAGTGGCTACCAGAAATGTCCATTGTATACCTGACATCCTGTAGATAGTGACCATGTTCACCATATCCAGCTGATTAAGGTCCTGCATAAAACTTCTGTCTCCTTCTAGATGCATGAAATTGCAAGAGGGAGGCCAAGTCCCTCACCTGGGGGATGGGTCTGTTCATTTCTTCTTGTTTGATGGCATTTATGTGGGGCATTAGGTGCGTGCACGTGGTAGAATTTCTGTCTTCCTGATGAGTGAATCTCTTGTAGACTTCTCTGTCTCTAGTAATCTCCTAACTCTCTTTGTGAATTGCTCTTAGTGCTGCCACCCTGTGCTTCTTTTGATTAGTATTTTCCTGCTGTGTTGGTTTTCTGTCTTTAATTTATATTTTCCTTTTCTTTCTTTCTGTTTTTTTTTTGTTTGGTTGGTTGTTTTTTTTTTTGTTTTTTTTTTGTTTTTTTTTTTTTTTGAGACAGAGTCCTGCTCTGTTGCCCAGGGTGAGTGCAGGAACACAGTCATGGTTCACTGTAGCCTTTACCTCCTGGCCTGAGGGACCCTCTCACTGTAGCTTCCTGAGTAGCTAGAACTACAGACATGCACCACTACACTTAGCTAATTTTTAAATTTAATTTTTTTCTGGAGACAGGGTCTTGCTGTGTTGCCCAGGCTGGTCTCAAAGTTTTGAAATCAAGGGATCCACCCACCTTGGCTTCCCAAAGTGCTGAGTTACAGGCATGAGCCACTGTGCCTGGCCTAATCTTCAACACTTTTTTGTTTTTATAGTGTAGGTGTGTCTTATTAACAGCACGCTGGTGAATTTCCAGTCCAGTTGCACAATGTTTGTTTAGCTGGATAACTTGATTTGTTTTCATTGTTCGTCACTAGAGACCTGTCTCTGCACTTTGATTTTCCATTTGTCTTTCCGTGTTCTCATTCCCTGCTTCTTGGCTTCCTGCTGAGGGCGCTCTTCCTGCTGAGTTTGCACTTCCTGCGCTTCCAAGGGCTCATTTCCTGCTGAGTCTGCACTTCCTGCGCTTCTGAGGGCGCTCTTCCTGCTGAGTTTGCACTTCCTGCGCTTCCGAGGGCTCATTTCCTGCTGAGTCTGCACTTCCTGCGCTTCTGAGGGCGCTCTTCCTGCTGATCCTGCACTTCCTGTGCTTCCGAGGGCTCATTTCCTGCTGAGTCTGCACTTCCTGCGCTTCTGAGGGCGCTCTTCCTGCTGAGTTTGTACTTCCTGCGCTTCCAAGGGCTCATTTCCTGCTGAGTCTGCACTTCCTGTGCTTCTGAGGGCGCTCTTCCTGCTGAGTTTGCACTTCCTGCGCTTCCGAGGGCTCATTTCCTGCTGAGTCTGCACTTCCTGCACTTCTGAGGGCGCTCTTCCTGCTGATCCTGCACTTCCTGTGCTTCCAAGGGCTCATTTCCTGCTGAGTCTGCACTTCCCGCGCTTCCGAGGGTGCTCTTCCTGCCGAGCCTGCACTTCCTGTGCTTCCGAAGGCTCATTTCCTGCTGAGTCTGCACTTCCTGCGCTTCCGAGGGCGCTCTTCCTGCCGAGTCTGCACTTCCTGCGCTTCCGAGGGCTCATTTCCTGCCGACTCTGCACTTCCTGCGCTTCCGAGGGCTCATTTCCTGCTGAGTCTGCACTTCTTGTGCTTCCGAGGGCTCGTATCCTGCCAAGTCTGCGCTTTCTGCGCTTCCGAGGGTGCTCTTCCTGCTGAGCCTGTGCTTCCTGCGCTTCCGAGGGCTCATTTCCTGCCGAGTCTGCACTTCCTGCGCTTCCGAGGGCGCTCTCCCTTCCGAGTCTGCGCTTCCTGGGCTTCCGAGGGTGTGCTTCCTTCCGAGTGTGCGTTGATCCTGTGGTTGCCTCCCAGTCAGGACGGATTTGCTTTATTTCTCTGCTTAGTATCACCCCTGAGCTTTTCGTTGTGGTTCGTTTTTTTGAGGTGGAGTCTCGCTCTGTCACCCAGGCTGCAGTGCAGTGGTGCGATCTCCGCTTACCTCTGCTTCCTGGGTTCAAGCAATTCTAATTCCTCAGCCTCCCATGTAGCTGAGACTGCAGGTGCGTGCCACCGTGCCTGGCTAATTTTTGTATTTTTACTACAGATGGGTTTCACTGTGTTGGCCAGGATGGTCGCAATCTCGTGGCCTCATGATCCACCCGCCTTGGCCTCCCAAAGTGCTGGGATTACAGGTGCAAGCCACCGCTCCTGGCCTACTCTGATCTTTTAAATGAAGCCTGACACACTGCTCCCCTTGTCCTGAGCAGTAAGAGCCTTAGTGTGTTTTATCGCTGGTCGCCACCCACAACCTCTGTGCTGTTCCCCTGCTTAGTTGTGTATCGGGCTTCTTGACGCCCGCAAGCTAAACATCATCAGCGTTGTTTCTGAGCTCAGCATTTCTTTAGCTTTGACCCCGCCCCTTTTTTCCTCCTCTGTTCCCTGTCTTCTGTCTCGGACCCACCTACTGGGGTCCCCTTCCTTGTCTTTGTGTGGTTCTTCTATCTTGTTATTGCTGGCAAACCCAGCTTCACCTGTGCCATGGCCCCATGGCATCCAGTGACATCCAGGACTTCCGCTTATGGTGCACAGATGAAGGTGTGGAGACGCTCATCTCAGCCCGTGAGTGTCCGGAGAACCACGTGGCCACGCTCCTCAGCCAGTAAGTGACAGCAGCATCCAATCAGCCTGGCTTGGCCTGGCAAACCCCGGGTGTTCCTCAGCCAGCAAGTGGTAGCAGCGTCCCCTCGGTCTGGCTCAGCCTGGAAAACCCTGGTGTGTCAGGATCTGGTGGCTCTGGGGTGGCGAGTTTGAAATGCGCAAACCCACGATGTGGTGCCAGCGCTGCGGTGCTGCGTGTGGAGGCGTGTCTGCTTCCTCCCTTCTGCGGGCGAACCAGGAGGACCGAGGATGAGGCTTCGAGCCGCTGTTTCTTAACAGGAGCATGACGTGAGCCACGTGGATAGTCTTAAAATTTCTAGGGCCAGGCATGGTGGCTGACGCCTGTCATCCCAGCACTTTGGGAGGCTGAGGCAGGTGGATCACGAGGCCAGGAGATTGAGACCATCCTGGTCAACAGGCACGGTAAAACCTTGTCTGTACTAAAAATACAAAAATTTTAGGCAGGCGTGGTGGCGTGTGCCTGTCATCCCAGCTACTTAGGAGGCCGAGGCAGGAGAATCGCTTGAACCAGGGAGTTGGAGGTTGCAGTGAGCCGAGACTGTCCTGCTGCACTCCTGCCTGGGCGCAGAGTGAGGCTCCATCTTACAAAAAAAAAAAAAAATTCAAGTAGCCACATTAAAAAAGGAAAGGAAAGGTGAAATTAGTGTGTGATGGGACATATCACCAAAGCCCCGCGTGTCCACAGCTCGTCATTCTAGGGCGTCATTGGTGGGAGCATCACCGACAGGACACTTGTTTCCTTTGCTTCATCTTCCGGGTCCCAAGTGTGGCCGTCTGGGCTTCCCACGGCCGTCGTACCGGAGGGTGCAGGTGTGGGGTGAGGTCGCCAGGCCCTGCGGTGAGCTGGATATGTCATGTCCTTCTCATTTCAGGGGTTGGCAGTGTTCCGGCTGCAGAGCACCGTCTGCGGGAGGAGATCCTGGCCAAGTTTCTGCACTGGCTGATGGGCGTGTACGTGGTGGAGCTGCTCAGATCTTTTTTTTATGTCACGGAGACCACGTTTCAGAAGAACAGGCTCTTTTTCTACCGGAAGAGTGTCTGGAGCAAGTTGCAGAGCATCGGAATCAGGTAGCGTATTCCAACACACGTCCTCTGCTCCTTGAGGTTCTGGAGATGGAAGCACTGGCCCCGGCCCCGGCGTGTGCCAGTCCACGCTTGCCCGTGCTTCCTGGCCTGGCTTGCGGCTCTGCACTGGGAGCTGCAGGCCTGGCACGAGCAGGTTCTGTGCAAGGCTCTGACTGCCTGGAGCCCACATTCTCTTGTCTATAAATTAGGAGATTGTATCACATGGTCTCTAGGGTCTCTAAAGCAGAAGGGATTTATACCGGATGGAGACACTACCATCAGCATCCTTGCCCCTCTTCGGGATAGATGTGGGTCCAATTCTCTCTCTCTTTTTATTTATTTTATTTTTATTTTTGAGTCTCCCTCTGTCACCCAGGCTGGAGTGCAGTGGCGCAATCTCAGCTCACTGAAACCTCCATCTTCCAGGTTCAAGCGATTCTCCTGCCTCAGCCTCCTGAGTAGCTGGGATTACAGGTGCCCGCCACCACGCTTGGCTAACTTTGTTATTTTTAGTAGAGACGGGGTTTCACCATGTTGGACCGGCTGGTCTCGAACGGCTGACCTCAGGTGATCTGGCCACCTCAGCCTCCCAAAGTGCTGGGATGACAGGCGTGAGCCACCACGCCCATTCTCCTGATTCTTTTTTAGTTCATGCTGTTCTGTATGGATATTTAATCTGTTGGATTTAGGTCACGAGAGGATAAAATCCCACCCAGCTGATGCCTCTCCGCAGGGACTGTGGGGATGGGAGTGTTCCCCTGTAGATTGACCTCGGGGTGGTTGTGTGTGAAAGGCTGTGAGGTCTTGTCTGCAACGTTCAGGTGATGTCGAGTGAGTGTGGAGGATGGTGGCAGATGCAGGCTGGATCTGCAGTGTGAGGGAGGTAGTGCTGGGCTGGGAGACGCCCGCCTGGCTGAGCCCAGGCCCTGACACGGGCTTCTCCATGTCCCGCCCAGGCTGGCTGTGTAGGGCTCAGGAGGACCCTCTCGTCACAAGGGTAGGGCTTCCCCAGCCCCTCTGCACACGTGAGTCCCTGGGGGGCCTGGTCACCCCGTGCCCCCCATTAGGATATCTGCAGAGGGAACTGGCAGCCGCCCTCGTCACAGGTCACTCGACCTCTGGGCTGGGGACCCCGACATGGTGCTAGGGCCATTTCCTTCTGCATCTAGGGGATGCTCAGGGCTTTCCCTGCGGGAACACGTTAATACACGATGCACCACACTATGACGTGTCAAGTTACATCACCATGACATTATACATACATGTCACACTGTACGACCCAACATAGCCATTTGACCAGTATTTTCGAAAGAATTTAATTCAGGTGACAGGAAGGAGCAGACAGACATCGTGGTCCCCGAGACGCTGCTTGCCATGACTGGGAAACTGCTGTTCTGCCCTGGGGGCCTAGGAGGCCCCTCCTCCCTGGACAGGGTGCTGGGCCTCTCCCACGCTTGGCCGGGCATGCAACCTGGGGCCCGGGCACCAGCCCCAGAACACCCTTGGCCCAGTGGCCACGTAGTGCCAGGCCACAGTCACAGATGCCCAGATCCAGTGCGGTCGCTCCAGCCCCCTGTGCCCCCATGGGTGGTTTCCGGGGAAAAGGCTGAAGGGCAGAGGTGTCAGGGAGCTGGTAGGCTCTCGAGAGCTGATTTTCCTCCTCAGCCTAGTTGCCCTGAGCAGCCTCCCTGACCCTCTTCATTGGAAGCGATGCGGCTCTTTCTGCCTGGGTGTCCTGCCTGGGCCCAGCCCTGGGCTACCCCGGTGGCTGTAGCAGAGGGACAGGCGTCCCATGTGGAGGGGACATGGGTTCACGTGGCCCCAGATGGCAGCCTTGCAGCCTATCCTGGCTGGTGGCCACCAGACAGGCAACCTGGGGGTTGACCACAGGACTGGGCGCCCTGGGCTGACCATGGGACAGTCACCCTGGGGGTTGACCACAGGACTGGGTTCCCTGGGCTGACCCTGGGACAGTCACCCTGGGGGTTGACCACAGGACTGGGCATCCCCAGGGTTGACTGTAGGACCAGGTATCCAGGTACCCTGCAAGTCGAGGTGCTTTCTGAGGCGTCTGGCCGGTGTGGGTGGACGTGGCCCCAGGCATGGGCTGCAGTGTGCTCTGCTGTGGGTGCCCTGAGCCCTCCACTGAGCGGATGGGGGCTGGTGTCCTGTGGGCTTCCCCACGTCTGTCCCACAGCCGAGCGTGTCCTGTGTGGGTAAGCCCCCTTCTGGGCATCAAGGAAGGAGAGCTAAGCAGATCCCCAGCACAGTTAGTGCCTGAAGAATCTCTTATAACGTTACTGCTCAGTTACTTTCTTTATATAATGCTGTATATGTAATAATGATGTATTAGTTTATAGTTGGAACAATTAGTGCCTGAAGAATCGCTTACAGTGTTACTGCTCAGGTTTTTTTTTATATAATCCTGTATATATAATCATATATTGGTTTATGGTTGGAACAATTAGTGCCTGAAGAATATCTCACTACTCAGTTATTTGCTTTTATATAATCTCTTATATATAATCTTACATTAGTTTATGGTTGAGCGGTTAGTGCCTGAAGAATCTCTCACTACTCAGTTATTTGCTTTTATATAATATCATATATAATCTTATATTAGTTTATAGTTGTTGCGGTTAGTGCCTGAAGAGTATCTCACTACTCAGTTATTTCCTTTTATATAATCTCTTATATATAATCTTACATTAGTTTATGGTTGAGTGGTTAGTGCCTGAAGAATCTCTCACTACTCAGTTATTTGCTTTTATATAATATCATATATAATCTTATATTAGTTTATAGTTGTTGCGGTTAGTGCCTGAAGAGTATCTCACTACTCAGTTATTTCCTTTTATATAATCTCTCTTTTTTTTTTTTTTTTTTTTTTTTGAGACGGAGTTTCGCTCTTGTTGCCCAGGCTGGAGTGCAATGGCGCAATCTCGGCTCACCGCAACCTCCGCCTCCTGGGTTCAGGCAATTCTCCTGCCTCAGCCTCCTGAGTAGCTGGGATTACAGGCACACGCCACCATGCCCAGCTAATTTTTAGTATTTTTAGTAGAGACGGGGTTTCACCATGTTGACCAGGATGGTCTCGATCTCTTGACCTCGTGATCCACCCGCCTCGGCCTCCCAAAGTGCTGGGATTACAGGCTTGAGCCACTGCGCCCGGCCTATATAATCTCTTATATATAATCTTACAATAGTTTATGGTTGACGGTTAGTGCCTGAAGAATATCTCACTACTCAGTTATTTCCTTTTATATAATCTCTCATATATAATCTTACATTAGTTTATGGTTGCGTGGTTAGTGCCTGAAGAATACCTCACTACTCAGTTATTTCCTTTTATATAATCTCTTATATGTAATCTTACATTAGTTTATGGTTGAGTGGTTAGTGCCTGAAGAATCTCTCACTACTCAGTTATTTCCTTTTATATAATCTCTCATATATAACCTTACATTAGTTTATGGTTGACGGTCAGTGCCTGAAGAATCTCTAAGTTATTTCCTTTTATATAATCTCTCATATATAATCTTACATTAGTCTATGGTTGAGCGGTCAGTGCCTGAAGAATCTCTCGCTGCTCAGTTATTTCCTTTTATATAATCTCTCATATATAACCTTACATTAGTCTATGGTTGGCGGTCAGTGCCTGAAGAATCTCTCGCTGCTCAGTTATTTCCTTTTATATAATCTCTCATATATAACCTTACATTAGTCTATGGTTGGCGGTCAGTGCCTGAAGAATCTCTCGCTGCTCAGTTATTTCCTTTTATATAATCTCTCATATATAACCTTACATTAGTCTATGGTTGGCGGTCAGTGCCTGAAGAATCTCTCACTGCTCAGTTATTTCCTTTTATATAATCTCTCATATATAACCTTACATTAGTCTATGGTTGACGGTCAGTGCCTGAAGAATCTCTCACTGCTCAGTTATTTCCTTTTATATAATCTCTCATATATAATCTTACATTAGTCTATGGTTGGCGGTCAGTGCCTGAAGAATCTCTCACTGCTCAGTTATTTCCTTTTATATAATCTCTCATATATAATCTTACATTAGTCTATGGTTGACGGTCAGTGCCTGAAGAATCTCTCACTGCTCAGTTATTTCCTTTTATATAATCTCTCATATATAATCTTACATTAGTCTATGGTTGACGGTCAGTGCCTGAAGAATCTCTCACTGCTCAGTTATTTCCTTTTATATAATCTCTCATGTATAACCTTACATTAGTTTATGGTTGGCGGTCAGTGCCTGAAGAATCTCTCGCTGCTCAGTTATTTCCTTTTATATAATCTCTCATATATAATCTTACATTAGTCTATGGTTGACGGTCAGTGCCTGAAGAATCTCTCACTGCTCAGTTATTTCCTTTTATATAATCTCTCATGTATAATCTTACATTAGTCTATGGTTGGCGGTCAGTGCCTGAAGAATCTCTCGCTGCTCAGTTATTTCCTTTTATATAATCTCTCATGTATAATCTTACATTAGTCTATGGTTGGCGGTCAGTGCCTGAAGAATCTCTCGCTGCTCAGTTATTTCCTTTTATATAATCTCTCATGTATAATCTTACATTAGTCTATGGTTGGCGGTCAGTGCCTGAAGAATCTCTCGCTGCTCAGTTACCTGCTTCCGTACATACGGTCATATCTCAGTTTAGGGTCATATCTCATTTTATCGTCGGAGGAATGTCTAGAGCGGTGGGTGCCGAGCACCGACTCCGGGAGCGCAGTGACACCGGGCGGTCTGTGGCCCGGGCGGCGGCGCCTCTGCGCGGACGGGCATCGCCTGCGTGGCGGCCCCTCTGCGCGGAAGGGCATCGCCTGCGTGGCGGCCCCTCTGCGCGGAAGGGCGTCGCCTGCGTGGCGGCCCCTCTGCCCGGAAGGGCGTCGCCTGCGTGGCGGCCCCTCTGCGCGGAAGGGCGTCGCCTGCGTGGCGGCCCCTCTGCCCGGAAGGGCATCGCCTGCGTGGCGGCCCCTCTGCCCGGAAGGGCGTCGCCTGCGTGGCGGCCCCTCTGCGCGGAAGGGCGTCGCCTGCGTGGCGGCCCCTCTGCCCGGAAGGGCGTCGCCTGCGTGGCGGCGCCTCTGCCCGGAAGGGCATCGCCTGCGTGGCGGCGCCTCTGCCCGGAAGGGCATCGCCTGCGTGGCGGCCCCTCTGCGCGGAAGGGCATCGCCTGCGTGGCGGCCCCTCTGCGCGGAAGGGCATCGCCTGCGTGGCGGCCCCTCTGCCCGGAAGGGCATCGCCTGCGTGGCGGCGCCTCTGCCCGGAAGGGCATCGCCTGCGTGGCGGCCCCTCTGCGCGGAAGGGCGTCGCCTGCGTGGCGGGCGGCCCGGGCGGCGGCGTTCGGTGTCGCGACGGCACCGCGTGTGGCAGGCTTGGAGCGAGGGTCGCTCCCCTGGGAGGAGCTGCGGGACCTTGCCGCGGTGCTGGTGGAAAGCCGGCCCCTGGCGGCGAACCGTGAGCGCCCGAGGGCTTCGAACCCCGGGTGTGACCGGCCTTGGTGGCCGCTGTGCTGACTCAGCGTCCTCCTGCGGGACGCTCTGGGGGCCGCCGGCAGGTGGCGCAGCCCCCGTCAGCTCTGTGGCCGCTGTGCTGACTCAGCGTCCTCCTGCGGGACGCTCTGGGGGCCGCCGGCAGGTGGCGCAGCCCCCGTCAGCTCTGTGGCCGCTGTGCTGACTCAGCAGCCTCCGGCAGACCGCTTAGAAGTAGGCAGACCGGGATGAGAGATGTTGCACACCGCCCGCTCATTCGCCGCGCCCCGCCCCCTCCTCGCCCCGCCCCCTCCTCCCACGGCCCGCCCCCTCGCCACACCCTGCCCCCACTGCCATGCCCCGCCCTCTCACCGCGCCCCGCCCCCTCACCGCGCCCCGCCCCCTCACCACACCCCGCCCCCCACCACACCCCGCCCCCTCACCACCGTGCCCCGCCCTCTCCGCCGTGCCCCGCCCCCTCCTCACTGTGCCCCGCCCTCTCACCGCCGGGCCCCGCCCCCTCCTCGCCACTCCCCGCCCCCTCCTCGGCCACCTGATGGGGGTGGGCCCCTTGCTTATCGCTCACGTGAATGTCTTGACCTCGTCACTGTCCTTAGGATGACCTCTCTCAGGACCCCACCCCCTAACCTGTACCCGATCCGTAGAGACGCTTCTGGGCGTGCGGGGCCTCGCCCGTCTCTGCCCGCAGGTGGTGGCCCCCAGCCCAGCTGCGCTCTCTTTGTCCTTTTCTGTCCTGTCTCTTTATTTCTCGGATCCCGTGCCTCGGCACAGCCAGCGGGGACACCCCGCGGCCCGTAGCGCGGCCCGTGGGACCCTACCTCCTGCTCTGTTGCAGGCAGCACTTGCAGAGGGTGCAGCTGCGGGAGCTGTCAGACGCCGAGGTCCGGCGGCGTCGGGAAGCCAGGCCGGCTCTGCCGACGTCCAGGCTCCGCTTCCTCCCCAAGCCCGACGGGCTGCGGCCTATTGTGAACATGGACTACGTCGTGGGAGCCAGAACGTTCCGCAGAGAAAAGAGGGTGACCGTGCTGTGGTTTAGTTAACTTTTTAAACGGAAGTGCGTCTGAGTCCCGTGTTCGGTATCCGCTGAGGTGAAGGGGAGAGGAGGGGCCGCAGGTCACAGCCAGGTCCACAGCTCGGCCCAAGCCCGTTGGTGGGCCCAGCTCGGTGGCCGAGGTCAGAAAAGCAGCATGGGGGTTGCTCCTGGGGCAGGGACGGGCTCTGAGGACCACAGGGAGCCACTGGGCCTGGGCCTAGATGCAGCGGGGCCTGAGGTCCCGGATCCGTGTCCTGCCGTGGCGCTCAGGCCCGTGTGCTGCTGTGTGTGGGGCCCAGGGACCAGGCCACGGCTGCCAGAGCCCACCGGGCACTGGGGACCCTGGGACCTCGCCCCCAGCTCCTGTACCCACCCCTGTGCTGTTGTGGCTGCAGTGACACCCTCATTCGAGGGGAGTGTGGGGTGAGCCAGGCAGAGGGGGTCGGGTGAGGATCCCATGTGGAACACACATGTGGCCCGCAGCACGTTTCAGACGGGCTCTGGGGAAGCTGTGAGGGGTCTAAGGCCCTGGGTCTGGGTGGCTGGGGACGCTGGGGTGGGGCTGCCTCTCCTGCGGGTCCCTCTGGTGGGCAGGGCAGCAGCCAGGTCTGCTTTCCTGACCACCTCCGTGCTGTCCCACCAGGCCCAGCGTCCCACCTCGAGAGTGAAGGTGCTGTTCAGCGTTCTCAACTACGAGCGTGCGCGGCAGCCCGGCCTCCTGGGCGCCTCCGTGTTGGGCCTGGACGACATCCACAGGGCCTGGCGCGACTTTGTGCTGCACATGCGGGCCAGGGACCCGCCGCCCGAGCTGTACTTTGTCAAGGTGGGTGCTGGGGACCCCCTTCGGCAGCCCTGCTGGGCCTCGGGAGTGGCCGCCTGATTCCACCTGTGTTGGGTGGAGGAGGCACTCCTGGGTGGGCCGCAGGGAGTGCAGCTGACCCTGTCACTGTTGGGGACATGTCGGCTCCTGGGGTGGAGGCCTTGTACCCCAACCCTAGGGCTCCTTCTTCCAGGGGAGGTCTCACCAGATACCATCAGAGAAGGGACTGTGCCGGCTCAATCACTAGGCCCTGGTGCCTCACACCCAGTCCTGAGCCAGGGGCCTCCTGTCCTGAGGCTCAGAGAGGAGACAGCCCGCCCTGCCCTTGGGGTCTGGAGAGGTGGGGGGGCGCATGGCCCACCTTGCCCTTGGGGTCGGGAGGGGTGGGGGTCAGAGAGAGAGGGGGATGTGGCTGCGGCCAGGACCTGGGGGCAGAAGTGTCGTCTGCGTCACAAACTGGACACCGTCAACCTCTTCTTGTCTCACATAGGTGGATGTGACAGGCGCATACGACACCATCCCCCAGGACAAGCTTGTGGAGGTCATTGCCAGCATCATCAGGCCGCAGGCCACGTACTGCGTGCGGCGGTATGCTGTGGTCCAGAAGGCCGCCCACGGGCACGTCCGCAAGGCCTTCAAGAGCCATGTAAGGCTCCTGTGTGATACAGTTGGTGTCCAGGATGTGTGTGTCTCTGGGATATGGATGTGTCTAGGATGCAGTTGTGTCTGTGATGTGTTTCTGTAAGGTGCTTTCATGATTTACACATCTGTGATGTGTGTGGTGTGTGTGTCCATGGCACAAGTGTGTCTGGCGTGTGTGTGCCCATTGTGTCTGGCACGTGTGACTGTGGTGTGTTTCTGATGTGCATGTTTGTGATGTGTTTGCATGTGTGCATGTGGTGTGTCACTGATGTGCATATTTGCAGTATGTATGTCTGTGACGTGTGTGTCCATGCTGTGTATGTCTGTGGTGTGTGTGTCTCTGCTATGCATGTTTCTGGTGTGTGCATGTATGCATGTGTGTGGTGTGTCATTGACGTGCATGTTTGCAGTGTGTCTGTGACGTATGTCTGATGTACATATTTGTGGTCTGTGTGTGTGTCCGTGACAAGTGTGTGTCCCTGCTGTGTGTCTATGTTGTGTATCTATGTTGTGTATCTGATGTGCATGTTTACCGTATGTGCATGTGTGTGGTGTGTCACTGACATACATGTTTGCAGTGTGTCTGACATGTGTGTCTAGCACACATATGTGTGGTGTGTGTGTCTGCTACACATGCGTATGCATGCAGTATGTCTGGAATGTGTGGTGTATTACTGACATGCATGTTTGCGATGTGTGTGCAAGTATATGTCACTGATGTGCATGTTTGCAGTGTGTGTCTGACACATGCATCTGTGATATACACATGGGTGGTGTGTCCGTGACACATGTGTGCATGCTGTGTCTGTGGTGTGTGGTATATTACTGACATTCATGTTTGTGGTGTGTGCACGTGTGTGTCTTGTGTCACTGATGTGCATGTTTGCGGTACGTGTCTGATGCATCTGTGATGTACATATGTGTGCTGTGTGTCCGTGACACATGCATGTGTGTGCTGTCTAGTGTGTGGTATATTACTGACGTGTGTTTGCAGTGTCTATGCACGTGTATGCGTTTGCAGTGTTTGTGCACGTGTATGTGGTTTGTCACTGACACGCATGTTTGTGGTGTGTGTGGTGTGTGGTATATTACTGACATGCATGTTTGCGTTATGTGCACGTGTGTGTGGTGTGTTACTGGCATGTGTGATGTGTATGGTATATTACATGCATGTTTGTGGTGTGTGGTGTATTACTGACATACATGTTTACAGTGTGTGCACGTGTGTGCAGTGTGTTACTGACATGCATGTTTGTGTTGTGTGGTGTATTACTGATGTGCGTGTTTGTGGTGTGTGTGTGTATTACTGACGTGTGTGTGGTGTGTGTGGTGTATTGACGTGCGTGTTTACGGTGTGTGCACGTGTGTGTGGTGCATTACTGACGTGCCTGTTTGCAGTGTGTGTGCACGTGTGTGTCTGTGCTGTGTGTGTGGCCCTCAGCCTCCCTTCCCTCTGCTGGGCATGAACCGCACCGTGTCCTTGCACGCTCGGGTGCTGGTGTGGTGAGTTCTGCGTTCAGGGTCCTCCCTTCCAGCACGGGTGCCTTGTCCTGTCACAGCGCTGGGCCTCAGAGCCTGCAGGCTGGTTTTGGGAGGAGACGAGGGATGCTGGTGGTACCTTCCTGGCCCCCCTGGGATCCCCCAGGATCCTAGCGTGGCCTGTGCCAGCTCCATGAGAGACGAGAAGGCCTACTCAGGCCTTGCTCCCCCCGGGCACTCTCCTCCCAGGGCGGCCGGGGCCTGGGGGTTCAGCAGGGGTGAAAGGGGCCCTGGGCTTGGGTTCCCACCCAATGGTCATGAGCATGCTGGAGTACGGGGGCTTAGCCCCCGAAGCAGTGCCGGGCTGGGGGTGCAGAGGTGGAGACATGTCCTCAGAGTTTTAGTCTGGGGAGAAGCACGTGTGAAGACCTGCCTGGACCTTTTCGTCTCGCTTTTTCTTGAGACTATTGCAGGGATTTGCAAATCTCATGTCTGACTCAGCAGAATTTTATACTTGTGGAAACCTGATGGCCGCCACCTGCACCCAGGTGTAGGAAGTCACCAGAGTCCAGGAGACCTCCTCCTCCCAGCAGAAGCCGCTGCCCCTGCAGTGACCCTGGTTCCAACCTCTAGGTCTCCACACTAGTGAGATCAGATGGGAGGTGGTTTCTGGGGTCTGAGCCTCAGCCATGCCGTGTGTGTGGCCGAGCATCCTGTCCACAGGTGGTTCTGTTGTGGAACACGCCACGTGGATGTATCCTTCCTGCTGCTGTGGAGCCTTCTGGGTGTGGATTCCACGGCTGCGCCTACTGTGAGCGCTCTGGCATCTGGGAGTGTCCTGGGGGTCAAAAACCCTCGCCTCTGGGTAAATTCCAGGGGTGGGGTTCTGGGTCACAGACCTGCATTATGAACGTTGTGGGACTTTCCAGGGGGTGACGGTGACACCCTAGCTGGCTGCGAGGCGAGCTGCTCATGAGGGCAGTGTGGTGTGTGGTGACTGTGGATGGTGGTTACTGGTGAGGGGTCTGATGTGACTGTGGATGGTGGTTAGTGGTGAGGGGTCTGGTGTGACTGTGGGTGGTGGTCAGTGTTGGGGGGTCTGGTGTGTGGAGACTGGATGGTGGTCAGTGTTGGGGAGTCTGACGTGACTGTGGGTGGTGGTCAGTGTTGGGGAGTCTGACGTGACTGTGGGTGGTGGTCAGTGTTGGGGGGTCTGACGTGACTGTGGGTGGTGGTCAGTGTTGGGGGGTCTGGTGTGTGGTGACTGGGTGGTGGTCAGTGTTGTGGAGTCTGACATGTGACTGGGTGGTGGTCAGTGTTGGGGGCTCTGGTGTGTGGTGACTGTGGGTGGTGGTCAGTGTTGGGGAGTCTGACATGTGACTGTGGGTGGTGGTCAGTGTTGGGGGCTCTGGTGTGTGGTGACTGGGTGGTGGTCAGTGTTGGGGAGTCTGACATGTGACTGTGGGTGGTGGTCAGTGTTGGGGGGTCTGGTGTGTGGTGACTGTGGGTGGTGGTCAGTGTTGGGGGGTCTGGTGTGTGGTGACTGGATGGTGGTCAGTGTTGGGGGGTCTGGTGTGTGGTGACCGTGGATGGTTGTTAGTCATGGTGTGTCTGCATTGTGGTGACAGCAGGTGGCGCTCTGGGTGTTGATAGCTACTTTTTGTCCCCATCCTCATTCGTCTCCTTTCCCACACAGAAGCTCCCAGGGGCTCCCGGGCTTGACCACAGGTGGCGCGGCTCCGTGTGTCCTTGTTGGAAGAAGCACGTGCCCAGCCCTGGGTCGGGGTGGGCGGCACCTGTGGCTCACGCCCCCCCTCTGCCGGCAGGTGTCCACCCTGGCGGACCTCCAGCCGTACATGCGGCAGTTTGTGGCCCGCCTGCAGGAGACCAGCTCCCTGAGGGATAGCGTCGTCATTGAGCAGGTCCGGGCACACGCTCCCAACGGCGGGTCCCCACCTGGGGCGCCACTGGGGTCATCACCAGACAGACTGTTGGCTCTGGGCGGGTAGGGGGGTAGCGAGCTGTTGCGGGGCCGTGATGAGCCGCGTGCTCTGGTGGAATCTCCACCACGTCCCACGCTGAGCTGTGCCACGCTGTGATAGCTGCCACATTCCGGCTACTGCTTACATTTGACTACACGGCCCCTCTCCACTCTACGTGGCTTCATCCATGATTTGCTAAACGTCTTCTCTGTCAGTGTGGAGCTTGAGGCCAAAGGAAGCGTGTCTCCCTCCTTGGGGAAGACAGGCCATGTTTGAGCTGCGTCCCGCTGGGCTGACTTCTCCGTGCTGGGTCTGCTCACGTGGCTCTATGGCTCTTTGCAGATGCCTCTTTAGCCCTTGCTCTACTTATGGGACAGTCATGTCCACTGGGTGAGGCTCAGAGAACTTCGGGCAAATTTCCTTTGCTCCCAGGGTGGGGATGAGGGGGGCGTGGGCTCCTGGGACCCAGACCCATTGCTGTCTGGGCGGCGGCAGCATGTGGGGGTCTGAGCCCAGTGGACACAGTGGCCCAGAGGGTGTGTTCTTCGTCACACACTGTGCCTAAGGCCCTGTGTGTCTGCAGAGACTCGGCCTGGCCAGCCTACAGTGGCCCTACATTCCAGCCTAGCCCTGCACTTCGTTGCAAAAACTGTCCCCAAAAGGGACTCAGGGTCTTGGCTACGGTCCTACCTGTCTGAGCGCCCCCCACCCACTCCCGCCTCCCGTCTGCCTTCCCAGAGCTCCTCCCTGAATGAGGCCAGCAGCGGCCTGTTCGACGTCTTCCTACGCTTCGTGTGCAACCACGTCGTGAGGATCGGGGGCAAGTGAGTTGGGCGGCATGGGTGCCATTGCTGGTGGGTGGGCAGGTTGGGCTTCTGCCCACCTCTCGCCTTTCTGCTCCCCCCTGCCCTTCTCCAGGGGGCCTCCGGGGTCTCCATTTCTGGCTCCCGGGCTGGAGGCTCCTGAGGCCCCAGGAACGTGGCTCAGCTGGCAGCTGCCGGTGCAGAGCAGAGGCCACGCGAGGCCTGGGAATGGCAGGCTGGGTGTGGACTTGCCCCTGTGCCGAGGACGACGGGCGTGGGGTGTGTCTGGGTCAGGTGTGCAGCTGAGCATTTGAGCCTGCAGCTTGTCAGCTCCAAGTTGCTGGAGCTGAAAACCCGGCTCTCACACTCTGATATCTCTCTCTCCAGGTACAGGAGGATTTTATCCGATTTTTAGTCCGGTCCCTGTCATGTGACCCTGCAAGGGCATGGGCTCTCCTCTTTGTGACTAGACTTCCCATCTGGAAAGTGGGGGCTTGACTGTGTACTTTGCTCCTTTTGGGGGCCTGTGCTGGCCGTGGGGCAGGTGGCCTGGGAGAGCCGCCATCACACAGCAACCATGCCCAGTCTCAGCATGTCCCCTGGATTTCAAATAAAACCACACACCTCCCAGCAGGCCTCTGCCTGTGGCCCCGCACGTGCCGGGGAGAGCAGCGGCATGGGGGACCTGCCAGCACAGCCAGGCTGGACTGCGGAGGCCCCTCTGGGGTCATCTCCAGCAGACACGTGCAGCTGTGCACAGCTTCAGTGGCTTTTATTAAAAAATGTAACTGTTAATTATTGCATGATAAGTAGCCACTCATGTTATTATTAGCAATTATAATGTTTATTAAAGTATCATTAGAAATATTAAGTGATATACACATCCTAAAAAAACAGATTGCAGATGGCTGCAGAGGGAATTTTGACCAGGGGACATGTGTGCACGTGTATAAGTGGCACCCGGGCCACAGAAGCCACTGGCAATGTGTTATAAGTAAAATTTCAATGCTGCAAAAGAAATTGCTCTGGAAGATCAGTCCTCTCAGCAAGACAGTTTACTTCCTCAGAAGGGTGCGGCACACAGATGGAGAAGGGTGACCACATGTTTAGACGGGAGGAAAAGGGGTATTTATTCCTGACCGGGGTCGCCCCTACTGCTCTGCTGTTCCCCTATTGGCTAGGTTAGACCGCACAAGCTAGACTCATCCCGATTGGCTATTTTAAAGACAGCAGGGTCTGAGCTGGAGTGGCAGGGTGGGTGGTTTGGCGGGAAGGACAGTTACAGGCAGGTCGGGGCAGGTATCCAGGGGTGACCTGGTCGGAGCAGGTGACCAGAGCAGGTGACTGAAGCAGGTGACCCGGATGAGTCAGGATGGAGCCAGGGGCTGGGGGAACAGACGTGAACTACTGATTAGAACCGGTGGAGAAAGTTGTTTACTGGAATTACAAGGAAGTTAAACTTTGAAATTGAGAATTAAAGAGTAAGAGAGCTGGACATACTGACGTATTGATTCTTTAAAGAGAAACTTGGCGTTTGCTGTATCTAACAAAAGTTACTCCCTAGAGTGGCCGCCACAGGACTCCTTTCTGGCCGTGAATTTTACTAAGGTGGATCAAGCCACATGCCATCAGTGTGTGGCGGGGGAATGTGAGGTGTGACTGTCCTCGTGCTCTGATGGGCAAGAGGTTGCTGTGTCTGTCCTGCCCCTAGGACACAGACAGGCCTGAAGCTCACATCCCCACTGGGGTCCAGTTTGTCCTCTGAACAAACACATCTTCAAAATGTATTGCCCCAAAAACCAAGAACAGAGAGTTTCCCATCCTGCGCGCCCACGGGGGTGTATCCGCATGCGTCGCCGCGCTGGGCTGGCCAGACTCCTGGAGTTGATGCCTCCGTGTGAAAAGCACAGTCCCTGCCCATCAGTGTGATGTCTGCACCGACAAGGAAAGCCTCTTTTTTTTTTTTTTTTTTTTTTTTTTTTTTTAATCTTTTAGTGTCCCTGTGGTCTGCCCAGGCTGGAGGACAATGGCATGATCTCAGCTCACTAACCTCTGCCTCCCAGGTTCCAGCAATGCTCCCGCCGCAGCCTCCCAAGTAGCTAAGATTACAGGCACCTGCCACCACGCCTGGCTAATTTTTGTATTTTTAGTAGAGACAGGGTTTTGCCATGTTGGCCAGGCTGGTCTCGATCTCCTGACCTCAGGTGATCCACCCACCTTGACTTCCCAGAGTGCTGGGATTACAGGTGTGAGCCGCCGCACCTGCCCAGAAAGCCTGTTTTTAAGGGGACCACTTACAGCGCTCCTTGGAAATAACAGGTCTCGTCTCTGCAGGGGGCCTCAGTGCCTCTTAGCAAGAGGAGTGGGCGTCCTTCGGACTCCGAGGACAGCCGAGGGTCACGTGGCAGGCATGCCCCCTGTACGCACCTTCGCGTTCCGAGGGCCTGTTCCGCTCTGTTTGTCAGAAAACGCACCCCTGGCATCCTTGTCTGTCTGCAGAGTGTGTCTTGTGGGTCGTTGTAGAACTGGGGGAAGGTTGTATCCATCTGCACACAGCTGCTGCAGTAGGGCTGTGGTCTTTCACTGTGGGTACATTCCTTCCAGGTCGGTGTCTGTTCTGTAATTAAACTAAGATGTAAACCGCTTCATGAAAGAAACCCCTGATGCACCAGAACAAGGATGTGGTCACCCCTGTGGCTGCGCCTGCTTCAAACCCAGTTCACAGTGAGAGGGACGCAGGGACTGTGTGTGCGACTTAGGTGCCTGCCAGCTGAATGGTAGACACGTTGTTGGTGTGTGGGGTGCTCTCTGTGTGAGTCCAGCACCCTCCTTGTCCGACTGGGGCCTGTGTCTCCCCCGCCAGGTCCTACGTCCAGTGTCAGGGGATCCCGCAGGGCTCCATCCTGTCCACACTGCTCTGCAGCCTGTGCTACGGCGACATGGAGAACAAGTTGTTTGCCGGGATTCGGCAGGACGGGTGAGGATTCGGCGGGACGGGTGGGGACGGGGCGGGACAGGTGGGGACAGGTGGGGCCTCCTCTTTCCTGGGGGCTTGGGTGATGGTTGATTTGCTTTCGGGGCATTCAGTGTTAATGTTTCTGGCGCTCTGGAGGCCATGACTGTTCCATCCTGAGGCACCAGGGAAGGTTGCAGCCCCTCCTTGGTGGGAAGCCGCCCGGGAGGGGTCGCGCAGGTGTGGTCTGTGGGCCCCACATGGACTCTGTCCAGCAGCCGTGTCTGCAGGCCTCAAGGCTCAGCAGGTAGGAGGGCCGTTGCCCTGTGTGACGAGCTTGTGAACTCAACACCGAGGAAGCACACCAGCTTCCGTGACACCTGCTTGGGATCCTTGAGGTCCTCAGGGAGATGGGTCTGGTGCAGCCTGAGGCCCCAGTCACCGGGCAAACCCTTGACAGGTGGCCTGGACAGGGTGTGTCTTCAGCCCGTTGCCCATCCCACTCTCATGGGGTCTACACCCAAGAATGTCTTGCTTCTAAGTATTGGGCCAACCTAATGTGCTTCGGCTCAGCTGCTTTTGTGGACAGCAGTGACTGTTTCAGTGAAAATAGTTAGCGAAGGATGCGTCGTGAAGCCTGCAGCCACAGGGCCATTTCTCTCCAAGTCTCTGGGTTTTCTTTGTGTATCTTTTAAAACTCTGGTTCCAATCATAGCATGTACGGTAGAACAAGGTTCTTTTTAATTACGATTCAAGTTCTGGGTTGAAATAAGTTTATGTCAAAGGAACAAAAATGTCTTGTACACACAGCTTGCTCTGGGGCCCGGAGGGAAGTGTCCTCGAGCTGGCAGCATGCCAGTCAGCCCTCCGGGACAGGACGCCTGGGTCCATGGCCGCGGGCACCAGGCGTGGGCTCGAGGGTGACTCTGAGATTGCACACGGTGCACCGTGCCCAGCTTCCTGTGGACAGGATCTGGGCCTCAGGTGACGCTGAGAACCGCAGCTGTCACGCTGGTAGAGGGCACCACGCAGCTCAGAAAGGTGAGGTTCCCGGCCCGGCACTGCTACCTCTTCAGCTGCTTTTCCCTGAGAGTCTGAGGAGTGGGGTCGCCCCTGACGGCCTCCGTTCATCCTCAGCAGGGCAGAGTCGCACAAGCCGGTGCCAAACACCGTATGCTCATCATACGTGAGGAATCGCCTTATGGTTAACCAGAGAGCACATCTGTTGGAAAGAATTTAAGTTTTTTATTGAAGCGCTTTGGAGAGTGTCACTTTATTTTGCCTGAGTAGGTTGTTTGATGTTCAGTTCCTCACGGGAAGATCCTGCACGCGAAGTGTGAAGTTAACCTTGCCCGTGCCTTTCCCTGATTTTAGGCTGCTGCTGCGTTTGGTGGATGACTTCTTGTTGGTGACACCTCACCTCAGCCACGCAAAAGCCTTCCTCAGGTGAGGACTGCGTCGCACGCCCCTGGGGACCTCCGTGGCCTGTGGCCTTTGCAGAGCTGAGCCCCCTCCCATGTCCTGCCCCTAGCGCCACGGCGTGGTCTTGTCCTGCCCCTAGGGCCACGGCGTGGTCTTGTCCTGCCCCTGGCGCCACGGCGTGGTCTTGTCCTGCCCCTAGGGCCACAGCGTGGTCTTGTCCTGCCCCTGGCGCCATGGCGTGGTCTTGTCCTGCCCCTGGCGCCACGGCGTGGTCTTGTCCTGCCCCTAGGGCCACGGCGTGGTCTTGTCCTGCCCCTGGCGCCATGGCGTGGTCTTGTCCTGCCCCTGGTGCCACGGCGTGGTCTTGTCCTGCCCCTAGGGCCACGGCGTGGTCTTGTCCTGCCCCTGGCGCCACGGCGTGGTCTTGTCCTGCCCCTGGTGCCACGGCGTGGTCTCTGCCGAGTCCTCTCTTTGTCCGTGCTGGATCTGCAAGAGCAGGGTGCTTGGCGGTGTACCCAGGCCTGGGGGTGCAGGGCCGCCTTTGGGAGAGGGCAGGCGCGGTCCCGCGGAGGTGCACGCGGGTTACACACGCACGGAGCGAAGGTGGTGACCCGGCTCCTACCACTCTTTGGAAAGTCTTCAAGCGTGGCAGTTCCTGGGGCCCCCGTGAGACCCCCAGGGTCTGTGCGGGGGAGCGTGCCCGGGCCTGTGGGGCGCGGGACCTGCCGCGGAGCCCGCCCACCGAGTAGGCTGCAGTCACGCTTCCACGTGGGGTGCTTTGGGATCAGTGGCGAAGTCAGATTTGTGGTGCTGTCCTGAAGTGTGGAGGTGGCCGGGGTGGGTCTCAGAGTGGACTCTGTGGCTCAAATGAAAATCAGGCACAGGGAGCCTGGCCTTAGCACAGGGGATTGTGGAGCCGGGTCTCCCTCAGCGGCGCCCCTCCCTGGAGCCCGTGTTCTTGAAGTGCGATTTGACGAGGCACCAGAAACCTCTTATAAACAGAACCCTCAGAAAGTGTGGCTGCCAGGGGTGGTTTTGTGTGCCTGGCTGGGCTGTGTTTGTGAAACCCATCTGGACCACCCTCCAGTGCTGTTCTGGGTCGGGGCGGTGCACCCCACGTTCTTCAGCACCATCAGTACCACAGCCCGGAGCGCAACAGGCTGCACACAGTGAAGTCACAGCAGGCAACGCACATTTAAATCCACTAAGATTCACTCGGGACGAACCCAGATCCCGGGCAACTGAGAACTCAGGAGTGCTGAGGCTGCTGAGGGGACAGAGCAGATGGGGACACTGCTTCTCTTGTGGCAAGTTCCTGAGGGTACTGGCCAGGGAGGTGGCTCAGCGTGTATGTTGTGGCCCCACCCAGGGCAGGACCCCCAGGAGAGGAGTCAGCAACCATGTAACAGGCAGGGGTGGCTGCAGGGAGCTGAGAAGGCACCAGGAGGACTGAGCAGCCTGCCGAGGTCCCAGGTTAAAGGGACACCCTGGGCCAGAGCAGAGGCCGCAGGAAGGGAAGGGGACGCCTGGGGCCAGAGCAGAGGCCGCAGGAAGGGAAGGGAGACACCCGGGACCAGAACAGAGGCCGCAGGAAGGGCAGGGGACACCCGGGACCAGAACAGAGGCCGCAGGAAGGGCAGGGGACACCCGGGACCAGAACAGAGGCCGCAGGAAGGGCAGGGGACACCCGGGACCAGAACAGAGGCCGCAGGAAGGGCAGGGGACACCCGGGACCAGAACAGAGGCCGCAGGAAGGGCAGGGGACACCCGGGGCCAGAACAGAGGCCGCAGGAAGGGCAGGGGACACCCGGGACCAGAGCAGAGGCCGCAGGAAGGGAAGGGGACACCCGGGGCCAGAGCAGAGGCTGCTGGGCACAGGGGGCTCCCTGAGATGGGTGGTTGAGGCTCATGACCCGGTGAGGGAACCTCCTTGAGGTGAAGCTGGTGATTGGTATTGCTCAGCTCACAGCCCAGCTGGGTCCCACGCCTGGGCATGAACTCAGAACCCTCCCCTGCATCTAAAGCACAGCAGATGCCTTCAGGGCACCCAGGAGAAGACCGCAGAGTCTCGGAGGAGGAGTGACGCGGTGGGGGTTTGTTGTTCAGATCTTAGTTTACCCCAGACCACGGATGAGTCTTTATGACAGGACTGTGGCCTTGCCGTGGGGACACGTGAGATGGACCATCACAGAGGCCGCTGGGGCCACACCTCCCGTCTGAGTCCTGGCTGTCCTGGGTCCAGGCCGGGTTCCTGCATGCACTCACCTACCTGTCCTGCACAGGAGACAGGGCAAGCACCCAGAAGTCCAGGGCAGGGCTGGGTCTGGGCTCCTCAGAGCTTCTGCCAGGCCCAGCACCCCACTCCCCAGCACTGCTTCTCCAGGGTTTTCACAAGGGTGTCAGGGCCCCTCCTGGGTGACGTTGCCCCTCTGCCTTAGGACCCTGGTTCAAGGCATCCCTGAGTATGGCTGCGTGGTGAACTTGCGGAAGACGGTGGTGAACTTCCCCGTGGACGATGAGGCCTTGGGCAGCGCGGTGTTTGTCCAGCTCCCAGCCCATGGCCTGTTCCCCTGGTGCGGCCTGCTGCTGGACACCCGGACCCTGGAGGTGCAGAGTGACTTCTCCAGGTGAGCGTGGCTGGCCGGGAGCAGAGCCTGTGCCCAGCAGGGCAGATGGCGCTACAGGGCGGTCCCTCCTGCACTTGCTTCCATGTGGGGCAGGCACCTGCCAATCCCAAAGGGTCAGGGGCCGCAGGGTGCCCCTCCTCCCATCCAGGGCTGAGCAGAACAGTGTCTTTCTGTGGGAGTGAGGGTGCTCACAAGGGGAGCAGTTTTCTGTGCTGTTTTGGTGTAAGGAGATTGTGCACCAGCCCCAGGAGCGCTGTGTCCTCCGAGAGCAGTCTGGATCCAAACCCAGAGCTGATGAGGCCCTGTCGGGCGTGAGTCTCTCCACCACGAGGACACAACACTCCGAGGCTCGTCCACAGCCCACGGGATGCCATGAGTTCATGATTATGTGTGACACATCGGGACAGGGCTCTTGCGTTTGGTGGTCTCTGTACAAAATGCTGGGGTTCCACTTTCCTTGAGCCCAAGAGCTCATGGCACCACCTCAGGCTCAGACACAAATGGACTGAAGTTGAACATAGATACAGAGATCTGTGCTGTTTCTTTTATGAGTGGGGCACAGTGGCTCACACCTATAATCCCAGCACTTTGGGAGGCTGAGGCAGTTGGATCACTTGAGGCCAGGAGTTTGAGAGCAGCCTGGCCAACATCTCTACTAAAAAATAAATTAGCTGGATGTGGTGGTGCACACCTGTAGTCCCAGCTGTGCGGGAGGCTGAGGCAGGAGAATCGCTTGAATGTGAGAGGGAGAAGGTGCAGTGAACCAAGATCACCCCACTGCACTTTAGCCTGGGCAGCAGAGTGAGACTCTGTCTTAAACCAAAAAGTATCAGCATTCCAAACCTGTGGACAGGTGTTTTCTTTATTCTGTCCTCTGTCCTTCAATAAAATTCACTGGTGCTGGGTTAGAGGCCGGAAATGGGGCCACCTTCCTTTAAAAGGCACAGTTTCATGGGAAGAGAAATAAGTAGATGTTTGCTAAACCAGTGGTTTAAACTGGGGTCCAGTCATTCTGAGTTGAACAGTCCAGGTCTGGACTTTGCCCGTTTCCAGAATGCTCCCTGGGGTTTGCTTCATGGGGAGACAGCAGGTACAGCCATACCTTGTGATGGGGGAGCGGCAGGTGTAGGCACCCTGTGCACGGCGCCCAGCACATCCCTCCTGCAGTCCCCTCCCCACCAGGGTGCCAGTCCCCTGTGCCACCCACAGTCCCTGCCTCCTTCTCCTGACCTCACCTGATCCTGGCCTCTGCTGGCTTTGTCTGGGTGATTTCCAGATTTCCTGGGCTCCTAGCACCTCCACGCCTCTCCCAGGTACCTCTGCAGTGCTGGCCATACCAGTCAGCCGTGAACCATCCACTGCTTATTTTGCTTCCCATGAAACTGGCATTTCTAAGGACAGGCACCCCTGGTTCCGGCCTCTGGCAAACATCAATGAATGTTACTGAAGGACAAAGGATGGATGAATGAATCAGGAAAATGAGTCCTCTCTGAACACACTGGCAAAGCCACAGAGACTGGTACAAGCCAGGTAGGCATCAGGGAATCAGATGTGTGTTCAACACCAGAATATTCCATGCTTCCAAAGACCACTTGGTCAGAGTGCCCGCTTGCAGTTGTGGCCCTAAAAGCTCAGCAGTGGAGACAGTGGTTCACCGCATTCGGGGGAACTCAGATCCTCTGTGTCTGAAACATACAGCTGAGGCTTGAAGGACACCTGGGAGAAGAAACAGGCAAAATGACTGAGAAAAGTGAAAAACCAAGAGTGGTAAGATGGAAATTTCTTGTCCAGATTTTCATCTCCCAAACCACAGCTCAGGTGACAGAATGTGTGAGAATTAATGGACAGACGCTCTCTCATAAATGTGTGTTAATGTGGAGTGTGGTACAGCTGATGGAAAAGAGAAGGTGTGTTTAATTTTTCCATGTGAGAAAACTGGAAGAAAGTAAGTTGCGTCTTTATAACATATACCAGAGCAGATTCTAGGTGGGAGAGGAGCTGCATGCAAACAACACTAGCAACAGAAACAAAAGACTCAAAGGAAAGGGAGTTGAAGTGTCCCCGATTTGTGCTGGGGACGGACACACAGAGGCAGATGAAATCAGTGAGGAAACAGGCATTGCTTTCACTGCAGAGAAACTTAACTTGCCTGAGCCACAGTGAAAGTGGCCATTCCCTGGAGCACCTGTGTGTGTGACTTATTTAAGGGACCCTGCAAGGTGCTGCACGTTGATCCTCACACTTTGTTCTCCTAATGACCTGAGACGTAGAGGAGGAAAGGCTTCAGGGGAGCGACCTGCCCTCCGTCACCCCGCTGGTGAGGGGTGCACACGATTGCAGCCTGGCCTGCTCCAGGGCTCTCATTCTTCCTGAGGACTCCGCACAGGTGAGGCCCATAGGCTCAGGGCAAGCCAGAGCCCGAGGTCATGCTGGTGGGTGCTGTGGAAGAAGAAACGGACATCTGATGCACACTTGGGAAGGTCCTACCTCCAGCGTCAAAGAAGTGTGTGTGAAGCCGGCAGCGAGGCGCGCTCCTCACACTGGCTCCTTTTCAGTGCTTGCCGTGAGCCAGCGTCAGGGTGAGGCAAGCTGGAAGACTTTTATGGAAAACAGGTTGTTTGCATGGAGATCCTTCCGATGCCCTCCGGTGTTTTCCCAGTAATTCCATTTCTGAAGTGACCAGACATTGTCGCGGGTCTTATTGCCGTCTGCTCCAGGCGGCAGGACTCGGCACAGCAAGTCACGAACCTGCCCCAGTACAGGGCTCAGCAAGTATCACATATCACAAACCTTACTCTGTTGTTAAACGGGTTTTTGGAGAATGTTTAATGGCACGAAGCCTTTATTTATTTCGATATAAGAGTGTTCGGCGCTGGATGGGAAGGAACACACCCGGGGAGCCTGACGTGAATGCCACGTGTTTGCCTTTGGACACGACACAGGGGAGTGAGCGGTGGCGAGGCCGTAGGGGACACTCGTGGGATGCCTCCGTCCCGTCCCTCTGGAGACACCTGCATGTGCCACGTGCACTTGCTGGAGCCCTGTGTATGGTGCTGCCTGGCTTTTCCACCCCTGAGACTCAAACACGCGAGATTCCCATGCCTGACTCACTGTTCTCCCATGAAGGTGCTGAGTCATACCTGAGGGACACCCGGGAGCCGGGGCACCACGGTTTATTATGTGTTTTTGGCTGGATCATGTGTAGATCTCATGAGGGCAGATGGAGAATGCACACACACGGCCACGCGAGGCTTGTATACACTCAGCGCCACTAACCAGGTCCTGGCGGTTTGGTTGTGCAGGGTCCAGATGGGGGGTGCAGCACGTTGCATCTGTGGAGTGGGCACCCAGCCCCCTTGGGCTGCAGTGCACACCTCGGGCAGGACAAGGAGCAGGAGGAGGAAGGGAGGCTCTTCCCAGCAAACTTTGCAGGAGGGGCGTGGCATGGGGCGGGACCTGCGTCTGACCTCCCCACCTTGTCTCAGCTACGCCGGGACCTCCATCAGAGCCAGTCTCACCTTCAACCGCAGCTTCCAGGCCGGGAGGAGCATGCGTCGCAAACTCTTTGGGGTCTTGAGGCTGAAGTGTCACAGCCTCTTTCTGGATTTGCAGGTGAGCAGGCTGACAGCAGAGTTCAGAGTTCGGGAGGCATGTGTGTTACTGCGTGCACAAGTGTACTGCGTGCACATACGTGTGGCGTGCCTGCAAGTCTGAAGGTGAAAGTGTGGCTGCACATGAGTGCACATGAGCATGTGCACATGAACACGTGGGAGCATGTGCGAGTGCAGATGTGAGCATGCACATGCGGATACATACCTGATGTGCGTTTGCGTACATGTAGTGTCCCTGCAAATCTGAAGGTGAAGGTGTGGCTGCACATATGAGTGCACATATGCGTGTGTGTGTGTGTGTACGTGAATGCATGGCGGCATGTGCACGGGTGTGCAAGGTTGCTGCATGTACGTGTGCAGTCATGCATGCATTCATGTTAGGTGCATATGTGCGTGTGTGTGCAGTAGCAGGCATGCACATATGTGTATCGAGGGCCCCTCATGTTCACCCTGCTTGGTCCTCAGCACCAGCGCCCCTCCTGAGACGGGTCCCAGGTCTCGGTGGGCTGAGGCTCAGAAGCTGCGGCCCTGAGGGCGTGGTCCCATCTGGGCGTTTGCATCCACTCCCTCCCTCCTGGGTTCTTCCCGTCCTGGCCGATCCTCGGGCAGGCAGACGCCAGAGTTCTGACCATCCCCCCATGCCCCCTTCCCGCCTCACCCCTCAGCATGGTTCACAGCTGCCTGGTGAGGGCCAGGCCGGATTTCACTGGGAAGAGGGATAGTTTCTTATCAAAATGATCCTCTTTCTTATTCCATTTGAATGGATGATAAAGCAAGAAGTAGGAACTTAAAATCCCAGAGAGGTGTCTGCCGTTTCTCACTCTTTCTTGGTGACTCTAGGTGAACAGCCTCCAGACGGTGTGCACCAACATCTACAAGACCTTCCTACTGCAGGCTTACAGGTGAGCCACCACAAGAGGGGCGCGGGCCCAACCTCCAGGGACCCTCCCCGCTCTGCTCACCTCTGATCGGTGGCTTCACCTGGGAACTCCCGGGTTTTAGGGGTAAGGAGTGTCACGTTTTCAGCAGTGCTGCCCCCTGGCATGGTTCTGTGTCCACATGGCTTTGTGTGAAGTGCCCATTCGGTCTCCAGGTAGCGGTAGGAGCTGATGGGGCCCCAGGTGCCCCTCCTGTGCCTGTGCACTGCCCATGAGACCCTGTGGAGGCCATCCTAGGCAGGAGGGGCGTGGGGTAAAGACATGTTGACGGGGTGTCTTAGAGGAGGCCAGGAAGGCGTCTGAACAGTAGCTGGGAGATCAGATGCTGGGAGGCTTCGGAGTGTCAGAGGGCAGGGGCCTGAGATGGGTGCAGATGAGGGTCGCCGGTCCCGCCCCAGGAAGGTGCAGCAGAGCGTGGCTCCCCACACAGCCCGGCCAGCTCCTGTGCTCTGGGCATGGCTGTGGTCCTGGAACGTTCCTTGTCCTGGCTGGTCCAGGCCCCCCACCAAGAATCAACGACTTTATCACAGAGAGAAGGGCCAATGTGTGGAGACCACAGGGCCGGCTTCTGCCTGGAGTCAGGGCAGGTGGCAGGAGCCTCTGGGCAGCACCAAAGGGCAGTCAGGCACCACAGGCCTCCTGAGCCACTGGGAGCCGACTGCCAGGATGCCAAAGCCCCACTCCATGAGGGCTCCTCTCCCAGGCTGCCCCTCCTCCCCCGGGCCGCCCCTTCTCCCCTGGGCCACGCCTCCTCCCCTGGCTGCCCCTCCTCCCCCGGGCCACGCCTCCTCCCCTGGCCGCCCCTCCTCCCCATGGCCACGCCTCCTCCCCTGGCCGCCCCTCCTCCCCATGGCCACGCCTCCTCCCCTGGGCCACGCCTTCTCTCTCAGGCTGCCTTATTTCTGTCTTCTCTCTCCCCTTGGGATCCTCCCTTGTCTGCTTCTACAGGGCAGGTGCCTGGGCCCTCATGCAAGCTGCCTGACTCCGTTCTGGAAACTCTCAGAGTGTCCATGTCAGTGTGCTGGATATAGGCGCCACTGAGGACTGCAGACATCTGGCCCTTTGATGGACCCCACGGTCCAGCTGGCGTGCTAGGGCCCTCCTTGGGCTGTGCGGAGGTCAGAGGAGGCTTCCCAGGCATGGCCATGTGGCCTTCTGGGCCAGCCCCTGGGTCCCTGGGAGCCACTGCCCCCCGCTCCTCCTGTCCTCAGCTCAGCTTTTTCCTCATTTCCCCACTGGGGTCACTGGTCCAGGAGCTTCCGTACAGTGACTGGCTCAGGGCAGGGATGCTGGGTTCTCCCACGTGGGGCCTGGGGTAGTCACTTGATTAGGGAAGCCCTGAGAAGACTGAGGTGTGATGGGCCATGGCCGCTTCGAAACACAGAGAGTCAAGCACATGGGAGGCCCAGGAACCCCGTTCCCTTGACGCAGGAGTGGGAGAACGGAGAGCCGGGCCCTGATCTCACAGTAGTCAGGCTGCGGCAGGCGAGGCTGTGGCGGTCGGGTGGTGCCACGGGCGGGGGACTCGAATCCGCCGGGCTCGGCCTTCCCAGCCATGCTGGCTGCACCCCTACATGGGCCGGAGATGGATGCCTCGGCCTCTAGCAGGCGGCTGTTTCTCCCTTTGGAAGAGAGCCCCTGGCCACACAAGGCATTCCCCTCCTGGGTCAGGAGCATGGCCTCGTGCTGACCCTGGACCTCAGGCAAAAGCATTCTGGGCTGGCTTCTCTCGTTGCTACATGGGGAGACTTCCCAGCTCAGTAGAGTTACTGAGCGGCTGAGACCAGAGTGCTGGCTTGACTGGTGTGATCTCAGGTTATTCCAGAAGGGGTTCAGGCAGTGAGACCAGGTTTGCAGGTGCCCTGATCACACGCATGTATGTGCCTGTGCACAGGTGCCCTGATCACACATATGAGCACCTGTGCATGGTGTCCTGATCACACGTGCGTATGAACACTGTGTACAGGCACCCTGATTACACGCATGTATGAACACCTGTGCACAGGTACATTGATCACAGGCGCATATGAGCATCTGCACAGGTGTCCTGATCACACACATGTATGAACACCTATGCACAGGCACATACGAGCATCTGTGCACGGGTGTCCTGATCACACACATGTATGAGCATCTGTGCACGGGTGTCCTGATCACACACGTCTGAACACCTGTGCACAGGCACCTTGATCACAGGCACGTATGAGCATCTGTGCACAGGTGTCCTGATCACACACATGTATGAGCTAGTGCACAGGCACCCTGATCACACATAAGACACCTTGCCCAGTGCCCTGGTCACACGTACATATGAACACATGCACATGTGTGTATGAGCACATGGGGTCTTGCGCTGTCTCGCAGTGAGCGGGTCAATGCAGTCCTGCCCCAAAGTCCCAGGAAGCTGAGAGCCCAAAGAAGGAGCTGACAGGCCCGGTGCAGTGGCTCACACCTGTAGTCCCAACACTTTGGGAGGCCAAGGCGAGAGGATGGCTTGAGACCAGCCTGGGCCACATAGGAAGACCCCATCTCTATGACAAAGAATAAAAGCTAGCTGAGTGTGGCGCTGTGCACCTGTAGTTCCAGCTACTTGGGAGCCTGCCGTGGGAGGATTGCTTGAGCGCAGGAGGTAGAGGTGTAGTGACCTGAGATCACACCACTGTATTCTAACCTGAGTGACAGTGACACCCTGTCTTAGCCACAGCAAAAAAGACGGACAAATGCAGTTTCTTGGAAAGATACGTGTAGTAGGGACTTCACCTACACGCGGAAGCCAAGTCTGTGTCCCAGTGGCCCTGAGACGAGGTGCTGGGTCCTGCGCCGTCAGCCCAGACCCAGGGCCGACGCAGCAGCGAGGCGGGCGGCTCAGCAGGGAGGCGCAGGTCATCGATTACGACGACATCGAGGTTGTGTGACTGAGGGCCGGTGTACAGTGAGTGCCTGCTGGTACACAGGAAACGACTGATAAACTGGAAGTCTTGGAGGCCTACCGGAACAGGGCTTAATCAGAAGCATGGCAGGTTGGCATCCAGCATGGAGCTGATTCAGCCTCCATAGGTGTATGCATTCATACAGATGGCACACAGAAACGTACAGTGTACCTGTGCGTGCACTTGGACAGGCAGGTACCTGCACACAACATGCACGCGTGCATCCATGTGTGTGTACCTGTGCCCTCAGGGAAACCCATGCCCGTGGCTGAATTCATGCACACACACACCTCTGCACATGTGCACCGCCGTGCCCACGTCCACACCCCTGGGCACCGTCTTGTTAGGTGGCCTGTCCTCTGATGCTGTCTGCGCCCCTCAAGTTCCACGTGTGTCCACGCCCACACCCTGGGCACTGTCTCGTCAGGAGGCCTGTCCTCTGATGCTGTCCACCATCCCGCAGGTTCCATGCGTGTGTGCTCCAGCTCCCATTTCAGCAGCAAGTGTGGAAGAACCCCGCGTTCTTTCTGCGCGTTATCTCTGACATGGGCTCCCTCTGCTACTCCATTCTGAAAGCCAAGAACGCAGGTATGCAGTGTGCAGCTTCCGTGGCAGCAGGGCCTGCCTGCTGCTGTTGGCGTGTCAGGAGACTGAGTGAATCAGGCTTAGGAGATTCTCACCCCTTTTTACATTGAGAAGTGGTTTCGCCACCGGCAGGCCCGTCTCCTGCCCTCTCATGGGATGTGCAGAGCACCTGATGGAAGGGATGGGAGCTGCCATCCTTCCCACCTCATTCTGCCTGGGGAAGTCCTGGGGGGCCTGGCCCCTCCCATTTCCTCTGTGGTGGGATTCGGGGGGCCTTACCCCTCCTGTTTGCTGCGTGGTGGGATTCGGGGGGCCTGACCCCTCCTGTTTGCTGCGTGGTGGGATTCGGGGGGCCTGACCCCTCCTGTTTGCTGCGTGGTGGGATTCAGCAGGCCTGGCCTCTTATTTCTGCCCCGTGGTGGGATTCGGGGGGCCTGGCCCCTCTGTTTGCCCCGTGGCAGGATTGGGCTGCCTCCTGTCCGTGGCGCTTAGGGCTCCTGTGCAAACCCAGGCCGAGGGCTTCGGAGGAGGCCAGGCCCAGCCCCGCCGCCCATCTCAGGAGCAGAGGCCGAGCATCCCCGTCACGGAGCTGCAGGTGCGCTCTGCCTCCAGACACTTTGTCCAGTGTCAGGGAGTTTTCGGATCCATCTGAAATTCAGGCCACATCAAACCTGCGGTCCTGAGTTCGACAGCTTCTACTTGCTGTTCTTTCTGTCTTGTGGAAATTTCACTTGGAGAAACTGAATCAACTTTTCAGCTGTGACTCCTGCGGCACTTGGGCCAGGGCGGCTGGCGATGGAGCCGCCCGCGCCCCCCGGACTGTCGGGGTGGGCAGCATTTTGGTGTCTCCCAGGAGGGGAGCTGGGCCGGGCCTGTGGACACCTCGGCCTCTGTGTGCCTTCCAGGGACGTCACTGGGGGCCAAGGGCGCAGCCGGCCCGCTGCCCTCTGAGGCTGTGCACTGGCTGTGCCGCCGAGCCTTCCTGCTGAAGCTGAGTCGACACCGTGTCACCTACGCGCCGCTCCTGGGGTCGCTCAGGACAGGCAAGTGTGGGCGAGGCCGGTGCGGGTACCCCCAGGCTCATCCTCAAATGCTGCCCGCGGCACGGGTGGCCTCGGATGCTGCCCAAGTGCGGGTGTCCCCCGGCCTGACCTCAGTCCCATGTGACTCAATGCAGGCGTCCCCAGGCCTGGAGCCTGGCAGGGTCTGCGACTTCCCAAAACCCTGCCTCCCATCTCTGGGGCGATGCCTTCCCACCCTCGGGAGCCTTCTGACCCCTGAGCTGTGTCCTCTCACGGCCTCTGCCCTGGCTGCTGTCCTGATGCCCACATGCG
Organism: Saimiri boliviensis; assembly: GCF_048565385.1. Classification (NCBI taxonomy): domain Eukaryota; kingdom Metazoa; phylum Chordata; class Mammalia; order Primates; family Cebidae; genus Saimiri; species Saimiri boliviensis. The sequence goes on from NC_133449.1 coordinate 300,693,367, forward strand.
GTCCTGGGCTCCTTGGGTCTTTCTTACGTTCTCTCCTGCCGCACCGCTCCAGCATCACCCAGCTGCCTGGCAGTCTGCTTGCCCTGGTGGGGGGGGGTGTCCGTTCCTTCACTAGGGCTCCCACCAGCCAGGGCGACACGGTGCTGGGGCCCCGCCTGCCCGGCTGTCCGCACGTCCCAGGAGGGCTGGGGGATGTCCCCTCTGGCCTCTCCTGGAACGGAGTCTGACTTTGGCCCCGCAGCCCAGTCGCAGCTGAGTCGGAAGCTCCTGGGGACGACGCTGGCTGCCTTGGAGGCTGTCACCAGCCCGGCGCTGCCCTCCGACTTCAAGACCATCCTGGACTGATGGCCGCCCACCCACAGCCAGGCCGAGGGAGGGCACCGGCAGCCCTGTCATGCCAGCCTCTACGTCTGAGGGAGGGAGGGGCAGCCCATACCCAGGCCAATGCCGCTGGGCCAGCCCCTCAGGTCCCTGGGTTGTATGGTGCAAGGGGGACACCAAAGCGCTCCTTCCTATATGGGGGTTCCCTCCCTGGTGCCTCCAGGAGCAGAGCCTGCCCACTGAGACCCTCTCATTGCAGGTGGGGGTGGTCCATCCTTCAGCTGCCCCCCTTCGGGGGGAGACAGGCTGGAGAAACAGGTGGTGGGTGCTGAGCTTGTCTGCACATAGCCTGAGGACCATCCTAGTCTGGGGACCTTTCTCACGTCCCCAAAACAGGGGCTCTTGGGAGGCCCTCATTCCTCTGCACCCAGCCAGGCTGCAGCAGCCGGGAGCCTCTGGACCCGGGGTGCTGTCCTGGGTGAGGCATCCTCCTGCTGACCCGCAGCCACCATCACCCAAACCCCATCCAAAGTCCACTCCTGACAGGGCTTTCCCTGAAAGCAAATGGCCGAGTCAGGCGGTTAAAGCCACGTCCTTGCGTGCCCTGTGCCACCCCTGTGTCCCCATGCTGGGCCCCTAGCCCTGAGCATCTGGCCGAGGCCTAAGTGTCCGGTGCACCCGCTGTTCTCACTCACCTGAGGCTGGCACTTGTCTCCATCCAGGGCCAGCTCCTCCTCTCTGGGGGCCCGGCTTCTGCTCCCCACACAAACAGTCCCTTACCCTGACCTCTGACCTCCACCCCGCCATCCAGGTGGAGACCCTGAGAAGGACCCTGGGAGCTCTGGGAACTCGGGTGACCAAGGATGTACCCTGCACCTGGATGGGGGGCGCCCTGTGGGTCACACTGGGGGGCTGTGGGAGTAAAATACTGAATCTGTGATTTTCTTTCAGTTTTGAAAAAAGTTTAATGTTTGAATCCTAATGCGCACTGCATAGACACCACTGTATGCATTTACAGAAGCGTCTGTGTGAATGGGGTGATGGTCAGTGCAGACTCATGGCCTTGCTGGGCCTGGGAGGTTTCTGATGCTGTGAGGCAGGAGGGGAAGGAGGGTGGTGGGGTAGACAGTGGAGCCCCCACCCTGGAATAGGGAGCAGTAAGTCCAGACCTGAAGGGCAGCAGGGATGACGGGGGGCCCAGTCGGGGCAGCGGGAATCATGGGGCCCAGTTAGGGGGTGGGGAGGATGATGGAGAAGCCTAGCTGGGTGCCCTCCTCCCCCACCGGCCTGCAGCCCTGGATCCGGACATGCTTCCCTGGGGCACACCCTCGGGGCCATCAGCATTCAAGGAGGCAGGGGCATGATGCCCTCCTTTATAAAATCCGGGCTTCCTCCTCCTGAGCCCCCCAACTCAGGTTGAAATTCACATTCCCCCTCTGGCCGTTCTCTTCGGAGTGGACCAGGTGACTGTCTCTGAAGGGCTGGTAGTGGGGCCGTGGAGGGTGTGGACCCGAGGCTTCCGGGTGGGGCTGGTGATGAGCCCTCGTCCTCTGCCTGCCAGACTTCTATCTCCCCGGGCGGGTGCCAGGCATGCAGTGGTGCTGGACACGTCCTTCAACAGACAGAAGGAACTGGAAGGATTGCGGAGAACAGGAAGGGCGGTTCAGAGGGATATGGTCTTGGGGGGGAAGAAACAGCCTGTCCTCAGAAGTCAGCTTGGGCTGCGTGATGCGGAGGCCCTGTGTAAGCGACTCCGGAGCCTTCCGGCAGGTCCGGGTGGGGCCTTACCGTGTGGCCGTGGCCTTCTGAGTGCACCTTGGACAGGGCTTCTGGTGTGAGCACAGCCCAAATGTGCCTGGTGTCGGGGTGGGGGCTCATGGCCGCTGGATATAGCTTCGTTTATTACAGCTGCTTCGGGGAATGTCCGTGACCGAGCCTAATGTGTTTATGGTGGGCCCAAGTCCACGGAGCGTGTCATAAACGCACACTGGCGCCTGGAGCCCCTGAATAGGAGCCTGAGGAAGGAGGGGCCCTTGGCAGCCGGAAGGGAGTGGCCCCGGGCCCTGTGGGCTGCTGACCTCAGTGGGAGGCTGGATGGAACAGGGCGGGGCCTCCCAGGAGCAGAGGCCGCTGCTCCGCACACCTGGGCTTGAATCACAGCCCGCAGGTGAGGCCGCTGTTCAGCTCTGTCCTCTGCGAAGCACCACGATCCCTTTCTCCAGGTGCTTTTTGTTGACATTTCCCTCAGGATCACGTGTATTTTTGCTAAAGTATTGGACTCTTGAAAAAGGTCTTTGCTTTGCTATGGCTTAACTCACTAAGCACCCACTTTTTGACTTGTCTTTTCTTATTAGAGATGGATCCACTCTGTCGCCCAGGTTGTGGTGCCATGGCACGATCTTGGCTCGCTGCAGCCACAAACTCCCAGGCTCAAGTGACCCTCCCGCCTCAGCTTGCCAAAGCGCTGGGGTTACAGGTGCGAGCCACTGCCCTTACCTGGCACTTTTAAAAACCACTGTGTGGGCTGGGCGCAGTGGCTCATGCCTGTAATCCCAGCTCTTTGGGAGGCCGAGTTGGGCAGATTGCCTGAGCTCAGGAGTTCAGGACCAGCCTGGGCAACACGGTGAAACCCCATCTCTACGAAAATACAAAAAACTAGCCGGGCGTGGCGGCATGCGCCTGTAGTCCTAGCTACTCAGGAGGCTGAGGCAGGAGAATTGCAAGAACCTGGGATGCAGAGGCTACAGTGAGCCAAGATTGTGTCACTGCATTCCAGCCTGGGCAACAGAGCGAGACTCTATCTCAAAAAGAAAAAAAAAAAAAAAAGCACTGTGTAAGGTCGGGCGTGGGGGCTTGATGACACCTGTCATCCCAGTAGTTTGGAAAACTGAGGCAGAAGGATTATCTGAAGCCAGGAGTTTGAGACCAGCATGGGTAACATCGGGAGACCCCATCTCCACAAAAAATTAGCCCAGTGTGGTGTCCAGCAGCTGTAGTCCCGGCTGCCTGGGAGGCTGAGGTGGGAGGATCACTTGAGCCCATGAGGTTGTGCCTGCACTGAGCTGTGATTGTGCCATTTCACTCCAGCCTGAGTGACAGAGCGAGACCCTGTCTGAAAAAAAAGAGAGAAGCTCGCTGTGTAGGCTGTTAGATCTCAGGGCAAAAAGAAAAGAAAAAGCCCAGCTCTTCGGACTTCCTTAGGCCTGAACTTCGTCTAAAGCAGCTTCCTTCCACAGACAAATGTGTATGCAGCAAGTGGTTCAAAGCAGGGAGGAGAAGCAGGCAGGGTGGGGGCTGTGTGTGACACCAGCCAGGCCCCCCAAAAGGGAGCAGTGTTTTCCTGCGCCAGCCCCACGCTCCTGCCGGTCCTGCACCCGCTGCCGTTACCCTCCGTGTGGTTGGTGCCAGGTGCACCCCTGGGAAGGATGCTGTGGTGCAGGGGGCTTCCCTAACCTTGGTGGGTTTCAGAAGCCCCGGGCACTTAGGCAGAATAACGGCCCCTCCCCAAAGATGCCCAGGTCCTTCTCCTGGGACCTGCGACTGTGCCATCTGCATGGCAGAGGCAGGTGGAGGTTGCAGGTGGGATTACAGCTACCAGTCACCCAGTCTTAAGGTCATCCTGGATTATCTGGTGGGCCTGATAGGACCACAAGGGTCCCTAGAAGTGGAAGAGGGAGGCAGGGGAGAGTCGGAGATGGGACGTGAGGAAGACCACTGGCCACTGCCGGCTTTGAGATGGAGTCAGGGGCCGCAGCCAAGGAATGGGGGTGGCCGCTCCAAGCTGGAAAAGCAGCCAGTCCTTCCCCATCCTGAGGGCACACAGCCTTGCCAACGCCTTGATTTCAGGCCAGTGGGACCCATTTCAGCCTTCCAGCCTCCAGAGCTGTAAGATGATGTGTTTGTGTTAAGCTGCTAAGCTCCAGTGATTTGTTACGGCAGCAAATGGAGCACCAGTGCAGGGCAATGATTACAGGGACGGTTCTCAGAATGAGACCCTCAGCCTACCCCTGGGCAGCACGTGGGATAGCTCAGGTGCAGCTGCTGCTGAGAGGGAGAGGAATGGAGAGAGCAGGGCTTCCTGCCTTCCTGCGTGCTGGCCACCTGGGCTCATGAAACACGCCTGCTGGGGCAGCAGAGCTTCCGTGCCTGTCCAGCTCCAATGGCCGACGCTGCTGCTGGGATCCTCACACTGACGGGCAGGGATGGAGCCTCTTCACCCTGGACCCAGGTATGGCCAGGGCCCCATGCAAGTGCAGGTCACCCAGGTTTGTGGAGCTTGACGGGGTTTGCTGTGGCCGGCAGGAGGGTCGGACTGGTCTCCACAGTGCCATCTAGATGCACAGGTTCCATCATCCATTCTCTGTAGCTCTGGAGGGCGAGCATCAATCAATACGGGCCTGGGCCTCACCTTAGCCTCAGGCGAGCATGAAAGAATCAAGCCTTGCGGGAGGGGAGCTGGCTGGGTTTCTCCTCTCTGATGTGGCATGAAGCCCTGGACTTGCCACCTGGAGTTCAGCATTCCCAGCCCCCAGTGTGGACAGGAGACTCACGTTCCCTGGCCGTGACAGTGGGGTCCTCTCTCCGGTCCCAAGCCCATCCTTGGTGGGAGGGGTTGCTTCCCTTGGAGCAGGGTGGGCAAGTCCTGGGGCAGCTCCAGTGCAGACTGCACCCGCTGTGACCTCCCGCCTCACGGCTCCTTCTGCCTTTACATCCTTCACACGTTCTTCCCTGGTTCATGTTGACCTCAGACTCTTCCCCTGCGAATGAGCCCCATCAGGCTTTTGTAAACTGGGCCTGAACCTCCTTTTCCCATCAAATGCTCCCTGACTCAGTGCCTGGCAAAGCAGCCCTGGGTTCACCTTGTGCCAGGAGCCAGCTCATGGGACAGCCTGCTCTTATGCGGCTGCCACGGTCACAGGGTCTGTGACCATCTCTGGGGTTGGCTGGCCTCATTTGCAGTTGGCTTTATTTCCAATTCAACATGGCTGCCCCTGAGAAGGGGAGCACTCCTATGGGGTGGCAGGTCCTCCATTCCAGGAACTTCTGGTCGGGTGATAGGAGTATTTTGTTCCTGTCCTGACACCGGTGTCTGAGGGACTGCCTCTGGGATGTTTTTCCCAAGGGTGAGGGACAAGGTTGAAGGCGCCATGGGCGAGTGGTGGCCACACAGGGTTAGCTCACCCAGCTCTGCTCTCACCACCTGACCCTTGTCGCCCCACCCAGATGGTGCTTGGGCCCCTCCCCAGGCCATGAGGCCTGAGCCCCTGGCCCTGAACACCCTTGGCAGTGTGATGGGGCAGATGCCCCTCTGCCTCCCTTTGGGACATCCATCTGTCTACTCACTATCCACCTACGGGCCACCTCTGTCTGTCCTTTCTACCCATTCTTATCCATGGCTGCCTCAAGCACTGGGCAGAGTGGCATTTTCTGGAGGGCTGAGGGTCCACTGTGTCCTCTGTCCCAGCCCCCCACCCCTTCCCTTTTCAGCAGCTGGACAAGGACTCCAAGGCTTCAGGGACGGGCTACAGATGCTGCTGCCTCCAGCACCCCCTACACAGAGTGCTGTGCAGAGCCCCAGTCCCTGTTAGGATGTGCTACACCCAAAAGTCTGATTTGGGATGGGAGCAGGGGGCAGCGGCCCCACCCTGGCTATTTTCTGAGTATGATAATGATGCGAAATGTGCCCTCAGATAAGTCATCGTGGCTTGTCAGCACCCCTGCCTCCAGCAGCTGCCTGGTGTTTTTGTCCAGGGTCAGCAGCAGTACTTGCAGGCCCTGTGCTGAGTTGGGGATGGCATCCTGAGAGCTGCCTCTGGGGACACGCGCCTTTTGGCAGCGCTGGTTTCTGAACGCATCACTCCACCTCCATCTGAGCGGGTGACACCATGGAACACCACTGTTGCTTTGGTCTCTGGAGGCCTTCCTTTGGGGAGTCACCCTCCCTCCACCCCATCCTCCAGGCTCTGCAGTCTGTCTTCCCTGCAATTTGGTGTCTAGACTCTGGAGAGTGTGGGGCGTCTCACCCAAATCATGAACCAAAAGGATTCTGGAATGGTCATGGAGAGGCCCTACCTTAAAAAGCTGAGCAGTGCCTGGAGAGAGTCATATGGATCCTGTGAACTTCTGGGTCCAGCAGGGCCTGAAGCCCACCCTGGACTTGGTCAGTTCTGAGAGCTGGTGAAGGCCATTCGGTATGAGTTTGTTTTGTGTCAGTTACAGTGGAAGAGGCCAGCTGGTAGGCCCAAGGCAAGGAGTTGCGGCAAGATTGTGAGGCTGGGTTGGGGGATGCCAGACTGTGCTCTGCAACAGCCCCGCCTCACAGTGGACGGAATCCCTTTGTAACACATTCATCCTCAAGTCCCCTTACCACGCCATGGGTGTGGGGGCATCACAAGTGCAGGACGGAGGGACGAAGTGCAGCTGTCCCCACTACGGGCTCAAGACGCACTTGGGTGGGCAGCTTCCCCCGCCATGGGCTCAGGGCGCACTTGGGTGCCAGGTCCCCCTGCCGTGGGCTCAGGATGCACTTGGGTGCCAGGTCCCCCCGCCATGGGCTCAGGACGCACTTGGGTGGGCAGCTCCCCCCTGCTGTAGGCTCAGGACGCACTTGGGTGAGCAGCTTCCCCGGCATGGGCTCAGGACGCTCGTGGGTGGGCAGGTCCCCCCTGCCTGGGCTCAGGATGCGCTTGGGTGGGCAGCTTCCCCCGCGTGGGCTCAGGACGCTCGTGGGTGGGGTGCACTCATTAGCGTTAATTGCATGTTTAGCACTCAATTTCTGCAGGTGGGCAGCGGTGCACGTGCTTCTGCTTACTCTGACCCGGCTGGCTGGCGCTGGCAAAGACGGTTCTCCACAAGAATGTGTGTAAGGGACGCTTAGAACCGCCGTCGCTCCTTGTTGCTGGGATTTTCAGCACCACGGACAGCGCTACCGGGCCAGGCGCCCTTTCAAAGGCGGGAGCAGGTTCCTTGGATGTTCACAGGGCCCCTCCCGGCCCAGGAAGCCAGGACCCGCGGGGCCTCCTTCCGTGTGGCGCAGAGGCCCTGTGCCCAGGGCCGGCTCAGACCTGGTCCCTGGCGCCGCGGTGCTGTTGCGGAGGAAGGAGGAGAGGAAAAAGGATGGGGAGGAAAAAGAGGGAGGTGGGAGGAGGGAACGGGGAGAGGGAGGAGGGAAGCAGGCCCTGGTAGCCGGGGTATTCCGGAGCAGGACGGGCTGGACGGGGCTGCACGGGGCTGCACGGGGCGCGGGTGACTGCCCCCCCTCCCCCGTGAGCGAGTTCCTGCCTGTCGCCCCTCTGCCCCGGGACAGCAGGAGCCTTTTGGTGTTTTTTTCTTTTCTTTTCTTTTTTTGGGATGGACTCTTGCACCGTCACCCAGGCTGTAGTGCAGTGGCGCAATCTCGGCTCACTGCAGTCTCCGCCTCCCGGGTTCCAGCAATTCTGCCTCAGCCTCCTGAGTAGCTGGGACTACAGGCGTGCGCCACCGCACTCAGCTAATTTTTTTGGGTAATTTTAGTACTGAGACAGGGTTTCACCATATTGGCCAGGATGGTCTTGATCTCATGACCTCGTGATCCGCCTGCCTCAGCCTCCCAAAGTGCTAGGATTACAGGCGTGAGCCACCCGGCCCAGCCTTTTGGTGCCTTCTTAATACAATTTGATAGTTTGGGGAAACAAATGTGGCAACCTGCAATGCTTCTCAGAAATAATATAGGGAAGAGTCAGCCAGACTGAAGACCCCAGACCCCACCCCCAGGCTGGAGGAGGGTCTGTCAGGGTACTCGCGGAGAGGGACCCGGGCCCCTGCCGCCTGCGCGCTGTGGGGGGACAGCCCGCCGGGGACCTGGAGGCCAGGTGCAGGCGGCCTCCGGAGCCACCCGGGCTGCCGCTCTTCCCCAGAGACCGGCCGGGCTGGGTTCCCGAGACTGAGACTCGGAGCCCGAACCTGCGAAGACCCCTGAGCCAGCCCGGCCAAGCGCAGGGCTCCCAGCCTCTGCAGGACGCACAGGCCGCGGGCTTGGAGGGATGCTGGGGCCCTGCGGGACCTCCCTCGGGGCGGGCCTCAAGCAGCAGCGTGGGGGGCTGGGTCTGCAGCCCTGCGCAGGCGGCGGGGAAGCAGTGACCACGCAGGCACAGCGGCATCAAGACAAGTGGATCGTGTATTGGGGTCAGCCCTGTGGGCGGGGCTAAAATGCCCCGCCCACCCCACAGACCCGCCCCTTGCGGCCCCGGCCCCGCCCACCCCGGGAGGTTTCAGCGCGCGTCGGTGTTCGGGCGCACGTGCCTGTCCCTCCACGTCCGCTTCCGCCGGGTGAGCAGCTGGGCCAGCGCGGCCATTGGGACCCACAGCACGGGAAGCAGGGACAGCAGCACGCAGGCAGCGCGCACCCAGCCCGGGTAGAGCTTCTCCTGGCGCGAGGGGAATAGCTCCTGCGGGACCACAGCCTGATTAGCTGGCGTCGGCCACCCTGGGCGGTGGAGCTGACCCCTCTACTCCTGAATCCAAGGGCCAAGAGACACCTGCCCACCCGGACTTGGATGGGAGTGGAAAAGGTGTGGCCAGAGCAGTGGCCAGGGCCTGTGGTCACTGCACTTCTGGGCCAGGAGTTTGGCGACCTGCGCTGAGCGGCTCCTGAGGCGGGGGATTCCCCGACGTGGGTCTAGGTGTCACGTTCTGGAACCAGAGGGGCTCGATGGCCTCAGCTCACTGGGGATTGTCAGAGCCCATGTTCCCAGTTTTCTCCCCTATACGCTGGGTGGCACCACCCACCCAGCTGCAGGTACCGTGGAAACTCTTCAAAAATACAGTGTGACTCCTCATTCACCTGCCCTTGGTGTTGTGTCGGGAGGGATTTTCCCAGACACATTTGGAGAGGAGTGGGGTCCACAGTCCCGGGAACGGGTGACATGGTGAGGTTTTGAGTGGTCACCAGTGGGGACACACACAGGATATGTCAGGGGCTAGCACTGCTCAGAGCCCCCGAGGCGTTTTCAGAGTGTGGCTGGCACTCCTCTCCCTCCTGGAAAGGCTCTTGTTCAGAAACGGCCTCCAGCCAAACTGACCCACTGGGTGGGAGTTGGGGTCTGCATGCGACCTCTCTTGTCACAGGCCAGGAATGGGCAGTTGCTCAACTGCCCGTCCCCACACCACATGGGCTGGACACAAGCAAGGAGGATGCAGGGAGCCTGGCGTGAAGCCACATCCATGAGAAGGGACTCCAGGGCCCTGTGGGGTCCCTGGGCTCTGGCACTGCTCACATCTCACTCCACCGACCAGGTGCTTGCCCACGATCACCCCGTCCCACTTCTGATCCCAGCAGGCGCTCAGGGACACCGCAGGAAGCCCCGCCCTGTTCACATCCCCAGCTTCCCAGTTTCCCAGGCAGAAGTGACTACGTGACCTTGTCACTGTGGCAGGAATATGCAACACATGGTCATCCGGGCACTGGATGGCACCATGGGGGCCAGGCTGAACCTGAGGGGTCCCAGGGCTCCCCAGGTTCCCACCGGAAGGACCTACGTATTGGGGGTTCCAGGCCCTGTAGCTCAGTGGCTTCCAGGCCAGGAGGGTGACGTAGGCCACAAAGATGGTCAGTAGCAGCAGGGGACTGACCACCCTCCACGTCAGCCGCCAGTAGGGGCCAGGCCGCCTCCCGGTCATCCACGCGATGTCGTCGCAGAACCTGCACCAGACGCCAGGCTCAGGCTCCACGTGGCCCAGGGAAGGTCAGCCCACTCCTAGCTGAGGACGGGACCCTGACTGGGGTCCAGCCTACACCCGCTGCTGCCTCGGCGGCTCCCCAGAGCAGAACATTCTCGGGGGTCTGGGCAGCTGTGGGTCGTGCCTGTGCCCAGCAGCCTTCCGCCGTCCCACCCTGGTGGGGTCCCAGAGGAGCACACGGTGGGGTAGCAGCTCACCGTTTCATTCCATAAACATACACGACACCCACAACCTCGAGGAAGGCAAAGATGAGCAGGTTCAGGGGAGCAGCGAAGTTGTCGAAAATCTCCAGCCAGTAGTTTCCAGACTGCAGCGTGAAGCAGATGGCAGAGAGGAAACAGGCCAGGCAGACCAGCCCTGGGAGAGCGGGAGGGTCAGGGGGAAGCAGGCCAGGCAGACCAGCCCTGGGAGAGCGGGAGGGTCAGGGCACCTGGGCAGGAGACTTCTCAGCTCCCCACCCTCCATCCCTGCCCTCCCCAGTCTCTTTCCTCTATTGTGCTCTGGCCTCGGGGGGCCATGGGAGAGGGGCAACCCTGAACCTCCCTCGGCTCTCCCGTGATGGCTGTCAGCATGGAGCAGCCTGGCTCAGCCTTCCCTGGACTCAGGCACGGCCCCTCACGCTCTCCATCCAGGAGGGGCGTCTGGACAGCGGGTGGGAATGGACGGCAGGTGCTGGGGACGGATCCTCCAGGGTGGCCGAGCTGTGCACTCACCCGTCAGGGCCTCCTTGGGGACCCATCTGGGCAGGACCCCCTTGTCTAGCAAGGGTGTGATGACCGCCTCCATGTTCCCGAACATGGATGATAGGCCCAGGGTGAACAGCATGCCAAAGAAGAGCACGGCCCACCCAGGGGCTCCCGGCATGTGGAGGACGGCCTCTGTGAAGAGGATGAAGGCCAGGCCCGGGCCCGAGGCACTCTGCAACACACGGAGCCCCACGCTTCGTGCCGCGCACACACATCTGCCTGCAGGATGCGCACACACGCTCCCCAGTGAAGACACAAGGGCACATCACCCCTCCTGGGGTCAGCTGAGGAGGCTCGGGGCTGGCCCTGCCTCTGGGAGACCAGGCTGCAGATGCATCTGGGCAGGGGAGGGTCCTTCCCCTTTAATAAGCCACAGCAGGCAGCTGGGCCGAGAACCCAGGTCCTTGAGTCAGGTGCCCTGAGATGCGCCCCACACCAGCCTCCTGGCTGTGCACCCTTGCCTGGCACCCCCGGTTCTGGGCATCCAGTGGCCCTGAGTGCAGCTGGACTCCAGCCATGCCCTGGCACTGTGACCCTCATGCCGGCCGCCCCCTCTCCTGGGGTCTGGGCACCAGCAATGCCCACCCTCTCGGGTCAGTCCAACCCCTAAGACTGCTGGATACGGTGTCTGCCAGACACAGCCGCTTGGGGGGCTTCGGGCAGCCCAAGGTACAGATGGATTGGGGTCCTTGGTTCACAGGCCCTGGCCCTGGGTCTGTAGGAATTGTTTGCAGCCTTCAGCAGTGGGGCACAGCTGGTGCGGCCCTGGTGCTCCTGTGGGCGGCCCTGCCTGGCCACCCCAGGGGTGTGCAGGTACCTTATCCAGAAAGTCTTCCAGGTGGCAGGCCTTCAGGGGGAGCCGGGCCACCCTTCCAGGCTGGGTGGTGGTCAGGTGCATGAGGACGGCCGGGTAGTCGTCCCTGGAGATGCTCTGTTCTGGGAAGTCAAACTCGTTGATGAGGCTGAGGATGTTTCTGCAGGAAGAGGGGACTGTGGGCTCACGTCCCAGGTTGGCAAACACACTGGGAGAAACCCTTGGTGAGTGTGGGAAGAACAGCATCCCTGAGAGGGCTGGGCCCCTCTGGCCGCTGTTGGAGGTGTGGACGCCTGTGCTGTGGCTGCAAGACACTTCTGGGGGCAAGTTTTACACTGCTGGGTGGGGGGGCTGTTCTCTACCCCCCTGGGGGCAAGTTTTGCACTGCTGGGTGAGAGGGGGAGCTGTTCTCTACTCCCCTGGGGGCAGAGTTTGCACTACTGGGTGGGTGGGAGGGGGAGCTATTCTCTACCCCGCTGGGAGCAGGGATTACACTCCTGGGTTGGGGGGAGCTGTTCTCTACCCCACTGGGGGCAGGTTTCCACTGCTGGGTGGGGGGAGCTGTTCTCTATGCCCCTGGGGGCAGGGTTTGCACTGGTGGGTATAGGGGGAGCTGTTCTCTACCCCCTGGGCCTGGAAGGGGAACACTCTTCCATGGGTGCAAAAGAGGCGGAGGTGCTGGCAGCTTCCCCACCTCAGGAGTGGGTCCTGATTCACCGCGATGGGCCGCCCTGCAGGCGAGGGCCTGTGCTCCTGAGGGTTTGCTGGGATGACTTCATCCCACCCACCCTTTCTCTCCGCTGCCAAAGGCTCATTCTGTTCTCCGGGCCCGAGGTTCAAACACAGACACCCAAGTGCAGGGCACATCTACACCCAGCAAACACTTTTTTGGGACTACAGCCGTCCTAGAACAATCCTGTAGAGAGAGGCCCCTCCCCTCGCTTCCGGCCCCCCGTGGCCTGTGAGGCCGGCTTACGCTGCGCAGCGCAGGGCGTTATGAGCATGGCTGGTCCTTTCCATCCACCTGCCCACTAAGGTGTGCCTGTAACCCCGTCAGGACGAGTGCACTTTTGTGGTTATGTGCAGCATTCAGAGAATGACCAGAAAGCAGCGTTGCCCGCCATGCAAGTCCCCGGCTGGGGCTGAAGGAAGCCCAGCTCTGCCTTCTTGATCCAGCTCCTCCTGGGAGCCAGTGTCCTTTCTGGGGTCTGAGAGTGCCACGTTTTCTGCGTTAGTGTGCGTTTTCTTGGTGATGTCATGGAAGATGTCACATCTTCAGTGTCACTTGAAAAGCCCTTGAGTGCGGTGCTGCAGGGCTGCGATGCTCTGGCTGTCGTGCTCCCGCTGCGGTGCTCCCCCTGCCGTGCTCCCCATCGTGCTCCCCCTGCGGTGCTCCCCCTGCTGTGCTCCCCCTGCGGTGCTCCCCCTGCCGTGCTCCCCATCGTGCTCCCCTGCCGTGCTCCCCATCGTGCTCCCCTGCCGTGCTCCCCATCGTGCTCCCCTGCCGTGCTCCCCATCGTGCTCCCCATCGTGCTCCCCATCGTGCTCCCCCTGCCATGCTCCCCATCGTGCTCCCCCTGCCGTGCTCCCCATCGTGCTCCCCTGCCGTGCTCCCCATCGTGCTCCCCTGCCGTGCTCCCCATCGTGCTCCCCCTGCTGTGCTCCCCCTGCCGTGCTCCCCATCGTGCTCCCCATCGTGCTCCCCCTTCCGTGCTCCCCATCATGCTCCCCCTACTGTGCTCCCCCTGCCGTGCTCCCCCTGCTGTGCTCCCCCTTCCGTGCTCCCCATCATGCTCCCCCTACTGTGCTCCCCCTGCCGTGCTCCCCCTGCCGTGCTCCCCCTGCCGTGCTCTGGCTGCCGTGCTCCCAAGCGCAAGAGGCAGTGTCTGGAACTCGGCGTCACTGCAGCACTGTGGACACTCGGGGCCAGTCACTCTCTGGGTGGGGCCGTCCTGGACACTAGGGTGCTGCACAGCGTCCTTGGCCTCTACGCACTCACGGGGTGCCAGGCACACCCCCAACACAAGTGTGCAACCCAAAATGTCTCCATATGCTGCCAGACGTCCCCTGGTGGGGCAGAGTTGCCCCATGTTGCAGGGACGTGGTGTCTGCCCAGTGGGTTCTTCCTGGTGGGACCTGCCTGGAGGCCATTTGCAAGCAACAGTCGGGCACCCTGACAAGGCCGTGGGTCTGACAAGGCAGCTGCCTTTGCAGGGGACAACCTAACTGCCTCGGCGTCCTGGGACCACGGCAGCAAACGGCCACCAATGGTGCCTTAAAACCGCAGGAATTCATCCTCTCCCGTTCTGGAGAACTGGGACATCTGAAATCCCAGTGTGGCCAGGCTGTGCCCCTCCAGAGGCTACACAGGAGAATCCTCCCACCTCTCCCAGCTTCTGTGCCTTCAGGCGTCCCTGGGCTGTGGCCACATCGCCCCCACCTCCGCCTCCATCTTCAGATGGCGTCCTCTTCTGCATCTGTCTCTTCTCATCTTATAAGGACACTGGTCATTGGATTTAGGGCCATCCTACTCCAGGGGGACCTCAGCTCGATCCTACCTTAATCGCATCTGCAAAGACCCTTACCAACTGGGTCACGTTCTGAAGTTTCAGGTGGAAGTGACTTTTTGGGGGACAGCATTCCCTCCACAACCCTACAGAAATGAAATGTGCCCACGCCCCCCTGCCTCATGCCATGGGGTTCTCAGTGTGGCAGGCACCTGCCTGGCAGCCATGCCCCGCAGAGCCCGGCACGGCACCTGCGCTCACCTGTCCAGGCAGTACTCATAGCTGTTGGTTGCCTTGAAGCCCAGGATGGAGAAGACAGCAATGGACGCGTACAGGGAGGTCATACTGTTGACCAGGGCGATGACCACCGCGTCCTTCCGGCAGTCGTTCCTGGGCACAAACGACGCTCATCACGGTCTTTGCGGGTGGTGACTGGGCCTCACCCAGGGGAGGAAGTGAGGAGGGGGCTTCCCTCCTTGGCCCCCTTTCCCACCTGGGATGCCCCTGCTCTGACCCAAGGGCTGCTGCTGCTGCCAGTCCTGGAGTCTCGGGGTGATCCTGGACCCCTCGCCCACAGGCTCCTCCAGCAGTCCCAATTCAAGGCTGCCAAGGACCTGGAACCCATCCACACCCCGCCCTCCCCTCAAGGCCTTTCAGCCCACAGGGAGCTGTGAGGCAGAGCGTTCATGGAGGAGCTGAAACGTAGATGTTTTGGGAAATCATCTCCAAAGGAGAAACGCACACACACGCACCTCCAGCGTGAGTTCAAGGCAGTAAGGTGTCAATCTCAAACATTTAAAGCTTCCCCGGAGTCCCAGCTGACGTCCTTCCCTAAAGGCCACCAGCGGGCAGAGCTGCTGAGGACCACCCTGCCCCTCCCGTCTCATGCGAACTGCCTGCCTCGGACAGCCACAGGAAATTAGGTTTGTTTCGGGTTTACCACGGTGCACTGGGCTCTGCATTTTATGATGTGTGGAATTGCACTCGGTAGGGCTCTGTGGATATTACAACATCGTAAAAGCAGTACCTGCTCACGTCGGCATTAACGGGCAGACCTTGAGTCTATTTTAGGTGACCGTCGAGGCTTTTATGGCCTCATGTGTCATGCCCATTTTGGTTGGTATCATGCCCAGTTACACCCTCCCTGAGTGATTATCCAGGCTCTTTTCCTGCAGCGGGCTCCAGACGTGCTGGAAACTGCTGAGAGGCCCCGGCCACGCCATGAGGTTCTTATCTCAAGTTCACACAAGGCCACCCTTGGTCCCATAGTGTGACTCCGAGGTCAGGAAGTGCTTGGGGCATCTCCCTAAAGCTTCTCTGGCTGGGCACGGGTGCCTGACTGCCTACCTGGGCAAGTTGTAACTTGCAAAAGCGATGTGTCCTCCAAAGGCCAGGGACAGAGAGAAGAATATCTGGGTGGCTGCATCCAGCCACACCCGGGGGTTCTGGAGAATTTGCATCTGCAATGAGTCAGGGAGAGCGTCTAACTCAGCAGGCAAACCACACCAGCTGGTGGCCTTGACTGTTCCAGAACATTCCCAAGGCAGCTCTGGGGACACTTGTGAGCAGCTGTGACCTGCACAGACACCAGGAACAGGGTAGGATCATGCAGGTGTGCCAGTGTGGAGTGCCAGCTCTGGACACAGCACGTGCCAGCCCCCTGTCTGGACACGGCCGAATGAGCCGTGGCTGTCATGTCCAGGTGAGAATGTAGCCAGCAGGCTTTTCGGGGCTGGAGATGGGTCTGAGCAGCTCCCGCGTGGGTGTGCTCACTGTGCCCTCTCTAACCTGGGCTTCTGGGTGATTTGAAGGTCCAAGGGCAGGGATCCCATGCACGGAGCCTGGTTTTTCTGTGGCTGGGAGACCTGGGAAGGTCTCCCCCGTCTTCTGTGTCCCCTGTCTCCAGGCAGACCTGTCTGTACTCAGGTGCCCACTCCCACACCAGCCCCTGGAAACTGCCTCAGGGATGCTGGGCAGGGAGGGCTGAGATCTAGGGTAGTATGGAATGCTCTGGAAGCCGGGCAGGCTCCTGTAGCAGACGCTGGCTGCTGTGTCTCCCTGGTGGGGTGTGCAGCTGGACAAGGCCCTTGGTGGTGTCAAGCCCAGAGCAGGTCCCCAGCCAGCCTCTCCCTGAACCCCATCCCTCCTCCCCTAGCCCCTCACATCCATGTCCACTTGGGGTCCCACAGGTGCCGAAGTCCACCTGCCCCGAATTGAAGTCCTCCTCCTGGCTCGCTCTTTTCTCAGGTCACCCGAGAAAACCTCACCTCTTTTCTAAGGTCCCCACCCCCTGCACCTTCCTGGGCCAGCCTCACCCCTGACCCACAGGCAGCCCAGCTGCTGGATGTACGGCTCCTGGCCACTCACACTTCCAGTCGAGAGAGGGAGCGGCTGGCGGCTGCCCCAACGTGTGTCAACGTGTGTGTGCGCCGGCAGCCCTGAACTGCCATCCCAGACCCACTTACGTTGGGAGTGAACAAGTAGATGAGTCCTTTGGTTGCCCCCGGCAGGGTTAGCGCTCGGATGAGAAAGACGGTCAGGACCAGGTAGGGGAACGAAGCCGTGAAGTAAATCGCCTTTGAATGAAAGGTGGAGTCGTGAGACCTGAAACGGCCTCTGCTCTGTTCACAAGCCTGAGAGAGGCAGGCCAGTTCCAGATGCCTCCCTGGAGGTCAGGGTAGCTGCCCCTGGTGTGGGGTCAACCAGGATGGATAGGGGCACCGTGGGGGATTGTGAGGTGCAGGCTCAGGCCAAGCTCGGCGGGTTTGGGGTTGACCAGCAACAGTGACTGCATTCATTTACGTTTGTGCCCCATGGAGCATCGGCCATCTGGGAGCGTCAGGCCTCCTTTGAGCACAGGGCTGGGCCCTGAAGAGGGGTCTGGGCCACGCCCCTCCCTGGCAGGGAGGGCTGAGATCTAGGGTAGTATGAAGCTGTGAAACCCACGGGTCAGGAGGCAGAGTCCAGGGTGCGTGGACTGAGGGCCCTCTCCCAGGCCGTCCGCCTCCCCTTGCCTCTCTCCCGGGCACCCTCCTTTCTGACTAGGCCTTTTCCCTGTTTTAGTCCGTTCTCTGGCCTCCCTCCTGTCCACTCTCAAGCTCTCAGCCCTTCTGTGTGGCCAGAGTCCTCTTCCTCCCACCCCGGTGCACCCACCTGGCTGCGCCTTCCTGTGCCCCTTCTGCCCACATAGAGTCTTCCCCACTTTGCAGCTGTGGACAAGACTCCGCATACAAGGTGTCTGCAGGGAAAAGCACCTGCAGGTGGACACTCCTCCTCCCTCCCCTCCCGGTTCCCCTAGACTGACTGCAGAATCACCTGGGATGCTTTTTTTTTTTTTTTTTTTTTTTTTTTTGAGACTCTTGTTGCCCAGGCTGGAGTGCATTGGCCCAATCTTGGCTCACTACAATCTCTGCTTCCTGGGTTCAAGTGATTCTCCTGTCTCAGCCTCCTGAGTAGCTGGGATTATAAGTGCCCATCACCATGCCCAGCTAAGCTAATTTTTGTACTTTTAATAGACATGGGGTTTTACCATGTTGGCCAGGCTTGTCTTGAACTCCTGACCTCAGGTGATCCATACAGGCACGAGCCACTGTGCCCGGCTTGGGATGCGTTTTTAAGCTTTGTAATAGAATTATTTGGAATTTCCGGCTGGCTGCTTTGTCTAATTCAGTAACTCCAGTCCTCTTAAGCATGAAGACCCCCTCCCTCTCCATAAGAGGAGTGACAGCCTCAGTACACTGAGACACTGCACAGGGCATGGGTGCTGGGGCCCTGCGCAGAAGCTGTGAAACCCACGGGTCAGGAGGCAGAGTCCAGGGTGCGTGGACTGAGGGCCATCATTTGAAAAGAGTCCACACCTGTGTGATACCAGACTAGAGCTGACAGCACACGCTGGCGGATACAGGGTGAGGACTCTTCTTGCTCAAGGGGCTCAGGCAAGCAGGAGGCTCAGGTTCTACTGGTCCTTTCTGCTTCCCTCAGTGGAAACCACAGGGGTGAGCATCAGTACAGTTTTTCTCATTATTTAAGTCTCTCTGAGAGATAGTCGCTTGTTTTAAACCGGATAACAATGCATTTGTTCTTTATAACACGCTATAGGTAAAATGTATGACAATAGCACAAAGTCTGGAAGGAGAATATGGCAGTAAAATGTGATGACATTCTTGAATGACCATAGAGAGCCCTGAGATCACTTAATGATAGACCATGACAGGCTAGAGACGTAGGTTGTATCCTCTAAAGCAGTTGCTAGTGTAACAAGACAGAGTTAGAGCTAAACCAAGCAAGGAGGTAGAGTGGGATCCTGAAAAATACTCAGAGAAAGAGAAACAGGAATGAAGAAACAGATGGAGCAAATGGAAGCACATCTGAGGACAGAGCTAAACCCAGCTGTACCAATAATCACATTAAATGTAAATGCTCTAAACACTCCAAATAAAAGGCAGAGATTGTCAGATTGGATAAAAAAGCCAGACCTAATTGTATGCTGTCTACAAGGAAAACACTTTCAACATAAAGACACAAAAAGGTTAAAAGAAAAAGGATAGAAAAAATATACTCTGTTAACATGGCCAAATAGAAATCTGGAGTGGCTATTTTAAAACAAAGTCCATTTCAGAGCCAAGAATATCACCAAGGTTAAAAAGGTTGCTTCACAGCGATGACAAGATCAGTTCCCTGAGAAGACACTGCAGTCCTAAATGTTTATGCCCCTCACAAGAGCTTGTAGATGCAAAGCGAACACAGGTAGATGGGAAGGGGTCCTCAGGGCTGGGGGAAGCAAGGGAGGGGCTCCGGCCCTGCCAGCTCTCACCTTGCCTGTAGTCTCAATGCCTCTGATGACGCACATGTACACGATTGCCCAGCAGGCTGCCAAACAGACGAGCAGCCGCCACTGGATGGAGCCACTGTCACTGATGTCAGCCGTGATGTTCAGTGTCTGCCGGTACCAGAAATAGCTCACGGCACTGCTGCCCTGGCACTCCTCCACGAACCCTGAAACCAAAGGGCCTGTCACAGGCTGGCTGTGGGGCTTAGGCACCCCCACCATGTGGCTCTTGAGCTCAGTTTCCCTGGGCTGCTCTCACCACTGCCCTTTTGGGCTGAGGTGCCCTTTCACTTCTTTCTGGGCCTAAGACTGAGATGGAGAAACAGATGTGCCTGTGAAAATGAAGAGGCTGAGTGGAGCTCGAAGGGAAGCTCTACTTTGCCAAGGTTTATGAGCCCTGCTGAGCCGGGCATCCAGCAGCCCCTTGGACGTCACTGTCACCATGTAAAGCTGGTGCTTACATATCCCCTTGCTTCCTCCCATCACCCACCATCCCAGACCCCCAAGGATGACACAGAGCCCCTGGATGTGCATGTTTCAAGTGTGCTGCTGGCTGATGATTGGGGAGAAAGTGAGGCTGTGGCCAGGCCACAGATCGTCCTGTGATTCCCACTTCCTCCTCATCAGGGCCAGAGGCAGCGCCTGACAGCAGCAGGCTCCGGTGACCACTCTCAGGACCTACTGCAGCCCATTCCTGGGACACTTGACTAGGGAAATGTGGGGTCCCCTGTGGAAAAGTCTGGGGACCACCAGTATCCCAACTGAGCCACTTTCCATGTCATGGGGCTCCTCCACACCGTCCTCCGGCCCCCAGGCCCCTTCTGCGGCCCTGCCAGTCCCTGACCCGAGCACTGCCACAGCCCAGCTCTGAGTGGGCACTGCCTGCCCCACGCTCAGCTGAGGGAAGGGCATGGGCACAGCCAAGGGAGACCTGGCCTCTGGGACCTCTTCTTGGAAAGCTTCCCTTCAGCGGAGCAGAGGCAGATGTGGGAAATGCAGCATCGAGGCCCTGCCATGTGCGTTTACAGGGGACTTAACCCCTCTGGGCCTGCGTGAAAATCAAAGGGCTGGCCTAAGTGGCCCCAAAAGTAAACCCTTGGGCAAGGTAGAAGGAATTTGGGACCCACAGACCACGGTCCAGGAACTCGGGCTGCAGACAGCATGTCCTGGGGCCGCTGCCAGAGTGTGGCTGGAGGGAACCCTGGCAGGACCACCCACCCTCCACGAGGGGCCACGAGGCTGATGGCACGGTCGGGGCTCCCGGCCTCCCCAGGCGCCCAGGCCTGGCCCAGGGCATCCAGGTGCAGATTCAGTGCAGGCCCTCGAGGCTGGCCCCGTCCAGCACAAGCCCAGCGTGATTTCCAGTCGACGAGAGGCAGGAAGGAAAGAGGGTCAGAGCTGCTTCCTGAGCAAGTTGTTGAAAGATATAACTCAGTCGTGTGGTGGCTCAGGCCCGTCATCCTAGCGCTTTGGGAGGCTGAAGCAAGAGGATCGCTTGAGCCCCAGGGTTTGAGACCATCCTGGGCAACATAATGAGACCCTGTTTCTACAAAAAATAAACAAAATTATCTGGGTGTGGTGGCACATGCCTGTGGTTCCAGCTACTGAGGAAGCAGAGGTGGGAGAATCACTTGAGCAGGAGGTGGAGGTTGCAATGAGCCATGATCACACCACTGTACTCCAGCCTCAGTGACAGAGGGAGACCTTGTCCCAAAAAAGAAAATGTAACTGTCATTTATATCTCAAGGATCTCTGCAGGTGGAGCCCCTGGCCAAGGTCTGGACCCAAAGTCTGCTTTCTTTTTCTGAGATTGAGTCTCACTGTGTTGTCCAGTATGGAGTGCAGTGCCGCGATCTCAGCTCATTGCAACCTCCACCTTCCAGGTTCAAGCAATTCTCATGACTCAGCCTCTCAAACAGCTGGAATTACAGGCATGAGCCACCACACCTGGCTAATTTTTGTTATTTTAGTAGGGATTGTGTTTCACCATATTGGCCAGGCTGGCCTCCAACTCTTGACCTCAAGTGATCCACCTGCCTCGGCCTCCGAAAGTGCTGGGATTACAGGCATGAGCCACTGCGCCCGGCCTGAAGTCTTAAATTTAACAACAGTGGCTCTCACACGACCGTGCCATGCACATGGCTCCGAGGGACCTTGGTGGTCCAGGCCAGGCAGGGAAGCACAGGACGGCGTGGACTACACGTTTGCTCCTGGGGAGGCCCAGGCGTGTGCGTGTGCACACACAGCTCCCAGCTCCCCGCCCTCCTCCCACAGTGAGCGCCCGCCGCCCCCAGCCGTCCTGATGCCAGACACGCTCTCCGCCTCTCTTGCTAGTACCAAGACCCGAGAGGCAGGCAGCGCCCAGCTCACCTGTTCTGTTGAGGTCCGGCGGGCAGGAGCTCCAGGGCAGCGGGTGCTGGAAGGAGTTGAGAAAGTACCATAGCACCCACGCCAGGATGGTGTTGTAGTACAGGCTGACCAGGAAGGACAGCGTGACACAGCCCAGCCCTGCGGACAGGGAGGACGTCAGGCAGCCCCGGGGCTCCTCCCGGCTCCCGCTGCCCGCAAGCAGTGAGAATAAAACAAAATAACGAGATAAAATACTGCATGCTGAAAGCCAAGCCTCTCTCACACCTCCCACGAGAATGATGTCACCAGCTTCCGCGTCCTTCCGGATGTCCTGGCACATACGCTCTCCACGTCTGATTCTCCTCGCGTCACCGCCTGCTTCTCACACACACTCAAGGGCTCCCCGCCGGCCTGGCCACTTCCGTACCACAGGCCTGGACCCGCCCCCGCTCCCCGTCCAGGGGGGTCCTCCCCACAGCCGCCGTCAGGACACGGGAGGATGGTGGCCTACCTAGTCCGCTGAGGTAGGGAGAGATGGCCGTCCACACGCCGATGCTGCCCTTTCGCAGTCGCTGGCCGATGGCAAGCTCGACGTGGAAGAGGGGTATCCCCTCGAAGATCAGCGCGATGACATAGGGGACGAGGAAGGCCCCTGCAAGGAGGAAGAGGGGGTCAGTGCCTGCCCAGGCTCGGATGGGGACTGCGGGGTGGGCTGGGGGTGATCTTCCCGGGGCAGATGGACCTGAGTGTTGGACACAGCGCTTGGGTGGCGGAGACACCCTCAGGGCACTGTCTGGTCGCCAACCCTGCCTCTGACATTGGCTCAGTTGCTGAGACCACTGATCAAGAGCGCAGGGTCCTGGAGGGGAGCAGGGGGCCCAAAAGGAGGCAGCCGGGCAGGACCTGGACGTGGGGTCTGAGCGTGACCCTGGGCTGCGTTTGCTGAGGGACCAGCATTGTTGGAGGTGCTTGGCCTCGGGACTGCTGTGGCGGGCGGTGGCGGCGGGGACTCAGTCTCTGTGGGAAGAAGGCGTGCAGGGGCCTGGTGGAATCATCCTCCGAACCTCCGCCATCAGCCTCCCCGTGGGAAAACAGCTCCTTCCATTAGCGTGATTTTCCGAAAATTCGTGAGTTTGCAGAAATAAAGCGTCAGCATGTTTGTCAACACCCGGTCGCCGGAGGTCTGGCTGCTTTTTCGTGAGCCTGCCCGTCGCCCCCACCCCCCAGCTTCACGCTGCTCTTGTTGGAGCTTCATGCAGCAGATGGTGCGGGCTGCTCTCTTCCCCCAGGGACCCTGGGGCGGCTGGCGGGCTCTCCTGGGACCTGGACCCATCTTTGCTCGTGGGGATGTCGCAGAAGAATGGTGTCTCAGATCAAGGTCCTGAGAGCTGCATCAGGGCTGGACCCATCCCCCGCTTCCTGGCATCTTGGCCTCTGTACCTCCACCCAGCACCATGACGCGGGCACCCACAGGCACGGCAGGATGAAGGCCCCACAGGACCCAGGGTGGAGGGAACTGGCCGGCTCCCCTTCCTGGAGCCAATGGAAGCACCCAGTAGAGATGAGAGACCCTGCCTTCCACCTGGGACGGCCGCAGTGGAAGGGGCAGATCAGGTGCCAGGGCCTGGTGCTGAGGATGTGAGCAGGACCAGCTTCCCGAGGAGCCCACAGACCCTCCTGGCCCAGCAGCAGAGCTGGGCATGATCAGTACCTGCAATTTGACCTCTAAGTTCGCCTGTGTGGGAGGATGCTGGTTCTACCAGGTAGATCCACAGTTAGGATCTACCTGGCTCCGTGGGCGTCCCCCCTCTGCTGAGGCCCCTGTGCCTGCGTGCTGTATCTCAGTCCTCCTGGTGCCTCAGGGGTCGGCAGCTGCACTGTTCCCCAAGTGAATCACCATCTGTGCCCGGGTTCGGGTCTCTGTGCAGCTCCACCTCCATGGCCGGGGCTGTTGGCTCCTCCCCACCTGCATGTACAGGTGCCAGGACAGCTCCGGGGTGGCGCCGACCTCAGGGCTTCTGTCCTAAGATGCTGACCTATGTGGGCACCAGCTGCCCGTGCTCCTCCCAGCCGTGCTCCCTGGCATCTCCGGTCAGCTCTGCTTTGCCAGGCAGGGTCCGGCTTCTAGGTCATCAACACAGCCTTGCTCTGAGTTTCCGTGTCACCATGAGAATGTTCTGTGGCTGTCACGGAACAAGGAGGCCCTTGGTGGGAGGTGAGCTCTCACCCCCGTTGGCTTCTGCACAAGACTCCAGGGCCAGCACTTGGGGGCAGGCCAGCTTATGTCCATGTCATTTATACGGCGGCAGAAAGACGAAGCAGCATGAAGAGGGGAAGCTGAGTCTACAGGGCAGCCTCAAGTGGAGACACCTGACACCCCAAGACACCTTCTGGGAGGGCGGGAGCAGCTATGGCTGGGGCCTGGAGTAGAGGGCAACAAAACCCAGGGCACCCCACGGAGCTCATGGTGGCTTCAGTACACCTGCCTTTCTCGGGGCCAGGCTCCAATGCAAATGGGGGGGCCCACCCAAGCCAGTTCCTCTTCCCCCGACTCTAGCCTGCACCATGAGGGCCCCTCTAACCTCCCCCACCCCAGTCTGCACCATGAGAGCCCCTCTTCGCCCCAGTCCAGCCTGCATCACGAGAGCCCCTCTTTCCCCTACTCCACCCTGCACCATGAGGTCTGGAGGCAGGTGTGTGGCCAGCCACCCATCCAAGCTCTGAGCACACTCCTGCAGTAAGGGCTTCATGGCCACACTCAGGCCTCAGGTGCACAGTGGCAGGTGGAGGCCAGATGTGGGTGGTGTGGGCACCAGGTCGCGCCAGGCAGGGGCTCCGTGTTCCAGCTGTGGGATCCATGGTCCAGAGAGCGCTGCAGGCTCCAGGCTGGCGGGTGCCCTGGGCCCCATGGATTCCTGCTCTGTGGTAAGGCCATTGAGCTGAAGCTGCAGGTGCCCGGGCTGAGGTCAGTTCAGCAGAGACCACCCTGATGAGATCACTGAAGGGAAAGATTTGCGGAGAAGTGAGCTTCTCTCTGTGACTGACTTGGGGAAGCTGAATCTGCTGTGTTTAGAGGAGAACAGAGGAGAGGAGTTTCTGTGAAGACGAGATCGAGGCCACAGTTAGGATCTTCATGAAATAGGACCATCACCTCTGTGGTACGTCGGGTGCACTGAAAGCCGTATTTAGACGCCATGTGGGCAGAAGAGTAAATAAAAACCAGTCAGAGTGCTGTGGCTGGGGGTGGTGGCTCCACTGGCCAACCAAGCCCAGCACGGAGGACGCCTTCCCCGGCCTGCGTGGGCACGGGTCTCACTGGGCAGGCTTTACACTGAATGCGAAAGAAGAGACAGTCAGTCCACGCATTTTTTTCTGAATCTGCAGAAAGAAGGAGGGTTGATTCCGCACTGTGGGAAGGTCTACGCAACTCCTTTTTGGGTGTTTGTTTTGAGACCACATCTTGCTCTGTCACCCAGGCTGGAGTCCAGCGGCACAGTCACGGCTCACTGCAGCCTCAACCTCCCAGGCCCCAGCCATCTTCCTACTCAGCCTCCCAGGTAGCCGGAGCTACGAGCAGCTGCCAGCAGGCCCGGCTAATTTTTATACTTTTTATGGAGATGGGTTTCTCCAGTTGCCCCGGCTGCAGTTCCTATTTTTAACAATGATGTGAAGTTTAGCACAGTCATTCATGAGCATGGAGGTCACAGTGGTGTCTGCCGAAGGGGGGGATGGTGGCTGTGCATGGCTGGTTGCTGTTACAGTCGTCCACGCAGGATCAGGAGAAACCTGCCCCTCGCCGCACCGAGGCTGCCAGACTCAGAGACTGCTGTGCCACCGCTGAGCACATTCGGAGGAAAAGTAGGCTCTGCTCGGAGCGGCAGCAAAGGCCAGGGATTGCTGAGAATCGACTAAAGACACAGCCAGGATCATGATGGAGAGACCCACACAGAGGCAGAAAGGAGACGGAGCAGGAGCCCAGAGCGTGCCGGCGGTGCTCGGTGCCGGCCCCCACACCAGGCCCTGCCTCCAAGAGGCGAAGGCCATCAAGGCGGAAACTCCCCCCAGGCAGTGCACAAAGCCGCGAAGGACCCGGGGAGCACGCCCACGAATCGCCTCTGGGAATTGACAACCTGGTGTAGAACTCAGAGGAAAAGTAGCAGCTGGCAGAATTTCAAGAATAGAAAAAGGCCTTGCTGTACTAGGTGTCGGAACTGAGGAGAGGGCCATGGTCATTAATACAGTGTCGTTTTTGGTGAAAGAATCCGAAGACCTCAACAGCACCTGCCAGATGCAGAAGTAGGTTGATCAGCGGAGGCAGGAAGGAGTGGGGAGGGGGCGTGCTTGGTGAGTGACCTCACTTGTGTGGACACAGCCAGCCCAGGGCCACCAGCTTAGTCATAAAAGTTCCTGGGTTGAAACTTTAAGCCACAGCAAGCGATGACGGGTGTCCCGGGCAGCCAGCCGGCCTAAACACATTGCTTGGCATTTATGGGTCTGCATTCCTTTGATTTAAAGGCGCTGACTGTGTCATAAAGCAGCTGCCACAGATGTCATGAATGTGATACAACCACCGTAAATCTTTAGGCAGTGTTCTGTTACATTCTGTTACAATGTTGCTTTACAAGTCTTAGTTTTGGAGAGAAAATGCACACAGTTAAAATGGGAGAGCAGATAATACTGGCCTTTGGCAGTCACGAGTTTATGCAGATTTTAAAAGCCGCACAGTGTCTGCTTCTTAATTACATCTTACTTTCAAAATAATGAGTGATCTTCACAGTGAGACAAACTGAAGGGCATTTTCACACACACATGAGAATGTGGATGGCACAGCACTTTGGAGACACGTGAGGTACAGAAACCTGGGTGTTTCCTGACGTGCGACCTGGCGACTTTGGTCAGTAAATTGGTGGTAGAGTCGATGATGATGGGAGCAGCTCTGAAGTCCCCTCGCAGCTGGCAGGCAGGGCTGTTCTCCCTCTTCAGCAGCACCCAGGCGGGGCCTCCCCAGCTTTGCCCCGGTGTGGAGCAGCTGAGTTTGGGAGGGGGAGGCAGGGCTGGACACACCTGCCACACTGCAGGCGCTTAGCCAGGTGTTGGTGGGCAAGGCATTGGCGGGTGAGGGGTCAGCAGATGAGGGGTCGGCGGGTAAGGGGTCAGCAGGTAAGGGGTCGGTGGGTAAGGGGCCAGCAGGTAAGGGGTCGGCGGGCGAGGGGCCAGCAGGTAAGGCGCTGGCCAGCATTTCCAGCTCTGCATGAAGCCTGCCGCCCCCACCACCCTGCACGCTCTTTGGTGACTCTGAGCCGACAGAGCCGCAGCCAGGCTGTGAGGGCCCAGGAGCCAGGGACGCCTGTGCCCTCAGCGTTAGGGCTTTGGTGCTTTCAGAAATGCCTTCAAGGGAACTCTTTCATGATGAGACGGTCCAAGGCCCAACGTACCCTATCAAGCCCAAACCCCCAGAGACCCCAGCGCCCCGAGGGCAGCGGTGATTCTTTTTTGTTTTTCCTGTTTGTCCACATTTCCGGTATTTCTGGGTGTTGAGAATCTTTTCTTAATCAGGAGGAAAAAAAAAGCCTTTGAAGAAGGGGTGACCTTATGACAAGGGAAAGTTGTGCTGGGCCCTAGGGGAGGGAGCCGAGGGCAGGCTGACCACGGACCATGCAGCCCAGCCTGGCCTGGGGTGGTACGTCAGCTCCCTGAGAGCGGTGGTTCATGCCTGTCCCTGCCTTCTATGTCCCCATGTGGAGAGCAGAGTGTGACTCCTGCCTAAGGAGAAGCAGGTGCCCCGGTGAGGGGAGACTGGGGGTGCATGGGAGCCCACTTCAGTCATGAATGTGCTTCTGGGGCGGCGAGTCCCAGGACCAGTAAAGTCACTCCAACAGTTCTCAACATCCCAGTGCTCCCCACAGGGCTCTCCCAGAAAACCAAAGCCAGGAAGGCGAGGGGTGGACCCCCGCCTCCTGCAAAGAACCTCTGGGAAGAGGTCCTGAGCACATGTCCGGACCACCAAGGCCGGGATGAGGAAACTCACAGCTGATTGGGTGTTCTTAAAAGAACAAACTACACTCAAGGTGGAAGCGCGCCCACGGCCTGGAGTGTGTGAGTGTCAGGTGGTGTGGCCCATCCAACCTGCCCTGCAGGAAGCTGCCCTGAGGCCTGGGAAGGCCACAGTGGACCCCAACGGACTGACTCTGCTGTGTGCAGTGGTGAAGCCGCCTGAGGTCCTGGAAGGCCACAGGTGGAGCCCGAGGGCACTGACTGCCGTGGGCAGTGCTACACCTGGTTTCCTGGAGAAGGCACTCTCCCCCAGCGCTGGGGATGCGTGGCAGGTGCCCGACAGGTCAGGGTGGAGATGTTCTCCCCGGCCTGGGGTCCGCCCCAGGACACAGGTGGCACTTACCTCCCCCGTAGGTCTGGCACAGGTACGGGAACCGCCAGATGTTCCCCAGCCCCACGGCGAACCCGATGCAGCTCAGCAGGTACTGGGCCTTATTGTCCCACTTGGGCCTCTCGTCCCCAAGGTTGCCCGAGGCCGGGTCTGGTTCTGGGGTGTGAGCCATGGCAACGGAGCGCCCGGACTACAGGGCGAGGGTGGCACCTCACTCCACAACCAGCTCCGAGAGCCACCTCCAGCCTCCGGGGCGCGTGGAAGCTACGAGCAGCCCCACTGCTGGTGTACGTTTTCACTTCTTTCAGGGAAACCAGCAGAGAGCCGTTAATGGGTAACTCGGGCCCAGCCCTGGCTCTGACACCAGGGTCCCTCCCTGGTGCCCACGTCCTCTGCTCCTTCTCTCATGCCCTGTGTTCCAGGCAAATGCCAAGCCTGGTGCTGCCCGCAGCACTGTGGGGGCCGCTTGCAAGGACAGTCTGATGTTTTATGTTGTGGACACCAGGGTTTCAAAGACGAGGCACCTTTTGGTTGTTTTAAATTTCTTCTTATGTTTTATTTAACCTTTTGATCCTGAGGTACTTGTAGATTCTCACTCTGTCACTGTCAGAAACAGCTCAGATCAGACTGCACCCACCTAAAGCCCAGATTCCCATAGGGGTCCTCTCAGCTGCTCTTGGGAGACCGGAGACTGCCCTCACACCCACTGCCACCTTTGGGCAGGATGGGGTGACAGGCACCCACTGTGCCTGGGTGGGTGCTGAGAGGTCAGTCCTCCCTGGGCTGGGTGACGCCACCCGTGGGTGGAGGATTGATGAGCTGACGCTGGGTGAGTTCAGCTCTAAGGAGCCCCCCATGGTGCCCCTGGACTCCGGGGCCTTTCCCTGCAGATAATTCCGCCAGGGACAGGCCAAGAGCCCTCAGGCCCACAATTGTCCCGTTCCTCGGGATGCTTTGCCCTCAACCGTGTGCCACAACTCCAGATACTTGAGTCGAGGGCCGGGGCCCAGGTGGACACATTTTTGAAAGGTTCTTATTTGAGTGAGACAAAGTTTAAGGAAAAAAGATGAGAAGGGCTTCCAGTCCCTGTCACCAGGCCACGGGCCTGGGCCACAGCCTCTTCAGAGCTAGCCCCCAAAGTCAGACCCCAGGAGAAGGCAGGAGCTGGACCCGCCATCCCCGTCATCCCCTGTGGGGTCACTGGCTCACTCATCCCTCTACATCTGCACAGCAGTCACTTTGAGGCCAAGAATATTAAACAGAAGGGATTTATTTAGAAACGTACACTGTATGCCCACAAAACCTGCGTTTCTACCACATTTACAGAGACACTGAAACCTACAAAATGATGCACGAATCAGAAGACACAGACGAGGTGGGAGCTCCTACCCAGGGTCCTACGGCGGGCAGGCCAGGGCATGCCTGCGCATGCCAGGGTACACTGATGCACGCCTGGCAGGCCTCCTGGGCAAGCACCACAGGGCAACAGATTCATGGGGCACTGATCGGAATTGTCTGGACTGAGGGCACAAGACCAGGAAGATGAGGTGAGACCCTGTTGAAGCCATCAGCAGGCAGCCCCTCGGTGGCATCACAGCTGGGGGTGCAGACCATGTTCCCCCCACCTCTGCTGCTGTGGAGTCTTCAGATCCCAGGGCCCCATGTGGCAGGCAGCTGGGGCGGAAGGCTGGCAGGAGGACTCGGTGTGTGCAGTCGCCGCTGGACGGGGTGGATGATGGAAGGGGCGAGTGTGACCAGGTCTCTGTGGGTGCAACATCACACCAGGACACACCAGGACACACCAGGACACACTAGTCTTTCAGTCCTGTCCGTAGGAATTCTCAGAACATCAGTTTAATGTAAACATCCAGATTCTTCCACAGAAAGCAGAGGTGACCCATCCACTGAAGCAGATGCCCCAAGTGCCGACTGCCATTGGCCGAGATGGGACATCGAACCCCAATGGAGACCCATCCCATGATGGGGGCAGGGCAGGTGCCAGGCTGGGCTTCACTGCGTGGCGCAGAGGTTGGAGGTTTCTGGGGGCTGCATGGTCCTTGAAGATGCCCTGGACACACAGAGTGCCCCAGGATGGCGGCCAGGGTCGAGTTACCCTGTAACCCGTCTACTCCAAAGGCTGGCTAAAAATTCACACAGCTCACATCCTCTTAAGAAAATGCACAGAGCGGTATTTGCCTTGAATTATGCCAAGTTGAGTTTTATTTAACTGCTCATCTATTTGAGGTGGCAGGAGCAATGATTAAATGGCTGGCACTCATTCGGCCGGAAAATGGCCAGGGCACAGGGCCTCGACAGGGTCCAACTGGAGCCTGGGTCCCAGAGGATGCGGCCAAGTTTTCTCAAAATCGCCAGCCACCACCGCCCTGGCTTCTGACAGGCTGCTCCTAGTCGAGGGCTACAGGACCCTGGGAATCCCCGGGTCAAGGGTCGACAGCAAGGGGAAGGGGAAGGTAGGGGTGGGCAGCAAGAGTCACTCCCAGGTGCCAAGATGGCAACTTATGCTTTCATCTCCTGCCAGCCACGGAGATGAAGCAGAGGTGCTTCCCTGCCCTGGGTGTGGCTACCACTGCCCCTGGGCATGTGCAGGGCGCAGCTCATCCCCGGTGGTCTGCTCCCCCGGCCTCTCACCTGCCCCTGTGTCTGTGGCCAGGATGAGCACAGAGGGCAGCTGGGCCCTGAATGGCAGGTGTGTGTCCTATCGACATGTGCACACACATATCCACATGCATCCCTATGTACACATACATATACACAGGCATGCACACGTCTGCATATGCACACACATGAGCACATATCACACACATATACATAAACATGTATAGATAAGCACACACACACACAAACACATGCACATGCACACATGCTCACATATACACACACCTCACACATACATCCCTGCATATGCACACACACACCATACACATACATGTATAGACATGCATACACACAGCACACACATACACATGCACAGGAACACATGCTCACACATACACCTCATGCAGGCATACATGCACATATACGTGTGTGTATACACATGCATGCACACATGGGCAACACATATGCATGTACACACTCGTGCACACACACATGCATACTCACACAATGCCCATACATGTACATGCACACACACATGACACACATCTGTCCACATGGCACATGCATCTACAATATACACCCTCACACACGAGCACACTCATGCTCACACACACGCAGGTGCAGCCAGGCCCCCACCCCATGGGTCTTGCGGGTTCCTCCTTCCCCGACACCACCAGTGTGTGGCACGCCGTGGCCTGCTTAGGACTTCAGGTCCCCATTAACGGAGGCTGTGGACAGCGTGCTCACCAGCCCCTGGTGGTCCCCTGACTTCTGGCAGCGGTTTCTGATGAGCTTGTAGATGGCATAGCCAGGGATGGTCAGGCAGGGCACCCCGGCCACGATCACCACCACCGCATACACCCAGTTCGGGTAGGACGTCTTCTGGGATTTGGGAAATTCCTCCTGGGGAGAGAGCCCTGTGGGTGAGTAGGCCTCGGGAGCCAGCGGGGTTCACTTTGGGGCAAAGGCCCCTTACCCCATGACTCTCACCTCCTGTCCTGTGGGATTGGTGGGGTGGCCAGGGGCTCCTCTAGCTTCCCCTTTCCCTCACCTCCCACCTCCCAGCCCACCCACCTCCCTCTTGGGATGGCATGAGCAGGCCCAGCCCACGGCATGCTGCACGTGGTGTCATGGAGGGGGGATCCAGCAAGATGCGTGGGGTGGTGACCGGGCTGCCCCTGAGTGTGAGCGTGAGTCGTGCCCGTGTCAGTGGGTGTGTGTATTGCGGTGCATGTGCCACATGAGCAGATGTGTGCCTTCCTTTCCCCTTTCCCACTGCTCTCCCCGCCCCAGGAGACGGCCTGAGCACGTACGTAGCCAGGGTCCCAGACGCTGTAGGTCAGCTCCTCGTTGACCTTGACCACGAAGAAGAAGAGGAAGATGATCAGCATGAGCAGGGGGCTGACCACGCGCCACGTGACTTGCCAGAAGATGTTGGGCTTGTAGCCGATCATGAACTCGATGTCCTTATTGAACCTGCCAAGCAAGGCCAGAGGTGGCTGTGGACAGCGTGCTCTTGGTGCTGCCAGCAGGACGCCAGCTCGCTAAGCTTTCTGTGCGTTCTGCTGCCCTAACAGATGGCATCATGCTGCAAGGTGCCCGGCTTCCCTGTGCCAGGGCCCCAGCCCTCCATCCTGGACGCCTCTGCAAGCAGACCCTCTACGGGCATGGCCAGCAGCTCTCTCTGCCCTACGACGCCACCAGCAAATGCTTGATAGCAAGCCCAAGGTCAGAGGTGCTCCGCCCTCACCCATGTCTGGGGCAGTCACCAGTGCAGAATGGGGGGATGGAGGAGGGAGCAGTGCGAGCACCCCCAGCTTCTCCTTAGCAGCACCCTGAAGTCAAAAAACCCCACACCTTCCCACCCTCAATGCCCATCCTCTGCTGAACCCTCTTCTGTGAAAGGAGCTCACAGAAAGAAATTCTTTGAAGAAATCAAGATGGAGCAAGCAGGAGGTGCACCCAAGCCAGTCCCAGGCCTGCAGTGGCCAGGGGGCCAGTCCTGGTATCCCAGAAGCATGTGAGGAGGAGCTGGTCCCACGTGCTCAAGATTTAGATGGTTATGCATGCACTTCACACCCTGCAGCGCCAGCCTGCAGCCAATCCCCACGTCGGGCCTGAGCGTTCTTTCCCAATATCTGCCTGTGGTTAGAACGGCATGGCTGGCGTGCCCATGTCCCTCAGCCTTCCCCATGGCTGCCCTGGGCTGGTGCGAGCTCTGTCCTCACCCAGTGCTGAAGCTTCCTGCCTGTGTCCTACAAATCCCACTGCCGGGGACACAGGACAGGCTTCCTGCAGGGCTGTGCCTGCTCAGTGTTAACTGAGTCTGTCCAATTATTTCTTTTCTTTCCTTTTCTTTTTTGAGATGGAGCCTCACTCTGTCGCCCAGGCTGGAGTGAAGTGGTTCAATCTCACCTCACTGCAACCTCCACCTCCCGAGTTCAAGCGGTTCTCCTGCCTCAGCCTCCTGAGTAGCTGGGATTACAGGCATGTGCCACGATGCCTGGCTAGTTTTTGTATTATTAGTAGAGACGGGGTTCCACCATGTTGGTCAGGCTGGTCTTGAACTCCCGACCTCAAGTGATCCGCCCACCTTGGCCTCCCAAAGTACCGGGATTACTGGCGTGAGCCACCGTGCCGGCCCTGCCGGATTATCTCTACAGTTGTTGTGGCTGCCAGCGAGAGCCTCTGTCTTCCAGGTCCTGCCTGGCAGTGGCAGCCTGTGCCTGGGATGTTTGGCTGAGCGGACGGCTGACGGTGCCTGTGTTCCTGCCCTTCCCTTGTCTGAGGCTCTATGGCACTGCTGGAGCCTCTCTGCCTGCTAGGAAGGCCTGGAGCACCAGGGAAACACAGCACCCCGCCACACACACACACACACACACACACACACACACACAGAGACACACACACAGAGACACACACACAGAGACACACACACACGCACACACACAGATACACAGCCATACACGACACACACAAACACACACAGACACAAACACACAGACACACGCACACACACAGAAACACATACAGAGACACACTCACACACACAGACACAAACACACGCACACACACAGCCACACAGCCATAGACACACAGACACACACACAAACACACACACTGACACAAACACACAGACACGCACACACACACAGAGACACACACAGAGACACATTCACACACGCACACGCACACACAGACACACAGACATACACACACAGACATACACACACAGACACAAACACACACACTCACACACACAGACACAAACACATGCACACACACAGACACACAGCCATACACACACACACTGACACACGCACACACACACAGAGACACACACAGAGACACACACACACAAACACACGCACACACACAGACACACAGCCACACACACACACACAGACACAAACACAGACACAAACACACGGACACACGCACACACACACAAAGACACACAGACACAGACACACACAGACACAAACACACGCACACACACAGACACAGCCATACACACACACATACAAACACACACACTGACACAAACACACAGACACACGCACACACATAGACACAGACACACACAGACACACACGCACACACAGACACAGCCATACACATACACACACACATACAAACACACACACAGACACACACATACAAACACACACAGACACACAGACACACGCACGGACACACACAGAGACACACTCACACAGACACAAACACACGCACACACACAGCCACACAGCCATACACACGCACAGACACACACAAACACACACACACACGGGACATCCCAGTCACAGGCCCTGCAGTGGCTTCGAACATGCAGCCCTGGCTTCCTGGGTGGGCACCACCAAGGTCTGGGCTCCACCAGGCTTCTGGCTCCCAGCAGCACAAAGCTCCCACTACTGGCAGGCCAGGGTCCTGCTGATGCCCTCTGCTCCTGCCAGGGAAGGCCTACACTAGCCTCCACGGCCGGCCGAGGCCCCGAGTCATAGCCTCTCCCTCTGGACCCGGAACACGGCTGGCTCCTCCCTCACGGGAATGCCCTGTGACCTGGCTTTTCTGCATTAGAGGCGTCTGTCCCCACCGTGGCCCCTACCTGTCCACGCCGTACACGTAGACCACAGCGAACATCTCGCAGAAGGCGATGATGAGCAGGGGAATGGAACCAGCGTAGCTGTCCAGCAGGGAGAGCCAGTACTGGCCGGAGTTCAGCGTGAAGATGATGCCAATGAGGAACGTCCCCAGGCAGATGAGGCCTGTAGGCCGGGTGGACAGAGCTGCTCACAGGCCCGGGGGGACAGAGCTGCCCACACGCCCAGACTGCTACCTCCCAGGTGGCACCATTGCCACAGGGACCCACCGACTGACACGCACCTGTGAGCAGCTCCTTGGGCCACTTCGGGGGGATGACCCTGAGGTCCTGCAGGGGCACAACCACGCCCTCCATGTTCCCAAACATCGACGACAGCCCGAGGCAGAAGAGCATGATGAAGAAGAGCACGGACCACAGTGGGGACACTGGCATCTTGGTGATGGCCTCAGTGAAGACGATGAAGGCCAGGCCTGTGCCCTCCACACCCTGCACGGATGGCACACAGTCACCAGGGCCTCTGCCCGCTGCGGGCTCCCTCTCCTCCCAGCCTGAAGTTCTGTGCATGCCACTCCACCGGCCAAGCCACGCAGCACGGGGCAGGCAGGTCTGAGCTGTCGAGAAATTTCTGGATCTCATCTTTTAGGCTCAAAGTGTGTTTTTAAAAGTTGAACTATGCATCAGGACCAGTAAGAGGATCCCTTCAGCAAGCAGCACTCGGAGCCCCGTTCCACCCACGGACAGGCTCTCCAGACACAGGGAGCTTCTGAGACCTCACAGCCTGCACAGCTGTGACCCAGTGCGGCTGAACCCTGGAAATGAGGTGTTTCACAAATTGTCTGTCAATAAACACATGCTCGGGACATGCTCGGTAGTCAGGTGGCCAACGGCCGGGTTAGAGCAGGCTATGCCCACAGGCAGGCTCTCAGGTGAGAACCACCAAGACACCGCCATCTGGAGGCCCCAGGGCTGACCGTCTGCCCCTGTGTCTGGCCACAGACCATCACCGAGAACCAGGTACCAGCCCATCACGGTCCTGGTGATCCGTGGTCCTGGCTGCAGAATCTCCAGAGAAAAACCTCCGCCCATGAGGCCGAGGGACCCGCCCAGCTCAGTGGGGCTCCCTGCAGGGATTGGATGTGGGAGGTCTCAAGGACTCATCTGAAGACAGGGTCCCCTACAGCCGCTTAAAACGTCTATGTGATTTCTAGGGACAAGAGTGGAACCCCTTACACAACAGGACATGGGTCGTGGAGGGCTCTGAAGAGTTTAGAAGGAAATTGTCAGAAGCAGGCAGCAGCACACGCATGCAAGGCACCTGCTCTTCAGTGCAGGGTGGGACGCGGGAGGACCCGAGAGGCCTGAGGAGGTGAAGGAGGGACAACGCGCAGGGAGGTGGGAGGAGGCAGGGGGAGGTGACAGGCAGGGGGAGGCGAGAGGCGGGGGGAGGCGACAGGTGGGGGGAGGTGAAGGGAGGCGGGGGGAGGTGCAGGGAGGCAGGAGGAGGCCCAGGCTGGAGGCTCTGACCTGCCGCAGTGCTGATGCTCGTCTGCACCCACTGCCGAGAGCAGGCCTGCCAGTGGTCGCGCACCATGGGGTTTTATTTCTGTGGCGTTTCTAATAAAGGCAGGTGGGTTGAGGCAGAACAGCGGAGGGGTGCCTGGGGCCGCCGGGGTGGGGAGTGACAGCAAGCGGACACCTTGCTGGCGTCAGGCAGGGGAGCTGCACACAGCCGTGCCATGCAGTGAAACGGGTGAGTTTCATGGTGCATAATTACACCATGCTAAAGTTGCCGCGAAAAAGAAATTTAGACTGGACAGCCCTGCCGGGTCCCTCCTGCCTGCGCTTCCTGCACTCAGGGGCCTCCTGTGGCTGGTGGAACAGGGGAGTCCTCTGCCTGGCTCCAGCTGGCTTGGAAACGGCTCCCTCTACCCAGCTCTTCTCCCAGCCACCACCGGAGAAGCAGCGCTGGGTCCTGAAGTGCCTAATGCCCGCAAAATCTGGGGGGCTCCCCAAAAGAAAACTGCGTGATTAAAGTCAAATGTCGACCTTTAACTGTATGAACATCTCAATGTCACTGACTGTGGTGGAAACGATAGACAAATGCCCCTGTTAGGCAGAGGAGCCTCAGCAGCAGGAGAGGGGCCACCCGTCCAAACCAAAAGCTGCCCTGGTGGCCTCACAAGTTCAAACACGGCTACAATGACCCTTCTAGTGTTTACAGAAGTCGTCGCATCACAGGTGGCCCACGGGTGTTCTGTGTGTCTGACAGGAGAGAACGCAGGCAGCCCCTGGTGTTCCCGGCTCCTGCCTCTGAGTGTAACTGGAGCCTCGGAAGTGACATGTCACGGCCCGGCAGACCGGCAGCTGGGACTGGAGAGCCCGGATGCCCGGCGGGGCAGACAGCGGGAGCTGGGCTTCCCGCCTGGAGCTCAGCGTCCACACCCTCCACAGGCCGGGGCAGGGCAGCCAGACTCTCGGGTGCCAGCAAGGGCTGCCCACTCCCTGCCTCAGCCTCAGGAGCAGACCCACCTCGGAGAGGAAGGAGCTCATGTCGCAGGTCTGGAACGCCAGCTGTGCATAGGCCGCGGGGTCGCTGTCATTGCACAGCCGCTGCATCTCCGCAAAGTTCTCCTGGGTCACGCTGCCTTCTGCCAGGTCGAACTGGTTCATGAGGGTCAGGATGTTCCTGCAGGTGAGATTGGGGCTGACGGCCAGCCGGGGCCAGGGAGGCTGGGAGGCTTCCCAGAGGCGCAGCCCGGGCGCCCGGACGGCGGACGGAAGCAGGGACGGCGACTCACGTGTCAAAGCAGTCGTCATAGCGCTGTGTGGCGCGGAAGCCAATGATGGAGTAGACCACCGTGGCCGCGTACACCGATGTGAAGCCGTTGATGATGGACACGATCACCGAGTCCATCTGGCAGTTGTTGCTGCAGACGAGAGCAGCGTCATGGCGGCCGGCGACGGGGCCCCAGGTCAGGACACGGCTCGGGGCAGGACCCGCGTCTCGTCCAGAGCATGCGCCCAGGAGAGAGAGGCTGAGCCACTGAGCAAGGCAGGGAGGCAGCCGGAGCCCGGGCCCCACTCGGAGCAGGCTCAGGGGCTGCAGAGGTGCTGACCCGGCCTCAGCTTCGGGGCTGCCCGGGGCTCTGACTGCTCCTGATTCCCCAGATCACTCTGGTTATAGAGCTCAGGTCTCTTCCCTGCGCTCCTGCCTGTGGGAACCTCTGTCAGCCCTCTAGGGACAGCTCCAGGCCCAAGACCTCACACCCATTCTCCCCCAGCCCCCACCCTAGGCGTCCTCTCTGGCCGCTCAGCAGCTGGGGCCTCACCATGTTCTAAATGCACCCGGCACTCAGCATGTCCTGCACTCAAGCCCCAAGCTCCCTGACCTGACCCAGCCAGCTGGCTCCACCCTTCCAGTCTCAGCTGATGCTGACAACATCCTTCCAGATGCTTCCGTCAAAGACCGAATATGTTAGCCTCAGGGAAATGCCAATCAAACTGCAGTGAGACCTCACCGCACACCTGCTGAGTGGGCCAGAAACGAAAGTCAGACAATAACAAGTGTTGGTGGGGACGTGAGTGGTGCAGCCGCTGGGGAGAGCATCCCGACAGCTCCTGGAAGAACTGCCCACGGAGCCCTGAAGGTCACAGCCGCTCACCCGGAGGTGCACACGCAGGAGAGCAAAAGCCTGCGTCCATGGAAACTCGCACACTCGGGCTCACGGCATGATTCACAACAGCCAAAACGCGGGCAACGTCCTCGGACAGATGATGCAGAACCCATGGTCTGTGCATACCGTTAAGCAGGCGTCCCCAAACTTTTTACACAGGGGGCCAGTTCACTGTCCCTCAGACCGTTGGAGGGCTGCCACATGCTGTGCTCCTCTCACTGACCACCAATGAAAGAGGTGCCCCTTCCTGAAGTGTGGCGGGGGGGCCGGATAAATGGCCGCAGGGGGCCACATGCGGCCCGCGGGCCGTAGTTTGGGGACGCTTGCCGTTAAGTATTGCCCAGCCCTAAACAGGAATGGCGCCCTGATGCCAGCTGTGATGGGCAGAGCCTTGAGGATATCATGCCCCAGGCAGGGATCAGAATAGGGCTGTGGCGACCGCCCCATTCGCAGGAAATGTCCTGACCAGGCAGAGTCACAGAGGCAGCCAGGGCATCAGTGCGCCCCCGGGGCAGGAGGGCAAGGCACTGGGGAGCGGCTGCTCACATATGCGGGGCTTTCGCTGTGTTTGGAATGTTCTAGAACTGGACAGTGGTGATGGCTGGCTTCGCAGCTCTGTGAGTGTACTTAAGACCACCGGGCTGTGCACTCCAAATGGGAGGATTGTGTGGTATGCAAGTGATCTGCATAAAGCTGTTATAAAATAATTCACTCAGTTCCACCTCAGCCACTCCACAAAAAAGTCAGAGTCCTCAAGCCCGATGCTGCCCTGCTCCAGCTGCCTGTAGTGCCCAGGGCTCTCCTAGCACTTGCCCTCAGCACCTGGGTGGGCTTCACTGCTCCACCCAGTGCTGGCACAGTGACTCCAGAGTCCTTCCTGTCCCTCCAACACCCTCTCTGCTCCCACCCCCATCTTGCACATGCCTCCAGGCGCACCTCCCTCTGCTTCCCAGCCTTCCTGCCTGGGCACTACACCTGCCAAGCCCCAGCCCTGCCCCAGCCCTGCCCTCCATGCCCAGGCCCCGCCCCCTTGCACTGAGGGTCCTCTGTGTCCGACTCCAATCACATCTTCCCAGCCTAGAGAGGGGCACCCTGACCCCTAGGAGTCCTCCTTCACCGCTCCCCCCACTTCTGCTCTGAGATTCTGGTCACCACACACAGGACGATTTCTGTGCTTGCTTGTCAATCTGCAGGGGCTCAGGTCACTGAGAACGGGTCCTGATGCACCAGGTCAGGCACACAGTAGGCACTACATAAATGTGAGTGGAAATGAACTGACACCAGCTGTGCTCCTCCCAGAGGCTGCTGGAGACTCCAGGGTACACACGCTTCCTGGGGGCACTGGGAAGTGCAGTAGGTACAGGGGAGGGTGCAGTGGAAGGACCTGGCCTTGGTGGCGGATGTTGAGGGTGTCAGGGGTGCCACACGTCTGGGGACCTGGGATGCCGAGGGGTGGGCTGGGAGCGATGTGGGCGTGGAGCAGGGGTCTGGGGAGAGCACAGGAGGGGCCCGTACCAGGCTCGTGGAGGGATAGGTGTGGGGGAAGCTGCAGGTGCCCGGCTCCTCGAAGGGAGTCCTGACCCTCCTCCATGCACTGCACTCTAGACCCTGAGCGGGTGGGCACGGAGGCTCCAGCCACGCAGCCACAGAGCGCTTTCCGCCTGGTCTTTTATCCTCCCAGCAGGGTCTCCCCAGACTGAGAGGGAAACCGAGGCCCGCCGTGCCCGCACTCACTGCACAGAGTTGTAGCTGGAGAAGGAGATGAGGCCCCCAAAGGCCAGGGAGAAGGAGTAGAAGACCTGCGCGCCCGCGTCCAGCCAGGTGACCGGGTTGGCCAGCTCCGTGACCTGCGCCACACGGAGACCCTCGGCCACTGCAGCTCGGACAGGGCCAGGGGGCCTGGGAGGCGTGGTCCCGGGGAGGCTGGGGAGGCCCAAGGCTATCGGGGTGGTCCCGCTAGGCCACGGCCCCCGGGGGCAGCAGCTAGTTCCTTCCCTGCAGGGGCTCCGTTGGCTCCTAGGGGCAAAGCCATGCTACCAGGAGCTGACCCGGGCCCCAGGGACAGGCTGGCCCCTCGCTGGCCCAGTGGACCTTCTCAGGCCTGGGACTGGCTGGGCAGCGGGCTGCCTGTCCCCATGGGTGAGAGCTGGTGTTGAGGCTGGCAGGGGTGCAGGGCGGCAGGCCTCTCCTGGGGTCTCAGCCCAGGGCAGCCCCAGGGACTCACGTTGGGTGTGAAGAGGAAGACGATGCCGTTGGTGGCGCCCTTCAGCGTCAGGCCTCGGATGAGGAAGATGGTCAGGACGACGTAGGGCAGCGTGGAGGTGACGTACACAGCCTGCAGGTGGGCAGGGCGGGGAAGGGGGCTGGGCCTCACAGGCTGCTGGCCCCCTCGGAGAAAGGGCTGGCCACTCTGGACGTCCCAACAAAGATTCCCATGTAGGGAAGATGGGGCCTTATTCTTCCATTTCAGCCTTCCTGTCTTATCGTCACCATCATCATCGTCTAACTCTTTCCAGCACTTTGCATTACTCCTGCATAAAGCCGAGTGTCAAGCGGGCCAGCACCATGTTTCTGGGGCCCCAAGTCTGGGCATTTCAGGAAACCCAGGGCAGGCAGGGCCCCTCCCACCCAGGTCGGTGAGCCTCAGGGCAGAGGCAGCACTGTTGGTGTGGTCTGGGGAAAGACAGAGCCTGAGACCCCCAGAGCTGGGTTCTGGGGTGCGGCCAGCAGAGGCAGGGCTGCGTGCACCCGCCCTCCAGAGCACTTGCAGCCTGGCCAGGCCCGCGCGGTACCTTCCCAGTGGTCTCGATGCCACGGATGGTGCACATGTACAGAACGCTCCATGCGCAGGCCAGACACAGCAGCATCCACCACTGGACGGAGCCCGAGTCGCTGATGGACGTGGAGATGTTGAGCGTCTCTCGGTACCAGAAGTAGTCCACAGGGGAGCTCCTGGCACACTCATCCACGTACCCTGGGGAGAGGGCCATTCGCACAGCTCAAGGTGTGGATCCCCCAAGGGGGGAGAATGGACACCACAGGCCCAGAGCTGGAAGACAGGCCAGCCACGCTCCAGAGGCCTTGACATCAGTGACATGCCCACATGTACACATACACACAGGCACACATGCTTATGTGCACACACATGCACTCACACAGCAACACATGTACACAGGCTCACATGCTCGCTTACATGCACTCACACACATGCACACATGCACACAGACATGCTCACGTGCATGCACATGCACACATGTACACAGGCACAACGCTTACATGCACACACATGCACTCACACAGCAACACATGTACACAGGCTCACATGCTCACATGCACTCACACATGCACACACGCACACAGACATGCTCATTTGCATGCACATTTACACAGGCACATGCTTAAGTGCACACATGCATGCACACGTACACATGTACACAGGCTCACATGCTCATGTACATGCACTCACACACATGCACACACACACAGAGACACGCTCATGTGCGTGCACATGCACACACATTTACACAGGCACACACGTGCACACATGCACTCACATGTACACATGTACACAGGCTCACATGCTCACATACATGCACATGCACTCACACATGCACACACGCAGACACGCTAATGTGCATGCACATGCACACATGCACATATACACAGGCACACACGCTTATGTGCACATACATGCACTCACATGTACACGTACACAGGTCACACGCTCACATACATGTACACACACTCACACACATGCACACAGACACACTCACGTGCATGCATGCACTCACACACATGTACATGGGCTCATGTGCATGCACATGCACTCACATGCACACACATGCACACAGGCACACACTCGTGCACACATATGCATTCACACATACGCATACATGTGCACACATGCTCACATGCACACATGCACTCACACCACATACATGTGCACAGATATGCTCAAGTTCATGCACATGCACTCATGCACACAGCACGCACATGCACACAGGCACACATGCTCACGTGCATGCACATGCACTCACACCACATACATGCACAAATATGCTCACGTGCATGCACATCCAGTCACGCACACAGCACACACATGCACACAGGCACACACTCATGCACACACATGCACTCACACATATGCACATGTGCACACATGCTAACACGCACACACATGCACTTACACCACATACACGTGCACAGATACTCATGCCCATGTGCACGCACATGCACTCACACACACACATGAACAACTGCACCCTCACATACAGGTCCTCACATACATGTCATCACATACATGCTGTCATGCACACAGCACACACATGCACACCTGCACACCCCACACATGCCTACACATGTGCACTGGTTAGAAGGCTCCAGTCCCAACAGTCAGGTGCACCCTGGACCTCACGCTGCTCCCTCCTCCCTGTGGGAGCCCCGGCAGGGACATGGGGGCCTCAGAGCGTGTGTGCTCCTGGGCACGGCCCCTGCTTGCAACCACCTTCCCTACTCACCATGGTGGACCTGTCCGGACTCCAGGAACCGCAGTGAGACCCTTCTAAGGGGGATGTGGTCTAATTCCAGAGAACCCACATCCCCAGAGGCAGCAAAGGGCCCCGGCAGTCCCAGAGTGCAGTCAGGGTTCATGTATTGTCGGGGGACCTGTCTTACTCTGGCCCTAGGGACCGTCTTGCCAGCCTTGAGTCGGCAGCGGTGTGCAATGAAGCCCCACTGTGCTGCTCGGCCCAGAAGCTGCTGGTGACCGAGCCGCTCAAGTCCCAGGGCCACCATGTGGACCATGGTGAGCCGAGTTCATGTCACACATAGAGGGTCTGCCCCCGACGCTCTGTCCCTGGGAGAGAGGGTTCTGCAAGGGCTGAGGTGGGAGGGCAATGTGGGGCCCATCTGTGCAGAGCAATGCAGGGATGCGGGGGCGGGAGGGCAGTCTGACACCACGTCCCTCCCAGGAGGACACGGAGCAACCTCCCAGCAACCCCGAGCTCCGAGCAGGTGACTGGGGGCCCTGAGACTGGGGACAGCATCCCCAGCCTCCCACACTCTCCTCCCCAGGGCCGCACCTCCTACGCAAGAGCCACCACTTTGAAGGCCTTTTGTCTCCAGCTGCTGTTTTCTGACACCCTGTCGCCTTGGGGCTCTGGTTTCTGCCACACCCGAGCTGAGTTTCATGAGGCCACGTGCCTGCATGAGAGGGGTGGCGGCCCCACAGGCGAGACGGATGTGGCTGGGACTGCTGCAAGGACGCACCTGTCTTGTTCTCTTTGAGTGGGCACTGGCTCCAGGGAAGAGGCTCCTGGAAGGAGTTGAAGAAGTACCACATGACCCAGGCGATGATGGTGTTGTAGTACAGTCCCACGACGAAGGACACGATCATGGAAGCCACGCCT
Source organism: Saimiri boliviensis (assembly GCF_048565385.1). Classification (NCBI taxonomy): domain Eukaryota; kingdom Metazoa; phylum Chordata; class Mammalia; order Primates; family Cebidae; genus Saimiri; species Saimiri boliviensis. The sequence goes on from NC_133449.1 coordinate 300,736,837, forward strand.
GCAGGGAGGCTGCTGCTGAGGCTTGGGACTGAGGCACGCCCTCCCCAGCCACCTGTCCCCATTCCCTACAGGCGGTCCCGGGCCTGGTACAGGGTGTGGCCAGGACGGGCTGCTCCAGAATCTGAGGGCAGAACCAGTGTGGGCCAGGATCGTGTAGTTGATGCAGTGGTGCAGCCTGCACGCACCTGCTCTGCACACGCCGGCCCTGCACATGCCTCCCCTGCACACACCTGCCCTGCACATGCCTCCCCTGCTCATGCCTGCCCTGCACATGCCTCCTGTGCACATGCCAGCCCTGCACACGCCTTCCCTGCACACGCCTGCCCTGCACATGCCTCCCCTGCTCATGCCTCCCCTGCACACACCTGCCCTGCACATGCCTCCCCTGCTCATGCCTGCCCTGCACACGCCTTCCCTGCACATGCCGGCGCTGCGCATGCCTCCCCTGCTCATGCCGGCCCTGCACACGCCTTCCCTGCTCATGCCTGCCCTGCACATGCCTTCCCTGCACATGCCTGCCCTGCACATGCCTCCCCTGCTCATGCCTCCCCTGCACACACCTGCCCTGCACACGCCTCCCCTGCACATGCCTCCCTGCTCATGCCTGCCCTGCACATGCCTCCCCTGCTCATGCCTCCCCTGCACACACCTGCCCTGCACACGCCTCCCCTGCTCATGCCTGCCCTGCACACTCCTTCTCTGCACATGCCTGCCCTGCACATGCCTCCCCTGCTCATGCCTCCCCTGCACATACCTGCCCTGCACACGCCTCCCCTGCACATGCCTCCCTGCTCATGCCTGCCCTGCACATGCCTCCCCTGCTCATGCCTCCCCTGCACACACCTGCCCTGCACACGCCTCCCCTGCTCATGCCTCCCTGCTCATGCCTGCTCTGCACATGCCTCCCCTGCTCATGCCTCCCCTGCACACACCTGCCCTGCACATGCCTCCCCTGCTCATGCCTCCCCTGCACACACCTGCCCTGCACACGCCTCCCCTGCACATGCCTCCCTGCTCATGCCTGCCCTGCACATGCCTCCCCTGCTCATGCCTCCCCTGCACACACCTGCCCTGCACACGCCTCCCCTGCACATGCCTCCCTGCTCATGCCTGCCCTGCACATGCCTCCCCTGCTCATGCCTCCCCTGCACACACCTGCCCTGCACACGCCTCCCCTGCTCATGCCTCCCTGCTCATGCCTGCCCTGCACATGCCTCCCCTGCTCATGCCTCCCCTGCACACACCTGCCCTGCACATGCCTCCCCTGCTCATGCCTGCCCTGCACACGCCTTCCCTGCACATGCCGGCCCTGCACATGCCTCCCCTGCTCATGCCTCCCCTGTACACACCTGCCCTGCACACGCCTCCCCTGCACACACCTGCCCTGCACATGCCTCCCTGCTCATGCCTGCCCTGCACATGCCTCCCCTGCTCATGCCTGCCCTTCACACTCCTTCCCTGCACATGCCTCCCCTGCACACACCTGCCCTGCACACGCCTCCCCTGCACACACCTGCCCTGCACATGCTGGCCCTGCACAGGCCTCTCCTGTACACACCTGCCCTGCACACACCTGCCCTGCACATGCCAGCCCTGCACATGCCTGCCCTGCACATGCTGGCCCTGTACACACCGGTCCTGCACATGCTTCCCCTGCACACACCTGCCCTGCACACACCTGCCCTGCACACGCCTCCCCTGCTCATGCCTCCCCTGCACACACTTGCCCTGTACACGCCTCCCCTGCTCATGCCTCCCCTGCACACACCTGCCCGGCACATGCTGGCCCTGCACAGGCCTCTCCTGCACACACCTGTTCTGCACACACCTGCCCTGCACTTGCCGGCCCTGCACATGCCTGCCCTGCACACGCCGGCCCTGTACACACCGGTCCTGCACACGCCTCCCCTGCACACGCCTGCCCTGCACTTGCCGGCCCTGCACATGCCTGCCCTGCACATGCCAACCCTGTACATGCCGGTCCTGCACACGCCTCCCCTGCACACACCTGCCCTGCACACGCCTCCCCTGCACACACCTGCCCTGCACACACCTGCCCTGCACACGCCTCCCCTGCATGTGCCAGCCCTGCACAGTCACCTCACCTACACACCTGCCCTGCACAGGCCTGCCCTGCACACACCTCCCTTGCTCAAGCCTGCCCTGCACACATCTGCCCATCTCATACCTGCCCTGCACACGCCTGTCCTGCACACACCTGTCCTGCACATGCCTGCCTGCCTCACGCCTGCCCTGCACACGCCTGTCCTGCACATGTCTGCCCTGCACACGCCTGCCTGGCTTGCCCCGGGCATGGGTCTCACCTGCCCAGTGGAGCCTCCAGCAGGTACATCCAGGCCACGGCCTCAGCAGGGGAATTTTGCTGTGCCAGGAGCCCGGATGCTGTCTGCAGGCTGGGAGGGCTGCCCACCTGGCCCTGCCCCCAACCGGGAAGCCCCTGTGGCCCAGGATGGTGGGCGGGCCTCAGGAAAGCCTTCCCTGCGGAGGGCCCATGAGAGGGGAGGGAGGGCAGAAATGGCAGAGGGGCGTGTGTTCTCAATCACTTGGGGACAGCTAGGCGGGATGGAGAGCGTGCTGTGTACTACACGCTTCACTGAAGTTTCCAACTGAAAACCAAACCTGTGTTGTGAATACATGAGTGTGAGATGGGGAAGAGAGACGAGAGCAAGATGGAGATGAGGGAAGAGAGAGAGACAGAGACGGGGAAGAGAGAGGGAGAGAGACAGAGAGATAGAATAGGAGGGGAAGAGAGAGACAGGGTGGGGGAAGAGACAGAGAATAGGAGGGGAAGAGAGAGACAGAGGAAGAGAGAGGGAGGAGGGAGGCCTTGGAGGCTCAGCGGGAGGCAGGGGCCACTGTCCTGGGCCTGGAGGCTTTGGAGGTCCAGGGGGAGGCTGGGGCGAGGTGTGGGCGCTGCTCCAGGCCTGCAGGCTTCCGAAGGGCAGGTGCCTCTGAACTCAGACCCCCCCGGAGTGGACCCTGCCCTTTCCTCCTCCGCCTTTCACCACCTTCCCGGATTCTGAGGTCTGGGTGAGCCATGGCCTCTTGGTAAGACTGCACTGGGTCGGTTCCTGGGCCCAGAGCTTGTAAATGAGTGACTATGGCTGGGGGTCAGTGCTCGGGACCTCCTCACTAGGGGCGGGGGAGCGGACACAGGAGGACGGGACAGCAGTGGCTGGCGCTCCCTCCTGGACTCTCACCAAGTGCCGCCGTGGGCAGGGCTCCAGGGCTCACTGTGCTGTCCCCCACGTCTGGACCCTCTTGGGCCCTGGGTTGCTGGGACTCGGGCGGCCTCTGTTGGCCTGTCTGGTTCCTGGTCACTAGGAGCGGCCTGGAGTTTTCAAAGGCCTCCGGGAGGAGGTGAAACTGGGACCTTTGTCGCCCCAGAAGCAGACAGGGAAGGCGGAGCAGGGGCAGAAAGGTTGGCGAGAACCCTGGGCCTGGGTGCAGTGGCTCCTGGCACTTACCTACTCCCTTCAGGGCTGGGTGGATGGAGCTCCACACGCCCACGCTGCCCTGCCGCAGCCGCTGCCCGATGGCGAACTCCAGGTGCAGCAGGGGGATGCCCTCCAGGACCAGCAGGATGAGGAACGGGATCATGAAGGCACCTGCAACAGGACGAGTCCGCCACAGCTGAGAGTTGGCTACGGGGAGCAGCCACGGGGGCAGAAGGGCTGCCCTCCGAGTCCACCACACCTGCAGCCTGGCCACAGGGCCACGGAGGGCAGAAAGGCTACCCTTGGAGGCTGCCACATCTGTGAGCAGGCCATAGGACCATGGCAGGCTGAAAGGCTGCCCTCGGGAGCAGACATTCACAACAAGCCTTGCAGCCCCTGTGGTAGACCCACCAGCCGGGAACACAGCTGAGAAGGAGCATCCAGTTCGTGGGATCAGGGCCAGAGCTGACTCCATGTTCTAGAAGCCCTACTGGGCAGCTGGGTGTTCCTGACCATCACACAGGCTGCGGTCACCCATGAGACCTCGGGAAGTTGTGACCATTGAGGGAGGTATGGTCCATGCCCCACGCAGAGACCAACATACAGCCACAGCTAGCACAGAACCGACCTCCCCACCCAGCCCCCGGCAGTGCGGGAGCCCACAGACGGGCACCTTCGGAGCTGCTCTTGCCCGTCCAGCCAGGGGCTTCCAACGGCAGTGCCCACCCCTGCCACACCCGGGCCGGCTGCACCTGCTGTGTCTTTCCTCAGCTTAATGAAGGTTCTGGGTGATTCCGCGTGGCCATGAGAGGGGCTGCTTCTTGGCAATCACGTGCGGCCTCAGTGGGAGTTAGTTCCTCAAGGGACAGTTGGTTCATAAGACAGAGTCATGAAGATGGGTGGTGCCAGTTACATGACCCGTGAGTGTCTTTAGTGTCACTGAACTGTACGTGTAACAATGATTAAATGGCAAGCTTTGCGTTACAGGTATTCTATAACAATAAAAAATTGCAAAAACAAAAATGTTGAGGCATTTCTGCTTGTGCTGTGACCACGGTCTTGTCTTGTGGGAAATCCGCCCGCCTCTGCGCTGCTCCCCTCTTTGCTCTGCAGGGACGCCTCCTACCGCCATTCCGGGACTAATCCTCTACCTTGGCAGAGTTTGAAATCACCTTGGAAATATGATGCCATTTAATCTTTGAGGAACTGCAGTCATTCTGTCTGGGCTAGACCCGCAGCAGGAAGTGGGGTTTTCCAGGCGCCGAGAGCCAGGAGGCAGGAGATTCGCTCGTGGTCTAAGCCAAGGGCCACTCTTAGGGTTTCAACTGACTGGGAAGTTGAAACTTGCTTTGAACAAATAGGAGATGGGGAGGCACTGACCCTGAGGGGAAGCGTGGGTCCTGCCCTCGCCACGTGCGGGGTCTCAGGCTCGCCAGGGCGTGGAGAAGGCGGTCGGGAAAACCCGCAGACACTTAGAAGGATCTCACACTCACATTTCCTCACGTCTTTACATTCTGTCTCTTTAGGAAAACCGAAGCTGAAGCACTTAGCATAGGTCGGCTCCCTCTCAGAGCTCAGCGGCAGCAGCAGCCCGAGAAGGGCCTAGCCACGGCCACGCATTCCCCTCGGCCAGCCACGCGGGGCCGCTCTGACCGCTCCCTCTGCGGTGGACGCACAGCCGCCCGGCTCAGCCCCAAGGCCCCACGGCGACACACACAGGCTGAGCTGCAGCCACCCGGGTGTCCCTGATCGTGTCCAAGGGGCTGGGCAGAGGGATACAAGGGACACGGCCTGGGCAAGGCCCCCATCCAGCCAGGGCGATGTGGACACCGGGGGTCCTTCGCTCAAAGGTGGAGAGGGTCAGGGAACGGCAAAGAGGAGTCAGGCTGCGGGGCATGACCTCAGAGGCTGGCCTGACACCATGCAGTGCGTTCCAACCTGAGCCTGGGCACCTGGCCACGGGGACGCGGAGGGGCGGGGCAGGCGGGTTCCCTGGGCTCTGCTCCCTGGAGGCACCGGTGCCAGCATGGGACTGACCAACCAGCGTCACAGGAGCCTCACGAGCATCTCCCGAGTGGACAGGACCACAGGGCCACATGCTGGGTGGGTGGCAGAGCCAGCCCTTCCTGGGGGGATGCCACCTCATCGCGCAGACTGCCCCCATGTGGGACGAAGACCGTGCTCCCCAGCCCCCAGTGGACTCAGGCTGGGCGCCTGGGATCCCCTGCCCAAAGGGGTCCCCGCTTGGGGGCAGGAAGGTGCCGCCGCAGGGAAACAGCTCCAACCACACCTGGCTCAGGCTGGATGGAAGGGCCGTGCTGTGGCCGGGGTGAGCACTGTGAAGCCAGCAGCCGATGGGACGGAGCTCAGCAGCTGCAGCCACGCGAGAATCCAGAACAGGGCTGCGGCTGGAGAGCCTGGGGGTGTGTGTGCCCCAAATCCCCGTGAGCCACCCTGATCCTGACCCGGGTCCCTTCTCCTGGGACCACCTTCCCGTCCCGAAGTGACTGACTCTATGAAGGAGGGCTGTGACCACGCTCTCGTGGCACTGGGATCCTAGCAACAGCCCCTCCTCACCCCGCATGTTCCTGGGGCCTCTCAGAAGAGACATGAGACGGGCCCACCTACAGCCTCTCCTCCCAGCAAAGCCAAGTAACCATCACCCTCCTGCCCCCAGGCCACCACCCTCATCCCCATTCCCCCCATACACGCTCCATTTCACCTTCTCCCACCAAACCTCAAAACCTGAGCTCCCTGAATTCCCTCCTCACTGTCTCCCTTCCCCCATCCCGCCACTGTCTCCCCAGCCAGCAGGGCCTCGTCAGACCCCAAACTAGCATACTCAGGGGATGGCACTGGTGAGTGTGAGACCCAGAGACACAGAGAGACAGAGACAGAGAGGGAACCAGGGGGAGAGACAGAGACACACATACAGAGCCAGAGACAGGGAGGGAGACAGAGACACAGAGAAAGAGACAGAGAGAGACACAGAGACAGAAACAGAGAGAGACAGAGAGAGAAGCGGGAAGTAGAGCCAGGGCGATGGAGGGGTGGAGGCGGGAGGGAGGAGCTGGTGCTGGCGGCCTGACTTCCTGCTTGGCCCCTGGGCCTCTCGGGCTCTTCCCTCTCCCAGCTTAACAGCGAGCCTCCTCTCTCCTTCTCCTCCTCTCCACACAGTGCATGCCAGGGGGGTGGAGCAGGGCCCTCTGGAGTCCCAGGCCTCCATCCCCACACAGGCCATGGGCCGTGCACAGGCCCTTCTCTCTGAGCTGGGGCTGCAGGGGCAGCTTCCTTCAGAACGAAGGGCTGCGGGAGGGGAATTCCAGGAGAGCCAGGCACGGAGGGTGGGCTGGTGGGATGCTGGATCCATCATGAGATGAAAGGCAGAGGGCAATGGTGGCTGGGTGCAGGAGATGCCCACTATGGGGTCCCCGAGGCTGGGTGCAAGAGATGCCCACCAGCGGGTCCCCATGGCCAGGTGCAAGTGACTCCCACCAGCGGGTCCCCAAGACTGGGTGCAGGGGACGCCCACAAGCAGGTCCCTGAGGGAGGGGGTGGGGGTGCACGCTCACCTGCAGGGATTCCCAAGACCCCAGCAGGACCTGCTCATTGGGTTAAAATAAGAAAACATTCATTTCTCCAATTTTTTTTTCCAGGAGCTTGAATTGAAACTCCTCCAGACAAAACTCCCAGGAGGAAGCAAGCGCACGGTCCCAAATGTCCCCCAGCCCCTCCGTTCCCTCCACTGTGCCCTAACCCTAAATGCTGGGGTCTTCCTATCACTCCAACTCCATTGGGAAAACTCCTATTCATCCTTGAAAACCCCACTAGGATGTCCCCTCTTCTGGGAGCCTTCTGAAAGTTTGTCGGGGCAGGAGACCCTCAGATCCCTGACCCCTGGGGCTCAGGCTCAGCATGGAGCAGTGATCAGAGAGGATTGGGGGGCACACACCCACTCCACCCCAAATGAAACCCAGAGGTAGGAGCCTGTCCTGCCCCAAGAAACTCAGGGAAAGCCAAGCATTCTGGACACTTCAAGCCACCGGAATATGAATATTTGCCTTTGAAACCCAGCAACTTCTTCCTCATGTGGGATGAGGTGCAGAGGAAGGAGAGGAGAGAGGGGCTGCCGGTGCCCTGGGGACACTGGGTGGCTCCCGCTCAATGGGGCAGTGCAGGCACCTGGATGTGGTTGCAAAGGTCCCTGGAAACCAGGCCTTTCTGTGCTGTGCTGCAGGCACTGGCATCACTCAGGCGGAAGCAGGTAATGGAGAGCATGGGGTGGTGCGTGGGCAGAGGGAGAGTGTGGGGTGGGGAGTGGGCAGAGGGAGAGTGTGGGGTGGGGAGTGGGCAGAGGGAGAGTGTGGGGTGGGGAGTGGGCAGAGGGAGAGTGTGGGGTGGGGAGTGGGCAGAGGAAGATTATGGGGTGGGGTGGGGTGGGCAGAGGGAGATCCTGGTGTGGGGGTGGGCAGAGGAAGAGTGAGGGATGGGGGTGGGCAGAGGGAGAGCGTGGGGTGGGGGTGGGCAGAGGGAGAGTGTGGGGTGGGGGTGGGCAGAGGGAGAGCCTGGTGTGGGGGTGGGCAGAGGAAGAGTGAGGGATGGGGGTGGGCAGAGGGAGAGCCTGGGGTGGGGTGGGCAGAGGGAGAGTGTGGCGTGCGGTGGGCAGAGTGGGGGGTGGGGTGGGCGGAGGGAGAGTGCGGGGTGGGGTGGGCAGAGGGAGAGTGTCGGGTGGGGTGGGCAGAGGGAGAGCCTGGGGTGGGGTGGGCAGAGGGAGAGTGTCGGGTGGGGTGGGCAGAGGGAGAGCCTGGGGTGGGGTGGGCAGAGGGAGAGCCTGGGGTGGGGTGGGCAGAGGGAGAGCGTGGGGTGGGGTGGGCAGAGGGAGAGCGTGGGATGGGGTGGGCAGAGGGAGAGCCTGGGGTGGGGTGGGCAGAGGGAGAGTGGGGGGTGGGGGGTAGGGTGGGCAGAGGGAGAGTGCGGGATGGGTGTGGGCAGAGGGAGAGCCTGGGGTGGGGGGTGGGGTGGGCAGAGGGAGAGCCTGGGGTGGGGTGGGCAGAGGGAGAGTGTGGGGTGGGGTGGGCAGAGGGAGAGCGTGGGGTGGGGTGGGCAGAGGGAGAGTGTGGGGTGGGGGGTGGGGTGGGCAGAGGGAGAGCCTGGGGTGGGGTGGGCAGAGGGAGAGTGTGGGGTGGGGTGGGCAGAGGGAGAGTGTGGGGTGGGGTGGGCAGAGGGAGAGTGTGGGGTGGGGGGTGGGGTGGGCAGAGGGAAAGAGGCACTGGGCACAGAAACGCAGCTCCATCTGTCTTTCCTGGAAAAACTGGGGAGTGGGGAAAGGAGGCGGAGGAGGGAGCTGCAGCTCTCACGCAGGGCTCAGCTTCCCCTCCTCTCTCTCCAGGTGCTGTTCGTGGCACCGAGTGAATGAACACTGCCTGGGTTTTTGCTAAGAAATAGCTTAGGTGGACTAAGGGGAAAGCTGGCCCCGGACCAGGCGCTGAGCAGCCGGGACCGCTGTGCTGGGGCCATGTGGGCCTTGAAGGGCAGCTGCTCGTGTAGTGGGGGACGTGGGGGGCGTGGGGGGAGTGAGGGCGGGGGAGGAGTGGGGCACGTGGGGGGCGTGGGGGAGTCGGGGAGCCCTGGCTGACCACGTCTCACGCTGTTCCGCTGTTCCTGCACCCCCCCAACACCGCCCTCAAGTGGGCTCTGCCCTCAGACCCATTTCCCAGGTGAGAACGCCCAGGCACCGTGTGCCCTCGGGGTGGCTCGGGTGAGTGGGGCGGCTGGGTTTGGAAAGGGTCCCTTGAGCCTGCCCACCTGGCACAGGGTCTCCAAGGAGGGCGAAATGTGTTCAGACCTGGGAGGCGCCAGGCCTGCGTGAGGCTTGCGCTGGAAGGACAATCGCAGACACTCAGGCGGCCTCCGGAGGAGCCGGGTGGGGCTGCCTCCTGCCCCGCTGTGGCCTCCATGACAGTATAAACGGGGAAATCTGGCGGCGCCGACGCGGGCGTGCGTGCAGAGGCCCTCACTGAGACGCGTGGGGAGACGGCGCGCTGAGCGCACCCTGCCTGCTCCGCTGTCCTGGCGTCCACGAGCCCCCGGGGGCCGGAGGAGGGGACCCTGTGTCCCCAGGCCCTCTCCGAAGGCTCCCTGTGGCAGAGCTGCAGCCCAGATTCGATTCACCAGGAGATGAGCACCCCAGTGGGAAACCCCGAGTGGAAGGCGCCAGCTGGGCCAGAGGCTGGCAAAGCACCCACCCGCCCAAGGCAATGCTCAAGTCCCTGACCGTGCTGGAGGTGAGACTGATTCAGGAAAGCCCATCTCTGCTTTGCTTTAAACATCCTCACATGACAAAGCGGGCATGAGACGCAGCTCTCCCTCGGTGAGAAAGAACAGGTCCACCGCGGCAGGGCTCCTCTGACCAGACACTGAGACCCTCACGGGGACCGCCCCAGGGCAGAGGGCGCCTGGCCTTCTCGGACCTTCTATTGACAAAGCATCGGGTTTGTAAGGGCAGCGACTTGACCCAGTCCCAGTGTGGGGTCCTAGGAGCAGCCCCTCCCAGGCTGGGGAGCAGAGGCCTGGAGCCACTCCTCAGATGCTCAGGGCCACTGGGCGGACACAAGTGTCACCTCCATGCCCACCTGGGTTCCGGGAGCTGGAGCAAGGAGCGCACAGGCCTGACTGTCTCATGGACACAGCGGCTCCCCAGCCTCCAGGCCTAGGGGCACCCACCCAAGAGCCAGGCCTGAGTCCCCAGGCTCCAGCCACTCACCCTGTCCCTCTGAGGGTCCCCTGCCCGCAATGTGGCTCTGTGCTCTGCCCCATGCCCTGGCAGGTGCCCATCTGTGGGGCTGGGACAAGAGGTGGTGCCCAGCAGGGCTCAGCCCCGAGTCCTCCAAGGAGGGGCTGTACTGGGCAAAGTGCCCTTCCTCCGGCCCCAGCCTCAGGCCAGAGGGTTCCCCGGAACGGCAGGACTGCCAGTCTGCAGGGCAGGGCCCTCCCCGGAGCCCCACACAGAGCCCTTGGGCCACGCCAGCCGGGCCAGCTCCTCGCCAGCAACCTAGGAACCGGGCTCAAGGGCAGGTGGGGCCTCAGCTCCCCCCACACCCCGTGGCTTCTCCTCTCCCCTCTGTACGTGGGGGGCCGGGGTCCAGGGGGAGGGGGACATCTGTGTGTGTGTGTGTGTGTGTGTGTGTGTGTGTGTGTGTGTGTATGTGTGTGGCCGGGGCCTGGCCTGCAGCCCCGCCCGGCCGCCTACCTCCTCCGTGGCTCTGGCACAGGTAGGGGAAGCGCCACACGTTGCCGAGGCCCACGCAGAAGCCCACGCAGGTGAGCATGTACTGCGCCTTGTTGTCCCACTTGGGCCGGGAGCTGGACTCCTCCTGCTCGATGGTCTCCAGCTGAGCCAGGGATGGGATCCGGGCGTCCAGGCCGGGGTTGGGCAGCACGAGCCTCACCATGGTGGTCGCTGGACGGCCCCGCACAGCAGGCAGGGCAGAAGCCGGAGGGCGAGTGGCCGTGGGCCGGGAGCCGGGCACTTTATAGAGAACCTTTGGCACCTCACCCAGCACCTGGGCAGAACGGAGCCGTCAGCAGATCTGCAGGGCGCGTCCTCACGGACTGTTAATGCCTTATCTGCAGAGAGCCCGGCCCTGGGGCCAGCAGAGCCACCCACTGCCGTCCGCAACCCGGAGGCTGCTCCGTGGGCGCTGGCCACCCCTCCCCCTGCGCAGATGCACGCAGGTGAGCCAGCGCCCCCGGAGAGGAAGAACCCGGGCAAACACACTTATCTCTTGATAACGGGCCCTGCCCACAGTCGAGGCGCCTCCGGCCACCGCACACCCCCACCTGCGGGAAGCCGGGGTGGGGTGGGCCTCTCACAGATCCCCGAGCCCAGGCATCACGGCCCCACCCCGGTCCCGGGAGCTCAGCTGGAGCAGGGGCCCTGGGGCAGCCCCGGGTGGGCTCACACCCAGCAGGCCTGGGCCCCTCCAGCCGGGCTCTGGCTCTAAACCAGGCGTCCCCAAACTTTTTACACAGGGGGCCAGTTCACTGTCCCTCAGACCGTTGGAGGGCCGCCACATACTGTGCTCCTCCCACTGACCACCAGTGAAAGAGGTCCCCCTTCCTGAAGTGCGGCGGGGGCAGGATAAATGGCCTCAGGGGGCCGCAAGCGGCCCGCAGGCCGTAGCTTGGGGACGCCTGCTCTAAACTGTTGCTAGGGCCAGCTGCCCCCCAGTGTCCGCGGAACCACGGCTGCTCCAGTTGTGGCCTGAACCCGTCTGAGAGTGGGGCTGCCATGGCTGCGCCCTGGGGGCCACTGGGCTTTGTAATGAACTTTGTAACTAACTTCGGAGAACAGCTTCTGCTGTCCGACCCGGCCTGGACGCCCAGATTCCATCCCTGGCTGAGCTGGAGACCAGGGAGGAGTCCAGCTCCCGGCCACAGGCTCAGGACCCAGAAGCACCCTGTGGGACACCTCGTCCCATGGGCCCCGGGGTCACCAGAGATGCAGCAGCCATGTCATAGAAACTGCAGCCTCTCAGGAACCGGTGACTGCAGGGTTTCTGTCCTTCTGTGGAGTACTTTGTTGGGGACAGTCCTGTGCCAGGCGTGGACAGCGAGGGGAGATGGGGTCCCTGCCCCCAGCAGAGGGGCCATGCAGGGAAGCCACGCGGCTGTCCATGGGGTCCAGGAGAGGCCAGAGGAACGTCGAGGCACGTTCAGGACAGGGTCCCACCCGGGGATTGTGTCTCAGCCAAGACCAAAGCCAGAGCGGGGCTCTCTCCTGGTTTTCCACACGGGGAGTTGGGGTCTCCTCCTCACTCAGGCTCTGCCCATCTGGGTCCCCACTTGGGCCTCCCTCAAGTGTCTCCCATCCAGGAGACCCCAAGCTCTAGGATACCCCGACCTGCCTTCCTGGAGCCAAGGACAGTGCCACACCCCCGACCTCCGCAGGCCTCATCCCGCCTCCGTGCAGCCTCTGGGGTCAGCTCCCTGGGTGCCCTCGACAGCCCCCTGCCCCCACTGCCCGCACTGCGCCCTCCACAGCCAGGGCCTTCCCAAACTCACGGGAATTTTCTCTAGTCTCCTGGTTCCTTTATCTCAGTCCGCACCGCTGGGCGATAGCGGCCCAGAGCCGGCCCCGCCGCCGCCCCACACCCGACTCACCCTGACAGTCGCTGAGTAACGGAGGTGAAGGCGCCGGGGGCTCGGCTCAGACAGGAGCAAGTTTAGGCACATGACCTTTGCCCCTAGATGCAGGAACCCAGAAAGGGAGGCCGGAAGGGGGAGATTCCGTTCGCATTTAGGACGCCTGGCTTCCGAGCACAGCGCTGGTTGGGGCCTGGGAAGGGGCTGCTACAGAGAGAGAAAGGCAGAGACAGAGACAGAGAGGATGCGACAGGGAGAGACAGCAAGACAGAGACAGAGACAGAGAAATAGAGACAGAGAAAGACAGACAGGGAGAGACAGAGACAAGAAGAGACAGAGATAGAGAAACAGGGAGAGACACAGAGAGACAGAGACAGACAGAGACAGAGAAAGAAAGAGAGATGGAGAGACAGAGACAGAGAAAAAGAGAGAGAGGGAGACACAGACACACACAAAGAGAAAGAGGGAGAGACAGAGAGAAAGGTGGAGAAAAAGAGACCGGTGGGGAGAGAGCGGGAGAGACAGAGACGGAAAGACAGAGAGAGACAGGGAGAGACAGAGAGAAAGACAGCGCCAGAGCAAGACAGGCAGTGAGACAGAGAGAGAGACACAGAGACAGACAGAGACAGAGAGACACAGAGACAGGGACACAGAGAAACAGAGACAGAGACAGAGAGGAAGAAACAGACAGAGCGAGTGAAGCAGAGACAGACAGACAGACAGAGAGAGTCAGTGGCTGGCCCAGGCCCAGAGTGGGGACCCGTGGATGGTGGAGGGGACAGGGCCGTCTGCAGATGGGGAGGGTGTATCCATCTCCTGGACCCCAAGGACCTGCAAGGGAGAATGAGCACGGGTGGTTGAGGGAGGGTCTTCTGAACGAGCTTGTGGGGGACCCCACACAGCAGAGGACTGCAGCCATGACCCCAGTGTGTATGGAGGGCCCCTGCCCCTGGCAAGCCCCGCTGGACACACCTGAGTTTCACCAGAGGCCTTGGGGCCCACCTTCAAGGGGGCCTGGGGCCAGTGGTCCTAGGGCTTCCTCCTCCCCTCAGTGCCTCTAGAAACTTCTGCAGAGGCAACCAGGTTGCTGTGTAGCAACTTGGACCCACGTTTGCTGGGCCACTGGCCCCACAGATCTCAGTGCCCTCAGGCTTAGCATTTGTATATGTAAAACAAAGCACAGTACCCACCTCTAGCAGTACCCAACCAACATAGTACCCAACCAACAGAATACCCAAGCCCCACAGCATCCAACTCCCACAGCACCCAACTCCCACAGTACACCACTGTCACAGTACCCAACCGACATAGTACCCAACCAACAGAATACCCAAGCCCCATAGCACCCAAATCCCACAACACCCAAATCCCACAGTACACCACTGATACAGTACTCAACCAACATAGTACCCAACCAACACAATACCCAAGCCCCACAGCATCCAACTCCCACAGCACCCAACTCCCACAGTACACCACCGATATAGTACCCAACCGGCATAGTACCCAACCAACACAATACCCAAGCCCCACAGCATCCAAATCCCACAGCACCCAAATCCCACAGTACACCACTGTCACAGTACCCAACCGACATAGTACCCAACCAACACAATACCCAAGCCCCGCGGCATCCAACTCCCACAGCACCCAACTCCCACAGTACACCACTGTCACAGTACCCAACCGACATAGTACCCAACCAACACAATACCCAAGCCCCACAGCATCCAACTCCCACAGCATCCAACTCCCACAGCACCCAAATCCCACAGTACACCACCGATATAGTACCCAACCGGCATAGTACCCAACCAACACAATACCCAAGCCCCACAGCATCCAACTCCCACAGTACACATTCCCACAGTACCCAACTCCCACAGCACCCAACTCCCACAGCACCCAAATCCCACAGTACACCACTGTCACAGTACCCAACCGACATAGTACCCAACCAACACAATACCCAAGCCCCACAGCACCCAAATCCCACAGCACCCAAATCCCACAGTACACCACTGATACAGTACTCAACTAACATAGTACCCAACCAACACAATACCCAAGCCCCACAGCATCCAACTCCCACAGTACACATTCCCACAGTACCCAACTCCCACAGCACCCAACTCCCACAGTACACATTTCCACAGTACCCAGTTCTCACAGTACCCAACTGCCTTGTACCTCAGTATGTACTTCACACTCGTTCCCTGAGAAAATATCTAGAAATAGCCGTGACTGATGGCAGACCAGGGCCTGACGCCTGCAGCAGCTCCCTCAACAGGGCCTTAAGGGCTGCTTTGGTTCTGATCCTGCACTGGAGTTATCTTCCTGCAGAAGATAGCATCTCATCCGTCCCTGCCTCTGAGGAACGGGGAGCCCTTGGGAGGGGCTCAGCCCACCACAGCCCTGGCTGGCCCTGCCCATTGCCGGGTGAGAGGAGGGATCAGGTGAGCCATGGACCCTGCTTCCTGCTGCAGAGCCTCAGGCCGCGTCACCAGCACGGGGCTCTGCGATGCTGCTGTGGTCTCAGAGGTAGTCGGCTGCGTCCCCAGAAAATGGGGGGTGACCACCTGCGATAACTGTTGATGGCATCTCAGAGGTGGGAGGTGACCGTCTATGATGGCCGTTGACCACTCTCCCAGGAGGTGGGAGGTGACCGTCTGTGACGACCGTCCCTTGCATCCCAGGAGGTGGGAGGTGACCGTCTGTGACGACCGTCCCTTGCGTCCCAGGAGGTGGGAGGTGACCGCCTGCGATAACTGTCGATGGCATCTCAGAGGTGGGAGGTGACCGTCTATGATGGCCGTTGACAGCTCTCCCAGGAGGTGGGAGGTGACCGCCTGTGATGACCGTCCATTGCGTCCCAGGAGGTGGGAGGTGACCGTCTGTGATGACCGTCCATTGCGTCCCAGGAGGTGGGAGGTGACCGTCTGTGATGACCGTCCATTGCGTCCCAGGAGGTGGGAGGTGACCGTCTGTGACAGCTGTAGACTGTGCTCCCAGGAGGTGGAAGGTCACCGTGTGTGATCTTCATTCCTCAGAGGCAGGGACAGAGACGTCCTCTTCCAGGCTCCAAGGTGCAAGCCCAGGGAAGCAGCTCTCGGGGCCTCTGCACCCCCCAGGTGGTGACCAAGTCCCTGTCACTCAGACCCTTCGGTATTCATTAGAGCAAAGGCCATCATCCCGAGGTCCAGCAGGGTCCTACCTGCCCTGTGCATGGCCTGTGACCTTGCGGGGTCCTCGCACCGGCCTGGCCTGCCCCTGCCGCTGGCTGGAGCTGCCTCCCAGGGTGTCGCCTTGGTCAGCACAGGCCAAGCACGGGCCCCGCCGTGGGGCTGCTTCTGGTGCCCCTCCCAGGCCCACTTCGTGCCCCACTTCACGCCTCTCCCACCTTTCCTTTGCATGGCAGGGGCTCCTCCCACTGGCTGCACAGTTTGTTTGGCTGTTGGGCTAAGGGGTCATGTCCTGTCTTCTCCACTAGGATGTGAGAGGGACCAGGTGGGAATCTCTGTTCCCTCTGTTTACTGGTGAGCCCTGAGCCTCCAGAGCTTGCCTGATGCCTCGTGAGCCCTCGTCAATATCTGTGGGTGTCAAACCAGAAACGACGCCCTGCAGCTTGGAGGCCCAGGGCCATTCCCGGGCAGGCTGTCCCCACCGCCTCTGCCCTCCCTTCCTGGTTCCAGGGGCCACAGGAGACCCCACCACCTTGCTGATGGGGGTCAGGGGCTGAGGCTCCCTTCTGAGATCCGGGCAGCTCAGGGGCAGGGAACTGCCTCCAGGCTTCTGCCTGTTCCGGGCTGCATTTGAGACTCATCAGAAAGGCCAAGGCTGCAGAATGGTGTCCTCCCTCGAGGCCGGAGAGGCCATGTGGCGCTCGTGGTCAAAAGTCACCTTTGTCCGTGATGAGCACCAGGAGGGGTCGCTGTTGTGAGGAGGGCTGTTCAGGAGCCGCCGTGGGAAACAGTGTGTATTCACATTTACGAAGCAACTTGCTGCAAAAGCCCCTTATTACAAGCTCAGCAAAGGACACCGGAGCACTTCCAACCGCTCCTGAAGAAAAACACGGTCACTGGTTTTCTGTTCTGTGGTTCATAAATATTTGTGTGTGATACATTCACTCACAACCCAAGATTCGCCTCTCTGTCCATGTTTCTTACTAAACATCGTGTCTCGTCTGCACTCCACGTCCATCACAGCACTAGTCACAACAGCAAAGACATGGAATCAACGTCAGTGCCCCTCGGCAATAGACAGGATAAAGAAAATGGGGGACATGCACCCCGTGGAATACTATGCAGCCAGAAAAAAGAACCAGACCGCGTCCTTTGCAGGAACATGGGTGGAGCTGGAGGCCCTTGTCTTTAGCAGACTAACGCAGGAACAGAAAACCAAATACTGTGTGTTCTCACTTATGAGTGGGGGCTAAATGATGCGGACACAGGGACATGTGGAGAGAAGAGCAGACGCGGGGGCTGTCGGAGGGCGGAGGGTGGGAGCAGGGAGAGGACCAGGAAAAGTCACGAATGAGCACTGGGCTCAACACCTGGGTGACGAGATCATCTGTGCAGCCATCCCCACGGTACACGTTTACCTACGCGACAAACCCGCACAGCCTGCACGTGGGCCCCCAACTAAAAGTAAAAGCTAAAAAATTAAAACGCAAACACGGTCTCATGAGAAGTTTCTGTTTTCTAAATGTTTAAGTTGTTAGGTTTCAATTTGTTTAATTTTCCTCCAAATGCCATCTGGAGTGTGACATCCAATGTCCCCGTGCGCTGGCTGCGGAAATTCCCGGTTTGCCTCGGTTTCCCTTCTGCCTGGAGAGTGTTGCTGGGATGGACGGGCTGCACCTGTGTCTTTCTCCAGGTGGATGAACGTTCGTGGCACGAACCCCTGCCCGGAGCAGGAAACCTGGCATTCCAGAACCCCAGCAGCCCCCAGCGCCCCGCCCCCACTTCCAGGAAGAACCGCTGTCTCCACCTGGACCCACAGGCGGCTCGCTGCTCTGCCCGGAGCTGTGCGGGCCTCGCACCCTGCCTGGCTGTGCCCGCCCCAGGCCCACGGCCACAGCTCCCTCACGGCTCCACCGTGGAGGGCAGGTGTCCCGTCTGCGTCCCGAGGGCGAAGGCTGCCATGGACGTCTCATGCCCAGAGATCCTGGAGATAAGCGCCCGTGAGGGGAGGTGCTGCCTGCTGAGGTGAGTGTGTGTCCAGCCTTTTCACCTGTAGTCAGAGGATCGAAGCACTTGTAATTCTGGATTCCCCGGAGGCCAGGGATGCTGGAGGACATCTCCACCTTTCGCTGGCCATTGGCTGCCCTGAGGAATGCCTGTCCACACACACTCGGCTACCACGTGCTGACTTCTTCCCAGGGATTGTCAGAGCTCTCAACCTATTCCAGAAACTTCTGTTCCTCAAAAATCTTCCCCCACTCCACAGCCCTCCCTCCCCCTCCACACCTCTCCCCCCACTCCACGACCTCTCCCCCCACTCACAGCCTTCCTTCCCCCTCCACACCTCTCCCCCCACTCACAGCCTTCCCTCCCCCTCCACACCTCTCCCCCCACTCCACGGCCTTCCCTCCCGCTCTGCGACATCTTTGGATGAACAGCAGCTCTCAAGTTTAAGCCGACCAGCCATCTGTTCCTTATGAGCCCCTCTGCCCACCTTCCGGTCACGGAGCTTCCTCCTGCAGCTCCTGCCTCACGGGCGGCCTCCGCCAGGCACCCCGGTCCAGGCCTGTTCCATCGGCTTCTCCGCTTCTGGCTTTGTTCATCGGCCTTCTTGTCTGCTTTGCACCAATCATACACCTACTCCCTGGAGCCGTCCAGTAAGTCTTGGTATCTGGTGATAAAGTCCTTCCACTTTATTTTTCTCAGGAACATAGATATTTTATAACAATCTTGTAACTTTCCATAGAAAAAAGCCTCCTTGGGATTTTAATGGAAATGCATGGAATCTACAGATCTGTAAATCAGTTTAAGTGGAAATCTTTATACTGTTAAGGTTTTCAAACCATAAACATAGCCTCTCTCTCCTTGATTTAGGCTTTCTTTTTTCGGTAATGTCTCCTAGATGTTTCTGTAGAAGCCCTGAAGATCTTTCATCAGATGTACTGCTAGATATTCATCTTTTGACGCGGTTGTGAATGGTGGTGCTGTTAAATGTCCATCTCCTTATGGGCTTTGCTGGTGGACGTCAGTCATGCGAAACTGTCAGGTATGCCGGGCGCGGTGGCTCAAGCCTGTAATCCCAGCACTTTGGGAGGCCGAGGCGGGTGGATCACGAGGTCGAGAGATCGAGACCATCCTGGTCAACATGGTGAAACCCCGTCTCTACTAAAAATACAAAAAATTAGCTGGGCATGGTGGCGCGTGCCTGTAATCCCAGCTACTCAGGAGGCTGAGGCAGGAGAATTGCCTGAACCCAGGAGGCGGAGGTTGCGGTGAGCCGAGATCACACCATTGCACTCCAGCCTGGGTAACAAGAGTGAAACTCCGTCTCAAAAAAAAAAAAAAAGAAAACTGTCAGGTTTGAAACGGGGTCCTGCGCATTGAACCCGCTGAGACCGGAGCCCGGGAAGGCAGTCAAGGGCGGGGCCTCCCACCTGAGTGCCTGACACCAAGAGCCACCCACAGGATGACCACAAAACCACAACCCTGCACAAAAATACCACACCACAGACAACAGCCCCACCCCGGACGGACGCCCCCTCACGTCGGTGCTGTGGCCGGGAGCACTGTCCCCCGGCCGCAGGCGGCCTCCTGGTTCTCCCTCGAAGCCCTCGTCTTCCCCGGCCTCCCCGGGCGTCCGCCTGCTCCCCTCACAGCGCCTGTGCACGAGCAAACCGTTCCTTTCCGTCTCTCCCCATCCGCTCTCTAGGTTTGACAATTACAGGGCAATTAACTTTTGCGTATTGACTTCATATCAGAATCTTTTTCTAATATTTTGCCCATTGATTTTTAAGGATATCTTCATACGAAGTCATGCCGACTGCAGGTCCCCTTCGGCGTCTGTTTTTCTTGCCTCGCCGCCTTGTGACTGGCATGGAGCTGGGTGCAGTCCCCGTGGCGGCCTCGCGGGCTCGCCGGTCGGTGGAAAGCCTTCCGCACGTGGCTCTCGGAGCCACCGAGTCTGGTGGAGACGTTCGTACAAGCTCTTTTCAGACTAAAGACGCTTCCTTCTGTTCTCAGTTTACTAAGAGTTTAAGTTTTTCACGAGCTTTACTGATCCTCAGAACCTACTCGCTTCAAGCACACGATCCAGGGGCCCTCAGGGAACTCACACCGGCGTGCATGCGACCGCCACTGCTCTCGTCATCCAAAAAAGAAGCTCCCGTTGCCCCCACCGCTCCTTGACCTTCCACTTTGTATCATGAATGATGACAAACTCCATAAAATTCTTTCCTACGTTTTTGAAGTAACTAAACATTGTTCTTCATTTCCCATGAGCTTCATGAGGTGATTACACAGTTTGGTTTTTCTTTTTGAGACAGAGCCTGGCTCTGTCACCGAGGCTGGAGTGCGGTGGCGCCATCTCAGCTCACTGCACCCTCCGCCTCCTTGGTTCAAGCGATTCTCCTGCCTCAGCCTCCAGAGTAGCTGAGATTACAGGCGCCCGCCACCACGACTGCCCTCCAGGCAGCTGCACCTCACGAGCACCTGCAGGAGTCCACAGCAGCTGAAGCTGGGGCGGGAAGGCTGGGGACCGGGTACGGGCCACCCCTCCCACGTCTGCTGGCCAAAGCCATTCCAACATCCATGCACCTGCCCCTTCAAGGGGACAGGAGGCACGGCACCCCCAAGGCTGGACGAGGAGAGCCTGAGGCATGGTCACAGGCACCCACGTGGCTGGATGGATGGCCAAGGGCCAGCCTCACCAAGGACTGGCCTCAGCCACCCCAGCCCCACACTGGCCCAGGACTGCATTTGGACATGCTGTCTGGATTCTTCCTCTCCTGGGGACAGCCCCCTCCTCCCAGCCACTGTGCCACCTCCCAGCCCCCACCCAGCCTGCTGGCAGAGGCCTCAGCTCCCAGCCAGGACCTCTAGGCCTCCAGCTGTGCCTTCAGCCCAGCAAGGCGGTTGGCCCCTGAGCTCTGCAGAGGTCTGCTTGGGCACAGCAGCCGGGTAATGAGCTGGCTGATCGGCCAGGCTCTCACTGAAGGACAGCATTTGGAAGCCACCAGGACCTTTCTGGGCCCCCAGGGCATCTCACAGGCACCAAGCCCGCAGGAGACACATGCGTGGGAATCACCTCCAGGTCCCCAGTCCCCTCTGGTGTGGAGGAATGACGTCCGGTTGGATAGGGTGGCAGGGAGGGGGCTCGCGTCAGAGGCACTGCCCCTTCAGAGCCTCTGAGACTTTTCAGGAGATGGGACAGCAGGAAGCCGGGCTTGGTCCTCCTGTGCCACCCCCATCGTCTGCTCACCACCGGCCAAGGCAGGGTCATGGTCCCCAGCGGGGAGCCAAGCAACCAGACAGGAAGTGGACCTGCTATGTCCTGGACGCCATAGCCCTCCGCCATCCCCACCTGAGAATCGTCAGCAGAGGCTCGCCCCCAGCGCCCATGTCACCCCAGCGGGGCCACGGGGCTCCTGCCTCCACCCTAGAGGAGCTATCCACCGGAGTGTGGCCATCAAACCTGAGCTATGGCCGGAGCCATCTCAGTGAAGCAGTCTCCCCTGATTCCATCCCTTCTGGAAACTTCCAGGTGCAGCGAGATGAGTGTGAGGCCGGGCTGGGCTCAGGGGAGAGGCAAGGGGGCCTGGGGATGCCCGAGGCCTGGGATGGCCTCCAGGACAGGGCAGACACCCTGAAAGCTCTGATTCCCCCCACGCCCGGCCAGAGAGAGGTGCCAGGGAATCCGATGGCTCACTGGTGGTGCCTCTCATGTCCCCCAGCACCCGGCGTCGGGCGGCAGCCGACAGGGTGGCTGTGGAGAGCCTCGTGATCGCCCATCAGTAACCTTTGTTCTGAACTGGCTGCTTCGTTTCCATGGAGGAGCAGGGTTTGTAAGGCCCGAGTTACTGAGCAGGAGCTTCCAAAGTCACGAGACCCCACGGCCTCCCGCCTCCCCAGGCCCGGAGCTAAACCCACAGAGTCAGCTCTGCCTCTGACGTTTGTCCTGGTCACCCTCACCGCTGCCCCTGCCTCTGCCTTTGTCTTCCAGGGAAGGGGGAGCAGCGTGCCTCCTGCCCAGGGTGTCGGGGAGACAGACTGCAAGACACAGAGACAGACAGGATTCAGAGAGAGACAGAGACAGAGGGCAGAGAGAGAGAGAAGGCGGGCAGAGGAGAGGAGAGAGAACAGAAGGAAGAGAAGGGGCCAGCGCCCGCAGCACTCATGGGTGCTCCATGCTGGGGCCAGGACACTCCCGGAACAGGCCGTGCTGCAGGTGCTCAGGGCCGGGGTGGGAATTCCCAGGACAGCGGTGCGTGTGGCGTTCTGGGCACCGACCCGCCTTGGAGGGACGCTGGCCTTGCAGTGGCACTGCCCCTCCCCCACGGACTCCGCCTTCCTGCTGTGTTTACTGCTGGGTTATCAGGAGAGCCAGTGCTTACCCAAGCGTGGATGGATCGTTGCGGAAATGAGCCAGAGGTAGGCTGGCACGGGCTGCGGCTCCACTTTCCTCTGAGTCACCAGAACAGCTGAGCCTCAAAGCTCAGCAGTGGCAGCGGAAGCAGAGACGGGCTGTGATCTCCTTCCACCGAGCGTGTCCGATGGCGCCCTGGCTGTCCTGAGTGGAGAAGGGTCCAGGGAGGCTGCCCGGCCAGAGCCCTGGGCCTGGATGTGGCCAGGTTGATGCTTGTGGCCTGGAGGCCTGAGGGGCCAGAGCCATGCCTGGAAGCCACGGGACCATCCATGGAACCCCTCTGCTCTACGGCACACAGCTGGGAAAAGTGAAGGGACACCCACAGTTATTGTCAGAGAAATAACAGTAGTGTACATGTGTGTTTTTGTAACTTTGGGGATTATAAAATAACACAGTTTTGTAACATATTTGGAAAATGCAGAACACGGAGAGGACAGGCATCCTCATTTCACCGTCCATGGGCGAGAAACAGCCAGTTCAGCATTTTCCACCCTGACACGTGCATGTGCACACACATATTACATGTACGTGCCAACCCCACCCTGACACGTGCACACGCATATTACACGTACATGCCAATACCACCTTGACACGTGCACACGCAGATTACACGTATGTGCCAACTCCACCCTGACATGTGCACACGCATATTACATGTATGTGCCGACACCACCCTGACACGTGCACATGCATATTACACACACATGCCAACTCCACCCTGACACGTGCACACGCATATTACATGTATGTGCCAACACCACCCTGACACATGCACATGCATATTACACGCACATGCCAACTCCACCCTGACACATGCACACACATATTACATGTACGTGCCAACTCCACCCTGACACGTGCACACGCATATTACATGTACGTGCCAACACCACCCTGACACGTGCACATGCATATTACACGCACATGCCAACTCCACCCTGACACGTGCACACGCATATTACATGTACGTGCCAACTCCACCCTGACACGTGCACACACATATTACATGTATGTGCCAACACCACCCTGACAGGTACACACACATATTACACGCATGTGCCAACTCCACCCTGAGACGTGCACATGCATATTACACGTATGTGCCAACTCCACCCTGACACGTACACGTGCACATGCATATTACACGCACGTGCCAACTCCACCCTGACACATGCACACGCATATTACATGCACGTGCCAACTCCACCCTGACACATGCACACGCATATTACACGTATGTGCCAACTCCACCCTGACATGTGCACACACATATCACACGTACATGCCAACCCCACCCTGACATGTGCACACACATATCACACGTACATGCCAACTCCACCCTGGCATGTGCACACACACATTACACGTACCTGCCAACTCCACCCTGACACGTGCACATGCATATCACACATACGTGCCAACTCCATTCTGGCACATGCACATGCCTATTATACGTATGTGCCAACTCCACCCTGACATGCGTATTAGACATATGTGCCAATGCACGTTCCCAGGTGGTGCACTTTGCACCCCGAGTTTCTTGCAGGGTGCACGGCCCTGCCTGCAGATGCGTCTGGCTGATTTCTCTGTTTTCTGTGGTTGAACGCTCCACAACGCTCCAGTTTACAAACACAGCTGCAATAAACATCTTAGTTCCAAAGCCTCCCCATCTGTGAACTCCTGGGCAGAATCTTCTAGAAGTAGAGCCCTCTCCCAGCTGAGGCACATGGGGTGGGTGGAGAGGGGCGCTGTGCAGTCAGACTCTGGGGTGAACCCTGTCCTGACCTTCCGGAAGGTGAGCTCCCACCCGAGCAGTCCCTACGCCTGACTCCCTGCCCCTCCTGCTGCCGGCACCTGGACACAGCCGGTGTCCCTCCGTGAGCTGGGTCCACGTCAGGGCCAGGCTCCTGGGGAGGTGAAGAGCCAGGTGAGAGGGGAGTCCCCCTGTGGGAGCAGAGCAGGAGCTGGAGGAGGCTCAGATGGGGGTGGCACCCACAGGAGGCAGAGGCCAGGCGCAGGGACCCGCAGGGCATGGGGCTGACATGGGAGCAGGAGGCTGCAGGGTTGGTCGTGGAGTCTCAACCCTGGGGAAGCAGCCTAGAGCCTCTGGCTTGCCCGTGGCAAGGCAGAGTGACCACCTGAGCCCCGGGGGTGCTGGGTTGACAAGGAAGGAGCCTGCTGAGGTGATGTGCTCTCAGCCAGGACGAAGAGCGAGGGCCGGGGAGCCTGGCAGCCGGCATCCACATGCTTCCCACCAAGCCACGGGGCCAACTCGCCACATGCAGCCATCTTGACCGTTTTTGACCACGGATCTGATAGAAATCAGTCCAGAACTTAGGGAAAGTGTGTAGAATTGCAGCGCTGGACCAGCAGGGACTCAGACAGGAGGGGGCGGCCCCATCCCGCTCAGCAGGCAGGGAGCAGGTGTGGCTGCCGGGAGGAGAGGGGAGCCTCCGCCTGGACCCTGGACGCCTCCGGGTCAATCGGGCTTAGCACCGGGCGTGACATGCTCTCTGCAGGAGACAGTGGGATCTGGGGACAGGTGCACCCCTCAGCACGGAGGAGGTTCACCTCCTTAGACACAGATGTGGTGAGAAGTCATGTGGTTCTCGAGTTCCAGCCACGTTTGAGGCAGTTTCTGGAAATCTTTGTTCAAATGCAGCTTTGAGAGGAAGTGCTGTCTAAAACAAATACACACAAATTTGTTGAAGGCCCCGGGCCCAGGGATGTGGGGGAGGAGCCCTTCCCACGGCCCCTCCAGGCACTCCATGCACCTGGTGACAAGGGCTGGGCCAGCCCTCATTCTACAGATGGGGAAACTGAGTCCTGGGGACACAGAGACCACTCAGGCTGGAGGCCAAGGGTGCACCAGACCCCAGGCCTCCTTCCCATAAGCCAGCCCAGCCCGAGGGCCCTGCTCACCTAACAGCCCCACTGGCCTCTCCCGGGGAGCTGCCCCTTCCAGCTGGCCCCAGCACCCACACCCGGCCAGTCAGTAAATGAACCTAGATCTTCAAACTAGGAGCTTAGTAGCCCTTGGACTCCATGGCCCAGAACAAACGTCCTGGGATGTGGGCACAGCGTTCCTGGGTCCCAGAGAGGAGGGGTAGTCCTCAGTCCGTCCACCTGACCCCAGGGCATGTAGGGGTCCCTGGTGCAGGGGAGCCGTGGGTGCCAGTTCCAGCCCCAGGAGGTGCTGAGTTGAGTTTGTGGATGGGACAGAAGCGGCATCCAAGGCCTGACCTCGAAGAACTCGGGGTGTCCCTGAGCTCCTCCAAGCACCTCCAGAATCTTGTAAAATGGTTTCTAAGCAACGGTTCATGATCAACAGCAGCCCGGGAGGTGTCTTCTCAGTGGCCTGCGCTTTCCCAAGGAGCACCCGGGCCGAGCAGGCTCAGCCTCTGTGCAACATGTCGGGAGCCCTGCCTGTCTGGCCCCTGAGCCCACGCGGGGGTCCCCCGGCGGCCATCATCCCCATGTGAGTCTGCCCTCTGAGGCCTCCAGACACCCCTGTCCCTCCTTCCAGGCCCTTCCCCAGCACCCCGGTGCGCCTCCTGCCCTGCCGCAGGGCCGTGTGTGCCCAGCCCTCCATCATCCCCATTCCCTGACGGGCAGAACCCTTGGTGGCCCGGGCTGGGCTTGCCCACAGCTCTCCAGCCCCCCCAGCCTGTCGGGAGCCCAGGGCTGCACCTGGGGCGGGGACAGGGGATCCCCATTTAGCAGCCCTGACGGAAGCCTTAGGTGGAGGTGGAGCACACACAGCCGGTCGGAGGGGGCTGCTGCCCTGGAGGGAGCTGGGGAGCACAGGGCTTCCCTTGGCTCTCCTGCTTCCCCCTTGCGCCCCTTCCTGCCTCTCCCTCACCCCCCGCCACAGCCCCTGAAGGAATCTCAGAGCTTGAAAACCAAGCAAGGAGGAGCCTTCTCGTTACCCAGAGGCTGCTGGCCTGCCGTTTCCTGCCTCTGCCCAGACCTGGCCATGGAGCCATCTGCTCTCCCCATCTTCCCTGGGGCCGGCCCTACTGTCCCCCAGGCCTTGCTGAGTGCAGTGCCACGTGCTGGCTGCTGGGTTCTGGGTGCTGGCTTCTGGGTGCTGGGTGCCGGGTGCTAGGTGCTGGGTGCTAGGTGCTGGGTGCTGGGTACCAGGTACTGGATGTTGCATGTGGTTTGCCATCTTCCTGCCCCACGCCCATCTGGGACTCCTGAGGATTTGTCCTCCCGCCAGGTGAGGGGCGTCCCCAGCCCAGCATCTGTGCATCTGGGGTCCCCACCCTGGCCTCAGAGCTGGCCTTGGGGTCATTACGAAGCAGCACCATTGATGACAGAGGACTCCCGGGAACAAAGCCTGCCTTGTTTACAGAGCCCGTGCTGTTGCCGAGAGCAGGAGCCCCATTAACACTTTTGTCTCTGCCCCTTCTGCCGGTCCATTGACCTTCACGGCCAGCGATGCGCTGTGCAGCTGTATTTTGAAATGGAAGTGCTTCCAGGGAAACCTCATTTGGGGGAACATTTTTGTCAGGTGAGTGAAGCTCAGAGTTCTCCAGCAGCGATCGTGCTGCGGACGGTTTTCTGTGTGCCCAAGGCCCCCCGGGCACCCTCGCCGGCAGCAGCTGTCCGGGGGAGCTCCTGCGCACTCTCCACTATCGCAGATGTTAAAATGTAACTCCCCTTCGCTCTCCCTCAGCCAACAGCAGCGCGGCGGAGCAAAGGTGAACCCGGTGGTGTTGATAAGCCTCCCCGGGCGCCTGCTCGATCCGCCGCCGCTGAGGGGTGGGCCATGGGATGAGGCAAGGCCTGGACACCCTTCACTGGGGCAGCGGGGGCGGGGGAGCGCCCTGGCCTTGAGTCCCCGAGTCCCTGACCCTGATGCCCCCTCAGCAGGGTTCTCAGGTGCATCTGCCGAGCGTGCTGAGGGGACCTGAGAGGGAGGGGTCGGGAGGGACGCTGAGGCGGGACCCCACCTCTGCACACAGTGCCAGGGCCTCCCTCGAAGCCCACTCGAGGTGAGGTCGCCGCAGCAGTCAGAGGACACGCAGGACGGGGGCTCCTGGGTGGGAAACAGGCCAACCTCATGGGTGCCCGGGGCTGGGCTCCGTGGCTCACACCTGTAGTCCCAGCACTTTGGGGGGCCCAGATGGGTGGATCATGAGGTCAAGACCATCCTGGCCAACATAGGGAAACCCCCGTCTCTACTGAAAACACAAAAAATCCGAGTCATGGCACCAAAAGATAAAAATATTTTTTTAAAATACAAAAATTAGCTGGGCACGGTGTTGCGTGCCTGTGGTCCTGGAAGATACCTGGGAATCTGAAGCAGGAGGGTTGCTTGAACCTGGGAGGCAGAAGTTGCAGCGACAGAGCGAGACTCCGTCTCAAAAAAGAAAAGACGATTCAGCAAAAGGAACGAGAAAGAGAAGAGAAGGCGCTCTGGGCAGACTCCGGCCCGGGCACGGAAGTGCAGGGTTTTGCTAGCAGGCTTTGCTGGACACTCGGAAGAGCCAGGCTGGGCGTGGGCTGTGAAGGGTGGCCAAGGTCCAGGGCTCAGGGTCACTGCCGGGGAGATCCCGGGGCAGCACGGAGCCTCTGGCCCTGAGTCCCAGAGTCCCTGACCCTCATGCCCCCTCAGCAGGGTTTCCGTGTGAGGAGCCCAGCAGCTGGCGTGGATGGCGGATGGGCACGTGCCAGGGCCCAGAGGAAGGAGGGGCTGAGGGTCAGAGGTCGCGGGAGACAGAAGGGAATGGGGGGACCCTCTCCCAAGGCCGTGGGGTGGGGGAGAAGCAGTGCCTTCGGGCCTGTCCTGATGCTCCTCCGGGGTCGGCCCAGAGTGGCAGCAGCCCCTCCCTCGTCCCTTCCCCTCCACCACCGGGCACGGGCGTGGCCTTCTCTCCCTGGGCCCGGGACCTGTGTGGGGCCAGCCCTCAAAGCGCTGTCCCTTCAGGCTCACCTGGGCCCAGGGCGAGGCTCGACCCCACGGTGGACCCTGAGTCACCACAGCTTCTGTGCCCAGCTCGGGAACAGAGCAGCCTCAAGGCCAGGAGCCGGGAGGGGCGCAGCGTCTCCAGCCCCGGCCGCCACGCCACTGCTCCTCCCCTTTGGGTGCTGGCAGACAGCAAGCGCGGCGTCTGAAGCATTGAGAAGACAAGGGCCCCCTCTTTTCTAGAAGGCCCCAGAGGCTTCCACGAGCAGGCACAGGGGTCGGGAAAATCCCAGGGATGCTTCAGGGGATCCGAGGACCAGGAGATTTTCAGGGGCCTCACCGCTCCGAGGCCCGGGCTCCTGGGAAGCCTCAGAGGCGAAGGGGGTCCTTTTGGGCATGCTCCCCTAGTGCCAGCGGGGTGACCCCGGGTCTGGCCGGAGAAGCCACTGCCCTGTCTGGCGGTCGTCATGCCCGGCGCGGCATTTCCGAAGGAGGGAAGGAGTGAGACTCAGCAGCCGGACGCCCCGTGGAGCCCCCCCGCAGCCTGAGCACGCGGGAGCTGGAGACGGGGCCTCACACCGGCCTGGCTTGGGACCATCACGAGGGCTGGCGGGGGGAGGCATGAGGGGCAGATGTGGAGGGGCTGCGAGGGCCCCAGTGGGTGGGTGGAGGGCGGGGAACAGCCAGGGAAGTGTGGGCTCCTGGGGGAGTCAGAGGTGGAGGCTGGTGCCTGCAGCTGGGAGAACGTGGGCTCTGGGGACACAGGGCCTGAGACTCAGGCACTCCAGCCATTCCTGTGACAAGCTCCATGGAGGAAGAACCAGGCACCCAGGTGCATGGCCATGAGGCCCCCACCCCACAGGGGACCCAGAGGCACAGGCTCCAGGCACCAGTGGAAAGGGCCCTGCTCCCTGCCCCTGCCAGGGGCACATCAGGCTTCACTGAGACGGCCCCGGGGACACTGGGAGCTTTCTGTGAGTGCTCAGTGCTGGCGTCCCGAAGGCATGGCACCGGCTCTCCTTACAGCCAGGCTGGCAGCCAAGGCCTTGGGCTGAGTCTCAGGACCAGACGGGCGGCTCTGGAGAGGACCCCCAGTCCAGGGTGAGGGGCAGTCCTGCCAGTGGGCGTCTCCACCCCCTCACCTTTCCCCGAGTCCGGCTTCCTTGGGTCCAGTGGTCGGGGCCTTGGAGAGGCCGGCGGGGCCCGTGGGGGCTGAGGTTCGTCCCTGCGGCCTCAGCTCCTCGCCCAGTCCTCTTTGCTGCTGGGTGCGGCAGCAAGTCCCAGTGTCCCTGGAAACCTGTGTCCTGGCGGGGGCCCAGGCAGCGCCAGCTTACAGGGGACACACTGCTCACAGGCAGACCTAGAGGGGGTGCACCGTCCCCCCGAGCTCAGCCAGGCATCAACGCAGGGTCACCGCCGACTCTGGTGGCACTTATATGGGGCTGGCCCTGGGCTGCCACTTCCCATGGGACTGCCGGGGGCTGAATGTGGATGACGTGACTTATAGCTGGGTGCCCCCACCCTGACCACAGGTGCCACGCGAGGGGAGCTGCATTCTCTTCTGGATTCTAACTCCACAAGTACAGACAAGAGCTGCCATAGTTAGAAATAAAACTTTTTTCTAACAACAAAATAATATAGTTTAATATAGAAAAGGTGGAAAATGGGGTCCATGGGATGATATTCAGACGAGAGGGGCAGCGCCGACCCCAGAGCGCAGCCTTGCGCTCCTGATGCTGGTGCACCTGGACGAGGCCCGGGGCCCCTCTGTGTCAGATGTGGAGAGGACCCCGCATTGCACAGAGCAAGCGTCTGGTCAGGGCCTCGGGCCAGGCTGCCTGGAGCGAGATGACTGGCCTGGACCCCAGGGACTCACTCTGATGAACCCCCCGGGCCCTGGCAGGAGCAGCCCCCTGGGAACGTGGGGACAGCTCCTTCTGTCTGATGCTCCGGCCTGGACGCAGGAACTCCACCCCACAGGCCCTGACTGCCTCTCCTGCCGTCCCGAGGCCCCAGGGAAAGCCCGGCTCTAGGCATGGGGGTGGGTGCACAAAGATGGTGCGTGGAGGTGGGTGAGGCAGGACGGGCACTCCAGGCGCAGAACCCGGGGTGCTTCCCGCCCCTCCCAGGCCTCACCCTGCCCCCTCCGTCAGCAGCAGCAGGTTTGGGTCAGGGCCTTCCTCAGCACCCACCGCATATCCTGGTGATAGTTTAAGCAGATCGCACACGACATGGCCCACTAAAAACACGGTCTTGCCTCGGGAAAGCTTCTTTTTGAGTTTGGTCCACATGCTGATTTCACGCTCTGTTCAGGGGTGAATGTTAAATCTCTACTTAACTGCGTGAGACGCAGCCTACTGGGTGTGGCTGGCAGAAACGTGAAGCCACAGTGGAGGCCTGGATGAGACAGCTCATCTTCCAAATCTGAGTGTGTCCTTGGGGCCAGCCAGGCAGCCAGGGAGAAGGCAGAGACCAGAGGGAGCCCAGGTGCCCGCTGTTTTAGCTTCCCAATCCCAGCCTCCAATCCCAGCCTCCCAATCCCAGTCTCCCAATCCCAGCCTCCAATCCCAGCCTCCCAATCCCAGCCTCCAATCCCAGCCTCCAATCCCAACCTCCAATCCCAGCCTCCAACCCCAGCCTCCCAATCCCAGCCTCCAATCCCAGCCTCCCAATCTCAGCCTCCAATCCCAGCCTCCAATCCCAACCTCCAATCCCAGCCTCCAATCCCAGCCTCCCAATCCCAGCCTCCAATCCCAGCCTCCCAATCCCAGCCTCTCTGATCCCAGCCTCCCCCAAAGCCCAGACTGCATGAATCCCAGCCTCTGAGGTGGGAATCGTTAGTATCCTTACTCCATGGAGAAGAAAGCTGGGCCTGGTGAGTTTGATGGCCTGTCCGGTGGTGTAGGGGAGGGACCGGCCTCTGAGGCTGCTTCTGCCCGTCTCACCAGCTGCAGGCTCCGGGGTCACTTGCCTTTCGCCCATGTTCTTTGCAAGCATCCTGCTGCTCCAGAAGCTCCGGAGCCACTGGCGTTGAGGAGCGTTGGCACGGGTTGGGGGGGCGAGTGTGGCACGGGACAGAGCCGCTCCGGGGCTGGTGGGCGCTGTTGCCAACCTGAGCGTCCCTCGATGTTCCTGGTCCTGCCGGCCACCCAGCTTCTCTGGAGTCAGGCATGGCCACAGAAAAATGTTCAGGTCAGTGACAGGTGAGCAAAAGTGTGAATACAACCTGCAGGAGTTTTCTTAAAGGAAGGAACAGGCCCTTCTCCTCTCCATGTCTGCTTCTGGCTGCCTGGGAGGCACTTGTGAGGGCTGGAGCCCGAGCAGCCACCTTGGGCTGTCGGGAGGAAGCCTGTGCTGCAATGGTGACTCGGTGACTCGCCAAGACTCCCGGAGCCTGTGTTGTCGACTCCCGGTGCCCTATGCCAGCCCCGGGCCCCTTCGTGGGCATTCTTAGTGTGGGAGAAAAATCAGCCGTGGGTGGGGGACGGGGTGGGATGGAACTGGGAGCCCGGTTCCCCCAGCTGAGCCCGGTGACCGTCGCTCGGGGCGCTCTGTCGTCAGCAGCGTGTGGGTGGACCGGCAGAGGGCACTCACATCCCGAGGGAGAATCGCGCCCGGGCCGCTCCACGCCAGAAGACCCGCCCCAGCGAGTCAGTCCGCAAATCCCGGCTCTCACGGGACCCCTGGAGGTGAAGGCGTCGAGAATCCACAAACAGGGGTTCGAGCTGCCCTCAGACTTCGCGGCGGGGACTATGGAGACAGTGAGCCCTGGGGTTGGAGGTGGGAGCGCAAACCTCAGGGCCCTTTCTGGGGACCCGGGCTTTGTGTGGGCTGTCCTGGGAGGGACCCTGGAGCCGAGTCACTGCCAGCCACCTTCCGTCTAACGCACTCAGCGCAGTGTCCTCTGAAAAATAAAAGGTTTGGACATAACAGGCTGCAGGGTCTGGTTCCAGTTTGAAATTTTTAACAAGCAGCCCCACCTCACCCCCGTTCCGACGTCACCGAGGACCTTCCGGAGATGACGTTCAGCCTCTGCTGGAGTCACGGCCGAGGAGCCCTGAGGGCTGGGGGCCTGGTGGGCTCAGGCTGGAGGGGACCCGGCCCTCCAGAGTCCTGAGGACCCCAGATTGGGCAAGGCCACCAGGGCAGGCTCTGGGTTCCTTTCCGGGGGTCTCTGGCGCCATCCACCCCTGAGCCCTATGGAGGAGTGACCAGGAGACCTCCAGTGAGACCCGCAGCCCTGCCCTGGGGGAGCGGCCTCCACCCCGCAGGACAGAGAGACCCGCCGGGTCTGGGTCCAGCCAGGGCATCCTGGGGTCGGGGCCCGGCGGCCCCCGCCTGCACGTTTTCCGGTCCTGCCTCGGCGGGTGTTTTCGTAAAGCGCCGGGAGGCTGATTTCGTCTCTCCTGGCCACTCACACTTGTGGCTCCTTCAACAGCCCGTCATAGTCAAAGTGCAGAGGAGCCTGGCGCCTTCCTCGGCCCTGGCCTTCCCTTTCCCAGTATCATACACATCTCAGCAAGAATTTTAATACAGGAAATTTCTGCTCAGATGGGTTCCAGAGAGTTACCCACCTGGCCCCCGAGCTGCTGTGGGGGAGGGTCTCAGGGGAGGCGCCAGTGAGGGCTGCCGCCGGCCACAGGGAAGGACTGAGCGTGGCGGGAAAACGCAGGTCGGGGAACAGCTCTTGGTTTCAACATTTAATTTATCATGTATATTTCTACTTGAGACGCGGTATCGCTCTGTCACCCAGACTGGAGTGCAGTGGCACAGCTGGTCTCACTGCAGCCTCTACTTCCTCCCACCTCAACCTCCGGAGCAGCTGAGACTACAGGCTTGGGCTGCTGTGCCTGGCTACATTTTGTTAGTTTTTTTGTAGAGATGGGGTCTCACTCTGTTGTCCAGGCTGGTCTTGAACTCTTGGCCTCAAGTGATCCTCAAGCTGCCTCAGCTTCCCAAAGTACAGGAATTACAGACATGAGCCACTGTACTAGGCCCAAGGAGTGGCTTTCATGTCCCTCTCTGTCCCCACCCCGATTCAAGGTGACTTAAACAGATACTGTTTAAAAAGTGAGAACATTGGGACAATTGAGAAATCAGGGGAGCAGACTTTTCACCGAATAGTGCAGGAACCGCTGGACGTGTATGTGCAAAAAAAAAAAAAAAAAATCTAGACACAAACCTCACACTTTTCACAAAAATGGACTCAAAATGGATCACAGACCTAAATATAAAATGCAAAACCAGCCCAGCACAGTGGCTCACACCTGTGATCCCAGCACGTTGGGAGGCCAAGGTGGGTGGATTATCTGAGTTCAGGAGATCGAGACCAGCCTAGCCAACATGGCGAAACCCTGTCTCTACTAAAAAATACAAAAATTAGCCAGGCGTGGTGGCAGGCACCTGTAATCCCAGCTACTCTGGAGGCCGAGGCAGGAGAATCGCTTGAACCTGAGAGGCGGAGGTTGCCGTGAGCCGAGATTGCTCTATACACTCCAGACTGGGCAAGAAGAGTGAAACTCTGTCTCAAAAAATAAAATAAAATAAAATAAAATGCAAAACCATGAAACTCCTAGAAGAGTTCAAAGAAGATCTGGATGGCCTTGGATGCGGCGTTGCCTTTTTAGATACAACACCAAAGTCACGATCTGTGCAAAGAACTGATCCGCTAGGCTTCATCAAAATTAAAAATTTTTGTTTGGTGAAAGACACAGTCAAGAGAATGAGAAGACAAGCCACAGACTGGGAGAAAAGTATTTCCAAAGACGTTCTGATTAACGAGAGTTATACAAAATATCCAAAGAACTCTAAAAACTCAACAATGAGAAAGTAGGTCGGTGGCAGTGGCTCATGCCTGTGATCCCAGAACTTTGGGAAACTGAGGCGGGCGGATCACCTGAAGTCAGGAGTTCGAGACCAGCCTGGCCAACATGGCACAATCCCATCTCTACTAAAAATACAAAAATTACCCCGGTGTGGTGGCGCATGCCTGTAGTCCCAGCTACTCAGGAGGCTGAGGCAGGAGAATCACTTGAACCTGGGAGGTGGAAGTTGCAGTGAGCTGAGATCACACCACTGTACTCCAGCCTGGGTGACAGAACGAGACTCCAACTCAAAAAAAGAAAATAAATAATCTGATTTAGAAACAGGCAAAAGGACCTGACCAGATACCTCAGCAAAGATGCGTCAGTGGCAAACAGTTGTCTGCGGAGATGCCCCACATCACAGGGCCTCAGGGAAATGCAAGTTCAGACCACACTGAGGCTAGGCGCGAGGCTCACGCCTGGAATCCCAGCACGGCGGGAGGCTGAGGCGGGAGGATCACCTGAGGCCAGGGGTTCGAGACTAGCCTGGGCAATACAGCAAGACCTCAGATCTAAAAAACTTAAAACTCAAAAAATTTTAAAATAACTAACAAATAAAAACAACACTGAGATACCATTACACACCCATCCAAGACACTGGCATGGCCAAATGCTGGCGAGGGCGTGGGGCAGGGAACTCTCGCTCACGGTGGTACCGATGCAGAAGGCACAGCCACTGTGGAAGCTGGTGTGGCAGCTCCTTAAAGAACTAGACACGCTCCCACCATGGGACCCACCGTCATGCTCCCTGGCATTTACCCCGATGATCAAAAACCTGTGTCCACACAAACGCTGGTGCGCAGACAGCACAGGGCTGGCAGCTTTCCTCACCACTGCCAAAACGTGGAAGCCACCGACACCCGTACTGTGCCACGGCAGACGGTGAGATGTCTCAATACTCAACACTAAAGAGAACTGAGTGAGCTATTTCAGCACTCGCCACTAAAGAGAAGTGAGTGAGATGTTTTAAGACTCAACGCTAAGAAGAAAAGAGCCAGCAAGCCACGACGAGACGTGGCAGAACCCGTGTGTGTATTACCGGGTGACAGAAGCGTCTCTTCAGGCCACACACGGCGGTCTCAGCTGCATGACAGTCTGGACAAGGTGAAAAGATCAATGGTTCCGAGGGCTGAGGGAAGGAGGGGTGAGCGGGTGAAGGACTTTAGACGTCCCGCTGCTCGATATGAGACTCAACGGTGAGTCCACGTTATTGTCACCTGTAGAGTGTGCCACACCAAGAGTGACCCTCGTGAGGACCCGGGGCTCTGGGTGATGATGAAGGGTCAGTGTGGGTTCATCGCTGTACCACGTACACCGCTCCGGAGGGGTTGCAGATGATGGGGGAGGCGGGGTGTGTGTCAGGCGGAGGGGCAGGGGGCGTGGAAAATCTCTACCTTCCACTCAATTATGCTGTGAACCTAAAATTGCTCTAAAAAATAAAGTCTGTTTTTAAAATTGGGGAAGAACATGAGATAAAGGCACATTTTATTTTATTTTAGCGACAGAGTCCGGAGGCTGGAGTGCAGTGGTGCGATCTTGGCTCACTGCAACCTCTGCCTCCCAGATTCAAGCAATTCTGCCCTCAGCCTCCCCAGTGGCTGGGATTACAGGTGTCCACCACCACACTCAGATAACTTCTATTTTAGTAGAAACAGGGTTTCACCATGTTGGCCAGGCTGGTCTCGAACTCCTGACCTCAAGTGATCTGCCCACCTCGGCCTCCCAAATTGCTGGGATTACAGACGTGAGCTGCTGCGCCCAGCCAAAGGCACTTACTTTGAATATACACATGATCTGGGTTCTATATTCCATTTCAAAATGTGTTTTAGTTTCCTTATGCATAAAACATCAGCAAATGTAAAGTCACGTGAGCACAGTGTCAGGCATCTACCTTGGATAGCCACACAGTGGGTCTACCTCCAGCCAACTGCAGGAGTGGGCCTTGCAGGAGGGGCTCGTGGGGGCCGCCCCTCACACCGCCGTCTCCGGCCACTCCCTCCCCCCTTGGCATCCCTCACGCCCTTTCCAGACACGTGTGGACGTCAGGGGTCTTCATCGTCGCGACATTCATCAGGTGTTTGGGGCTGTCTAGGTGCTGGGGCTACCGCTGAAACCTCACAGCTGCCACCCTGCTGCTATCACTATTGACGATTGGCATGTTGAGAAAATTGGGCACCCACTGCCAGAGCGGCAGTCAGGGTTCAGCCAGCTGGGCTCCAGAGCTCCCAACGCCAACCGTCAGACCATGTGGCACATCCTCAGATACTAAGTGTCCGGCTGGATAAAAATCAAGACTAATTTCTCGCAGCACTGGGAGCTTCCCCACGCACCATCTCTGGGCTGACGCAACGGGGTCATGGAAATAGATCCCGCGTGTTGTAAGTGGCCCGGCCTGACGGTCAGGGCTGCACACCGGGCCGCTGGGCTGCGGCTGGGTGGCGGTCGTTTCAGGAGGTTGTGACATGGGGTCCTCGGGGGGCACAGGTGTTGGGATCCTTATGACCTGGAGGATCATGGTTTTTCAGGAAGACCAAGGCCTCCGTGTCAGGGCCAGCCTGAGAGGGGGGTTGGGGAACTGAGCCCAACACCAACAAGCTGGGAAGCAGGCAAGTTATCGCTGGCTCTGTGCCTCAGTTTACTCATCTGTCCATTGTAGTAACGCTAGTGTTTTTAAGGATTCTGCAAAAATCACATCATGCATATGAAATGCTTGTAGGCTCCTGGCCTGGGCAGTGCTGAGCAGAGGTGGCTGTTGTTCTGTTTCAGCAGCTGAATGCCAAAAATACAGAGAAGCCAGTGCAGCGTGGAGGTGGGTGTGGGTGCTGGGTGGAGTCTGGTGAGCTGCTGGGTGGAGGTGGGTGTGGGTGCAGCGTGGAGGCCAGTGTGGGTGCTGGGTGGAGTCTGGTGTGGGTGCTGGGTGGGGCGGGTGTGGGTGAGGTGTGGAGACGGGTGTGGGTGCAGTGTGGAGTCAGGTGTGGGTGCTGGGTGGGGGCGGATGTGGGTGCAGTGTGGAGGTGGGTGTGGGTGCTGGGTGGGGGCGGGTGTGGGTGAAGTGTGGAGTCGGGTGTGGGTGAGGGGTGGAGGTGGGTGTGGGTGCTGGGTGGGCGGGTGTGGGTGCAGCGTGGGCGCGGGTGTGGGTGCTGGGGGGAGGTGGGTGTGGGTGAGGTGTGGAGTCGGGTGTGGGTGAGGGGTGGAGGTGGGTGTGGGTGCTGGGTCAGGGCAGTGTGGAGGCGGGTGTGGGTGAGGTGTGGAGTCGGGTGTGGGTTCTGGGTGGAGGCGGGTGTGGGTTCTGGGTGGAGGCGGGTGTGGGTGAGGGGTGGGGGCGGGTGTGGGTGAGGGGTGGAGGTGGGTGTGGGTGAGGGGTGGAGGCGGGTGTGGGTGTTGTGTGGGGGCGGGTGTGGGTGAGGGGTGGAGGCGGGTGTGGGTGTTGTGGGGGGGCGGGTGTGGGCGAGGGGTGGAGGTGGGTGTGGGTGAGGGGTGGAGGTGGATCTGCCTTATGAAATGGGTAGGGGCCCCACGCATGGGAAATGGCACAGGCATTTGGAAGAGTGTTTAGCACAGGCGTCCCCAAACTTTTTACACAGGGGGCCAGTTCACTGTCCCTCAGACCGTCGGAGGGCCGCCACATACTGTGCTCCTCTCACTGACCACCAATGAAAGAGGTGCCTCTTCCTGAAGTGCAGCGGGGGGCCGGATAAATGGCCTCAGGGGGCCGCAGTTTGGGGACACCTGGTTTAGCACTTTTTCAAGAAATAAAACTACCCTGAATGACGGTAAAAATGAAGAAAAAAAAAAAGAAATGAAACAGCCCTCCACTCTGTGACCCAGCCCCTCCTCCCAGGTGTTTACCAGAGAGAAATGGACACACATCTGCCAGAAGCAGGCTCAGGAAGGTTTGCAGCTGCTGTGTTTCCATATTTTAATTGCCCCAAACTGGAGACGACAGAGTCCAGGCTCAGGAGCGTGCCTGGCAGCTGCGGCCCGTCCATGCTGCGGAGCGCTGTTCAGCACCAGGGGAAGGGGCTGTGGGCAGAGCTGCAGACACCTCAACACGTCAGGCCCACAGCGGGTGAGGGGAGGGCAAGGCAGGCGGGGGCCCGGGGCTGTGGGCTCCACAGCAGACAAAGCACTCCTGGGGCAGAGACGGCCAGGCCAGTGTTACCCCTGGGTGAGGGCCGACAGTAAAGCCGGGACAGAGCTTTCTGGGTGGTGCTGACACAGGTGGACGCAGCTGTCTACACGGAGCCCACATCCCCCGCCACCAGCGTCTGTGCTGGAGCCTCGGCTTGCAGGCAGTTTGTCCCCAGGATGGTGCCCAGTCACCACGCACAGGACATTTCTGACCAAAAGTTCTGCTTTTGCCATAAATTGCACCCTGACCACACCTGCCCGTTCTGAAAGCACCTGGTGCCCAGGTGTGTCCATCCCCAGCTGCATTTCCTGAGCAGGAAATTTGCAGGAGTTTGTATCGGGAAGGGTGGGGCTAAGACTGTGGGGTGGCGGGAGCCACAAGAGCTCTGCAACACTCAGGGTTTTGCCGGGTCGTGAGGAGCGTGCTAGGCAGAGGGAGGCCCTTGTGGAGAAAGAAGGAGGCACCTGACTCACGAAGGTATTTAGCGTCTCGTCATCATCACCCTCTGGACCGTAAGTGGAGGCACACGTGCTGAAAGCAGCAACAGAAGACAGAGGCTGTGTGGCTCAGACGTCTGGGCAGGCAGGGCTGGCCAGGAAGCTGGAGGCAGGACCGGCCATGGCCTCCCTGCAAGTCTGCGTTGTTTCTCCCCTGACGCCGGTGACCTGGCGCTCCCCTTGCCTGAACACCGTCTGGCTCCCCTTGACTGCTCCGAACCCATGGCATCACCTGATGGGCAGGTGCTTCCCCCGTGCCTCCTCTCCCTGCACTACCCACCCCCTGACCTTCCCTGGGCTCCCCACGAACCCCTACAGTGCCTCCCTCATCCCTCCTGATGGCAGGTGTCTCAGGACAGCTCCCTTGCGGGGATTTCCCTTTGTGTCCCCAGCCGTGGGAGGTATCTCATTCTCTGCACATCCCTGTACTATGAATGGATGGATTGGTGGATGGGTAGTTGGATGAATGGGTGGGTGGATGAATAGATGGATAGATGGGTAGATGGATGGGTGGACAGATGAGTAGACAGGTGAATGGATGGATGGATGGATGGATGGGTGAATGGAAGGAGGGATAGATGGGTGGGTGGGTGGATGGGTGGGTGGGGAGATGGATGGTTTGATAGATGGATGGACTGATTGATGGATAGATGGATAGGTAGGTGGACAAATAGAAAGATGGGTGAATGGAAGGATGGATAGATGGGTGGATGGATAGATGGGTAGGTGGGTGGATGGGTGGCTAGATGGTGGATAGATGGGTGAATGGATGGATGGAGGGAGGGGTGGATGGATGGATGGATGAATGAGTGGCTGGATGAATGGATGTGTGGGTGGATGGATGGATGGATAGATGGTGGATAGATGGGTGAATGGATGGATGGAGGGAGGGAGGGGTGGATGGATGGATAGATGGTGGATAGATGGGTGGATGGGTGGATGAAGAGGTGGGTGGGTGGATTGCTGAATGGATGGGTTCATGAGTGAATGAAAGAATGAGTGAATGAATGAGTAGGTGAATTTATTCCTCAGGCCCTGGAGCTGGATCTGCTCTACAGTCCGTGAGTGGCCTGTGTCCCATGCACCAGCCTCCGTGAACTGTGCTCCACACAGTGGCAGGAGCCTGACTCCTGAGACTCATGACATCTCAGGCTGTTTCTCACTGGGACCACCTAGGCGCTCCTTGCAAAGGCAAAGGCTCCTGGTCTCCCAGCAGGCGGAACCCTAGTCTCCAGGACGTGGCCTGGGGCTGGCATTTTTCTAGCCCTGGTGGGGTCCTATACCATCAGCGTCCCAGCGGGGGCTGGTCTTCCCACTCAGCTTTGTGTCCTTGGGGGCCGAAACATCTCCCTGCACTCTGGGGGAAAGACCCTGCTGTGGTACCCCCGGGCCCTTACTGTGTGTGCCCAGAAGAAGAGGGGGCTGAGCCTGGGTTTTCTTCATCAGAAGGATGGTGCAGCCAGCCTGGGACGAGGGGCTGCCTGGGTGGAGGCTTCCATGTGGCTGTTCAGAGTGTGGCTGTGCTGGCTGCCCAGTCCCTCCTGCCTCGAGGCACAGCTCACAGGTGGACGGAGGACAGGGGCCCTGGAGACCGTGGGCCCGGCTTGTCCCCACCCTGGTGCTGTAGCTGCAGCTCCTGGACGAGAGCTCCCGCCAGTTCCCGGGCCCCCAGGGTCTCGGCCTGTCGTGGACCGTCCGGGACGGGTAGGCACGTCTGCCCGGGGGTCTCTCGACCTGCAAGAGGGTCCTAATACCTGGGAGAGGGAGTGCGCCTGGAAAAATAATAAAGACAGAGAGAGAGAAAGTGAGGCGTCTGGAGGGCTGATAGGCTGTGCCTAAACAGCAAATTTTATTTTTCAAAGGCCAGGAATAAATACACTTTCTTGGCTCTGGTTTACGTCATAGTAAGAGGAAATGCAAATGTATGCCTCACATGGCCTATACAATAGAGAAGTCAGATATGCGATCAATGGTTGTAAAAAGTAACAAAATTTTCTACAATCACAAAGTTTGTTTCCAAACATTATTCACAAAGCTTGTTTATATCCAAACATTATTCCTCCTGGCTGCAGGTTATCTCTGGTTTGACCTTGTTTTAGAACTGAGATGTGAAAAGGTTTTTTTGGTTTTGCTCATCAGAATATCTTTTAATCAGATTCTCCTTTGTCTACTCCTGACTCAACTCAACTTCCCCATTCAGGAATCTCTGAGTCAGGAATCAAAGCCATCCCTTATGGTGGCATTTTGCTTTGCAAATATCAGTTAAACCATTATCTAGGGTACAAGGCACTCAGGTAAGTAAGGTTTAAGGCTTATTCTTAAAGTCATAAAAATGTTAAAAGCGCCGGGCGCGGTGGCTCAAGCCTGTAATCCCAGCACTTTGGAAGGCCGAGGCGGGTGGATCACGAGGTCAAGAGATCAAGACCATCCTGGTCAACATGGTGAAACCCTGTCTCTACTAAAAATACAAAAAATTAGCTGGGCATGGTGGCGCGTGCCTGTAATCCCAGCTACTCAGGAGGCTGAGGCAGGAGAATTGCTTGAATCCAGGAGGCGGAGGTTGCGGTGAGCCGAGATCGCGCCATTGCACTCCAGCCTGGGTAAGAGCGAAACTCCGTCCCAAAAAAAAAAAAAAGGTTAAAAGCAGGAACTGGTTGCCGGCAGGGGGTCACTCGGTCTAGTAGCAACACATAATTTTAGGCCCAAACGATATTGTGGTTGATATTAGAAACTGATCATCCATCTTTCAGTTCCTATATTTCCGGATAGCTCGACTGCCTCCAGTAGGAAACTGTGTTTGGGATCAAACTCACCATATAGTGAGACTCACGCCTTTTAGGGGTCTCACACGGGAGTGTTCCCCACATCGGCCTCCTTCCTCCTTGCTCAGAGGCTGCACTTGTGTCTGGAAAGGGCGTGAAGCAGAGGTCGTGGCACCGGCCGCAGACACTCCGTCCCGGAGCCCCGTGCCTGCCCGGGCCCTCATGGGCCCCTCGCCTGGGAGACACAGTGTTACCTGATCGAGGAGGACTTCTGACCCCCATCATCGCCCTCCTCCCACAGAGACACAGGGTGTCCTGCAGGGAAAAGGGGGCCCAGCCAACCGGCTCTGCACAGAAAGCACCCTCTGGAGACGGATTTAATTTGCCTGCGTGCCGGCTCTTCATGCAGCTGGAAGACTGTGGTCTCTGAGGCCAGCAAAGGGAGACCAAGGGACACGTGGCCGAGCCTGCCACCGTGCGGGTGGCTTCGTTTCAGCAAATTAGGAGCAAAAGCTTCTCAATCAGAGAGGGCCCCTGGAGGAGGTGCTGAGATCACAAAGGTGGAACAGCTGTCTATGTGTGTGTCTGTGTGTATCTATGTGTGCGTGTCTGTATTTCTGTGTGTATATGTGTGTGTCTCCATATCTGTGTCTCTGTTTACCTGTGTGTGTGTGTGTGTGTGTATTTCTGTATCTATGTGTGTGTCTCCATATCTGTGTGTCCGTGTGTGTCTGTGTGTGTATTTCTGTATGTGTATTCCTGTGTGTGTCTGCGTGTGTCTCTGTGTGCATCTGTGTGTCTATTTCTGTGTGTTATCTATGTGTGTGTCTCCACATCTGTATGTCTGCGTCTGTCTGTGTGTCTGTGGGTCTCTGTGTGTATGTCTGTATATATCTGTGTGTGTGTCTGTGTGTCTGTATGTATATATCTGTGTGTGTGTCTGTGTGTCTGCATCTGTGTGTGTCTATGCGTGTCTGTGTGTCTGTCTGTATATATCTGTGTGTGTCTGTGTGTCTGTACGTCTATATTTATCTGTGTGTGTGTCTACGTGTCTGTGTCTGTCTATGCTTGTGTGTGCACAGATCCACGCTGTGAGATGAGAGGCCAGCGCACTGTGTGTCTGGTGCTGGTGGTCAGAGAGGGTCACCTGATGGCCCCATGAATGTGACCCCCCAGGGCCAGAGTCTGCCCCCCAGGTTTTTGGGCTCCCACAACCTTTGCGCGAGCCCACACCATCTCGCTCACCTGCCCTCTGTTGCATGCCAGGCTGGGTCCTCGTGGGTCACAGCCCCCGCCCCCCGCAAGCAGCAGTGCCCAGGCCACTTGCTAGGGAGTCGGAGCTCACGGGCATCTGCAGCCCCTGCACTGGAGGCCCACGGCTCCTCCTTGGGAGGCACCTCAGCGGGGCTTGGGCCAGTGTCCCTGAGCACGCCTCGCTGGGGCTCAGGCAGCCTGGAAACCTGACCTCGCTGGGGAGCCCAGGGCCCATGGAGCCCCACGGGGCCCCAGGATCAGGTCACCGCGGTAAGCCAGGCCATGGGTCAGGTGGCCGAGTTTCCATGTTTGCACGTTTCAAGTGGGGCAGGTCTCACTGTGGGGAGGGGCCCGTGGGCCAGGACTGACCCCTGACCTTTCAGCATTGGGCAGAGCTGCGGGCCAGGAGGCAAGCCAGGCCCACCATGGGGGTTTCTGAGCACCCTGACCCTGAGGTGCCCCAAGACTGATCTTTCTTTCAGCCCGAATCCAGGAGACCCATCTGGGATGTCACCCCGACCCCACAGCACTGGGCATGGCTGCTCAATGAGCCCAGGGAAGCACTAGGGATGCCTGCCCCTGACTGGCTGCTGGAACTGGGCAGCGGACCCCATGACCCTGCCACAGCCCAGGGGAGACCCCCGCCCCGACCAGACCGCCTCACCAGCTCCTTGGGAAAATGTTTCCAGAAATGCTGCTGACCCCCCAACCCTCATACGTGACCGGCCCCCACAGCTGGCTGGTCAGACCCTGCATGCACCTAAACTGAGCACAGCAGGGGCAGGCCCTGGAGATGGGCCCAGAC
The DNA here is from genome assembly GCF_048565385.1 of Saimiri boliviensis. NCBI lineage: Eukaryota > Metazoa > Chordata > Mammalia > Primates > Cebidae > Saimiri > Saimiri boliviensis. The sequence goes on from NC_133449.1 coordinate 300,780,270, forward strand.
CTCCGGAAGTCCCCAGGGGGCAGGAGCACTGACCCCTCCCAGCAGAAGTCTCAGAGCTTCCTGCGGAGCAATGCGTGTGAGTGAGAGGTTGTGGAGACACTCTGAGCCCACCGAGAGCCCCTCCCTGGAGCCCAGCCCAGCACCAGGCTCAGCTCCTGCCACTGGCAGGCTCGCTGGGCCCAGCCCCACGCCTCCTCTTCCCAGCAAGGTGACCAGCGGCTCCTCTGTGAAATGGGGAGAGCCACGGCCCCTCCCCCAGGGCTACTGTGCGAGGGAAAGAAGTTCTCTCTCTCTCTCTCTTTTTTTTTTTTTTTTTTTTGGGATGGAGTTTCGCTCTTGTCACCCAGGCTGGAGTGCAATGGTGTGATCTCGGCTCACTGCAATCTCCGCCTCCCAGGTTCAATAAATTCTCCTGCCTCAGCCTCCCGAGTAGCTGGGATCACAGGCATGCGCCACCACACCCGGCTAATTTTGTATTTTTAGTAGAGACGAGGTTTCTCCATGTTGGTCAGGCTGGTCTCGAACTCTCGGCCTCAAGAGATCCACCCGCTTCAGCCTCCCAAAATGGTGGGATTACAGGTGTGAGCCACCTGGCCTGGCCGGGCCCCTCAGCTGCCTCCTGGCAGGCGGCAAACACACCCCTTGTGCTGAGCTCATTGTTAAGGACGTAAAGAAACAGACCTGAAAAGGAGAGAGTCGGGTGACAGACGGGGCGGTTTGTGAGGGAAGATGATCTGGCCGGCCAAAAGCCAAGTTTCTTCCTCAAGAAAAGCAGAAGTCGCCCTCACTGGTGTCCTCACCAGGCTAGTCCCTGTCCCTGGACAGAACCTGCAGCCAGGCGGAGGCTGCACTCAGAAGCCTGACCCTGGAATGTCGCTCCACCCAGAGTCCCCTAGAGCCCAGAATTCTATCCCAGGCCCAGCCCTGAGCAATTATCCACCCTGCAAAGCCTCAAGGGCAGCCTCGCCTTAGACAGGATTCCTCAGTCTGAGAGAAGACACACCCCACACACTCTTCCAGCCCCAGGGCCACAAAGGGCGTCCTTGGTGGGTGCAGGAGGCACACGGGAAATGCAGGAGTGACTGCGGGAGGCTTGGTTGGTCTCTGCTGCCTGGGAGCTTCCTTTCACCCAGTTCCAGTGGGTGGCCGCTGGCCAGCAGGGGGTCCGCTGCCCGTCCCGTCACGGGTCCCCCTGGGGTCAAGGCTGCTTCAGGAGTAGTGGCCATAGGAGCCTGGCAAGGCCGTGTGCCCAGGCCATGGGCAGCTGGCTTTGCTGGCATGGGGTGGGTAGCTGGTCACCAGCCAGTGAGCAGGCAGCGTCTTGGCCAGTGTGAGTGCTAGAATGGGGTGGAGGAAGGTTCTAAAAGCTCGAGTGTACTGGGAGAAAATGAGCTCTGCCTTGGGTTACCTGCAGACCAGGGAAGCTCCTGTTGTGGCCTTTCGTGCACAGAAAGCTGCGAGCCCCCATGTCTGCACAGTGAGGGCGCCCGGGCCGGATGCACCTTCCAGAGCAGTGGGATGCAAGACCCCCCCTCAGCTGCTGCTGCCACTTGCTCCCTGGCTGCTGTCCCGTAGTCGGACACATGTCTGGCACCTTCCATCGCTGGGCACTGCATGGCCCACCCAGCCACAGCCTCACCTCTGCCCCTCCCATAGGTCCTCCCTTGGCTGGGGCAGCAACACGAGACCGGGCTGCCCAGCTTAGCCCGAATATGGCGTCTGTGGAGAGGTGACAGCTGCGGCTCCAGGGCCGCTACTCCTCCCGGGGGTCTGCTGCCGGTCCCTGCCGGCTTGGACCTGGCGAGGGTGATCCCAGGCCTGGCCGATGCTCCCAGCCAGGAGCTGTGCACTGGAGTTTCGCCCGCCCCTCGGCAGCGCTGTCCTCACGGCCCCTCAACCCTGGGCCTTCATCTGCAGGAAATGCCACTGAGCTGCTCACCGAGGGCAAGTCGTGGACCCGCGGAGCACGCTGGGGTGCTGGGCTGAGTGCGACGCGGTGCGCCAGCAGGTGCAGCAGTGGCCTTCGCAAACGAGGCTCAGAGCAGCAAGGGGGATCTCAGGGTGTGCTGGGGCGAGGGCACGGGGGGTGCACCCGCAGAGGGGTTACAGAGCAGCCTGTTGTGAGCTGCTGTCTCCCACCGCAGGCAGAGGAAGGGCCCGGAGCCAGGGAGCCGCCTCATGCCCGGCCCTGCAGGCCAGGGAGCTGCCATGGAGCCGGCTGCGGGGAGGGAGCTGGGCCCCCTTCACCGGGTCCTGGCACCCGCGAAGTCAGGAACAAGAGTGGCATTCACTGGGAGGGCCCACTGCTGGGACAGGCGTGCGGAGGATTCCGCTCTGCTGAGTCATCTCATCCTTGAGCCCGTCCTGGGGAGGAGGCACCACTGTGCTCCCCACTTCAGCGGTGAGGAGACCGAGGCCCTGGGAGAGCTGACCTCAGCTAGGGGCACAGAAGAAGTGCATCAGTTGGCCACTGGGCGGGTAACGCTGCATAACAAGTTGCCCCCGAGCTGTAGTTGGTGACCCTGCTCACCTCAAGGCCAGCCGGTCGAGGCTTGTCGGCCCTTCTGGGCTGGGCTCCGGGCTGAGGTGGAGCCCAGAACCTCTCTCCAGCTCTCTCACCCTCCAGAGGCCGGCAGCCTTACCTGGTGTGTGTTTCTCACAGTGACACCAGAGGCCAAGCCCAGCCTGCTTGAAATCTGCTATTGATCCACTATTGATCCAGAGCAGAGCGCGCCTGTGTCCTCGGGAGGGGGAGGAGGAGGGAACAGATGTTGGCTGAACAATATCCAGGCCCCCATCGTGATCACGAGGCAGAGGGAAGGGAGCCCAGCCCCCAGCAGCAGTGGTGAGGGCCGCGGAGGCTCTGGCCCAGGCTGGCCTCTTCTCGTGCGCTCCCAGCTCCTCCGAGGCGTCGCAGCACTCCCAGGCACCCCAGAAGAGCCCCTCCCAGAGCTCTGCCTGAGCGAGAGGACACGGGTGCCTCCTAGGGAGCAGGGAGGCGGCTGCCCTGCAGGAGCTCGGGAGCCAGCCCTCTCTGTCAGCATCCAGGGCTCAGAGGCCTGGAGCCCTGGCACGGGCTGCAGAGCGAGCTTCCCAGCCCCCAGAGAGCAGCGGCTTCTGCATGCCTTCCCTGCCAGGCCCCTCAGTGTCCCCCAGAGTGGGGACACAGGGGCAGGCACAGCAGGGGCCTTAATTCTTGGCCAAGGAGACCCCACCGCTGCTCAGCATGGGCCTGGTGGCCGCCTTCCTTGGATGGGCCCTGAGGCGTCTTGATCTGCTCCTCCAGGAGCCACAGCCCCGGCTGGCTCACCCCAGCGTCTTAGAGAATACATGTGTCTCCATTCATGTGCCTTTTCAAAACGAATAGGGCTTTGGCTGGGCGCACGCCTGCAATCCCAGCACTTTGAGAGGCCGAGGTGGGAGGATCACTCGAGGTCAGGAGTTCAAGACCAGCCTGACCAATATGGCACAACCCTGTCTCTACTCAAAATGCAAAACTCAGCGGGGCGTAGTGGTGGGTGCCTGTAATCCCAGCTACTTGGGAGGCTAAGACAGGAGAATCGCTTGGACCCGGGAGGTGGAGGGTGAGGTAAGCCGAGATCACAACATTGCACTCCAGCCTGAGCGACGGAGCGAGACTCCAACTCAAATGAAAACCTAATAGGCTTTAGAGCAGTTTCAGGATTGCTGAAAACTTAGTGGAAGTATAGACGTGCTTTATTAGGCTAAACTGTATGCAGGAGAAAAATTAAAAAATAAAAATAAATAAAGTGCAGTCCGTTCCCAGGTGCCCTCTCCCCGCCCCCAGAGCCCCCACTGTGGACAGGCTGATGAATGTGCCCCGTCTGCAGGGTTGACGCGCTGTGGAACCCAAGTCCTTCGACCCCGTCGGGTTCACTCAGCTCTAATCTAACTTTTCACTCCCTTTTGAACCTGCCTGGGTGTTATACTAGCGGCCCCCAGGGCTACTGACGGGGCCAAGCCGGGGCTGGGCATGGGGAAGGAGGGGGCGGTGGGAGGGGCCGGGCGGGGTGGGGGGCAGGGAGGGCGGGGCCACAAGTTGGGGGGGCAGGCGCTCCCCACCTGCTCCTGCGGCCCAGGCCGTGTCCTCCGCACGGTGCTTCCCTGGGTCGGCGCAGGCCCCTCCTGCACAGCCATCCTGGGCTGCAGGGGCGTTCCCTGGAACACCGTGGTGAAACTGGAGAATCTAGCAGAACGCCTCGTTTGAAGGGGCTGGACTTCCCCACAGCACCAGGACACTCCGGTGCCAGCTGCCCTCTCTCTCCTGGGCCTGCACCAGGGGTCAACGCTGCATTCCTCACCGAGGCCACGTGGGCTCTTCTGAACGCTGGGCGGGCGGCAGGGATGGGTGCCTGTGGGTTTGAGGCCAGCTAGGAATTGTCTTGGGGAGAGGGGACTAGGGTTTCATTGTGTGCTGGGAGTCCGTGGCTGTGGACAGATGAGCCCTCTGATGGCTGGGGTTTGTTCAAAAATGATACAAGCGTGGAGGGGAACAGGTCGGGATGGAGCCACCGGTGTTCACCCAGCCGCCTCCCTCACACAAGTTCAGACGCTGGATGAGGCGCTGGGAAAGGAAGCCGCCCAGGCCCCTTCCTGGGACCCCCGGCTGCCCAGGCCTCCCTGGTTTCTGGAGCACCAGGCCCGATGCTCCAGCTACATCTGCCCTCCACTCGCCTCGTTGTGACCAGGAGTGGGCTTTCCTGCCCCTGCGTGACGGGCCCGGGCCCATGGCTGTCTCTGGCCCATAGCACGTGACCGTGGTGACCGTGGCCCATCCTCATGGTGACTCCTCCGCAGGCTTCTGTGGGGACCCAGATGTGTGTCTCCAGCAGCATCTCCAGGCCCTTTGCTGCTGGGTGGGGCTGAGGAGCCCTCGTTGACCAAAGGCGAGGCCCGTCCGCCCTGGGGGACCACGAGACGCCGTTCAGAAAGCGGGGGGAGGGGGGTCCCGTGCCTGGAGCAGCTCGTAGTCTGGGGTGGGGGGTCTGCCAACCCCTGGACACACACCTGTGTCAACACAGCTTCACCTGTGGAGAGGCCACATGGGGCTTCTTTGAGTGTCACCACTGGGAGCACAGGCAGAGAGAACACACCGGCCAGTCTGGCCGCAGGGACGGGGCAGGGGAGCTCACGCGCAGGACCCCACAGCTGGACTGGCCGGCCGGCACTGGGGTGGCCAGACGCAGGGTTCGTCCCGCCCCCGAACCCAAGGCCTGCTGCCCAGCCTTCCCAGGAGGCCACCCTCGGAAACCGTGGTCCCACGCAGGAGAGAACCCTGGCACGGAGCAGAGCCTGTGGACGCCGGGGGGAGTGTCGGGGGCTGCTTGTGGAACCAACAGGGACCAGCGTCACCCTCGACAGAGCAGTGTCGTGTGGCGCTGTGGTGGCACCCTGCCCGGCTCCCTACCACCCTTCAGCAGCTCCTGCCCAAAGTCAGCCCCTCGTGGGCCCCATCACGGGTGTGGGGAGGACACGTCCCATCATCCAACCTACGGTTCAGTACACGGGGGTGGGGGGGGGCGGGGGAAGAAAGGGTCAACAACGTTCTCTCTTCCCTCCGGTCTGTGTCTGTCTCCTCCCTCCCTCTCTTCTCCCTCCCTCTCTCTCCCTCCCTCCCTCTCTCTGTCTCCCTCCCTCCTCTGTCTCTCCCTCCCTCTCTCTGTCTCCCTCTCTCCCTCCCTCCTCTCTCTCTCTCTCCCTCCCTCTCTCCCCTCCCTCCTCCTCTGTCTCTCCCTCCCTCTCTCCCTCTCCCTCTCTCTCTCTCCCTCCCTCTCTCTCCTTCCCTCCCTCTCTCTGTCTCCCTCTCTCTCCCTCCCTCCCTCTCTCTCCCTCCCTCCCTCTCTCTCCCTCCCTCCCTCTCTCTCCCTCCCTCCCTCTCTCTCCCTCCCTCCCTCTCTCTGTCTCCCTCTCTCTCCTTCCCTCCCTCTCTCTGTCTCCCTCTCTCTCCCTCCCTCTCTCTCTCCCTCCCTCTCTCCTTCCCTCCCTCTCTCTGTCTCCCTCCCTCTCTCTGTCTCCCTCCCTCTCTCTCCCTCCTCTCTCTCTCTCCCTCCCTCTCTCTCCTTCCCTCCCTCTCTCTGTCTCCCTCCCTCTCTCTGTCTCCCTCCCTCTCCCTCCCTCCCTCCCTCTGTCTCTCCCTCCCTCTCTCTGTCTCCTTCCTCCTTCACTCTGTCTCCCTCTCTCTCCTCCCTCCCTCTCTCTGTCTCCCTCCCTCCCTCTCTCTGTCTCCCTCTCTTCCCTCCCTCCCTCTCTCCCCTCCCTCCCTCCCTCCCTCTGTCTCTCCCCTCCCTCCCTCTCTCTCTCCCCTCCCTCCCTCCCTCCCTCTGTCTCTCCCTCCTCTCTCTCTCTCCCTCCCTCCCTCTCTCTGTCTCCCTCTCCCTCCCTCCCTCTCTCCCTCCCTCCCTCTCTCTGTCTCCCTCCCTCTCTCTTTCTCCCTCCCTCCCTCTCTGTCTCCCTCCCTCTCTCTGTCTCCCTCTCTCTCCCTCCCTCCCTCTGTCTCTCCCTCCCTCTCTCTGTCTCCCTCCCTCCCTCCCTCTGTCTCTCCCTCCCTCCCTCTGTCTCCGTCTTTCTCTGTCCCTGTCACTCTCCCTGTCTCTTTCCCTCCTTCTCTGTGTCTCTCTGCCCCGTCTTTGTCTCTCTCCGTCTCTGCTCCCCACTGCACCCCCATCCCTTCTCACTCCCAAAGGCTCTCCCTGGAACCCTCTCCCAGCAGGAGGGTCACCCGGCTTCCTGAGGATCCTCCGGGAGGGTCTCCAGGCCTGTGATGAGAGTCCAGGGGTCTGACAGCAGCTGGGAGTCAAGTCGTGGGAGCCCAGATGCTGATGAGCCCTGGAGGTGACCACCCGGCCAGCGACCGCGACCTCCAGGCCAGGGGTCACTCCGAGCTGGCTGTGGAATGAAGGCTGGGTGCCTGCATGGGGTGGGGGCGGTGGGGCAGTTCAAAGCTGTTTCCACAGGGAGGGCTCCAAGCTCCGGGGACAGGCCTGAGCTCTGTGGACCCAGAGACTCCGCAGGCCTCACACCAGCTGCCCTCCCGCCCCCCACCACTGTGGCCAGTCTTGTGTCCAATTAAGGCATGTCTTGGTGTCCCTCCTGGGGACCACGGCCTGGGCCTCCGGCTCCAACATGGACTGAGGAGGGGCAGCTTCAGCCCGGCCGCTGCCTGTCGGTGACAGGGCCTGGGTCCGCCTTGGCCTCAACCTGAGGACACCGTTGTGACCAGGCGGACCGCCCCGGGTAGCCCTCCTTGCACCGAGGCCGTGCAGCCGCAGCCCCTGGGTGTGGCCGCCGCAGAGCAGAGGCCTCCCGCGCTGGCCTGGTCCGATGAGGCAGGGAGGTCGTGGCCCGGGCCGCGCGTTCTCGTCCACGTCACACGCCCGTGTGCACCCTCCACGCACGGCCCAGTAACTAGCGACTCTGAAGCCTCCATCTTTCCAGTTCGCAGAGCGCACGGGGTCTCTTCCCGACAGCCGGGGCGGGCTCTCCTAGTGTTCTCACGGCCGGGACGGGCGCTTTAAACACCTGCCCGATTCCGAAGGCTTGAAAGGCTGCCCGCTGCCCCGCGGAAGCCGCCGCCGACCTGGACGAGGCAGCCTGCAGCAGGGAGAGTGGGGTCCGGACCGCCGTGGGGCACAGCCCGCAGGACTCGCAGGGCAAGCAGCCAGCCTTACTGTGGGCAGATGAGCCGTCACTCTTGCAAACTGACGATGGAAACGTGGGGGCTGTGACAGGTCGGTGGACCAGACTAAAGCTGCCACTACAGGCAGCGGAGAGCGAAGCCACCGCGAGGCCACGGCTGTTTTCAGGGGAAACCGTGTCAGCTTCGCCGTTTTCGTCATTTACTAAGACAAACAAAACCCACAAAGGAGCAGGCACTCAGAGCAAGACGGGGAAGAACCGTCTTGAGAGCAGAAAGCCCGGATGGAGGTGGAATTCCGGAGCTGGAGGGGAGGAGGAAGTCGTGCGCTGGGCCAGAGCCCTGGGACCATCTCCCCACCAGCGGCGGCATCGCACCCGCCCTGGGCCATGCGCACCCGCCCTGGGCCATGCGCGTCCACAGTGCCCGTCCTCACCGCACTCCCTGCTCACCCTGGAGAACGTGCCAGAACCAGGCTGCACTTTCCTGTCTTTAGTATTCATTAAAGAACCGGATTCCTAAACCCTTTCTTTCCTGCGGAGGCGCCAGCTGGGCCTACTGTGTCCCCTGTCCTGTCTGCGGGAGGCATCCACCAGGGTCCTCCCAGGTCACATGCGCTGCTGCTCACGGGAGGCCGAGGGGGCCGTGGTCACAGTCAGCCCCGTAGCCCAGGCTGAGGCGGCTAGTGGCTTCCAAGGGGCTCCAGGGCCTCCCAAATTTCTAGAGCAGGCCCGAGCCTAGGGACACGGTGTGCAGAGGGCGTGGCTGCATGGCAGAGATCGGGGTGTTTGGAAGTGAAAGCTGGAGACAGGCCGCCCTCAGGGCAGGAGCCGGGAGGAGCTCTCACTTGAGCAGCCTGAACAGGGGGATGGAAGGCGGGGGTGGGGTGGTGGTGAGAGGAGCGGACTGGTGGGGCCTCCTCCTCAGGTCCATGCTGCCTCCGCGTCTCAGGGGAGGCATCCAGGGCTGGCCTCATGCTGCAGAGCTCCACGTCCTCAGCAGGCACAGCACTTTCCGGAGACGCCAGGACCCCCCTCACGTGGGTCCAGGCCAGACATGCAGCTCCGCCAGCAACACAGCCCTGGGTATGGTCCTGGAATTTCTAGGAAATTCCAAAACTAGAACAAAGCGGTGAAAAGAAAACAGAAGAGGTAAAACAGTCAAACAGGACAAAGACATCATTATGTACAGGTAAAAAAATCGGTGGCTCACGCCTGTAATCCCAACACTTTGGGAGGCCGAGGCTGGTGGATCACCTGAGGTCAGGAGTTCAAGACCAGCCTGGCCAACGTGGTGAAACCCTGTCTCTACTAAAATACAAAAATTAGCTGGGTGTGGTGGTGCATGCTTGTAGTCCCAGCTACTCGGGAGGCTGAGGCTGAGGCAGGAGAATTGCTTGAACCCGGGAGTCGGAGGTTGCAGTGAGCTGAGATGACACCATTGCACTCCAGCCTGGGTGACAGAGCGAGATTCTGTCTAAAAAAAAAAATTGTCACAAAATGCAAGAGGTTGAACTGGGAATGTATTTGAATAATAGGATTCAGAGTTCTGCGAGGTAGAAGATTACATAAGAAACACACTACCGTCAACAGCGTTCAGTTCTGTCTTTACACGTCAGTCCAGTAGTGACAAAAATGTGAATACACAAAAATAAATTAATGGAAAAAATGTGCCGGACCTGGGTGAAAAGATTTGACACCATAAAGATGTCAGTTCTCAGCAAATTTATTTATACATTTAGTGACTTTTCAACCAAATCAGAAATGTATTTGGGAGGAAACTTTCAAAAATGATTCAAAAGTTCATCTTGGAAAAGGTGTGGGCAGGTGGTAACAGGTGTGAGCCAGTGTGGGCAGGTGTAAGCAGGCGGGAACAGGTGTGCGTCGGTGCGGGCAGGCGGGAACAGGCATGAGTAGCTGCGGGTAGGCAGAAACGGGTGGAAAGATGTGATCAGGTGTGGGCAGGTGTGGACAGGTGTGAGTCGGTGTGGGCAGGTGTGAGTCGGTGTGGGCAGGTGTGAGTCGGTGTGGGCAGGTGTGGGCAGGTGTGAGTCGGTGTGGGCAGGCATGCCTGCAGTGCCACATGAGTGGAGGTGAGGTGACGGTGAGAGGGTGTGCTGAAGAAAGGAGTCCTCATCCTCCCTGGTCTTTCCACTGGTGCTAGATGTGCCCTTGAGACCCAGCCTCTGGTGATTTCTCATCCACGGCACCCCAAACACAGGTGGGGCACAGTTCTCACCCTTCTGCACATGTTCTGACCTAATGGGATAAGCAAAGGTGCTATGTGCACTCCTAGGCTGTGCTCTGCCAGGGAGTGGCTTGCTGCCTTTTCTGTTTCCTCTATTGCTGGGATTCAGATGTGATGGCTGGACCAGCAGCAGCCATCATGAACAACAGGGGCAGAGTGTGACAGGAGGCAGCACAGCTGACCACTTGCTTCCTCTAAGGCACTGCCTGGATGTCACCCGAGGCCTTCCCTACACCTCTGAGCTCTTACCCTTGCCATCCTCCAGAATGTACACTTCACAGAGACGGCGGTGTCCTCTGTCACCTGCAGGGCCCGGCATAGGTCGGCCTCATAACTATTTGTTGAATCTGTGGGTGCATTGCGTAGAGGTGTAAGGTGCTCAATAACTACATCGGTGTCATTAGAGGGGAGGAGACAGCCAGTTGCACACTGTGCAGCTGCAGCTGGGGCAAGAACCCCTAAAGGGCAGGAGGGACTGCTGAAGGGCAGGAGGGACCCCTGAAGGGCAGGAGGGACCCTTGAAGGGCAGGAGGGACCCCTGAGGAGCAGGCGGTCTCTCCCAAGTGCCTCCAGAGCCAGGCTTGCCTTGCCCTCAGCCGGGGTTGCCCAGGGGTCTTTCTCCCCGGGTGGAAGTCCCAGGAGGAGCCCCTCTGCCCGCCCCCCACGCCCAGCCCTACTTGGCCCAGGGCTGGAGTATGGTATTCAGGGAGGCAGAGGTCCCAGGTCACGGCGCCCCTCCCCACAGACCCAAAGACCAGCAAGACCTCCCCCCTCGCGACCTCGGTGGGCGTCGCCAGAGGACCCCAGGCTGTGGCGCTGCTGCCAGGGTGGTCGCTGTGGCTTCCAAGCAGCGCAGAGCCGGGTCTGTTCCTCCGGAGGCTCCAGCACGGCGGGATCCGCCACCTGATCTGGGCGTCTCCAAGGTCGCGCGGAGGGACCCGAGGCGGCTCTCATTCTTCGAGGGCTGAGGCGGGGTCTCCCCGCGGGCAGGGACGGTCACCGAGGTGTCCGCCCGGGTGCGCCCCGCCCCTCCTCCCTCCTCCCTCCTCCCTCCTCCCTCCTCCCTCCTCCCTCCTCCCTCTCCCCCGCTCCCGGAGCCCGCCCTGCCCGCCCCGCGCACACCCGGCCGGCGCCGCACCGGTCCCCGCTCCCCGCTCCCTGCTCCCCGCAGCCGTCGCGGCCCCGACGCGGCCCGCATGTTCCAGCGCTTCGTGGTGACCCCCGCGGCGGGGGATGCGGGGCCCGGGGCCGAGGGAGGCGGCAGCCAGCGCCCCAGCCCTTCCCCTCGCTGCGCCCCCGGCCCTGGCCTGGACCCCGCAGCCGCGCCCGAGCCGCCGAGCGAGGACCCGCTCCCCATCCTGCTCTACTGCCGCGAGCCCGGCCGCTACGGTAAGTGCAGCTGCAGGCGCGAGGGGCGCCCTCGAGGGGCGCAGGGGGGCGGCGGGGGCGCCTGGTCAGTCACGGGGGCAGCCAGTGGGGGCACCATCCCCGGGAACGGCCGACAGCTCCGGGGAGCCCTCAGACCTCACCGCTCATGGGGCTGCACGGCCCAGACGGGGTCACTTCGTGGGGAGGGCGGGGACCGCGCCGGAGAGGGGGCCTCTGTCCCCCTCAGGGGTGCCTCTGGGGACCACCGCGGGTCCCTGAGTCCTTGGGCCGGGTTGTGTTTGGATGACTTTTATAGCACGGGAGGGTCGCTGGGGTCCCGCGCGCAAGAGCTGAGAAGCTCTGGCGACTCCTCCCTGTGGGGAGCAGAGCTGTGTCCTCCTGAATGCTCACTGCTCACCCAGGACCCCGAAGCCTGTGGTGGGCGAGGTGCCTGTCCGGGGAAGGCAGAGGATCCAGAGCCAAGCCGGCTTCCAGGGGGCATCAGGAGGGCCCCGCCTGGGATCATGGGTGTCCCCACCAGCCTTGGCCACACAGAGGACCCCAGGCCTGAACCCTGGCTTGGGCTTAAAGCTCACGGCCCCCAAGGACGGATGACCCTGGGTGGTCACTCTCGCATGGGACCTGGGTGTCCCGGGGGTTGGTCTGCTGTTCCCGCCAGGGCTGAACGCCGGTGGTTACTGCGACGTCGTGCCCTGTGCGGGAGCTGGGGATGAGGCGGGTCCCAGACAGAAGGACCTCAACTGGCCCTGGGGGACCCAGTTCCCGTGTGTGGGGGCCGTGCGTGTCCGTGCCGCCTGTTTGTGAATGTCGCACGTGGGAGAGTCCACGGTGAGAGCAGGCTTTACACGTGATGGCCCAGTGGGGGAGCATGTCTGGCTCCTCAGCACCCCGCTGTGCTGACCTCCTGCTGGGACCACGTGAGTGTCCATGTCTGTGTGTGTCCCTGTGTGTGTGTGTGTGTGTGTGTGCACGTGTCTGGGTGTGAGGGTGCACTTGTCTATGTGACTATGGTGTGTGGTGTGTGTGTCTGCATGTCTTAGTGTGTCTGTCTCTATGTATATGTGTGTGCATGGTGTGTGGTGGGTGTGTGTGTGTGTGTGGCGTTTGTGTCTGTGTGTCTATATGTGCATGCTGTGTTGCATGTATGTCTCTGTGTATGATGTATCTGTGTGTGTGTATGGTGTATGGTATGTGTGTGTATTATAGTGTGTGGTGTGTCTATATGTGTGTGACGCATAGTATGTGTGTATGTCTGTGTGTGTCTGTGTGTGTGTGTGTCTGTGTGTGTCTGTGTGTGTGTGTCTGTGTGTGTGTCTGTGTGTGTCTGTGTGTGTGTGTCTGTGTGTGTGTCTGTGTGTGTCTGTGTGTGTGTGTGTGTGTGTGTTTGTGTGTGTGTGTCTGTGTGTGTCTGTGTGTATGTCTCTGTGTGTGTGTGTCTGTGTGTGTGTGTCTGTGTGTATGTCTCTGTGTGTGTGTGTCTGTGTGTGTCTCTGTGTGTGTGTGTCTGTCTCTGTGTGTGTGTGTCTGTCTCTGTGTGTGTGTGTCTTTGTGTCTGTGTGTGTCTCTGTGTGTGTGTGTCTGTGTGTGTGTGTCTCTGTGTGTGTCTCTGTGTGTGTGTGTCTGTGTGTGTGTGTGTCTGTGTGTGTGTGTGTCTGTGTGTCTGTGTGTCTGTGTGTGTGTGTCTGTGTGTGTGTGTCTGTGTGTATGTCTGTGTGTGTCTGTGTGTGTGTGTGTCTGTGTGTGTGTGTGTCTGTGTGTCTGTGTGTGTGTGTGTGTGTGTGTGTGTTGCAGACACTAGTTCTCCAGGGCTGCATGGATTGGTACAGGCATAGGGGGCTTCCTGTGGGCACTGTCCATAGGGTGGGCTGTATGGGCTTCCCATGGGCACTGTCCATAGGGTGGGCTGTTCCTCAGCTCTGCAGTGCCAGGACTGCAGCACTCCAGGCATGGACAGGGTCCTGGGTTGGGCCAACCCTACTGGCCTCCTCCGTGCCTCATTCCCCTTTCTAGGGAGCTCTGCCTCTCCCCCTGGTATGCAGCACACTGGCCCCTGGACCCCCCAGAGGCCCCTGAGGAAAGCGTGCGTGGGCAGGCGCAGGTCTGAACTCATCGGTCCTTCCTGCGTGACTGTGGATGTTTGACGTTCATGCTGGCATGGAGGGAGGTGTTGCCCGAATCCTGGGTGCAGCAGGTGGGAGACCCCATTTAGGCCTAGCGTTCCCCCACCCACCTCACCTCCTCCTGGGGGTGGGTGCTTGGAGGCTGGGCTGGAAGGCTTGGGGGGCTTGGCCAGCTGTCCAGGGGTCAGAACCCCACTCTGTTCCCCCCATCTCCATCCTCCTCCCTCACCTTCGGCCCTGGGCCCCCCTCAGGTGCTGGAGGACCCAGGCAGGGGCTGGGCGAGCCCATCCCTCCTTGCACGTCCGCACCTGGGGGTAGAGTCCCTGTGCTCTAGCCGTGCGGCCGCCTGGCTGCCGTGGACAGCTGGGCTCCAGTCCCGTGGGAGCTGGAGGAGGATGGCTCCAGCCAACGATCAGTTGAATGATTTTGTGTGGTGCCCACTGCAGACCAACAGAAGACCTATTATTTAACGCTGCCATTAAGACAATGTAAACTAAGTTTAAAAAAGCAAACAAAGATTTTATTGGCATGCCTTGGGCGCTGCAGGAATGGCACGCTGGGCGGGCCATTTGTCCTGGGCTGACCTTGCCTTGTAGATGTGTGGGCCGGTGATCAGATGAACTTTCTATGCTCCAGAGACAGCTCCTCTCGGCCCACAGGCCCCGGGGATGAGTCGGTAACCCCCGCAGGCCTCCATCCCGCAGTTTACAGTGCAGGAGTCCAGACCGGCTTTGTATTCATTTGACTTTGCTGAGAGTGGCTGGGGTGTGCTGGTGCTTAGGCAGCACATCGTGGTGGGGTCTCCTTTCTCTAAGGGCGTCTCCCTTCTCTAGCTTGGGGGTCTCCCTGCTCTAAGGGGGTCTCCCTTCTCTAGCTTGGGGGTCTCCGTTCTCTAAGGGGTCTCCCTTCTCTAAAGGGGTCTCCCTGCTCTAAGGGGGTCTCCCTTCTCTAGCTTGGGGGTCTCCGTTCTCTAAGGGGTCTCCCTTCTCTAAGGGGGTCTCCCTGCTCTAAGGGGGTCTCCCTTCTCTAGCTTGGGGGTCTCCGTTCTCTAAGGGGTCTCCCTTCTCTAAAGGGGTCTCCCTGCTCTAAGGGGGTCTCCCTTCTCTAGCTTGGGGGTCTCCGTTCTCTAAGGGGTCTCCCTTCTCTAAGGGGGTCTCCCTGCTCTAAGGGGGTCTCCTTTCTCTAGCTTGGCAGGCCTCCCTTGCTGGGGAGGTGTCCCTTTTCTAGGGGGTGGGTCCTTTCTCTCTGCTGCAGGATGTAAACATGCTTTTGGGATCCTGCCTGCGTCGACACCCCCTTGGCCCTGCTGGGTGAGCCCAGGGGCCCAGGCAGATTGGACAGGGGCTTTTTGGCCATGTTTTTGCATATGGACGGGGTTGCCGCTTCTATACCCAGTCGGCTGAGTTGGCCTTGCAGGCATGACTGCCGCCTGCACACGGCAGCGTCCTCGGTGGGCACAGGGGTGGGCGGCCAGGTGTTCAGGACAGAGAGGCGATGAGCTGGGGAGCACCAGACAATCACACCACCGGCTAGTCCTGTGGGAAGGTCCAGCCAGAAGGTGATGGGGCTGGCCATTTCACAGATGGTTCCAGAGGCTCCAGAAGGAGAACATGGTTGCACCCTCTTCCCCAGTGAAGGGATGATGATGACAGCCCCCATGTAGCTGCCTTTGTGGGATGCTTTCAGTGGGTCCAGATCCAGCTCTCAGGACATGGCAGGGTCAGTCACCTGGCGTGCCCCCAGGCCCAGAAAGGATGAGGAAAGGTCCCCAGTCTGCAAGGAGAGCCGCGTGCAGGAGGCTGCCTGGAGGATGGGACGTTTGGGGAGGTCCCAGTGACTCAAGGCCACAGCCACGGGACAGCACAAGCCGGGCACCCCCCTAGACCCCTGCCCCCTGCCTCCCGCCTCCCAGGCTGTGCTGATCCTGCCCTAGAGGACGGGGAGGCTGGAACTCAGGGTCCCTCAGCCCATCGGACCCTCCCTTGACACCAGTCCTGGTGGTTTTCATCCTGGCACTGGGACAGAGACCAGTTCTGAGTCCCTAATTAGAGGGTTTGTTCCCTGTGGTTGTGATTGTGGCTGGTGGGCCCTGGGCGCTCTACCGACGCTCCTCATTATACCTGGAGGGTTGTGCGCAGCCCAGACCACTCTGGGAGGCTGAAGGAAGCCGTCCCCAAGTGCTGGGGCTGGCAGAGGCCGGGCCCCCATGCAGACTCCAGCTTTGTAAGGACACGCAGCCGGCGAGGCACCGACTCACGTCGTAAATGAGATGTGTGTTGGGGGCAAGCTGACGTTTCTTTGTCTGTCTGTGTCTGTGTGTGCCGTGTGTGGGTGGACGTCTGCGTCTCTGGGGAGCATATTGGGGTTTTGCTGCTTGAGGAGAAGGTGAGGAGTTGATCCTCTGAGCCTTGGAACCTGCTCTGGCTGGAGAAGCAGTGCTCGTGGGAGAAGGTGTCTTTGCGAATCCCGGCTTTGTGAGCTTCAGCCCGGGGACCTGGTACAGGGGGAGGCCGAGAGCCATCCTTGGTCACCACCCACACGCCCAGCCCCTGCCGGGCACAGCAGTGATGCTCCGGCCCCGCCGTCTCCGTCTAGCTCCCAAGGCCACCCTCCCCATCCGTGGACCCCAGGAGAGCGGGGTGGCCCTCAGCCATTGCCCAGCATTGGGGGGAAGCCTCAGGAGAACCCCATTTCCTGAGCTGGCTCCACGCTCTCCTTGCTGGGAAAACCAGGCTCGCTGCAGGTGCTTCTGCATGGCCCTCCTTCTGAGCGCCCCAACTTCTGCATGCCCACCTGCTTCTGAGCGCCCCTACTTCTGCGTGCCCACCTGCTTCTGCATGACCCACTACTTCTGCGTGCCCACCTGCTTCTGCATGACCCATCTGCTTCTGCATGGTTATTTGCATATCTTTGGAGAAATGATTATTTGTGTATCTTTGGAGAAATGTCGGCGGGGGGCGTGTGTCCACTACTTCTGCGTGCCCACCTGCTTCTGCGTGCCCTCCTGGGCCGCTCAGAAGGGCGGGGTGCAGATCCTGGGCGGAGGCCGCCATCTCTGGTGCCTGAAAACCCGCCAGCCCCTCTGGGTAGACTCTGTTTTCGTTTCACTTAAATATTTCATGGAGCTCAGCCTCATGTGAATCCATTAGCCACTTCTAGTTAGCTGTGGAGCAGGACAGGCTTGTGTTTTGTCCCCTTGCTCTTAAAGAAGTCTCGACTTAGTGATTTTAATTTTGGCTTTAAAAGAAAATGCTTGAACACGTGTCCATCATTTCTGATCTTTGCTATTTAGTGTTTAATTTGGCTTCTTTTTCCATGGCGGGGGCATGGGTTTTGAGACACCAGCTCCATGTATACAGCAGAGTTTTCTTTTTTTTTTTGAGATGGAGTTTCGCTCTTGTTACCCAGGCTGGGGTACAATGGCGTGATCTCGGCTCACCGCAACCTCCGCCTCCTGGGCTCAGGCAATTCTCCTGCCTCAGCCTCCTGAGTAGCTGGGATTACAGGCACGCGCCACCATGCCCAGCTAATTTTTTGTATTTTTAGTAGAGACGGGGTTTCACCGTGTTGGCCAGGATGGTCTCGATCTCTTGACCTCGTAATCCACCCGCCTCAGCCTCCCAAAGTGCTGGGATTACAGGCTTGAGCCACCGCGCCCGGCTTGAGTTTTCTTTAAATAAATACTTGAATCTGGGAAAGAGCCCACGACTCAGCAGCTAGTGGCAGGAGTTGGGTCCTCACTGTGGGCGGGGCCTTGGGCCTCGGCGTAGGGCCCCGCCCAGGCGTCTCCTCTGTTCCTCTGGGTGAGGCCTGTGCCCTGCATGTGAGGGCAGGGGGTTGTGCGCGTGCACGGTTGGAGGTGTGCATGTGGGGGTTAGACGTGTGGCGCAAGGGGCAGGTGTGTGTGCGTGGGGGCCATCAAAGGACACAGGCACAGAGCGGGGTGTGCGTGGGGCGCAGGCATGTGTGTGTGGGGACAGGCGTGTGTGTGGTGGGGGGCAGGTGTGTGTGAGAGGAGGGCAGGTGTGGGGGGGCAGGTGTGTGTGGGGACAGGTGTGTGTGAGAGGGGGGCAGGTGGTGGGGGGCAGGTGTGTGTGAGGGGGGCAGGTGTGTGGGGGGAGAGATGTGGGGGGCAGGTATGTGTGTAGGGGGAGGTGTGGGTGGCATGTGTTGGGGGGACAGGTGTGTGTGTGGGAGCAGGTGTATGTGTGGGGATAGGTGTGTGGGGGGAGGTGTGGGGGGGGCGGGCGTGTGAGTAGGGGGCAGGTATGTCTCTGTGGGGGACAGGTAAATGTGTGTGGGGAAGCAGGTGTGTGTGCATGGGGGGCAGGTATGTGTTCACTGAGGGGGAGGTGTGTGTGCATGGATATCAGCTCCTACGTGGTTCTGTCCTGGGAGGCAGAGGAAATTATAAGCAGAGTTAAAAAATGCAAACTCACATCAAAGGACACAGGCACAGAGTGGAGAGCAGCTCCTGGGATGGGAAAGGACGAGGGATTCATGCCCAGAGGGTGCTAAGAACTCCTGCAACTCAGTAGCAATGGCAAACAAGTACACCCTTTTAAAAATGGGAAAAGGGCTGGAATAGCCTTTTCTTTTCTTTTCTTTTTTAATTGTGTGTGTGTGTGTGTGTGTGTGTGTGTGTGTGTGTGTGTTGTTTTGTTTTTTAGACAGAGTTTTGCTCTTGCTGCCCAGGCTGGAGTGCAATGGCACGATCTCAGCTCACTGCAACCCACTGCAACCTCTGCCTCCCACGTTCAAGCAATTCTCAGCCTCTCAAGTAGCTGGAATTACAGGCGACCGCCACCATGCCTGGCTAATTTCTTGTATTGTTAGTAGAGAGGGAGGTTTCACCACGTCGGCCAGTCTGGTCTAGAATTCCTGACCTCAGGTGATCCGCCCACCTCTGCCTCCCAAAGTGCTGGCATTATAGGTGTGAGCCACCACACCGAGCTTGAATAGCCATTTCTCCAAAGATACACAAATAACCAATAAGCACATGAAAAGATGCTCACATCCCTAATAGCTAGGGAAACGCAGATCAACACCAGCAGTTGTGAAGATACCACTCCACAGCTATTTGAATGGCTCTTTTTATTTTATTTTATTTTATTTTGAGAGGGAGTTTTTCTCTGTTGCCCAGGCTGGAGCACAGTGATGCCATCTCAGCTCACTGCAACCTCCGCCTCCCAGGTTCAAGCAATTCTCCTTCCTCAGCCTCCCCAGTAGCTGGGATTATAGTCACCCACCACCACACCCAGCTAATTTTTGTATTTCTAGTAGAGACAGGGTTTCACCATGTTGCCCAGGCTGGTCTTGAACTCCTGACCTCAGGTGATCCCCCTCACCTCAGCCTCTCAAAGTGCTGGCATTACAGGCATGACCCACCGCACATGGCCAGGCTCTTATCTTTAGAAATGGAAAATGCCATGTTGGTGAGGATGTTAGAAGCCGGGGCCCTTGTGCGCTGCTCACGGGGATGTGGAGTGGCGTGGCAGGAAAGCAGATGTCAGCAGTTCACAGGGTCGTATCCCAGGATCCGGCTATCCCTGTTCTGGGTGTAGGGGCTCAGAGACACATTTGCACACCTGTGTTCCTGGCAGCGTCATTAACAGTAGACACAGGTGGAAGCATCCCAGGTGTCCCCAGATGGATGAACGGAGACATGCGATGTGGCATGTACTTTCAAACAGAAATGATGGGCGGCTGTTGTTTTGAATGGAGCGCCTGCCTGCACTGCACCCCAACACATCATGCCATTATGATTTCACCTACATGCTAAATGCCATCATCAATCTGAAACTTTAAGGAGGCTGACAGATCCCAAAGCCAACCAGTTTACCCTGAAAACAGGAGACTCCAGTCTACCTGGTCAGTGCGCTAAGGAAGAGTCCCTCTGCTTTAACCCTTGCAGAAAGGAACCTGAGGGAACCCGATACCGATCGCCAGCGTTTCTCCCATTCTGCGTCCCTGTACCCGCTTTACAAAACCCGCTGTTCGCAACTGCCCAGGGGAGCCCTCATTTCTAGACAGAGGCTGCCCCGTTCACGAATCCAGAATAAAAGCCAATTCCATCTACAGCTACATTTGTTATAATTTCGTATAATGTCTGGACAACACATATAGTGGAATATTATTCAGCCTTAAAAGATATCAACAAAAAAAGAAACTCTAAAATATTTAAAGAGGTTTATGGCCAGGCGCGGTGGCTCACGCCTGTAATCCCAGCGCTTAGGGAGGCTAAGGCGGTGGCTCACAAGATCCAGAGATCACGTCCATCCTAGCCAGCATGGTGAAACCCATCTCTACTGAAAACACAACTATTAGCATGGTGGCACACAGCTGTAGCCCCAGCTACTCGGGAGGCTGAGGCAGGAGAGTCGCTTGGGTCCAGGAGGCAGAGGTTGCAGCGAGCTGGGATTGTGTTACTGCACTCCAGCCTGGTGACAGAGCAAGACTTAGTCCCCCAAAAAAGAAAAACAGAAAAAGAGATTTATTCTGAACCAGTGTGCGTGACCGTGGCCCAGAAACAGCTTCAGGAGGGTTTGAGAACCTGTTCCTGAGGCAGCCGGGTTACAGTTTGGTTTTACACATTTCGGGGAGACAGAAGTTACCAGCAAAGCCAGGCGAGCATAATCCCAGCTCTTCGGGAGGAAGCTGAGCAGGAGGACTGCTTCCCTACAGTGGTTCGAGAACACCCTGACGGCACTGCAAGATCCTGTCTCTAGAAAAAAGTTTCTAAAAATTAGCCAGGGCGGCCGTGCACAGCTGCAGTCTCAGCTCCTTGGGAAGCTGAGGGCTTGAGTCCCGGAGGTCAGGGCTGAAATGAGCTGTGATTGTGACACCACTTTAGCCTGGGTGACAAAAAATTAATTAATTAATTAAAGAAGTTACAAGCAAAGACATAGGACATGGGTGGTGTTCACGGAAAGGAGGGACATCCCGAAGCGGAGCAGGGCTTTGGATCGTAGTGGGGTGTAGAGGTTTTCGGATCCGCATTTGGTTGAGTTAAGCTGAAGACTCGAAGGTGTGAGTGGGTTCAGTGGAGGGGCTGCAGAGCCAAGGCGCTGGTGACGCAGAGGACTCCACGAGGCGGTCCCCAAGAGGACAAGGGCAGGCGGCTCCGTCGGGGCCTTCAAAGGTGCAAGGCTATGGGCAAGTCTCCCCAGGTGCGGGTGTGTGGGCGAGCCTCCCTGGGTGCGGGACTGTGGGCGAGTCTCCCCGGGTGCGGGAGCGTGGGCGAGTCTCACCGGGTGCGGGACTGTGGGCGAGTCTCCCCAGATGTGGGACTGTGGGCGAGTCACCCCAGGTGTGGGGTTCGTGGTGAATCTCTCCAGGTGGAGGAAGGCTGGCTGCGTTAGAGGAAATTCTACGCATGCAAAACCCCCCACAGAAGACACCTGTGCAGGGCCATTTCAAAATAGGCCAAAGAAATACATTTTGGGGTGAAATATTTTGATTTCCCTCAGGGTTGCTATCTGCATGTGAGGCTGTGCCAGGGTCAGGCTGGACGTGGGTCTGTTCTGTGACCTCCAGGTCTCTATTTCAGGGTTAGTGTCGATCAGCTGAGCCCACACTCCTGAAGGCGGGGGAGGGGTCCGTGGCGAGGCCAGTCCCTCCTCCCTTCGTGTCACAGACGCAATTCAGTTTTTCCGGTTGCTCTGGGTCCCCTTGTCCAAACGGGGTGTTCCGTGGCATTGGTTGGGGTACTTTGGATTTTGTTTTTAGTTTATAGAAGAAAGGAAATTCAGACACACCCTGCCACATGGATGGAGGCTGAGGACATTATGTGAATGAAATAACCCTGTTGGAAAAGAGCAAAACTCCATGAAATATTTGAAAACATTGATTCTGAGCCACGTAGGGTGACCCCACCCGAGGCAGCCCTCAGGAGGTGTGGGGCGCAGCTCGGCTTTACACCTTTTAGGGGACATGAGGCATCAATCTCAGACATTGAGGATAGATACTGGTTCGGTCCAGAAAGGCGGGGCAGCCGGAAACGGGGGCTTCCAGGTAGGTCACAGGCAGATTTCGAAGTGTTCTGATTGCTAAGCGGTTGGTGACAACGGGAAGGAGCGTCTGAGTCACGGTAAGGGGCTGTGGAGACCAGGGTTTTCCCCGGCAACGAGGCCTCCGGGCGGCGGGCTTCAGAGAGGATGGACTACTGTCAGCGCGTCTCCGCGGACTGGAGGGCCGTGTGGACGTCTCTGCTGGAGCAGAGGCTGCGTTTTAAGCGTTTCTCACGGGAGTTGAGGTCTTTGTCAACGCTGTTTTTCCTAAATTCTGGAAAGGAGGAAGGCGTCGTGAGGCGTGTCTGACCACTGCTTCCTGTCGTCTGAACCCATCTTTCAGGTTAATTTTGGGGTGTCCCAGCCCAGGGTGGGGGTCCATTCCCATGATTGGGAAGGAGCCTTAGAATTTGATTTTTGGTTTACGCTGCAGAGGTGGCTATGAACAGCACCCAGCAGGCCACCGCTGCACCCACCCCCATGCAGGCACCCAGCCTTCATGCCTTGGCCTGGTCAGAGGGCCTGGAAGTCTGTGGTCACTGGCCAGGGGTCACCAGCATCTGGGCTCCCACGACTTCACTTCAGAAGCCCACCTGCTGGCACGTCCCCAGGGGTCTCTTCACAGACCTGGAACCCTCATGGAGGAGGCTCAAGAAGGTGGGCGGCCAGGGAATGGCCCCTCCTGCTGGGGGCAGGTTCCCTGTCGAGGCTTTGGGAGTGAGGACGGACAAAGGTCAGTCCTGTGGGATGATGCTGGCAGGCGGTGGCTGCGGTTGTCAGATTCCCGAGACGGAAGCAGAGCAGTGGGTGCCGGGGGCTGGGGGAGGGGAGCGGGAGTCAGTGTACTGGGTGCAGAGCTGGGGTGTTGCATGAGAAGGTCTGGAGACGGGTGGTGGCGACGGCTTTGCAGCATCATGACTGCATTTCGTGCCATTGAACTGCGCACCCCAAAATGGTTAAATCGGTAAAACGTTATTTTACCATAATACGAAAAATACCCAAAATAAAATGCAGGCAAAAGGTGGGGGCCTAGAGATCAACGAAATCCTCCCCCACACCCGCCCTTCCTTCTGCAGAGGACAGAGGAGGGCAGAGGAGGTGGATCCTGGCCGCCTGTGTTCTGGGAGGAGGCCGGGTTGATGAAATCGATTCACACCTAGGCAGGCTGTCCCGGGAGGAGTCCTTTTAATCTAAATCGCTCTCTGCAAGGTGCTCTTTCAGGCCTCTGGGAAGAGATATTTTTGTCCAGGGACCTTCCTGTTTCTAATCACATCCTGTGTGAGCCCTTCCTGGCCGGTCCTGGGAAGGTCAGCGGGGGCCTGGCTGCCCCGACTTCCTGTGGACAGAGTCCAGGAAGCCTGGGCCTCGGTGCTCCAGAGCACGCGCCTGACCGCAGTGACCCTGACGGGCACTTGGGGCTCCTGCAGGGCACCCCAACTGGGAATTAAGGGGAGCGGTGACCACCCCAGCAGCTGTGTCCCCACAGGGAGAGGGGTCCGCGGGGCCGGCTGTCGTTTGCTGCACAGACCGTGTGACGGAGGCGGGTCCTGGCTGGTCTTCCAGGTCCACTGGCAGCAACCCCGACCTGGCCTTTGCAGCCACTCAACGGTCCTCTCTCCCGAGACCCCGCCTTCAGTGTGAGAGCTGAGGTCCCTTTGAAGGAGGGTGAGCCCTGGCCCTCTGTGGCGTCCCGCTGCCCTGCCACGCGGGGTCTCTGCAGCCCCCTCCCGGCCGCAGCGGCAGCACATGCTCCTTCCCCAGCCGGGCCTGGTCCCTGGTGGCCGCTGCGCTTCCTCCCTGGATGCGGCAGACTTTGCCTTTTCCTCAGGACGTTCTGCGTGGGAAACAGAACGCCGTGGGAAACGGAACGCCGGGTTGATGCCAGGTTGAAGCCATTGGCATTGTCCCCGCCGCTGCCTCTCAGAGGTCTGTGGGTGCACGGCCGGGATGGCGGCAGCCCCTGTGGTCCGGTCCCGTTTACTAAGATGCGCATCTCAGCAGGGCCGGAGCTCAGAGACGCACCTGGCTCCAGTCTGTGCTTCCTCGCCTGGGATTTTATTTTATTTTATTCTCCTTTCTTTTTTTTTTTTTTTTTTTTTTTTTTGAGACGGAGTCTCGCTCTTGTTACCCAGGCTGGAGGGCAATGGCGCGATCTCGGCTCACCGCAACCTCCGCCTCCCGGGCTCAGGCAATTCTCCTGCCTCAGCCTCCTAAGTAGCTGGGATTACAGGCACGCGCCACCATGCCCAGCTAGTTTTTTGTATTTTTAGTAGAGACGGGGTTTCACCATGTTGACCAGGATGGCCTCGATCTCTCAACCTCGTGATCCACCCGCCTCGGCCTCCCAAAGTGCTGGGATTACAGGCTTGAGCCACCGCGCCCGGCCTCTCCTTTCCTTTTTAAAATTTTTTTCTTTGGCCAGGCTGTTCTGAAACTCTTGCCCTCAGGGGACCTGCCTCAGCCTCCTAGAGCGCTGGGTTTACAGGCCTGAGCCACCATGCCCGGCCCACCTGGGATTTTCTCACGGGCCCCCACCCCAGCCTGGTGATCTGTGGGTCTGGAAGTGAAGCAGGTGTTAATGGAGAGATTTTTGGGCTTAATTGTCAAGTACGCTGTGGTCTGCTGGTTTGAGGGTCATTTTCAAGGCAGGTGCCCACCGGGCTGCCTGCCTGGTCATCTCGCTGCCACCCAGCGCTCCACCCAGTGTGACCCGGAACTGGGGGCGCCTCCCAGTCCACAGTTGAATTGCTGCCCCCAGACTCTCAGGATGCTGCTGGGACCAAGAGCAGGGGGGTGGGGGGCGGAGGCGGGGCAGGGGTAGAGGTGGCTGCAGCTGGGAGCAAGTGTTTGAAAGTTGGAGTGAAAACCCGGACTTTCCAGGATCTTCTTCAAAGGGGCCACTCCTTCTTGGAGCTGCCCTGAGAGGCCCTGGCAGAGCAAGGCCCTGGCGTGGTGCCGGGACATGGGCCCCTGCCTTTCGGGAGCTTGGGCAGGGTTTCAGTCCCAGGCGCCGTCCTCTCCCTCTGCCTGGCACAGTGCCAGCCGACACTCCCTGAGGTAGGCAGGTGCATCCAGGTGCCCTCGTTGCGGGGCGGCCCCCCTGTCTCTTGGCTCTGGGTTGCAGTCTCAGAACACGCTGGCGACAGCCGCCCGAGCCAGGCCAGGGGCAGGAGGCCAGGGTGCCCAGCGCTCTGCCCCAGCATGTCTGCCAGCCCTGCTACAGCCACAGCTTTGCTGGTGGTGACTGAGGACGGGGCAGGGCTTGCAGAGGGGACCCGGCCCTGCAGTGGCTGTGGTGCTTGCGGCCTGGCCGCGTGCCCGAGGCTCAGCAGTGGGCGCAGCACTTTGGGTGGAGAAGTGGGGCCAGGGCACAGGGAGAAGCCCAGGAGGGTTGACGGAGGCGCAGACGCACCAGGTGGGGCCCCCAGGACTCGGGTGAGGCCTCAGCCCCCATGTGGCTGTATCTAGGGACAGGGCCTTGAGGGAGGGAATTAAGGTGAAATGAGGTTGTAAGGAGGGCCCTGACCCGACAGGACGCGTCCTTGTAAGAAGAGGAAGGGATGTGGAGGGCAGGGGGGCGGATGAGGGCACACGAGGGATGCGTGTGCACAGAAGAGCGGCCGCGGGAGGACACGGGGGAGCCACCGCCTGCCCCCCACGAAGAGGCCTCGGGAGAACTGCCCTTGGTCTTGGACTCCCAGCCCCCAGGCTTCAAGGGGACAGTTTCTGTGTTGACGCCCCGGCCCGTGGTGCTTTGCTACAATTGCTGGAGCCGAGAGGCTGGACTACACTTACCCCCTCTCTGAGGGGACTGGCACCCTCGAGGCCGGGGGACAGAGGGATGTGGGAAGCTCGGGTCGTGGGAACGTCACTGTGTCTTCTGACCCTGCGGAGGGAGCAGGTGCGTGGAAGGCTGTGACAGGCCCGCGGGGAAGGAAGGCCCCGTGTCACAGATGGAGCCCGGCCAGGACACAGGCCTCTGCGCCTGCCTCGCCCCATCACTGTGAGCACCAGGTCCTACGGCCCAGCACCCTCCCGGGCCGGAGAATGGACCGGGAAAGCCCATTTTCTCCTCTGGCTGACCTACTGCCCCACCCCTCCCCTGAGTTCCCAGCATGTTGCCCAAACAGCAGGGGCTCTGAGTGAGTTTGGGATGTGGACGGGGCGGATGAGGGCAGCTGATGGTCACGGCTGGTCTGCGGGGAATATGTGGGGGGCCTGTGAGCAGCTCCTCCTCGACCTCTGGGCAGTGGCTCAGCAAGAGGGGAGGGGACACAGAGAGACCCAGAGGCAGACAGGGAGACAGGGACAGCAAGAGACAGAGAGAGACAAAGCCAGAGAGACAGAGACAGTGAGACAGACAGAGACAGAGACAGAAAGAGGAAGAGCGACATATGCCCAGAGGAGAGAACAGGGGAGACGGGGGAGACAGGAGACGCACTGTTTTCTTCCTCCTCCCTGGTGCCGGGGGCGCCCGGGCTTATAGGGTGAGCTGCCCCCACCCTGTGGAGCGCCCAGGCTCTGTATGGAGGTGCCCTGTCCAGGGCGCAGAGGTGCAACCAGGGGTGGCTGGGTGAACTGACTGCAGCCCCGCGCGGCTCCCAGGAAGGGAGCAACCACCCAGAAGCCACCTGCCTTGCATCCAGCACCAGGAGCAAAGGCAGAGCCTGGGAAGCGCGGGGCGGGAAGAGCCGTCCTGCAGGGCCGCAGGGAAGGGGCCCCCCAGCAACAGCCACAGTTCACAGCTGCAGCGCTTCGGACTCTGTGTGACTGGAACTGATGCGCCTGGCAGCACCCAAACTAACAGTGACTTGGACAAGATAAAAGTTCACGTCTCCCTCACTAAGCATTTTTTCTGAGTCTGTTCGCCCATTCACTTGTGTATTCATCCATGGATGGGTCTTGGTGAACTCTCATCTCTGAGCGTCCAGTGGCGTCTCTGCACTGACAGGGCCCTTCCTCGTCCACGCCGTCCCATGCAGCGACCACTGGCCACACGTGGCTATGGGGCACTTGAGCTGTGGCTGCTGTGGCTGAGGTCCTGGATTCTTCATTTAAAAAAATTTTTTTAACTTAAATGTAAACTCAAGTGACCACACAGCTTAGTGGCTGCTGTCCCAGACAGTGAGGTCCAGGTGCTGAGGGCACAGCGGGGAAGACAGTCCCCAGGAGCCTCCGTCCCAGAAGGGACAGAAAATGAGGGGGAGGGGGAGGGGGAGGCAGGGACAGCCGGGACAGCCAAGTCACAGGCTCGGTGACACGTCCCTAGAATTCTCGCTGAGTCCTGATGCCCAGCACTTCAGCGTGTGGCGGTGTTTGGAGGCGGGGCGTCTGCAGACGTCCTCAAGTGACAGTCACGGGTGGGTCCTAATTCAACATGGCAGGGGTCCTCATGAAAAGGGGAATTGGGACACAAAGTAGACACGCACAGAGGCGGGCAGCGCAGGCACCGGGGAAGCGGGGGCCCGTGAGCCAAGACGAGGCTGGAACCGGAGCCCCTACAGCCACAGGCTGACCTGGGGCTTCAGGCCTGAGGCCACGAGACGCTCCCGTGGTGCGCGCTGCCTGGCTGCGTTCATTTCCACAGCGGCCCGAGCAGACTGGCGTAAATGCCTGTGCCCATCCTCCTCCTTGGCCTGGCCACTCTGAACTGGCCCAGGCCCAGCTTGGCCACTTTAGCCTCAGTCCCCACCCTGAGCTCCCGAGGTGTCCCCCCAGAACACTCTCCCATGGCGCGCTCCCCCACGAAGCCCCTCCGAGCTGTCATGCCACCGCAGTGACCATATCCCTGCAGCCAGGGCTGGTCGACTGCTCTCCTGGGTGAATCTCCCTCCCCTGCACGCCCTCCGCTACCCCGGCCACCTGAGCTCTCCCCGGGGCCCTGGGCTCCTCCCTCGCACCTCCTGTTGCCTGGTGACCAGAGCTTTCCTGTCCCCCTGGAGTAGAGAGTGTGGAGCTGGCAGCCCGGGTTCCTGAACGCAGGGAGCTCCAGGATTGCCAGGCACACTGGTGCCGTCCTGAACCCATCTCCTGTTTACAGGACGACGCCTCCCTCCAGGGGCTGCTCTGGGGAGGGGAAGTCAATAGGGAGCACCCCACATCAGCAGGAGCACCCCACATCAGCAGGAGCACCCCTTTGCCAGCAGGAGCACCCCTTCACCAGCAGGGAGCCCCTCCTCACCAGCAGGAACACTACCTCGCCAGCAGGAACACCCCCTCACCAGCAAGGAGCACCCCCTCTCCTGCAGGAGTCCCCCTCACCAACGGGGAGCACCCCTTTGCCAGCAGGGAGCACATCCTCACTAGCAGAAGCCCCCCTCACCAGTAGGAGCCCCCCTCTTGCCAGCAGGAGCACCCCCTCACCAGTAGGAGCCCCCCCTTGCCAGCAGGGAGCACCCCCCTCGCCAGCGGGAGCCCCCCTCGCTGGAGCTGCAACGTTTTCTTCCTCTCTGATGGCCAGTGTCCTCCAGACCTGGGGTGGGAATGGAGCCGAGGGTGATGGAGACACAGGTGTGGCTGTGTGTGTGGACCACGCGTCTCATCGCCTGGGAGGTGCTGGCTGGGGCAGGGCCACCTTCCTCAGGAGAGGGATCTGGCTGGGTCCCATGGGGCCCTGGTTCCCTGCACCCAGGTGGGCAGAGTTCCACGTCCCACAGCGGCCGGTGGGAGGTGAGGCCTCAGCCTTCCGTGGACGCAGCCACTCGAGGTGCCCGCCCCTGTTCCCACCCAGCACGCCGTTCGCAGGTTTCCACACCCCTTCAAATCCAGCCTGGGCCAGGGGATGCTGAGGAGTTTACCCAAAACTGGACCCAGATGCCGGACTCAGGCTCAGCCGGGGAGGGGGAACAGCGTTTCTCAGGGGCCTTCGGGGGGCAGGACAGTGCCTTTGGGGTGCTGGCCGATGCCGGGGCCATGGTGGCTGGTCACTGACCTTGGAGCGTTTCATGTCCTGAGGTCGGGGCCTCCGGGAGCCAGCGGCGCAGGCAGGGCGAGTTCTCACGCTCCGGGTCCTGGGACGGTCCGCATCTGACCACAGAGCTCTTCCTGGCCCTGCACTTCTTGGGACCAGAGCCCCGAGGCCCTGCGCCCGGAAACCCCAGGTGGAAGTGTGGAAAATCCTTCTGACTCACAAAAGCCTCCCTTGTCTCAGCAAGTGTCCCAGCACCGTGGGCTGCAGCGGCCCTGCAGTGGGAACCGGATCGGGAACAGCTCACCTTCCCCAGAGACGCAGGGCCTGCGGGAGGAGGGTGAGGCTCGGCACAGTGAGCCGAGGCCACCTTCGGGTCACGCGAGCCGGCCGTGTGCACTCGGGACAGGCAGGCTGTGCGGGCGCCGAGAGGGGCAGGGCCACTGCGTCCCGTTCCCCGGCACCCACCCGCCGGGGCCAAGGCCCACACGTTCTCCACGCAGCCTCGCTCCAGGCTCCGCGGTGGCCCCGTGGCTGCCGTGCAGACCCGTCCCCTCCGAGGAAGCCAAGCCGGCCAGGCCTGGGCAGTGTCAGTGTCCCAGCTCCCAGAACCGCGGCCGTCGGGCGCAGCCTCCTCTTGGTTGGGCCCAGGGCCCTCCTAATGACCCAGCTGAGCCCCGGTGGCATCTGCCTGGAGTGGTTCCTCCTTCCAGGGCTGCTCCCACCGGGGCTGGGCCTGGGCGCCGGCATGGGGGCCGCAGGTCCTGGGGAGACGCTGTTACCAGCAAGGGCCCCCTCCGGATCCCAGCCGGCTGCGTGGAGGCCACGGGCCCACACTTGGCGCTTCCTGCCTTGGGCGGACCCTGAGAACTCAGCAGCCACCGGGTGAGCCACGCCCATGGGTCGAGGCTGTGGGGACATTGGAGGCTCCCAGAGTGCACCTGCCGCCGCCCAGAGGCCCCCTAGGCTTGCCTGAGGGGCCACACCTGCCACCATTTTAGTCAGGACCTCAGCCGCTCCCCTTTCAGAGGCCTGGCTGGTGGGGGGGCACAGGTGCCCAGGCTTCTGGCCAGTTCCCTGGAGCTGAGCAGCCCCAGGTCTCCTCGGGGCACAGGTCCAGGACCCAGCGCTTGCGAGGGACCTGGTAGAAAACCCGTGTGGCAGGTGAGCAGGCACCCCGGGCGCCCATGTGGCAGGTGAGCAGGCACCCCGGGCGCCCATGCGGCAGGTGAGCAGGCACCCCGGGCGTCCGTGCGGCAGGTGAGCAGGCACCCCGGGCGCCCATGTGGCAGGTGAGCAGGCACCCCGGGCGCCCATGTGGCAGGTGAGCAGGCACCCTGGGTGCCCGCTGTGTGCCTGGGCTGCGGGCAGTGGACTCAGCTCCCTGGGGCCTCCCTCGGGACCCAAGTCCTTCTAAGTTTGGACCTTGATCCTGTTTTGTTTTTTTCTTTTTGTTCTCTGAAGTGAATTACTTGAACAAATTTTTTTTCTTGTTTTTTTTTTTTTTTTTTTTTTTTTTTTTTTTATCCCATTTTTGCGTCAAGTTTTGTAGTAAGCTAAATGGCGGCCTCCAAGGAGCGACAGCTGAGTCCTGATTCCTGGAACCCGAGATATGACCTTATTTGAGAAAGCATCTTTGCACATGGGGTAAAGGTCTCCTGATGAAGTCACCCGGTTTATCTGAGCAGGCTCTAAACCCAGTGGGCAGTCAGAGGCAGATGAGGACGGAGGCCCGCAGAGGAGGCCCCGTGAAGGCAAAGGCCGAGGCTGGAGCCGAGGGTGCTGGGGAGGGGGACCCTGTCCTGGAGCCTCCAGTGGGAGTGAGGCCTGGCTCCACGCTGGACTTCTGCCAGGCTGTGAGGGGATGAACGTGTCAGGTCCCAGCTGCCTTGGGGGACGGCGGCCTCAGTGACTCAGGCTCTTGCAGGGGGTGCTGCAGGTGGGCCGGGTTTGCCTGAGAGATGTTTCCGGGATGCTCCCAGGGCCTGGAGGTGGGGAGCAGAGGGGAATTGATACATCTCCCGCCCCCGCCTGGCTGGGCCCGCCTGGCATCCTGCTGCCCTGGCACCGTCAGCCCGCTGCTATCGATGCCGCCCTGGGGCCCTTGCTGTCCAGCTGCTCATCTTCTAAGGGACGGGGGAGCCCAGCGTCCACAGGTCCTCCCGAGCACCTCTGAGGCCTTGCCCTGCGGCTCCTGTAGGACCAAGCTGCTGTGTCCTGGAGCTAGCGGGCGGCCAGGTGAGTGGGACCCAGGAGCCATGGAGGGGCACAGGGAGGCTGGAGCCTGAGCCAGAACCAGGCTGCACAGCCGGATGATGACCCCACACCAGGGCAGGCTCAGTGGCTGGGCCACCCTGAGAAGAGGAGGGGCAGATGCCAGCCTCCATCACCACCCCAGGGTCACTCAGTAGCCAGGAGCCCAGTAGCCAGCCTGGCAACAGAGAGAGAGAGAGACCCCTCGTTCCACCACAGCCCACAGGATGCCTTGGGGCGTCTTCCACAGCGCCGGTGCTGACACCCTGATTCTCCCTCTCAGTGTGCCAGGCCCGGAGGAGCTGGTGCCGGCAGGGAGGGGAGATCCAGGCCCCTGTGCTGCCTCCTCCCTCAGCAGGTTCTGATGACACACCTGGGCGAGCAGGGAGGGCCTGACCTGCAGAGGCCAAGATTAGGAAGATGGGCGCCCAACTGCCCAGATGTGCCAGGGCCTGGGGCAGGCACTGTTTGCCAAGTTCAGGATGGGGCTGAGGACATGAGTGGAGACCACCCAGAGGGGAACCGGGTCATTCAGTGCCTGCTACAGCGACAGGGTTGGACGTCCAGGCAGCCGAGGAGGAGCAGGAACAGTGGGAAGGGAAGACGTGGCCGGAGCCGAAGGTGGATCCCTAGCAGTGGGGACCCTCTGGGGCTGAGTGGGGCGTATTTGAGGTCCCCAGTGGGTGCTGAGCTATGAGGAAGACAGAGGTGGGGAGGCAGGCAGCGGCGGGCAGGATCCCGGTGCTCTGGGGCAGGGGTCTGTGTTGCTCGCCATCTGATACTTGTCCTTCAAGTCCTTGGTTTCTCGGCACAGACGGGTGGGGCGATGCAGGGAGCGGCTCCGGGTGGCTCCTGGCCTCGAGTACTCTGGGAACAGGGCCCCACCTGTGATTGGGGTATGAATCCTCGCAGTAGGGGCAGAGTGAGCTTGAGGGGTGAGAACCCGGGGCGTTGGCAGACTCCCTGT
The DNA here is from genome assembly GCF_048565385.1 of Saimiri boliviensis. Lineage (NCBI taxonomy): Eukaryota > Metazoa > Chordata > Mammalia > Primates > Cebidae > Saimiri > Saimiri boliviensis. The sequence goes on from NC_133449.1 coordinate 300,811,817, forward strand.
GGCTGGGAAAGGGCTGCTGGCAGGAGGTGGCTCCGGGCACCCAGCTCTGGGCAGGAAACACGCGCTGTAGACACGTTCTTCATGTGTGTAACCTGGTGTCGGTGTGCGTGTGCACATGTGTCTGTGTGTCCTGGTGTGTGTACGTATGTGTGTATCCTGGTGGTGTATGTGTGCACATGTGTGTCTGTGTGTGTCCTGGTGTTGGTGTGTGTGCGCACATGTGTGTCTCTGTGTGTCCTGGTGGTGTGTGTGCATGTGTCTGTGTGTCCTGGAGATGGTGTGTGTACACATGTGTGTGTGTTTCCTGGTGTTACATGTGCACATGTGTGTCTTTGTGTCCTTATGTTGGTGTGTGTGCATGTGTGTGGGTGTCTTGTGTTGGTGCATATGCACGTGTGTATGTGTCCTGGTGTTGGTGTGTGTACACATGTGTGTATGTATGTGTCCTGGCATTGGTGCATGTACACATGTGTGTGTCCTGTTGCTGGTGTGTGTGCACGTGTTTGTGTTTGTCCTTGTGTTGGTGTGTGTGCACATGCGTGTGTGTGTCCTGGTGTTGGTGTGTGCACGTGTTTATGTGCGTGTCCTGGTGGTGTGTGCACATTTGTGTCTATGTGTGTCCTGGTGTGTGTGCGTGCACGTGTGTGTCTGTGTGTCCTGGTGTTAGGGTGTGTGTGCACATGTGTGTCTGTGTGTCCTGGTGTTGGTGTATGTGCACGTGTGTGTGTGTCCTGGTTGTGTGTGCACATGTGTATGTGCATGTCCTGGTGTTGGTGTGTGTGCATGTGTGACTGTGTTCTTGTGTTAGGGCGTTTGCACATGTGTGCATGCATGTGTCCTGGTGTTGGTGTGTGCGCACACGTGTGTCTGTTTGTGTTCTTGTGTTAGGGCGTTTGCACATGTGTGCATGCGTGTGTCCTGGTGTTGGTGTGTGCGCACACGTGTGTCTGTGTGTGTTCTTGTGTTAGGGCGTTTGCACATGTGTTCATGCGTGTGTCCTGGTGTTGGTGTGTGTGCATGTGTGTCTGTGTGTGTTCTTGTGTTAGGGCGTTTGCACGTGTGCATGCATGTGTCCTGGTGTTGGTGTGTGCGCACACGTGTGTCTGTGTGTGTTCTTGTTAGGGTGCTTGCACATGTGTGTATGCATGTGTCCTGGTGTTGGTGTGTGTGCACACGTGTGTCTGTGTGTGTCCTGGTGTTAGGGCGTTTGCACATGTGTGCATGCGCGTGTCCTGGTGTTGGTGTGTGCGCACACGTGTGTCTGTGTCCTAATGGTGTATGTTCACATGTGTCTGTGTGTCCTGGTGTTGGTCTGTGTGAGCGTGTGTGTCTTCGTGTGTTAGTCATGTCTCGGTGGGTGACAGGAGTTGTGGTTTCTCGGAGCTGGGTCGGCGGGGGGGACAGTGGAGTGTTTCCCTCTATTGCGCGGATGGTTCTTTGGGAGGACCGAACGGCACGCAGTGCCTGCAGGAGCGGGGACGGCCACGGTTCCCCTCCTCCCGTGGCCTCTCCACAGGCTCCCGCTCCGTGGGCTGTGAACCTTCTCATCAGCAGCTGTTGGCTTGAACACGGGATTCCCCGTGTGGATCAGGGGCTATGCCCGTGCATCTGCGTCCGCTGGACCCGACCCAGGCCTGGAGACAGTGCCCTGCTTACCCCACACCCTGCAGGGCAGACGCCACCACCATGTTCTGCGGAGAATTTGAAGGATGAGCAGGGAGGGTGAGGGAACAGGGAGTGAGTCTTGGATGTGGGGACGACGCAGCCCAAGCTGGCTCTGTTTGTCACTGATGAAAATATTTTTGGAAAACCCGCCAGCTGTGAAACTGACTGCACTCCTCTGAAAGACACCCGGTGCGTTCCTCCCTTTGTCGTGGACCGTCCGGGACGGGTAGGCACGTCTGCCTGGGGGTCTCTCGACCTGCAAGAGGGTCCCAATACCTGGAAGAGGGAGTGCGCCTGGAAAAATAATAAAGACAGAGAGAGAGAAAGCGAGGCGTCTGGAGGGCTGATAGGCTGTGCCTAAACGGCAAATTTTATTTCTCAAAGGCCAGGAATAAATACACTTTCTTGGCTCTGGTTTTTCTATGGCCTCTGGTCATAGCAAGAGGAATGCAAATATATGCCTTGCATGGCCTACACAATAGAGAAGTCAGATATGCAATCAGAGGTTGTAAAAAGTAACAGAATTTCCTGTAATCACAAAGCTTGTTTACATCCAAACATTATTCACAAAACTTGTTTACATCCAAACATTATTCACAAAGCTTGTTTGCATCCAAACATTATTCCTCCTGGCTGCAGGTATCTCTGGTTTGACCTTGTTTTAGACTGAGATGTGAAAAGTTTTTCTGGTTTTGCTCATCAGAATATCTTTTAATCGGATTCTCCTTTGTCTACTCCTGACTCAACTTTACTCAACTTCCCCATTCAGGAATCTCTGAGTCAGGAATCAAAGCCATCCCTTATGGTGGCATTTGCTTTGCAAATATCGACAGTTAAACCATTATCTAGGGTACAAGGCAGTCAGGTAAGGTTTAGGTTAAAGGCTTATTCTTAAAGAGTCATAAAAAGGTTAAAAGCAGGAACTGGTTGCCAGCAGGGGGTCACTCGGTCTAGCAGCAACGCATGGTTTTAGGCCCAAACGATATTGTGGTTGATATTAGAAACTGATCATCCATCTTTCAGTTCCTATATTTCCAGATAGCTCGACTGCCTCCAGTAGGAAACTGTGTTTGGGATCAAACTCACCGTCTAGTGAGACTCACGCCTTTTGGGGGTCTCACACGGGAGTGTTCCCCACATCCCTTCTCATGGCGAGGGGCTTAAACCGAGCCTTCGGTAAACCCTGGATGGGACATTCGTCTTTCTAGGAAAATTCTTTCACTGTCGATTCAGGTGTGTCATGCAGACACCTGAAGCCCGTGTGATGTGTCGTGCAGACACCTGAAGCTGCGTGTGGCATCACTCTGCGCATGTCCAACCTTGCAGAGACGGAGCGGAGGAAGCACTCCCCTACACTTGTTTTGGGGCTCTCTGTCTCTGCGCCCTGTGGCCACTCCAGCCCTGGGACTAGTGTCGTGTGTCTCGATGGCCACCCTGGGCTGGGGGGGGAGGGCCGCAGGTCACATCCCCCACAGGTGAGCGCACCTGGCTGGAGCGGGAATGTCTAGTGTTGAGGCATGTGTCCAAGGCTCTGGGAACAGCATGACAGTTGTGTGTGGTTGACTTCCGGGGTCCCGGAACTCCCTCTGCCTGCTCAATCTCACAGACACGGCTGCAAAGGCATCTGTTCCGTTTCCTCACTCGTCAGGTTCTGGCTGGCCCCGTGGTCTCTCCAGATGCTCCTTTCATCTTCCATCGACTTATCCCCATCTTGCAGATGAACAAACCGAGGCTTAGGAAGGTCACTGTCGTTTATTTGTTTGTTTGAGACCGAGTCTTGCTGTCACCCAGGCTGGAGTGCAGTGGAGTAATCTTGGCTCACTGCTACCTTGTCCTCCCAGGTTCAAGTAATTCTCCTGCCTCAGCCTCCCAAGTAGGTGTGATTACAGGCACCCTTCACACTCCGCTAAGTTTTGTATTTTTAGTAGAGATGGGGTTTTCACCATGTTGGTCAGGCTCGTCTCGAACTCCTGACCTCAATTGATCAGCCCACCTCAGCTTCCCAAACTGCTGGGATTACAGGCGTGAGCCACCACGCCCGGCGGAGGAAGGTCAGTGTCTCACTGAGGTAGCCACATGGTGTCAGGGCTCCGAGCTGAAGTTAGCAGATGTCCTGAAGTCTCACTCACTGGTGCATCTGAGCCTCAGGTATCAGCAAAGGGGAGCAGAAGCTTTCGTAGGCAGGAGGGAGCCCCAGCGCACAGCGAGCTGCTGGGCCAGCCCTTCCTCCCCCGAGGAGACTGAGGCTGCTCCGAAGCCTGGGGGCCGAGGCTGTGGTGGGAGCTCTGGTGACTCCACTGGTGGGGGCTGAAGTTAGGTCTGTCTGTGCCTCTTAACAAAGCTTCAGGGGTGTGCACCCGTGGGAGAGTGGGTGCCAGCGCTGCCTGTGAGCGTCCCAGGGACCCCCTCCGCCAGCTGACCTCCTGACCTCTTCCTGCCCCAGTTGTACAAGTATAGAGCTTAAGTTTTCTTGTTTTCTTTTCTTAGATGGAGTTTTGCTCTTGTTGCCCAGGCTGGAGTGCAATGGCGCCATCGCTGCAGCCTCTGCCTCCCAGGTTCAAGCGACTCTCCTGCCTCAGCTTCCCAAGTAGCTAGGATTGCAGGCATAACCCACCATGCCTGGCTAATTTTCTATTTTTAGTAGAGATGGGGTTTCTCCATGTTGGTCAGGCTGGTCTCGACCTCCCCACGTGCTGAGATAACAGGCATGAGCCACTGTGCCCGGCTCAGTTCTCTTTCTTTATTGTGGCAAACATACACATTCTGCAACATTTACAAGTTTTACCACGTTTAAGTGGACAAGTCTGTGGCATTCAGAATGTCCACACCACAGCCACCCTGGCGTCCGACCCCCATCCACCCAGCAGACCCCTGTTCCCATCACCCCTTCCGCTGCCCTCCCCTGCCCTCCCTTTCTCTCCCCTTCCCTCCCCCCCTTCCCTTCCTCACCCTTCTGCTGCCCTCTCCTGCCCTCCCCAGCCCGTGCTGCCATCTGCATTGCACCCTGAGGATCTGGCATCTCCAGCGACCCCCTAGGCATGGGGTCCTGCAGTCTTTGTCCTTTTGTGACTGGCTGATTCCACTTAACACACCGTCCTCAGCTGTCCCCTGCGGCCGCTTGTGTCCGAATGCCCTTCTTCTTAAGGCTGAATGATACCTGGCTGTGTGGACAGGCCACGTTCTGTTCACGGCTTTACCCACTCACCGCCTCTCGGGCTGTCCCGCCGCCTGGCCGTTGTGGACGGTGCTGCTGTCGTCACGGTGTGCACGACCCTGCTTTCAGTTCTTCTGAGCACGTATGCAGAAGCGGCATTGCCGGGTCACAGGACAATTGTATTCTTAGCTTTTCCAGGAACTACCACTGTGTTTTCCATATTGGCGGTACCCACACGCACGCCCCCAGTAGAAAACAAGGTCCCCATATTCCCACGTCCTTACAGCGTTTCTTGTCTCCTGTTTTGATGGTAGCCATCTTCATGGGTGTTAAAGTTTGGTTTTTATTTGTTTGTTTGTTTTAAACAGAGTTTTGCTCTTGTCGCCCAGGCCGGAGTGCAGTGGCACCATCTTGGCTCACTGCAACCTCTGCTTCTTGGGTTCAAGCGATTCTCCTGCCTCAGCTTCCCAAGTATCTGGGATCACTGGCGCTTGCCACCACGCCCAGCTAATTTTTGTATTTTTAGTAGAGACGGGGTTCTGCCATATTGGCGAGGCTGTTCTCAAACTCCTGACCTCAGGTGAGCCACCCCCTCAGTCTCCCAAAGTGCAGGATTACAGATGTGAGCCACCTCGCCTCGCCAAGTTTTTTAGCTTGCTAGAAACATGTAGCTGTCCCAGAACTGCAGAGCTGGAGCTGGGAGAGCTGTCCGGTTCTCCACAGCATGAGCATCGGCCAGGAGGCTTTTGGAGGGAAGGCTGGACTCGTTCTAGACTCCGGCCGTCTGGGGTGGGTCTGGGGTGGGCCAGGGAGTCTGGCTGGGCTGAGCAGCTTTGCCGGCACAGTCAAGCCCCTCTCTCCACAGCCCACGTGCTGGGAAGGTCAGCAGGGGGGCCGCACAGCAGTTAGAACAAAAGCCCACCCCTACCTCCAGCTGCAGCTCCGCAACCCCGTCCAGTGCTGCTGCCTCGGTTGGTCAGGGGGATAACTGGGCTCCTCTGGGATTTCCCGGAAAGTTAAGTATGGGTTGGGAGCTGGGTCAGGGTCTCAGAACCTCCGGGGCTCCTGAGCTGGCCCCAAGCCCAGCCTCCGAGACTCAGCAGCAGTATGAGTCTACACTAACACTGCTCACGTAAAGCAGCCGAGGGTCTCACCGAGGGCGTGCATCCAGCCTCATCTCTGACAGTGCTTGGGTGACGTCCAGCCAGCACGCTGGCCAGCACGCGTCCACCAGCAGCGGCCACGGCGGCCAACGAGTGTTTGGGATTGTTCTCTAATTGACCCTAGACGGCACTGAGTTGGGGTCCGCTTTGCCTCTGGTGCCTTAGTCCTGTTGACTGAAAGATGGGCGCCTCATGGCTCTCCTCAGGTCTGAAGATCCTGAGGTCAGGGGACTGGGTGGACCTCTTGCCCATGCGTGCGACCCCCAACCCCTGGCCCAGTGAAGGGCACCTCGTTAAATTTGTTTCAAATTAACACAACTCTTAGTAGAAGCGGCAGGCATGGTGGCTCACATCTGTAATCTCAGTACTTTGGAAAGCTAAGGCTGGTGATCACTTGAGGTCAAGAGTTCGAGACCAGCCTGACCGACATGGTGAGACCCCATCTCTACTAAAAATACAAAAATTAGCCAGGCATGGTGACATATGCCAGTAATCCCAGCTACTTGGGAGGCTGAGGCAGGAGAATCGCTTGAACCTGGGAGGTAGACATTGCAGTGAGCCGAGATCGTACCACTGCACTCTAGCCTAGATGACAGGAGCGAGACTCTATCTCAAAAAAAAAAAATTCTTAACAGAAGCAATATTTGGGCCACACCACATCAAAATAAAATTCATCGTCATTTACCCGAAATTTGCGCTGGGCTGAGTGCCGTGTCTTATCCGGCAGCCCTGACCCGGCCCTTGGCCTCGGACGCTGCAGCAGTCGGAGGCAGGCCTGGCACACGCCTCCTAGGAGGGGCCGGAGCACGCCTGGGAGATGTTCCGGGGACAGGAGGGTGGTCTCAGGAAGCCGTGGCGGGAGCTGGCCCCGGGAATGGTCCAGAAGGCAGGCGAGGGTTCCTCTCGCATGAAGGCCCCCTGGAAGGGAAGGGAAGGGACAGAAAACAGCCTGGGTTTTAGTTCAAAAAAGAAAAGAAAAAAGGGACTGTTACCAGAAGGGGTCCCAATCCAGACCCCGAAAGAGCTGGGGCGAGTGCCCGCCGTAACGCAAAAGCAGGTGCGTGAAGAACGTGAGGGGAGGAGGCGCGGCTGCTCCGGGGCAGCGGGCGCCTGGGCTCCGACCCAGGATTCTTCCTGTCACTTCTTGACTGTGCGCTAAATGGGTGATTAGCCATGAATTTTCCAGGTAAAGTGGTACTCAATTCCCAGAGCCGAGGGTCCCTCCCCTTTTCAGACCAGAGGTCACCTCCGGCCGTGGCCTTGGCCTCCGTGAACTGCCGTGGGGCTGGTGGGAGTGTCTCTGAGCAAACTAATGCGTTCTAATCAGCGCGTAATGAGCAGTGGGGACAACCAGATGCCACTCTCATGCCAGCCTGGTTTCGGTGGGTATTGGATGGCTTCTTCACCGCGCAAGGTCTTCAGGGCCTGCCTCTGGTGCCGACCTCCCGTCTCGCCCTGTGACTGAGACGGCCTGAGCTCCTGGCAGTGCGGCCCAGCAGGTCTCAGCCTCGTTTGACTCAGGCCCTGTTCACCATGGAGTCGCCGTGCTTCGGGTGCCCCGTGGTTCCCTTGCTGACGGAACCAGGCGCAGTGAGCTTTGCCATGTACACAGTCAGGGTGCTGGGCTCCATGGGAATCTGCACTGCCCACCTCCCGGAGGGATCAGGCTGCTCACTGAGCCTGTTCAGAGCACAGGCCGCAAACGGAGCCCCTTCCCCGAGTCCTAGACGAGGGTCTGGGAACCCACCCCAGACAAGCCTTGGGGTTGATCTGGCTCAGGGTCTCAGTCCCAGCAGCCACTCCAGGGTGGCCTCTGCAGGGCCCAAGGCAGGTGGCCCCAGTGCCTGATTAGGGACCCGGAGAGGTCAGGTGAGGCCCCAGCATGGAGCAGGAGAGGGGGCCACGGCCAGGCTGCCTGGGTCATGCCCTCTGCGGGGTCCTCAGGGCTTGTGGTGACCACCACGGCAGTGCCTGCTTCCGACAGTGCAGTGGCGCTGCAGGACGGTGTGCCCCAGGTGCCAGCATTGGGAAGAATCTTGAGTTTCTGGAAACTTCTGCCTGTTGCACCAACACCGGCTCCCTCCCCGACACCTTTCATCCTGCTGAGGTCCCCAAAGCCCCACGAGGAGGAGGGGCCCCGGAATCCCCCAGTCTGAAGGTGGCGCCAGGCCCCGGCCTCCAGGTGACTCGCGGCAAGGAGCAGCATGGCTGGGAGGGCACGTCGCCACGTGTCCCAGTGCGTCCTTGCGCGTCCCTGTGAGTGCGGGCGCTGAGCTCTGAGACTCTGCCTCCCTTTCGGTCTGACTCAGGTCTCCATCCACCAGTCCAGGCCTTGCTCCCCTCCCCCAGCCCTCACCCTGGAAACACCACCCCCTCCCTGTCCTGTGTCCTGTGACCCCACCTCCCAGGTGGGCCCCCAGCGACCCTCAGACCGTGACCCTCCGAGGTGAGGTTCTGGCAGGTGCCCCTTGGGCCGCTCCACTCCGTCCCTAAACCGACCCCATCCCCGCCGCTTCCCCGGCCATCGCCCCCTTCAGACTGGCCCAGCTGCTCCCCTTGGCTGGAATGAGACCGACCGCCTGGGCCGTGCTGAGCTCCGCCTCCTCCTCTGCCCGCTTCCGGCCCCCCGCTGCCCTCCGCCCCCTGCCTTAGTGCTGGGCTTCCCCTGCAGGGGCTCCGTGCACGCGTCAGGTGTGTCTGCTGGAAGCTTCTGAGGCGCCCTCTGGGCAGGCACAGGGAGGGACGCAGCCACCCTCCCTCCCTGCTGCTGCCTTGGCTAAGGAGGCCAGGGGGACAGGCATGTGTGGCCGCGGGCAGGCGGCCCGAGGGTCCTCCCCTCCCGGGGCGGAGGAGCTTTCGCTCAGCCTCTTCCTCCCACAGCTCAAGCTCTGGGAAGGCAGCATCTCTGCTCCCCTGCCCAGAAGCAGATGCGGGTGCACCTGGGTCTTCCCATCCTCACAGGGCGGCTCGGGACGAGACAGGAGGAGCCTGCCCAGGTCTCTCGACCTGAGAGTGTCTCCTCCCAACAGCCTCGCCCGGTGGGGTCCGGCAGGCACGACTAAAGCAGTGCGGTGGTTTCTGGAAGATTCTGGAGGGTCCCGGGCTACCCAGGAGGCCACTTGATGGGGGCAGTGGAAAAGGGGACCCACAGCTAAGACTCCTGTAAACCAAACAGGTGCGATCCTGGGTGATTCTCCTCCGATCTTCCGAACCACATCCAGAAATAAAGTCACGGAGGTGATAGCAAAGCTTCTTGGGTTTTTTTAACTGCCTCTTCCAGGGGAAAATGCAGAGGTAGCTTCGGCTGCCCCGGCTGGAGAGGGTGTCCCTTGAGCTCTGACCCCTGACCCACGGGCTGCTTGCCCAGGAGTCGGTGACCGCCTCACGCTCAGGACACAATGGACCGCGAGGCTTCCAGCTCTGACGGCAGCAGGGTTTGAATCACCAGGTTTTGGGCAGCAGTGCCAGAGCCTGGCCCCAAACTGCTTCTGTGCGTAATCTCAGCCAGGATCTTTTCTTTTCTTCTGGTTTAATCATGTCCAGAAACTATATCCCACCAGAGTGGCCGCTGTGGCTTTCTCCGTGAGACAGCAGGTGGCCCAGGTGTTCTCGTGTTCATCCACGTGAGGGTTCTGGAAGCCCTGCCAGGGGCACCTGAGTGAGCTCATCTCTCGGGGGTCAGCCGATGCCCTGGCCGGGCACCTGGAGCCACCCTCCACCCTGTCTCCTCGGACACTGTGGCTTTCCTGGTCCTGGTCCTGCCGTCCCAGGAAAGCTGAGGGGGCAGGGAGGGGAGGGCGCCCGGTTCTGTCCCTTACACCAGGGGAAGCCCAGAACTTTCTCTGGCCCATGTGGGCCTGGGGTCCCCTGTGGCACTCCTGGTGGCCCTGTGGCCACCTCCTTGCCTTGGGTGGCTGCTGAGGCTCTGTGAGACTGGGCCTCCAGGTGGGGGTGTCGCCTGAACGTCCTGCCCGTCCCCGGCTTGCCCTTGGAGGCGGCGTTGCTCCCTGCAGCAGCCCAAGCTTTGGGAATGGACAGAGGGGCGGGCAGCAGAGGCTGGCGGCGGAGGGAGGCCTCTTGGAGGGGTGCCCTTGTGTGTCTAGGAGAGACAGGCCCGGGGCAGCAGCTGTGATTGGAGTTTGAGGAGATGGGCTTCTTGAGGCCACAGGACTTGGGATCCCAGGAGTCCCCCCGAGCTGCGCAGGGGGCAGCAGTGTGTGCAAGCTGAAAGCAGAGATCAGCCGAAGGTGTGCTTGGCGGGCATGGGGTGGAGCCCGTGGAAGGGAGCAGTGTGACTGAGGGCCCAGCTTGTGTGGGTGGATGGTGCAAGTAGGTCTGGTTTCTGCATGTGTGTGCACATACGTGTGTACGCAACATGTGATTCCTTCTAGGAAAAGGCTGGGGGCCGTGTGGACACCAGGCAGGCACTTATGGCCACTCCCACTTGTGTGTGCACGCACACACACACACACACACGCACGTACATAAATGCACACACATGCACATAGTGTACACACACATGCTCACAGTGTACACATATGCACACTCATACATGCACACATATATGCACACACAACACATGCATGCACACACATAATGCACATGCACACACAAGTCACGCACACACATGCACACACATGCACACATGCACACACATACATGCTCACACAGTGTACACATGCGCACCCATACATGCACACACACATGCACACACGTAACGCACACATGCACACACACGCACACACATAATGCACATGCACACACAAGTCACACACACATACATGCACACACACATGCACGCACACACACACACTCTGCTGCAGCCTCTGCAGCCTGTCAGGACTGGTAGGCACACGGCAGACCCGAAGGCCCATGGCCCACCTGCTCAGTACCAGTCTCGCTGGCCACCGCTCCTGCCGAGTCCACTGTTCATCAAATATTTTCTGAGCCCCAGTGGTCTGGGTGTGCTGGGGGCTGGGCAGCGCTATTCCTCCCTCTCAGAAGGTGAGTTCTAGAATCTTCCATCAACCAGATGAGGAAGGAAAGCCCCCTATTGGGTGCTCCATCTGTGACGAGGGTGCTCCAGAGTCCCTGGGTCTGCGTGAGATGTCCCGCCCTGCCTCTGTGCATTGCTTGTGGCTTTTGTTTGAATCTGGCTTCATTTTCTGCAGCGAGAATGCCAGGTTTCCACAGGGCCTGACTACCCCGTGAGCGCTCCAGTCCTGGGGTTTGGTTCTTCTGCTGCAAATCAGCAGGACTTTACCTGTCAACTGGCGTCCAGCAACCCTGATCCCATAGGAGCTGGAGGGGACTTCCTGCCAGGTTGAGACCACAGGTGCAGGGGTGGGGGCGGGGCGGGAATGGGAATGGGGCCAGGTGGCTCCTCTGGCCCCCACCTCCCCGCCACGCCTGCTTCCGGCCTTCCTGAAGGACGGGATCCCTTTCCTACGTGAACTTGCCGAGTGCGTGGCGTGAGAAGCTAAGGAGACACATCCTACCTTTGCTGCCTCTGGAACAGCTAGAGGTCACGCGCGTCACCACCCCGACGTGAAGACTCTTAGCTGCGCTCGGGCGCTCGTGTGGGGTGCGGGGCAGCTGGGCCGGGCTTCATCCTCCCGTCCTGGACGACAGCGATAATTTGATAACAGGAGTTGTGCGAGCTTACTTCTTGTAAAAGATTCTCTGGAGGCTTCAGTGTAACCACTGTCATTCCTTCTCTCAGTGTTTGAAAACTTACCAGTGAGTCTGTCCGGCCTGGAAGGTTTAGGTGGGGGAGGCAAGGTCAAGTCGAGGATTTGATCCCCATGAGACACAGCACTATTCAGGGCCTCTTTCTGGATTTTGATAGGCTTCGTTTCCCAGAGAATGTGGCTTCACAGATACGCCTTCTCCCTCCGCGGCGGAGAACGGGAAGCTGAGGTCCAGGTGTGGGCAGGGCTGCACGCCCCGGAGGCTCCTGCCGCGTCCAGCTTCAGTGGCTCCAGCCGTCCCTGGGTCTGTGGTCACATGGTCACATGCCTGTCGCTGTGGCCCTTGCCCTTTTCTCCTCTCCATAGAAGGACATTAGTCACCGGAGTGAGAGCCCACCCTCCTCCGGGGTGACCTCGTCTACCACCCAGCCAGGGCCATTCACAGATACCCGTGCCAGGACATCAACTTCCCCTGTGGGGACCCCAGTTGAACCCCCTCCGCTATCTTTGTACATTTGCAGGATCTACAGGGGTGACTTTTCCCTTAAGCACAGTTTCAGCTGCGTCTTAGGGTTTTGATAGGTTATATTTTCATTATAATTTGGTTCAAAAGAAAACCAAATTCCACATGTTCTCACAAGTGGGAGCTAAGTGATGAGAACCTGTGGACACACAGAGGGGACCCACACACCCTGGGAACCACTTGAGGGTGGAGGGTGGGAGGAGGGAGAGGAGCAGGAAAGATGACTGGTGGTCACTGCCACTAAACCCAGACACACGAGAGGTGCTGGGTTCAATACCTGGGTGATGAAATCATCTGTACCACAAACCCCCATGACACCAACTTACCTGCATAACAGCACTGCACATGTTCCCCTGGACTTAAAAGTTAAAAACCAAAACCAAACTGGAAGAGAAATACTAAACACTTTAAAATGTTTTAAAAAGTGAGTAACATCTCAATTACATTAAACATTAAAAAGAATAGGTAGGGGCTGGGCGCGGTGGCTCGCGTCTGTAATCCCAGCACTTTGGGAGGCCAGGACAGACACATCACCTGAGTTTGGGAGATTGAGACCATCCTGGCCAACACCGTGAAACTCCATCTCTACTGAAAAAAACAAAAATTAGCCGGGAATGGTGGCACATGCCTGTAGTCCCAGGTACTTGGGAGGCTGAGGCAGGAGAATCACTTGAACCTGGGAAGTAGAGGCTGCAGTGAGCTGAGATTACACCACTACACTCCAGCATGGAGTGAGACTCTGTCTCAAGAAAATAAAATAAAATAAAATAAAATAAATAAAAAGAGGCCGGGCGCGGTGGCTCAAGCCTGTAATCCCAGCACTTTGGGAGGCCGAGGTGGGTGGATCACGAGGTCAAGAGATCGAGACCATCCTGGTCAACATGGTGAAACCCCGTCTCTACTAAAAATACAAAAAATTAGCTGGGCATGGTGGCGCGTGCCTGTAATCCCAGCTACTCAGGAGGCTGAGGCAGGAGAATTGCCTGAACCCAGGAGGTGGAGGTTGCGGTGAGCCGAGATCGCGCCATTGCACTCCAGCCTGGGTAACAAGAGTGAAACACTGTCTCAAAAAAAAAAATAAATAAAAATAAAAAAAAATAAATAAAAAAAAATAAAAAGAATAGGTGAATTCATGGGTTAATAGTGTGTTAATATACTATGTGTATATTGCTAAGAATTAGCTTAGTAACATGGGTGACTTTTTGGAAGCATTAACAATTAAATTAATGAAGATATAACGATGCAAGCGGATAGATTTTTTTTTTTTTTTTTTTTTTTTTTTTTTTTTGAGACGGAATCGCCCAGGCTGGAGTGCAGTGATGTGATCTTGGCTCACTGTGACCTCCCGCCTCCCAGGTTCAAGCAATTCTCCTTTCTCAGCCTCCAAGTAGCTGGGATTACAGGTGTGTGCCACCATGTCCAGCTAATTTTTGTATCTTTAGTAGAGACGTGGTTTTGCCATGTTGGCCAGGCTGTCTTCAACTTCTGGCCTCAAGTGATACACCAGCCTCAGCCTCCCCAAATGCTGGGATGACAGGTGTGAGCCACCATGCCCAACCCATACAGACATTTTAACCATGTTTGATACATTTTATATTTTACCATCTATCCAAAGTAATTGGAATCCAATTAGTCAAAGTGATAAATAAATTAGAAGAGCCTCCTACCCTAGCTAACCTTTCCAAAACCACTGAGAGCAGGGGCATTTCCTGCAGGACAGTTTCTAACATGGTGACAGGACAGCAGATTCCGTGAAAACACTAAGATAACATTATGTATTATTTAGCAAGAAAATATTAAAATTAAGGTGTGCCATTTGACTTTGCTTGTTTTTACCTGTGTTGAAAACAAGCACTGAGACAAAGGATCTTTTAGCGTCGCAATTTTTACTTCCTGGATGGCAGGAAGGGGCCCCTGGCGAGCCATGGTGCCACGAGAGTGCAATGAACAAAGGAAAGCAGACAGATTTATCCCTTATGCATTTGGGGTCGTCCTTACTGCTGTGTCTGATCTCTGTTGGCTGGAGCCAGACCTCACAAATTTAAAACTAAACGATTGGCTAATTACTTAAAATTTTTCTAAACAGGTAAAGGCAATGGAGAGCTGGGACATGCCTGTGAGCACGTCCAGGACAGACATCTTGGTTAAAATGCAAGGACAGAGAATGTACTACGTGCCTGTAAGCACAGTACGTCTAACAGCTACATAACGTAGAGCTTAGCAAAAAGCTATTAGCACACTTATGATTTATTCTTTAACAAGAAAGGAAACTTTAAAGAGGAACATTTTTACTTCCCACAACCCATGAAGCGATTTTTCTATATAAAAGTCATAGAATTAAAAAGAATTCACACACACACCCTCACTAGTTCAAAACGTTATCTCACTCCGATCACGGCTCATTCTTCCCGTGGGTTTCTTGACCTGTTGTGCGGTTTCCCCGGCCCAAGGATTCCCTGTCATCTCTCCATGGCTGTTCTCTGTGGCTGCCCTCTGTGGCCACTCTCCGTGGCCGCTCTCCGTGGCCGCTCTCCGCTTCATTTCCAGCTGTCAAAGCTCCTCTCTTGGCCTTGTGGTGCGGAGTCGGGCTGGGCAGCGGCTGGGTGCGTTTCCACATAGCCGACCATTAGCTCAGTCCTGCTCACGTGTTGTTCAAATCGTCTTTGTCTCTAGTGATTGGATTCACCAGTTCCGGCGCGAGGCATCTTGACTCTCCAGCTGTTCCCTGGGGTAGTCCGCTTCTCCCCAGTTCTGCGCTGTTGGCGAAGTGGGGCCATCACCAGGGCGCGGGTTCGAGGCCTGGTCTGCCACGGTCCTCCGGTTAGTACGAGCGCACGTGTCTTCTTCTTTTTTTCTTATTTTGGATTAATTTTATTAGTATTAGTCCATTTTCTTCCTGTGTCAGCTTGCCAGCTGTGTGGTCTGCTGTTCCCACGGCCGTCACCCCAGCGTCTGCCCTGCACCAGCCTCTGCCGCCTGCCCCCCGAGCCAGCGTCCTCTGAGCTGTGCGTTGCGGTGTTTCCACCGGGAACCATCTTCCTTCCGCTCGGGACCGATCTCCACGGGTTTCGTTGGTCTGGCGACGTCCTGGAGGCAGCGTTCGGGGCGCGGAGGCGGGGGCGGCGGCCGCCTCTGTCCGTGCAGGCACCTTCCATGGCCTCCAGCCTCTGTTTCTCTGGCCACTGTGGGCAGCTCCTCCCTCGTGGCCAGGAGCTGCAGCTACACATCTTGTTTTCTGGTTTTTAAATGTATACTCGTTTCTCCTGGAAAAGAGAGTGAGCAGTTAGGCCTTTCAAAGACTTTCCTCCGGCCTTGTGGGCGCTGAGCGCCGCGCCGAGGAACTCTGGCCTGCGACGTGTGTCCTTAGGACGGACCCAGCTGTTGCTGGTTGCTGGGGCAGATCGACCTGGTGTCAGTTGTGGGTTTTGCCTTTCGAGGTCCGTGGAGGTCACTGTCCTTCAACAGCAATGGAAGCTTATTTTTTAAACGTCCTTTTAACTTACCGCCCTGAGAAAATAGAAATTAGTGACTTGCGTTTGCACAGAGAAATCATTCTCCGTTGAGAGCGGTGAATTTAGCGCGTATTAGCCCGACTGTTCTTATGATGCAAGCCAAATATTTAAGGTTTCAATGAGGCAATTAGACGAAGAGAGTTATCTCAGAAACTGTCAATCAAATATATTTCCCCTTCTCTCTTCTCTTAATGAAACAAAAGAAGAAAGTAAAGAAACAGAGGCGGATTTGGGTTCAGTTTGCCAAGCAAAATTTCAAACTTAAAACTTGAGGAGACGCTCTGCCAGTCTGCAGCCTTGTTTGATGGATGCCCGAGTCTTGCTCCTCGGCCTGCACACTTGGGGACGTGCGTTCCCAAGTCCAGGACACTCAGAGGAGTCCATGCAGCGCCCAGCCCCTTGGCGGGGAACATCTGCTCCTGTGCGGCTGCCTCTGACCAGCCTCGCTGCCTTGCTGACCTGCTGCCCCTCAGAGGGCTGGGGGCCAGCCTAGGCAGCTTTCTTCACTTTCTGGGGGTCTTTGGCAGGGGGGAGGCTGGGCAGCTTAACTCATTTATCTGGGGGATCTTTTGCCGGGACCCCCAGATGTGGCTCCCGTGTGCCTGCAGGAACCAGTGGTGTTACCAGCAGGGCCGTGCTGGCAGGTGCTGGGACCCAAGGGTTGGAGGGCTCAGGAGTGGCCCCCTTCCTCCTCGGAGCTGGGGTCCCTTTGACCAGTCCTGCTGTGTACACCCAGGATGCCTCTCTGTTCAGCTCCCAGAACCCACTTCCCCAGAAGGAATGTGAACCTGGGGCAAGGCACTGCCTCCCTGGGGCCCCACAGAATGACCTTGGGCACAGGGCACCAGAGACCTTATCCTAACCGAGTATAAAAATAGCACAGAAATCACTGCCGGGAGCCACAGCGTGCCCTGCTTATCTTGGGCAGCAGCAGCAGCTCAGCCGGACCGATTAGGGAGTATTTTTGGCCGGATGATGCTGGAGCAGCCAGCCCAGGCACCAGGACAGAGGGGCATCACTAGCAGGTCAGCCCCGAGCCCCCGGGAAGCCACGGCGCCGGCCCCAGTTTCGAGGCCCCCCTCCTGGAGGGCCAGTCTGAGTGCACGCCGGGTGCTTTATGCATGGTGCACATTTTCATTTGTACGTAGACACATACCTTTGAAGTTGTTACCCGTCGCCCTGCACATGGGGAATAGCTGCCCTCATGCCCGTCAGTGCGAGTGGGCGAAGAAAATGTGGCCCGTGTGTGCAGCGGATGCTCGACAGCCGCGTAACGGAAGGAGATGCTGGCACGGGCTACGCCGCGGGAGCTGTGCGGACGTTGTGCCTCGGGCCCTGTCGGGTCCCTCCTGGGAGGTCCCTGGAGCCTCATATCCGCAGAACGGCAGGTGCCAGGCTGGGCAGAGCCCTTCCTTCCTTGTGGGAGGATGGGAGGACTCTGGAGACGGACAGTGAGGGCAGACGCACCGAGGTGCGGTGGTGCTTGGTCATCCAACACTTCAGGATAGTTAAATGGTCACTTTACGTATCGTTTTACTACAATTAAATAAAATGGATTTTTTAAGAAACAGGAAAAAGCAAAGTTAGAACCCAGAAACAATTTTACCAGTTACCTGAGCTGCTGCTGAGAACCCAAGCCCCTCGAGGTGCCAAGGGCAGTGGCGGGGCCGTGGCTGGCAGCCAGAATTCTCGTCCCCCCAACAGCCCGGATGCTGGGATGGTCTGACACCCCCAAATCCCGCCCACCTCACACAGCCCTTCTGGGGGCTCTGGTTTCTCAAGGGTCGGGCGACTCATGTTTCTAGGAAAGGCCGTGCGTGGGGCTGGTGGCGGGGCAGGGGAACGTCCCGAGGACAGGTTTCCCCCACACTGTCCCTGCCTTCCCTGCTGCCCCCTGAGCACTGGAGGGTCCTGCTCTCTGGAATGGGGGCTGTGTCGCTGCAGCCCGGGCACAAGGCAGAGAGGCCGTGAGGCTGGGACCCCACCAGGGCCCAGGAGTAGGCGGAGCCCTCCCTGGGAGTCCCTTCCCTGCTTCTTGCGTGCCTGGCATGGAGCAGGCCTGGGTGGACGGCTGCACTGACGAAGGAGCCCCGTTTCATGGACACAGCCCCATCAGGAACCCTGGCCTCGAGGACCTGCAGGACCCAGGGATGGCCCCTCCGAGGCTGAGGCCCAGCGACCACTTCCTGGGAGGCCCTGTGTAGCTCTGAGGCTGACCCATGGGTGCTTGCTGGCTGATGGGTCCCATAGAGCGGCATCGGTCCTTCCTGCGGCCACCGACGGCCGCTGCCTCCTTTTCCCACGATTACTTGAGGCCACGTGCCTTACGGCGCCTCTCAGCAGCGTTTCCCAGGAGAGGACAGTGAGGCTGAGGACCCTGCCCACGACTCGGCAGCACGGGGGCCTGCACAGCCGTTTTTGAGGTTCCTGCTGGTTGTCCACAGTGGCCGCGTGTTCCACGGGTCTCCAGTGTGTGGGAGGTGCAGCGGCTTCCACTATCTTGTCGTCACGGGGCCGGGCTTGTGGCTGTGAGCATCTGGCCGCACCCCACGGGGTCCCTCGCACAGTCGACCGCGTAAGTGCCCGGGCGCGGTGGCACCCGCACGTGCTCCTCTGTGCCAGTTCAAGTCTTTGCCCTCTTGTCCTCTGGGTTTGGAGTTTCCCTGCGGGTCTGCAGGCGTCTCCATGTGATCGGGACACTGCTGGGGGCATGGGGAGGGCCGTGGGCGAGGGCAGGTACCAGCAGCACCGGGCTTGCTCCCCCGCCCTTGAGAGCGCGTTTCAGGAAGAGAAGCGTGTCATTTCCGTGCAGACCACTTTGTCGGCCTTTCCCTTATGAAAACGCACGGGGGGCTGTGGCGGGTCTGCAGCCATCATTCTGAGTGCGAATCTGTGCTCTGTGGCTTTGGGGCCATGGGGGGGCTGCAGGCTGTGCTCCTGTAAGCGTGGGCCACCCCACAGGATCCCCTCAGCCCCAGGGGGACCCACTGCTCTCTGGGGGTGAAGTTCAGGGAACCTGGTCAGTCCCTGCCAGCTGGGCAGAAAGGCCCTCGAGTGACCCCAATGACAGGCAGGAGGCGTATGGGGGTCCCAGCTGCCTGGCCCATGGTGACACCTGTGCGCCTTCAGCCTGCATGGACTGGATTCTGGGGGGAGATCGAAGCAGCCATGGGGAGCAGGTGGCATGAGGGGAGGCCCAGGCCAAAGAGTCCAAAGCTGGGCACTCCCCACTACCGCCAGCCCACCCATCACAGGACAGCGCCGGGCTGGCCCCGTTTGTCCATTGCTGGGAGGAAATAAGGTGTATTCTGCCAGGGTTGGGGCTGTGTGGGTAGGGAGCCCAGCATGCCAGGGTTGGGGCTGTGTGGGTAGGGAGCCCAGCATGCCAGGGTTGGGGCTGTGTGGGTAGGGAGTCCAGCATGCCAGGGTTGGGGCTGTGTGGGTAGGGAGCCCAGCATGCCAGGGTTGGGGCTGTGTGGGTAGGCAGCCCAGCATGCCAGGGTTGGGGCTGTGTGGGTAGCGAGCCCAGCATGCCAGGGTCGGGGCTGTGTGGGTAGCGAGCCCAGCATGGGAGTTGGGTAGAAGGGCGCTGGGGAGAGGAAAGGGGCCCAAAGCCCACCTGCTTTGAGCTTCCTGAAATGTCGGCTGCCTGATGGTTAGGGCTGAGGCTGACTGCCCCCCAGGACCAAGGCTCGATGGGCGCCAGCTGGCTGTACACAGATGGAGGGGTCACGGTGCGGCCCAGACAGCATCGGAGCTTTTCTGAAGGGCGTCTGTCACATGGGCGTCACCCAGGCAGGGATGTGCATGATCCTGCGGTGTCCCCAGGGAGCTGGGATTAAAGGGGAACCTGTGTGCTGTTGTGCGGGGGAGGCCGGGGGTCCCCACCTTCACTGAGTGCTGGCTCCGCTGACCAAGTGCAGAAAATTCACCCCAGAAGGGACCCGGGAAAAAGTGGTGGCAACTGAGGCCGGCTTTGAACTCCAGGCTCCTAGCTGCACGTTTGAACAACGCGGGAGGCTGCACACATGCTTCTCCGATCGCGCCGGAAAGCTTTAAACGCAAGTGACGACAGAGCTCACCTTTCCGCTCTGCAAAAGCGTCTCTGGCCCCTGCCTCTGTTGGCTCCTCAGGACAGCTTCAAGCTGCCACAGGCTGGGGTGCGCACGTGGGATCTGAGGCCACAGAAGCGGGCAGGGCCCTCCTCCCGAGAGCAGTGTCTGTGCACCCCCTCTCCCCCAGAACATTCCTCTGGGGAGGTCTGGCCTGCTTATCTTGGACACTTGTGAAGGCTACTTATCGTTTCCAAAAAATCCAAACACTCGGGGCTTGTGATTGCCCCGAGGGCCACGGGCAGCGCCAGGCTCCAGGTGCTCAGTGCGGTTGTGAGCCCGTCCCTCTGGGAGGCTGATGTCGGCGCCAGCTCTGCCTCTCCCGCCAGCCGGCCCAGACGCTCAGCGGGACACCCCCACCCGTCCCACAGCCCCGAAGAAGCCACCGGAAATGGCCTTGGTACCTGCAAGGCTGCGGCCAGCGATTATGGGCACAGTTGTTTCCTGTACTCCCTGATTTTAGTAGCGTCCACTAGGAATGGGTGAGACCAGGCCCTCTGCGGGCTGCGTCAGGCCCACGTCCTCACCTTCCTCCTGGACTCATTCAGATTCCCTGGCAGGAGGCTTCCCCCAGTCTAGAGAGGAAATTTCAAGCCAAGACCTTTCACATCCAAGGACCGCCGCGTCTGCCTTCCATCTGGCCAACGCTCCTCTGGGTCTGGGTCACACCCGGTTTTGCTGAATTCCTGGATCTGGCACGGCTGTGAGGCCTGTCCACGACGTCCTCAGATGGCACTGAAACCTTCTCAGTGTACCTCTTCTCTTTTTTTTTTTTTTTTTTGAGACAAAGTTGCTCTTTTGCCCAGGCTGGAGTGCAATGGCGCTGTCTGGGCTCACTGCAACCTCCACCGCCCAGGGTTCAAGCGGTTCTCTTGCCCTAGCCTCCCGAGCAGCTAGGATTACAGGTGCGTGCCACCACCCCCGGTTAATTTTTGAATTTTTAGTAGAGATGGGATTTCGCCATGTTAGCCAGGCTGGTCTCCAACTCCTGACCTCAGGTGATCCGCTGGCCTCGGCCTCCCAAAGTGCTGGGATTACTGGTGTGAGCCACGGTGCGTGGCCGGGGTTTTCTTATCCCTCTGTTCAAGTGGCTGAGGCCCACGGACTCCCCTCATGTGACGGTCCCCTGGACACACCTTGCCCACTGCCTAGACAGAGCTGGTTCATCAAGACAGGGGAATTGCAATAGAGAACGTGATTTGCTTTGGAGTTCTATTGTCGCTCAAGTCAGTCTCCCGAAGCATTCAGAATCAGTTGGTAAGGAGGCTTAGTGGGTGGGGGACGCCAGTGAGCCCGGAGTGCGACTGGCCAGGTCAGGGATGAACCTGCAGGGAACTGAAGCTCCCTCGTGTAGGGAGGGATAGAGATCCCACGAGCCAGTCCATCGATCCGACCCATCCAGGGCAGGGTCTGCAATATCTCAAGCCCCGATCTTAGGAGCAGTTTAGGGAAGGTCAGAATCCTGTAGCCTCCAGCTGCGTGACTCCTAAACCATCATGTCTAAACCTGTGACTAACGTTAGTTCTAATAGGCCGTCTAGTCCCCAGGCAAGAAGGTGCTTTGTTTAACTATAAACTAAGTTCCTTCCAAGGTTAGTTCAGCCGAGGCCAGGAAGGAACAAGGACATCCTGGAGATTAGAACCAAGATGGAGTCAGTTAGGTCAGATCCCTTCCACCATCTGGGATAATTTTGCAAACTCAGTTTCACTCGTTGCTCCACCTTGGGCTGGCAGGAACCCCTGCCCTGGCTGCCTCCCCAGCAAAGGCTGCAGCCCCACCCCCGCAGACCCGGCCCAGCTCACCGCAGCCCGCCCAGAGCCTCCTTGCAGCACGCCCCCCACGGCCCCCCGGCCCATCCCTGTGGCCCTGGGGTTTGAGCAGGTCCCTCCATGGCCCCGGGACGGAGCCAGTGTTCCCCGGATCTCACGGTGCCGCCGGGTTGGGGCGGCATCACAAGGGTTGGCCTAGTCCTCCGACCCCGGCTCTTTATGGCGTCTGAGACGGGATAGGCCATGCCGTGTGCAGGGCCCTGTTTCCGTTTCTGAAAGGCCGTGTGTCTGCCAGGCTGGAGGTTCCAAGCCCATCAGGACCCTGGCACGGCCTTTCACCCTGAGCCAACAGCAAACGTTTTCCTAAGGTTCACGGAGAGGAGTCACCCGTGGGGCGGGAACGGGAGCTGGGTGGGCGCGCTTCTGGGCGGCGCAGCCTTCGGAGGAGATGAAAGCCTTCCCTGTGCCCACGGTTCTCAGGCGTCCACGTGAAATTAACGCTATGTGAATAACATTACGTGAGTAGCACCTTGAGAGACGGAAATTCGCACGTGTGATATAAAAACCCGGGAGCCTCCTGCGTGGTGAGGGGGCAGAGTCTCTGCTGCTCCCGCTGGTGTCCACGCACCCCACCCTGCCGCCTCACCAAACTTAAGAGAAGAAAGCTGTTTTTTAAAAGTAACTTTAGCCTTGGATAACTGGGGCCTCCCTCCCCCTGCCCTGCCCGCTTCCTCTCCCCTCCCTCTCTACCCACCTATTTTCTCTGCTTCCCTCCTGCCCCTGCTTCTCTCCTCTGCCCTAGTCCCTCTCAAGCCCCACCCACCACCGGGGCCAGGCCAGCAGGCAAGCACCCGGGTGGGTGCCCAGCCCTCCCAGGCGGAAGGTGGGCGGCTAGCTGGTGAGAAGGAGCGTTGGGCCTCCAGGGCCAGCCTCCTCCAGATGTCCCCTTCCCTGGACACAGCGCTCTCCACCGACTCTCGGCCCGCCGGCCCCACATGCTCCTTCAGCCCTGGAGGTGCACCTGGCCTGGTGCCCACAGCAGGTTCCCAGCCCAGCAGGGCAGCAGGAGATGAGTCCCCACCCCAAGAGGAAAGCAGAGTGGACTGGGGCGACCCGTGGACCCGGGGAGAAGCTGTGTCAGAGGCACACAGACTCTGCGAGGCGGCCTGTGCTGCTGGTGGTGAGAGCCCTCCCAGGCCACAGCCCGTATTCTATTCCAAGCCGTGGGCACGAGTCTCCGAGCTAATCAATTAGAAACTCCACCGGAGGGCGGCAGGCAGCAGGAACCGTTCTGAGAATCTCCACACGGCATCTCACCACCCTCGGCCACAGTTCTGCACTAACTTCCAGGGCTCCCCAGCTGTGCCGTGAGGCCGAGAGGCCACGGCAGCCGACCAGGCTCACACCTAAGGATGAGAGGCTGCATTTGAAGATGCTGTGCTGGGCAAAGCTGGACACCGGTGTTTGGAAAGGACACTAGTGGTGATCGACGGAGACCCACCGACCTGTGTCATCAGCGATGTTTAAATACACTTGGGAGATCACTGGGAACCAATTCACCATCGTGAAAACGGACGAGTGAGGGAGAGGCACCCTTGCCCTGCCTTTCCTGTGGGCGCCACTACCGGACGGCCAGATGGACAGGATGAGCCTCTGCCTCCGGTGAATTCATGACGATCCATGATGCACTAGAAGCTCCATGGATCTGTCGATTCAGACATCAGGCACGGAGGACTGCTGACAGGTGGATCCCGCCAGGCAGCGCGAGGCTCCCCCTGAGAGCAAGCCCCAGCCTTGCCAGGGGATTGGACCTGGATCCCAGCGGGCACCTGGCCCCCAGTGGCCATTTCCAGGAGACACAGGGGCCTGAGAGCCAGATGGCCGGCACGGAAAGATGCAACACCGACCCAGGCCTCAGGCACCTCCACGTGTCCGAGGGCGGGTTCCTACCACAGGTGCCGTGTGCAGAAAGGACGGAGGGCTGGAGGTGCACAGGAAGACAGCCCTGAGTCACGCAGGCACATTGAACCCCAGGCTGCCGTGTGGAAGGATGCACCCAGGCCGGGACACCCACAGAGCAAAGGAAGGAAGCGGCCAGGCCCCCAGGGACGGGTTCCTGACGGATGGGAGGGGCCTGCAGCAGCATCTGGGCTCTGGCAGGTGCTCACAGGGTGCTGACCCTGTCATGACTCACCTAATTAAAATGCGAAAGGCAGACCTCCCCCTCACCCAGGCCTCCCTTCAGTAGCGTCTAAGATTTAAACCAGAGGGAGCTTCAGCCACCGCCCTAGGTCCTAGCCAAGATTTTCTAATCACTGAGAAGACACCGCTTGGAGCTGCCACAGGAGCCTCAACTCCCCGGCTCAGTTTCCTCCTCTGTAAAATGAAGCTGAGGAGTCCTGAGTCTGGGAGGGGGCCCTGCCTACAGACCCTCCAAGCCAGCCCCTCTGAGGGCCTGCAGCCAGCTTAGGGAGGCCCCGTGCCCACCCGGAGCTCTGTCTAACCCTGGCAATGGCGCTGGGTGGTGACCAGGGCTGAATGTGCAGAAGCCCCTGCTGGGGTGACTGAGGAGAGGGTTTCCTCAGCACCCTAAGTGTGAACCCTATCATCGGCCCCCTTGGGCACTTCTGTTCCCACCCCCCGGGTTTTTTCAGCAAAGCCAGCCCTCCTCATGAGGGTGCCTGGGAACCATTTATCTTCTGGGGGGGGTGGTAGTTTCCCACTTTCTGTCCAGCTGACCCAGGGAGGCAGCTGACCCAGCACCATCCACAGCCCTGAGCTCCCTTTGGTGGCCCCCAGGCCAGAGGCCCCCCCACCTCTGCAGAGGGCTGGTGCTGGAAGGGGGGCATTCCAGGAGGGGACCAGGCCTCCAGCTTCTGCCTGGAAGAGCCCATGGGGCAGGAGTAGAACTCTGGGCCACCCAGGGCACACCTGCCTTTACTGGAAATGGCTGGAGGGGTTGGGCTTGCCTTCTCTGACCCCACAGAGCTCTGTGATCCCATAGCCCAGAGGCCTCATCCCCTCGAGCTGCCTTTTAGGATTAGACAGGCACGCTGCTAAAACATGGCCAGGCCACGCTCAGTTTCCACGTGACAGGAGGCTGTGGCCGTCTTTGCCCACACCACCTGTGTTTCTGCTTTGTTGTTGTAAAGCAGTTTGCGGTGATTATGAATACAGGCTGACTCACTGCACCTGTGTGCTGTAGCATTGTAGCCCAATTCCCCACTGACGGACTCCTGATGGTTCCATTTTTCACGAGTCATTTGTTGAGAAATGTGCCAGGTGCTGGCAGGCACTAGGCTGGTGGTATCCTGGTGCATGCCCTCGGGGTTCTGGAACTCCACCTTCCCTGCCCTACCCTGTGTGCTGTTGGAACGTTTCCCAAAGAGGGAGGGGAGGGTTCCAGGGTAGGGGCCGAGCGGCGCTCCGGGGCAGGTGTGGAGGAGACTGGGGTCTTTGTGGGTAGCATCTGTCTTGGGCGGGGACTCCCTCTACTGGGTTAGGTCCCTAAGCTGGAGCTGGACCAAGCTCTAGAGGACCCCACCCCCAGGCTATCCAAGGCTTCTTCCACCTGAGATGCCTTCGCAGCCAGGCCCGGCAAGCCAGAAGCCAGGCTGGGAGCTCAGGGTCTGAGCGGGTGTTGACAGCCCAGAGTGGGTGGGTGGACTGTGTGGGAGGTGGGTGCTGGAGGATGAGCGGGGGAGCAGGAGAGGGAAGCAGGGGGGGCCGGGGGCTGGAGCAGTGAGGGGGGCGGGAGGAGAACAGGAGGGGTGCAGGGGGGGTTGGGGGACCAGCAGGAGGGGCCGGGGGCCGGAGCAGGAAGGGGTGCTGGAGACGGGGCGGGGATTCGCGGGCTCTGCGGAGGTTCGGGGCGCAGGCAGCGAAGGTCCCGCGTCTCGGGTGGGGGCAGTCGGGCGGGCACAACCTGGGTTGGGGGGTCGCTGCGGGAACTCGCCGGGCCCAGCCCCACCGCGGGCCTGCTTTCCGTGGGGTCGGAGGCGAGCAGGTGAGGTCACGTGGCCGGGCGGGGCGGGGCGGGGCGGTCCGGTCGGGCGGACCCCGCCCCTGCGCCCAAGTCCCGCGGCGTCGGCGGGAGCGGCGCAGCGCGGCCCGGGCCGGGCGGGGAGTGCGTTCCGCGGCGGCCATGCCCACCAACTTCACCGTGGTGCCCGTGGAGGCGCGCGCCGACGGCGGCGGGGACGAGGCGGCCGAGCGGACGGAGGCGCCGGGCACCCCCGAGGGCCCCGAGCCCGAGCGCCCCAGCCCGGGTGAGCGCGGCCCCACCTGCCCGGACAAAGGCCGAGCGCCCCGAGCGCGGGTCCGGGCCCTGCGGCGGGAGAGGGGCGTCCGGGCGGGGCGGGGCGGGGAGGCGGGCGGCGCGGCGGGGGTCAGGACGCGCCCCTCCCTGCGCCCCCAACGCCGGTTCTTCTCCGCCCCGCACCCCGGCTCGCGGCAGGGCTGGGGGCGAGGGGCCCTGCCCGGGCTCCCGGTGCCGGCCCGCAGCTCGGGTGGGACTGGGGGCGGAAGGTGGACGCCGCTGCCGGTAGCCATGGAGACGGGCAGGAGCCGGAGCGCGCCTCCCTGGGGAGCCGGGGCCCCTGGGTGGTCCCCGGTGGGGCCGGGGCCGCGGTGGAGACCCGGGCGGGTCGGGAGCCGGGGCGTTCTGCGCCCCCCGCGCTCGCCCCTCCCCTGCGTCCGGTCTGGCCCGGACTGGCCGGTCCTTCCCCCGCCTGACCCTGGAGGAGCCACCCGCCCCCCGGGGCCAGAACAGGAAGGACTGGGCCTGGCGGCTGGGGAGGGGGCGGCCGCGGGGCCTCTCTCAGGCCGCGTCCTCTTTGTCCCCTCCCCCCGGAATCTGGAGGTTTCTAGCACTTTCACTTTCCCTGGGGGTGGGGACGGGGCTGAGGAGGGAATCCCCCCAGCCCTGTCCCCTCTATCCTGGTTCCAATCCCAGTTACTCCCGGGGTCTCAGCCCACTCCGGGAACTGGAGTCTCTTCGAAGGTGGCGGGACTCAGTCTAGACCCCACCCCCCGGGCTGGCCGTGCCAGCGGGTGCCCCGGCCTGAGGCTGTGGATGGCAGCCTCCCTTCCCCTGGCAGTAGAAGGAAGGAGGTGAGGTCAGTCCAGGGACAGGTTCTGTGCCAGACCCCAGATCCTTGGTAACGCACCGTCCCCAGCTGGAAAGACCCCTCCCAGCAGTTTTGAAGCCCAGGGACATGGGTCTGGTGCCACTGTGAAGGCGCTGGCCTGGGGCGCATCATCAGAGTTCCCACAGTGAGTGGCGGGTGGTCTCAGCTTCCTGCACAGAGGCCAGGCTCAACACCAGGTGAAGTGTTAAGCAGGGTCCGTGAATCCAGGCCCCTTCTCTCCGGTGACCACGTGAGGCAGGAAGGACACGGAGGGTGGGCCCTGGCGGGGTCTTGCGAGGTGAGGTGTGTAGCAGCGCGGAGAATGCACCCAGAAGGAGCGTCTTCCGGCCTGGGTGACCCCTCTTCAAGGCTGACCACGTTTGCTTTCCTCTCTAGACCAGGCGTCCCCAAACTGCGGCCCCCTGAGGCCATTTCTCCGGCCCCCCGCTGCACTTCAGGAAGGGGCGCCTCTTCCATTGGTGGTCAGTGAGAGGAGCACAGTATGTGGCGGCCCTCCAACGGTCTGAGGGACAGTGAACTGGCCCCCTGTGTAAAAAGTTTGGGGACGCCTGCCCTAGACTTTAAGTGCCAGTTGCTTTTAAGCCGGAGGTAACTTTGTGCTTGCTGGTTCCCTCGTCTTACTCTCAAGGGCTGAGCAGCGGTGCCCGGGGCCTGTCTGCCCAGCAGGCGGTGGCCCTGTCGAGCTGCCCATCTTGCTGCCCGAGCACTCAGGTCCTGCTACGGGCGTGTCAGGAGGCTCCGTGGCCTTCATGAAGTCGGGACCTAGAGGGCATGGGCCGGATGTGGCTTCTGCACGCTCTAAGGTGCCCCTATGGCGTGAGCTGACCTGGCAGAGAACTTACCCCTGGGGCTTTTGTGCTGGACACACTTGCTGCTTCCACAGAGGGGCCTGGCGCTCAGCCACTGTCCGGTGGTGAGGGGTGTGCGGCTGCCCTTGGAATCCACTCGATCCAGTCCTGATCTTCAGCCCACAGGTGGGCCGGGGAGTCCCATGACGGGCACTGGGCTCCAGCCTCAGGCTGGGCCGGGCCTGGAGAAAGAGCTGCAGGCTTTACGTTTTGCTGGTTTTTGGGGTGGGTCCCGCAGAAGCCAGAGCCCCTCCGCAGGCCTGCTGCACGGGGTCCACAGCACAGGGTCGCGGGCCAGGTCCAAACTTGTCTGGGCACGGGAGTCACCAGAACCACAGCTCTTCCTGACTCCACTGCAGTTCCCCTCAGCAGTCCATGGAGGCACTGGGGTTTCTGGGCTGGCACCCGGGTGACGGCGAAGCGAGGTTAGGGGCCTGGTGGGCTGCTCCTGGCAGTGCCAGGGGCGCATGGAGAGGGCACCCTGAGCCACCTGGCTTGAGGAGCAGGAGACTCCATGTCCTGAGCCCGGGTCGAGGGGTCCCTGGGAGGAGGGGCTCTTGCTCGACCCAGAGTCTGGCAAGGCTGGCTGTGCCCAGCCTGACCCCACAGACCCTTGTCCCAGGCCCCTGCAGCTTCCCCCTGCTCCTGGCAGCCTCTGGGAGGCTTCCTGTCCCCAGGATGGGCACTGTCCCTCAGGACTTTTTCGGATGGAGCTTTTATTCCTGATTTTACTTTTATGTGAAATACCTCATCTTGAAGTGAGAAGGACATGTGACTTTCTCAGTGGCGTGGGTTTTGTGAGTAGGAGGTGGGAGGACAGTGCTGGGCCCAGGCTGCGTCCTGTCTGACTTCAGGGCAGGGTGGGTTGTGTAACTGACTTGGGGGAGCCCACCTTCCTCCATGACCATGTCAGGGTAGACCCACTCCTTCCCAGGCCGTCCGGGGTTGTCCAGGGGCCTTGGGACATAGCAGACCCCAGGAGGGACGGGGAGGGACAGGGAGGGTGGGATGGCGGTGCCCCGGCCTGTCTGGAAGGTGGGATGTGCGAGCCTCCGGCAAGACCCCCACAGGCCGTGGCCACCCACCCTCTGGGAGGGACTTCCACTCGTCCAGGGCTCCCGGATTCCCGCCCTCAGCTGGACTTTCCCGGGTTTGCAGGGAGCTTCTTCCTGGCTCGGGCTCCGGCCCCTTTGGGCTGCGTTTCTGAGATTTTCCGCTGTGGCTGAGCTGGCGTTGGTTGTCCAGGGGTGGTGGTGCCTCCTCCTGCCCGTGGCTGCTGACGGAGGCCCGGCCGTGGGGTCAGCGACTGCCTGGTCCTCTCGCTGCAGCTGCCGCCCTTGCCTGTGTTGGGAGCGCCCTCCCAAAATCTGGGGACAATGAGAGCTCCACTTCCCGTCCCTACTTGGAAGCCGTGCTGGGCCACCCTTGCCTGTCGGGTGCTGGGCGCCCTGCTCTGTGCCGCCCTCGGGAACGGAGCAGGGCAGCGCACGGCGGCCACGCTGATCTGGGGCCCCCCTTGGGATGTGGGGACTCGGGGGATCGTGCATGAGAGAGGGCGTCCAGGCCCTGCCCTGCCGAGTAGGGACGGGAAGTGGCAGCTCTCACTGTGCCCGGATTTCGGGAGTGTGCCCAACACTGCACTGGTCGGAGCAGGAGGAACTGTGGGGGGCCTTGACCCTGCGACGGGGCCCGGGAGCCCGGGCAGCAGTCGGGCACTGCCCCGCGGGTGTGGATGGTCAAGGATAGGTGGTGGGCGGGCAGGGAGGCTGCAGGACGCCACCCTGTATGAAGTTCCCTTTTTAAAACCAAAGGAAACAAAAGACACAGAGGCGCGGTGGCTGCTGGGCATCCAGGCCGGGCCGGCGCGTCCCCCACGCCGGACGCGCTCCCAGGCTGGCTTGTCTCCAGGCCGAGGCTGTCCTTAGCAGTCCCGTGGTAAAGCCTGGAGCTTTAGGTCGGCTGGCCGGGCGTGCCTGGTGAGTGTGCAGGTGTATACCGTGTCTGCACACGTGTACGCTGCTCCTGCCTATCTGTAGGCATGCTCGTGTGTGTGTGCACACGTGTGTGTGTGTGCGCGTGCTGTGGCAGTTAGAGAGGGGCTGGGGCTTCCTCCGCAGCAGAGGGTGGGGCAGCACTGGGTGTGAGACGTCCGTTCCTTCCCCCGGGCTAGGCCTGTCCAGTGGGTGGCCGGGGGCTCCCCCTCCTGGCGTGGCCTCGTGTTTGGGTCTGAACCTGCTCCTGGCTCACGGGCCTCCGGTGTGAGGAGGCCTTTGCCTCGTGGACCTTGGGATCGCGGTTGCCTCTCCTGCAAAGCTCCCAGGCCTCTTTGGGTGGGCGAGGCTGGGTACCCCTGCTCAGAGTGCGAGGCGCTCTCATGCCTCTCCCGTGGTCTGGACGGGCATCAGGAAGGCAGTGCCGAGGGGAGGGCCAGGTGCTCAGGCCTGGGTGCGGGGCTGGTCGTGGCTGAATCCACACAGGTTTGCTGGGGATCCGTGATCGGAGGCTTCGCCAGGTGTTGGCTGGAGTCAGGCAGAGGCACCTGAGGGACCCTGAGTGTGAGTGGGGGCTGTCCTCCCTCACGCGTGGTGCTGACTGGGCCACCTCTGTCCTCTGCCTGTTGGGACCACGTCTTGCGCAGCTCCCCGGACCTGGCCCAGGGATCCTCGGACAGCCCAGGCTCCTGCGTGGGGATGGCGACCTTTGTAAGTCGCAGGCAGCGACTCAGGTCTCAGTCACTCGAGCGGTTTCTTTGCTGAGGTTACGGGAAGCCTCTGTGGTCCCGGCTTTCCTTCCGAAAGAAGGCTGGAGACTTAAATGTTTACAGGAAAAATGGAGCGTTTTAGGGGAAGAAAGAAGAGGGAGGGCAGGTAAGAGGCAGGCAGTGTCCGCTCAGCGTTCCCTGAACCCGCACGTTACACGTGGCGGGAGAGGAAGAACCCTCAGGCCTCACACTCTGGACCCGCACGTTTACGGACGGCACGGCGCAGGGCGGCAGAGTGTCCGGTGTGCCCTTGCCGGCGGTGAGCAGAGCCGTGACTCCCGGGTCTGTCCTGGCCCCGCACTGGTGAGCGAGGCTGTTTCATGGTCAGGGTGAATGTCATTGCAGCTGCTTTCGTGCACGGATCCTTGTGACCCGAAGCGTGAAGGCGCGTGCAGCTTTCTACACAGGGAGAGAGTGGAGGGCAGGGTGCGTGGCCCGGTTCCAGCCCGACTCCTGCCTGTGGCTGACTGAGTCTGGGTCCTGAGGTCCTGTGTTCCTTTCACACCTTGGACCTGGGAGCCTTCCCTGGGCTGCAGCCTCGGGCACTGCAGGCAGATCCCGCCGCTGGCACAGCACTGGGAGTGGAGGTCAGCCCAGGGTGACACCCCCGCCGTGAAGGGCACCAGTGCAGCCGGCACCCCGTGATCGATCGCCTCTGTGAGCTGGCCGGCCGGCTGCCCAGAGGGGTCTCCCATTACCATCCTGTTAGGATATGAGGTTTCTTTTTCCTTTTTGTTTATTTTTTGAGGTGGTTTTGCTTTGTCGCCAGGCTGGAGTGCAGTGCTGTCAGCTCACCTCACGACAACCTCCTCCTCCCAGGTTCAAGTGATTCTTCTGCCCCAGCCTCCCAAGTAGCTGGGACCACGGGCGCCTGCCACCACATCTGGCTAATTTTTGTATTTTTAGTAGAGATGGGTTTTGCCATGTTGGCCAGGCTGGTCTTGAACTCCTGACCTCTCGTGGTCTGCCCGATTCAGCCTCCCAAAGTGCTGGGATTACAGGACTGGGTCACTTGGCCAGCATATGAATTTTCTAAGCTGTGCTTTAGACCAAAGACTAGAGGGCAAAGTTTGCTGTTTGTGGTAAGTATTAACCGTAGTTCCTGGCTGGGCGCTTTTGATTTCAACTGGCTCTGTCAGCTGAGTGTTTCTGGGGGTGGCTCCTAGAGTCATTTTGTGACAGCTGTGTGGTGGGCGGGGCAGGAGTCTCTGGGTGCTAGGGAGCATGAGGCCCACCAGGGCCTTGAGGGGCAGACCTCCACCTGTGGGGTGTGGGATCCAGTGGAGGACAGCGGGGCTGGGTGTGGACGGCACTCAGGAGTGGACCAGCTGAGTGCTGGGGGGCAGGGGGCTGGGCTGGGGGCATCTGGGTCCTGGTCAACAGCTGGCTGGGGGCCCTCCTGGTAACTGACATGGGGGCCTGGCCTCCTGTGCTCTTCCTTCTGAGGCTGGGAAAGTGCCACCCAGGGACAGGCAGAGCACAAAGAGTTAGTACCTTTCCTTTGTGAAGAAGAGGGAAACTCCCTTTTGGTGGTAGAGGCCTGCTCTGTGCAGATAAACCTCTGGCTTCAGCAGCCTGAACGATGAGGCTGGCCATGCTGCCCAGGCCCTGCCTCTGCCCCCTCCGTGGCTGCCGATTCCCTGAGGGTCCTGGAGCCTCCAGCCGGGAGTGCCAGGGAGCAGGCCCGTGCAGGGCCCCCTTTGGCTGGGGGGCGACTGTGGGACTCATTGCTGCGGGGAGGGGCGGGTCCGAGTGGGGCTTGTGGCCCTCGGCCTTGAGGAGGGGCCCATCTCCCTGCCGTCATCGGCCTGTTTCCGCTCCTTCCTTGGGCGGCTACTTTTTGAGGAAACAGTTGTGGGAGGAGAGTGTTGTTTGTGAATCAAACAGTTGTGGGAGGAAACAGAGTTGTTTGTGAATCACGTGTGGTCCTGGGGTGGTTTGCTTCATGCGTTCTGGGGGTGTCCTTGGGCAGCACCCCACACACCCCCACCAGCGGGCCTTGGCACTGCAGGGTGTGGTCCTGGGGTCTGGGATGAGAGCGGCCACTCCCAGGCCCGTGTTGACCCCAGCGTCAGGGTTACCATGGACCGCCGGTTACAGCGGCTCTGGGGAGTTAGGGGGCTGGGGCCTGAGCCCAAGGCTGGCCACGGACAGCCGCATGCAGCACGCCCGTGGGCTTGGTTGGCGTGTCTGGTTGCTGTGCCTGCCATGGCCTGGAGCTGTCCTTGTAGCGGGGGAGCCCTGGGGGACATTGGCGGCCGTTCCAGCGTTTCTGTCCAAGCCCCACACTCAGGGGTCATCTGCCTCGCTGACGTGCCGCTGGGAGGTTAAAGGGATCCCAGAACATTTGCCCCGTGCCTCAGTTTCCCTTGCCAGGAACCAGCCTGTCACGAGGGTGGCTGTGACCTCTCATCTCCTTGGCTCTGTCTACAGACCTCTGGCGCCAGTGGGTCGGGCCTGGGCTCTCAGGGAGGTTCAGAGATGCCCTGGGCAGTCACTGGGGAGAGATTGAGTGGAGTGGAAACCAGAGCAGGGAAGCGAGCCAGGCCAGCCCCTCTGAGGTCCCCTCCATGCCACCAAGGGTCCCGACCGCAGCCCAGACGGAGCCTGTAACAGGAGCCGCCCTGGGAGGGCCTGGCAGGTGCACTGGGGGCGCTGCCTGCCCCGCCTTCCTTCATCTGTGTCCCTGCAGGCTGCCTGGGCCCCAAGCCTCGGGCACGTGGGGACCCCACGGCCCCTCCATGGCTCAAGCGTCACTCTGGTTGCCGAGGGAGGAGGCTGGAGCAGGACCAGCAAACAGCCACGTGACAGGGTGCAGGAAGTGAGTTCACCCGAGGCCGCCTTCCCTTGAGCAGGCGTGTCCTTCAGATGGAAAGTCCCATGAAACCCAAAGGGCTGTAGTGCTGTGTGTGTCTGCATCCTGGGCACCCCGACCTGCAGGGTCATGCAGTCTGTAGCCCCTGGGACTTTCTGCACGTGTGTGTGAAGTGTATGTGTGGGTGTTGGTGTGTGAGTGTGTGTGTGTGAGAGACTGGGAGTGGGTACGGGTGTCTGCACGTGAGTACAGATGTGTGCGCAGGTGTACGAGATGAGTGTACATGGATAGTGGGGAAGTGTGTGTGCACGTGTGTCTGTGGAGAGTGTCCTGTGTGTGAGCATGTTGGTGTGTGTTCATGTGTGTATGGAGAGTGTTCCGTGTGTGAGCTTGTTGGTGTGTGTGCATGTGCGTCTGTATGGAGAGGGTCCCATGTGTGAGCATGTTGGCGTGTGTGCACGTGTATCTGGAGAGTGTCCTGTGTGTGAACTTGTTGGCGTGTGTACACGTGTGTCTGGAGAGGGTCCCATATGTGAGCATGTTGGCGTACCTGCATGTGGAGTGCGTATCTGCACGTGTATGCACGCACATCTCTGCAAGTGTGTTTTGTGTGGGGTGTGTTCACACACGTCTGGCCGCGGCTGGCCAGGACCTTCCAGCCACGCGTCCTTGCTCTCTGTGCCTCTGAAGCTGAGCTGGGATCTTCTGGTGCGCTCCTGGTTCGCAGGATCCTGGCGGTGCTGTCGGCACAGATTGTTGGGATGAGGACCCTTCGGGAACGGGGGATGAAGGGCCTGCTCTTGCCTCTGAAGGCGGCGCCAGCTTAGCCGGAAACGCCATGGAAGCCTGAGCACTCGCCCGGAGGCCCCAGTTTTCCAGCCTGAGCGCTGGGCTGCTGTCCTCACTGTGTGTCCCCAGAGCTTCAGTCACTGGATTTTAAGGCCCACGCAGCACAAACTGTGACGGGTGGGATTGCTCGGCGGCTTCACGGGGAGCCTCCAGACAGTGGTGCCGGGGGGCTGCCCCTGGGTCCCCATCTTCACGGGGAGCCCGGCCTCCAGACAGTGGCATGGGTGGGGGCGTGCTCCAGGGTCCACCCCTTCACAGGGAGCCTGGTGGCATTGGGGGGTGTGCTCCTAGGTCCATTGAGTCTCGGGCTGTCCCCAGAGGCCACGTGGGCTGATGCCACAGGGTCACCAGGTGGGACTCATTCTGCTGCAGGTGCCCCTGTGGCTCCAGGGGACACACAGCCCCAGGCCTGGGTATCTGCCCGCTGCAGGGAGCTGCGGGGCCTGGACCTCTGCTTGTCCCCGGCCCCAGGCCTGGCGCCTCGCTGTGTGCACAGGCCCCATGCTGCCTGCTGCTGGTCTGCAGGGCTGGGGAGCTGGCCGGACCACCCACGCTGGAGGGCAGGGAGGGGCGGAGGCTCCCGGGCCAGGCCTCACGGCCCCGCCCGCCTGTCAGCTGCTTCCGGCTTGAGTCTAAGAGCCTGTGGAGAATGACTGTAAAATCCCAAAGGCAGGTCCCCAGAAGGGAGACGGGGCGGGATGAGCCCCTGGGAAAGAAGGGAGGAGGTTGTGCCATCTGAGAGGGGCTAGGGCCGCTTAGGGTGGTGAGCCAGCTTCGCCCTACAGGGCACTGCCCAGCCTGGATCGGGGTGAGTCGGGTCTGGCCTGCAGGCTCTGTCCTGCTCCCTGGCTGGAGGGGCCGCCCCTGCTCCGGCCAGGACACTTGCTGGGTCTGGTCCTGGTCCTTCACCTGCAGCCACCTCCTGCCCTCCCGGGTGGGACGAGCCCAGAGGCTGCCCCCGAAGCCCGCCCGTCGGGGTCTGCTTGCCGACCAAGGGTCTGCGTTCACGGGCACGAGAAGGGGCCAGAAAAATCGGAGTGAAAGGCCAGAGGTCGCCTCTGGCTGGGGCCTTGGTGGGGAGGGAGCCGGGGACGTGATAGGAGGCCCTTGTCGGGTGAGCAGGGTCAGGCCTCGCCCAGGCAGCCGCAGCCAGAGAAAACCCAGCACCGCTCCGGAGGGTCAGCAGGCCGCCCAGTGCTGGGGAGAGGGCGGGGGCTGCTGCGCGCCTTGACGTCAGACCTGGCCTTCGGGGGCCGGATCTGTGTGTGCACAGCCAGCACCCCCGGGGGTGCACAGGATGTTTGCCCACTTGCTTACCTGGGGTCGTTTTCATAATGAAGAGGCAGGAAAGATGAGACGGGGCTTCCCGCCTATGGCCGGTTCTCCAGGCCGGGGCTTGACCTCGTGGCCTTCCTGGCTGAGGAGGAGCGCGCCGTTGGTCAGTGTGGTGCTTCCGGCTCTCCACCAGCGCTGTTGGCCTTCTCTGGCTACTGGGGGGGCCCCTCTGAGGTCTCGGGCCCACAAGAGACCGTAATTCTGGGGTCCGGACCCAAGCCGGGCTTGCTGGCCAGACGCTGTCAGTCCCGGGCATGTCTGCGAGGGGCACGTCCCATTGAGACCCTGGCCCCTGGGGACAGGTCAGCCTGGTGCATGGGGTTCGTGCAGGTACGGGACAAGCTGCGCGCAGAGCCACTGCTGGAACTGCCTTAAACCTGGAGGGATGGGAGCGGGGAGCTGGTGGCAGTGGCCGAGGCCCTGTCCCAGTGCAGGTGGGCAAGGCAGTCCACCCGGTGCCAGCTGCCCAGGGCCGCTCGGGGCAGGTGAGTGAGGGCCCTCCAGGGAGAGGGCATTGAAACAGGCTGTTCCCAGGCACCAGGTGGGTTGAGGCAGGGCTGCTCCCAGAGCTGGGAAGACGCTGGGATGGATGGAGCAGCTGTGGGGAGCCGCCACGGGCCACGTGGCTCAGCTCTTCGTGTCCTTTCCTGTCCCAGGACACGTCTGGCGTCCCGCCCGACAGACTGAGTCCTCAGGCCTCTTTGGGCTCTTGCTGGCCGTGGCGGCTTCTCGGACTTTTTTTGATGACCATGGCAGTTTTGGGGAGTCCTGGTTGGTTTTGGAGAACCCTCCTCCGTTGGGGGGCGTCTGGTGTTGTCTCTAAAGGTTAGCCTGGGACCGAGTACTTCGGTGAGGAAGGCCGCAGAGGACAGGCACCCTCCCTGCACTCAGCGCCCTCGCACGGACGTCAGCAGGACTTGGCGAGGTCTCCCTCGGGAACCGTGTCTTCTTCCGTTACCCACGAGCGCAGCTCACCTTCCTCCCACCCCAGCCAGGCTTCTGGGCCCCAGCCCGGTTCCCACTGTCGGATCGCTGATGGGCTTGTCTTTGGGACCTGCTGTGCCTTGGACTAGCCCAGGGGGTTTGGGAGCTGCCATGAGACCACAGCCTTTGAAAGGCTGCAGAGGGAGGTGTGGGCGGCCCAGGGTCCAGGCGGCCTTGACAGGGGCTTCTTTCCCAGTGAGTCTGGCCGGGACCTGTGGGTTTTTAACTCTGACGGCTACGTCTGCAGAAGGAAGCACCCGTGGGAGCCTCATCAGGCAGTGTGGACGCTCCACGCTGCCGAGGGTGAGGGACATTCGTGGATGATTTGTGGCTTCGAGAGCTATTTGCAGACACCCGCCCGAGTCTCCTTTCAGGGGAAATTCCTGAGCTGCTGCTGCGCTTTCTTCTGGGGTGCGTGGGAGCCGGGCCGGCCGGGACCTCTGGGTGGGAGGAGAGGGTTGAAATTCCATGCCTCCTTTGTCGCCTCCTGGACGTGACTGGCTGCAGGATTCTTCTTTTAGGTCCTGTTAGTCACGTTTCTCAGTGATCGTAGGGACCGTCACGCGTCGTCACGATGGGAAGTGGAGCGGCCCACGCCTCCGGGACCCCACACTGCCTGCTCTGGCTCCTGCCCACACGCCCACCGGAGGGGACGATGGTGCTTGTGAAGGGGCCGTTCCCATTGCTCCCGGCTGTTTGGTCACGTGGTTTTAAGGTGTCCCGAGTTTTGCTGCACTTGGGTCTAGGGGGACCACAAGCTTGGCACGAACTGAGGTTCCCGAGTCGGCATTCTGAGCTGTCTTGTGGACGGGCGCTGCTTGTGATGAGTGCTGAGCGTTTTCAGTCCTTCAGTGTAGAGACGAGTCAGAAATGGGAGGAGGGAAGGGGAGGCCAGTTTTGTGGGAGTCAGTACAGTGGCTCATTCTGTGTCCTGGCTGGAACCGGGGTCGTCCGCCGAGGATGTGCCCCTGGAGTGGATGGGCCAGGTTGGCGCTGGGTTGCTGTCTGTGCCGTACTCCCGCCTGGGGGCACGCAGGGTCTGGGCGCTGCTCTCTGGCCCATGGCGTGGAGTTTGACTGGGGACACTTCATCCCTTCACCTAGCCTGGCAGAGGCCACCTGTGCATGGCCAGGGCAGAGGCACCACTGGGACCTTCCCTGAGGGCTAGACACGGTGGCCGCCCAGTAAGGACCCGGCACATCTACCCTTCCTGTCCCGCACGCCCAGGCTTCCCCGTGTCCATTTGTTCTCTGGTCCTTCCTGTCATCCTGAACATGCAGAATGACAAGGGAGGAGGTGCTGTTCCCAAAACACAGGCTGGGCTTGGCCAGGGGAGAGCTCAGTGCCCTTCACAGCAACCAGGTGATATCCAGGTCCAGCCAGGAGAGTCCGAGGGACACAAGGTTGGGTGTGTGGAGGGTGAGGGGGGGCCGGGTGTGTGGAGGGTGAGGGGGGGCCGGGTGTGTGGAGGGTGAGAGGGACATTGGATTTTTAAGGAAGAGTCTCTTGACTGGGGTGGCGTTGAGGACATGGCATCCCCAGAACACATTGTTGACTCAGGTGTGACCTGGCTGTTGTAACCAGATGGAAATAGTCACATGTCTCCCAAGTAGGCACTTCCCTCTTCCGAGAGCACGCCTGCTGTGGCCTCCATAGAGACCAGGCGACACTCTTGTCAAGTGAGGGGAGTTGCGTTCTCTCTAGAGGCTTGAAGGTTGTCGTCCTGGTGTCAGGCTTCTTGGTAACAGGAAGACACCGGTGGCTGGTTGTAAAGGCAGGTGTTCAGCACAGTCCCCACGCTGGGGGGACCAGCCCGACCCTGCAGGTGCGTCCGTCCCCCTTTTCTTCGTGTGTTCTCGTGTTCTGGACTCACCATCTGTGTTACCTTAATAAGCAGAGAAAGGACAGACTCGTGCCTTGCTAGCCCCATGCAGAGGGCTTTCCCGTGAGGCCGCTGGCACGCAGCCCTGCGCACAGTGGGACTCGCTGATCCCGGGCGTTCCGGCTTTCCCGTGAGGCCGCTGGCACGCAACCCTGCGCACAGTGGGACTCGCTGATCCCGGACGTTACTCCACGCCATTTACATCGTCATTTTTCTCAGTTTAAGGGGTTTGTAAATACTCATTGAACTTGCGCAAGTTTCTAGTGCCCTTTTCCAGCTGCACAGGTTGCCTGTGGGGAGCTTGTTTGTGCGCTTTTTGCTTTTTGGGGTGTCCTCGGGGCCTGATAGGTGCTGCCGTCTTCCCAAGTGGGCCGTGGAGAGGAGACGCCGCCACGAGCAGGGTTGTTGCTGCCGTTGGGAGCGTTGGAGGCGGTGGGAGGACGTGGGTCTCTGGTTCAAGCAAACGTTTACCGTGTTCATTTTTCCTATTTGTGTGGTTCGTGGAAGCTCAGGTAAACTGGTTGCTTGCTGAGTGTAAACTGAGTCACATGCTAAGACCCCAACCACCAGCAGACGTGTGGTTGCCAGAAGGGACTTGGGCCGGGCGGCGGAGCCCCCAGCTGCACTCCTGGCGGGGAAGGGCCGGCAGGGCTGAGCCTTGGGAGCCGCCTTGCGCCCGTCCTTCGTCCTGGGAAGAGAAACTTGAGCCCAAGCAGCGTGACTTTGTCCAAGGTTGTCAGCAGGGCTTGGCTGCCTGGGAGAGCCTGAAACCCTCGGGGCCCTCCCTCCTTCCCTCCCTCCCTCCCTCCCTTTCTTCCTCCCTCCCTCCCTCCCTCCAAGAGCATCTGCATCAGAATCCTGGTCCTTCATTTTCCGTTGACTCCAGAAGGACTCGCCGGTCACTGCTGATCTGCTCTGTAAACAGTTGGCCATCACGTCTGTGCAAAGGGCCCGGGCAGGAATCCCCTGAAAACACCGAAGCGGGTCGGGCCCTGGGGCGGACTCACCTTGGAAAGAACCTGCAATCGATGGCAAAGACTTCAGACGTTTTTTCTTAGTTTAATGTATTTGTAATTTTTCTTTTAACCTGATTTTGATGGAACTTCAGATTCCAGAAAGGTTGCAAGGCCAGTGTGGAGAAGGCCCGTTTACCCTCGGCCTCCACCACCCAAGTGCCAGTCTTCTGCCTCTGGCTGTGTCCCTCCTGCCCCTGACCCCCCTCACCCCACCCCGGCTCCGTCTTTCACCCCCGCTATGGCCATGTCCTGCCCCCCACCCCCCCACCCCGGCTCCCCGTCTTTCACCCCCACCATGGCCGTGTCTCTCCTGCCCCTGCCCCCTGCCCCCACCTCGCCCTGGGTCTCCATCTTTCACTTGCCCATCTGTTTCTGCACTCCTGGGAATACGCAGCTGACGTGGCGCCCCTTACAGGAATAGTTCCTAAAAGTGAGCACACTTCTTCCGGGATCTCTGCAGCGTAGTTGCCAGAATCAGGAGGTGAACGATCACACACGGAGACCTCATTCAGATCTCACCAGCTGGTGAGAAAAAGGAAGTCTGAGGTTGTGCACGTGGCCGCCTCTCACCCGGAGCTTCCTGTGTGTGTGTCTCCCGGACATTTTGCGGGGTGGGGCCGCTGCTCCAAGGAACGGGTCTCTGGTGCACCCCTAGGTCTGGGTCTGCACATCTGCAGTTGCTCATGGCCACTCTCGGGGACCTGCACATCCTGAGGGCTGAGCTTTCTGCTCTGGACACCATACTGAGGGCACACCTGCTCTTCGCTGGGACAGCTGGAACCCACTGCTCCTGCAGCTGGTGCCTGTCTCCTGGTGGGCTCTGGCATATCTGAAATTCGTCCTGTAGAAAATGCCCATCTTCCCACCCCGGGTTGTTTGGCACAGTGATGAGGTCCTGGCCTGCCCTCCTCCAGCCACCCCGTGTCCTTGGCCATTTCATCTGGACCCTTAGGGTCCCTCATAGTTCTGTGCGGGGCCACGCACCCCCAGGAAGGGTCTCGGCCTGGTCATTCCTGGTCTGGGGGGCTGGTATGCAGCACAAGGTACAGGGGGCCTGGAGGTGTGGGTGGGTGTGGGCTTGAGCTGCCCAGATGCCCTTCAGCTCCTCACCGTGCCTGGCTGGGGTGTGTGTTGGCAGACCCTGTCCTCTTGGTCATGGGTGGTTGGCTCGGGGGTCCCAGGCAGGCTGTGGTCCCTGCAGGTGAGGCTGTGGTGTCTGCAGTGGCCGTGGCTGCTGGCTCGGGGGTCCCGGCTAGGCCGTGGTCTCTGCAGTGGCCTGTGCCTAGTTCCTTGTGCTGCTGTGACAGTACCTGGGGCCGGGTGTTTCATGAAGACAGAAACTTCTCAGAGTCCTCAAGGCTGAAAGTCTCAGACCAAGGCCGAGACAGGTTTGGGGTCTGGTGCGTGCCAAAGGCTCCCTGCTGTGGTGCTCACATGGAGGGTGGGGTGGTGAGGCAGCTCTGCTGCTGCGGCCTGGGTGTGAGGACTTCCGTCCCCGTCACACCTCACCACGCCCCCAACCCCTAACACTATCACTTGGACCATCGTGTTGAGAGCCGCCAGGGAGCCTCAAGTTCCTCCCCATGCCCCCCCACCGACTCATGGCTGTGGGCAGCTGCTAGGGTCTCCCCACCTGCCTCAGGCTTCCCCCCACCCCCTCACGGCCTCGGGCAGCTGCCAGGGTCTCCCCGCTGGTTCCTAACACCATCACTGGGCCAGCAGGTCTCAACCCACCAGGTAAACTCAAGTCCCCCCACCCCATAAGCCCCTCACTCACTCCAGTGGTAGATTCAGCAGCGGGGCTAGGAGGTGCAGGCCCGACTTTCGGAAGCGACAATTTTGCCGACGTTTGGCTGTCTTAAGAGATTTTCAATGCCAGAGGGAGACGCCCTTGCCCTGGGCTGAACAGCTCACTTGCTGAGGCTTCCTGAGGCTTTGTTTTAAATGATAATGTGTTGGGGGGACGGCTAGCCTGCATCCTGGGAAATGTCATGTTCCCTGGGGCTAGCGTGTGCCCTGGGCTTGGCGTGTGCCCTGGGGATAGCATGTGCCCTGGGGCTCGCGTGTGTCCTGGGCTTGGCGTGTGCCCTGGGCTTGGCGTGTGTCCTGGGCTTGGCGTGTGTCCTGGGCTTGGTGTGTGCCCTGGGGATGGCGTGTGTCCTGGGCTTGGCGTGTGCTCTGGGCTTGGCGTGTGTCCTGGGCTTGGCGTGTGTCCTGGGGATGGCGTGTGCCCTGGGCTTGGCGTGTGTCCTGGGCTTGGTGTGTGCCCTGGGGATAGTGTGTACCCTGGGCTTGGCGTGTGCCCTGGGCTTAGCGTGTGTCCTGGGGATAGTGTGTACCCTGGGCTTGGCGTGTGCCCTAGGCTTAGCGTGTGTCCTGGGGATAGCTTCTGCCCTGGGGATAGCGTGTGCCCTGGGAAATAGTGTGTGCATTGGTGCCAGTGTGTGCCCTGGGGCTGGCGTGTGTCCTGGGCAATAGTGTGTGCATTGGGGCTGGCGTGTGTCCTGGGCAATAGTGTGTGCATTGGGGCCATCGCGCATCCTGGGAAATGCACGCTTCTTTGGAGCACAGGTGTGTCGAAGGATGGAGAGTGTGTGATAAGTGTCACTCTTAGCCAAGGTTTGGAGGTCACAGCTGGTGGGGACCAGGGCTCTCTGTGTGAGATCCCTGCTGGTCCTTTTGTGCTTTCTTTCAGTTCTAAGCTGACCCTGAATCGTCTTTCCTTTTGCAGGAGATGGAAATCCAAGGGAAAACAGTCCATTCCTCAACAATGTGGAGGTGGAGCAGGAAAGCTTCTTGGAAGGGAAGAACATGGCGCTTTTCGAGGTAACTCGACTTTTTTTGAGAAGAAGATACCAGGGTCGTTGCTTTGATGTGGAAAGTAGAGGATCCCCTGGGGACCCCCAGGCCAGGGCCTCCCACGGGACCAGACACCGTGGCGGGGAACGTGGGACCTCCCTGTCCCGAAGGCCTGCACCTGAGCTGGGACGTGGTCCTCAGCTGGCACCTTCTGGGAGCCTCCCTGGATCCAGGGTGCTGTGGCCCCCAGGAGCCCCTTGGCGCTGCTGAGTGCTGGCCGTCTCGGGGTCCCCGCCCTGGGTGAGTGGTCCCGCTCCGAGGCCTGGAGCCCCAACCTCGGACTCTGACGCACTGGCGTCAGGGCCTGGCTCTCGTCAGACCTGGGGGCTCAGGACAGGATGAGAGCCTGAGTGCCAAGCCCTGAACACGGAGGGGGAGCCCTGGGGGCCACGGCGAGGGGAGGGCCGCCTGTGACTGTCCCCACGCTGCGCAGGAGGAGATGGACAGCAACCCCATGGTGTCCTCGCTGCTGAACAAGCTGGCCAACTACACCAACCTGAGCCAGGGCGTGGTGGAGCACGAGGAGGATGAGGACAGCCGGCGGCGCGAGGCCAAGGTAGGTACGCTGCCCGTCCCGGGGGTCCCGGAAGGTAGGCCGCCCGCCTGTCCCGGGGGTCCCGGAAGGTAGGCCGCCCGCCTGTCCCAGGTGTCCCGGGTGTGCCAGCAGGGTCGGGGCCGTGCCAGCAAAGCAGTTGCTCGTCAGAAGCGCTGCCCTGAGCGCGGGTGTAGGGGCCACGTCCAGCCCTTTCTCCTGGGAGGCCTCGGTGGCGCCTGCCCCACAGCTCTGGTCCAGGCCTCCTTCCTCTGCACCGTCCTGGGAAGCGTGGCTTCTCCCACCTCTGGGCAGCTGGATTCGCTGTCGAGACATGAACTCAGGGTGTTCTGTTCGTCCTGCGGGAGTGGCCCTGTGCCCTGCGGTAAAGAGGCCGGGACGGGGCCCCTCCCGGGGTGCTGTGGCCTTGGCACTCCCTCGGGCCACTCCCCTTTTCCTTTCTCTGCAGGGCACTTAGCCTGGTGGCATTTTCCCTGCAGGTTTGTTCCTCGAGGGTTTGTTTCCAGGAATCTGTCCTAGGAAATGACAGGGGTGTGCAGTGGGGATTCCTTGGGAAGATTTCCCTTGGGCAGTTTCTGTGGGCAACGAGGTCTGGAGACCCCTCGAGCATCCCGGGAGCGTTCTGCCGTCGTGCGCAGACCACTCGCCTGGGAGCCACCCTGAGGCCTGACGCCCGAGATGACGCTCACAGGCGAGAAGGACCCCAGCCCGCGTGGGGAGAGGGTCCCCGTGCGGGGAGAGCAAGTGCTGTCCTCACCGTGGGGGCACGCAGGTGGCTTCGTTTCTTCTCAACTTTCTCTGCTTTCTAAGTCTTCCAAATACACGTGCAGCGCTTTAGAACCCTAAGATGCAAACGAACAAAACATGCACTGACGGAAACCCTGCTGGGTAGGCCCCGCCGCCGAAGCCGGGAGGTTCTCAGGGTGGCCTCCCCCCGAGTCCCGCCGCTGAAGCCGGGACAGTTTGCAGGGTGGCTTCTCCCCCAGTCCTGCCACCGAAGCTGGACTGTGGTCAGGGTGGTCCCGCTGTGTGTGACTGCCACCAAACGGGGGTCTCTCAGCCAGCCCTTGCCCCCCTGCATTCGCCTAGCCTGGGGCCCAGTGCTTTGCGTCGGGGCCACCCCGGGTGCCTCCTGCCAGCATCCAGTGTCCGGCTGACCTGAGTCCCACACAGCGTTCGGGAAATCAGGCTCCTGACCAGGTCTCTCCTTCCTTCTGCCGTGAACACGGTGGAATTAATGCTGCATTTCCAGGATACTTGAAGACGCTTGTTTTGTGATTGATACGCGTCCCTTTGTGGTTGAAGGAACCAGAGACAAGTGAAGGATGTGTCCACGTCGCCGCCTCAGGATGGGGCCTGGCCTGACGAGGTCCCTCAGCTCTGGCTTTCGTCCCGGGACAGGGCAGCGGCCTCTTCGGAAGCTATGTCTCTGGACCTCTTTCGGAGTCCTCAAGGGCCCTTCCTGGCTAGGAGAGCCTGTGGCCACCCCACCTGTCCATAGCATGGCCAGCCCTTGGGGTGGGGTCGTCATTGCCACATGTGGACACTGCAGAATCGGGTGTTGCTGCGCCAGGCTCAGCGCTCAGC
Organism: Saimiri boliviensis; assembly: GCF_048565385.1. Taxonomy (NCBI): domain Eukaryota; kingdom Metazoa; phylum Chordata; class Mammalia; order Primates; family Cebidae; genus Saimiri; species Saimiri boliviensis. The sequence continues at coordinate 300,856,044 of NC_133449.1, forward strand.
ACCTATCTGGGGTTTCACCGGTGCTGGGTGCAGCCTCGAGGCCTCACAGGCTCCAGCTCATGCCCTGGCACCAAAGCTCAGAGCCCAGGCCTTCCGCTCCTGTGCTGGAGTTTGTGTCCCAGGGATATGTCAGCATTCTCCAGGTAGTGGGGGCCTTCCCACGGGCCTGGTCTGAGGGCTCCGGGAACCGGCTTCCGCTCTGGCTTGGCTGGGCCCCGGCACCACTGGCCTGGCCACCCACCCCGAGCCCTCAGCCTGGCACAGCCCAGCCTGGCATGCCCATCTTGGAGACACCCATAGAGCGCATACCTAGCTTCTCACCCTACTTGCCACTGTGCGCAAAACGTCCAGGCAGGTGCATTTGTTCCCGGCGTGCCGTGGACTGGGCCCTGGGAGGTTCCCACCTGGAGGGTTCTCCCCGCCCTCCCCGCAACCCCCCAGGCCGGGAGCTCTCAGGCCTCTGTCCCGCTGGCGCCCCAGGCTGATGCAGCCCATTTCAGTTGTGGCGGGAGCAGGGTCTGTGGCCCCAGCAGGCCTGCGGTGTGGCGGTGGCAGGTTTCGGTTGCAGTGGATGCACGGCCTCCCTGAGGGGACTGTTGTTCAGTCCCCTCGCTGACTCTTTGGCCGGGCTCAGAGGCTCGTCCCCAGCAAACCTGCTCCCATGAAGTAGCCTTTTCAAGGGCCCAGGCATCTCCAGCTTCTTGCACCTGAACTTGGGTTGGGTTGAGCCCTAAACGTTGTCTTTTAGGCATGAACTGAGAGGCCAAGGCCGGCCATGCCCTTTACTGGGGACTCGGGACTCCGGCCTTTGGCGGAGAACCAGCTTCTGACTTGCCGGTCACGGGGCTGTGGGAATCTGAGGCTGAGCCCTGTGGGCAAGGCCGCTGTGTGTACCCGGCTCTGCCTGGATCTCTGCCCGTCGTCTCCTGTGTCGGCCGAAGCCTGGTCATGAAGTCACACCAGGGCGCGTCCCCCAAGCCTCGCCGTTACCCCTGCCCTCAGCGCTCAGTTTTATCCAACGAAATGTCCCAAAGCCGCTTCTCCACCACCTTCCTGCCCCCTCTCCTGCCACTTCTTTCTTGCTTGCACCAAGAACAAGGTGCAGATTTAGTGGGTGGGGGAGGGCCCAGCAGCGACCCCGGCCCCATCACCCTCTCGGCCCCTCCCCGGACCCCGTCACTGCTCTGTTGCTCCCCCCAGGGCTCAGGGAACCCAGTGAATGTGCCAGCCTCTCAGGTGCACAGCTTCTCACGCTGTTTCCCGGGGGCTCCCTTAGAAATGCTTTTCCCCCGGGTCCAGAGCCAGTGGACCCCAGATTCCTGCCTGGCCCTGGCCGCGGCCCGTCTGGGAGGCGTTCCTGCCGTGACCCCGGAAGCCACACTCTTTGCTTTTGTGGTGTGGCGCTGAGGGTGTTCTCTCTGGGACCTGCCCTTCGCCCCGACCCTGCCCCCATCCAGCCTCCCTCCAGTGGCTGCCCCTCCCCAGGGCTGGGCCGTGCAGACCCCAGGATGGAACCCACTCCTCAGCCTCTGCACGGGGCCTGTTCTGATCTGCGCTGTGACCGTTGTTCACAGGCAACGTCTTCAAAGAAAACCTTCCCCCTTTTCCGTGCTGACCTAACCTTGAGACGTTTTCCTGTTAAAATGTCACCTTGTGCTGGTGCTAGCTGCACTCCGGGTCCACACCGCATGCCTCTGCTCATGGCAGGAGTGGGGCCGAGTGGGCGGTGGGGACGGAACTGAACCTTCTGCCCCAGCCTGGTCCGTCCCGAGCTGGGGGGGGGGACCGTCCAGCAGGCGCTGACCTGCTCCTGGCTGTGCCGCTGACCTGCCGCCCTCGCGGGTTTCTTCAGGGCCACGAGGTGTGTGTCTGTCTCTGGCACAGGTGTCTGAAGTCAGGCGGGCTGCCTGCTCCGTGCTGGGGTGCGTGGGCGGGGTGGCCCGCTGGGCAGGTATCTGAACCTCTGCTGTCACCTCACGGCGATCTCCGTAGTAGGTTGTCATTTTCTGCCCAGGGTGGATGCTGAGCGGTGGCTTCTTGTTAGCTTTATGGGCAGCAGCCGCCTCATCCGTCTCCAGCTCTGCTTCTGTGCCTGAAGCCTCAGGCTCTCCTGTGCCAAGTCCGAGGCTCTGAGCCGTCCAGGGAATGGAGCCGGGGCCCTCTCGCTCTCCGTGTTTTCCCTGTAACTTTTCCAGCGTAGCAACCTCTGTCCGTGGGAGGCACAGCGGAGCAGCTGCATCTGGGTTCTCTGCCAACCGTGTGGTTCTGAGCCCCCGCCCTGGATGGTTGGGGGTCCCGCCCGGGCCTCTCTCTGAGCCTCCATCTGTTCTGGGACTGGCTCCTGACCCCCACCCCTGCACCGTCCTCCACCGCCCCCGCCCTCCTGTCCCTACGTTGCTTTGCGTGCCCAGAGCCCGAGTGCGGCCGGGGAGGGGGCTCCCTTCGGCGGGGTGGAGCCCCCCGGACACGCCGTGCTCCGCTCCGCTGCAGGCTCCGCGCATGGGCACCTTCATCGGCGTCTACCTGCCGTGCCTGCAGAACATCCTGGGCGTCATCTTGTTCCTGCGCCTCACGTGGATCGTGGGGGTGGCCGGCGTCTTGGAGTCCTTCCTCATTGTGGCGATGTGCTGCACCTGCGTGAGTGTCCCCCAGCCGGGGTTGGCTATTCCTTTGGGTGGTGGCAGCCGGACACCACTAGTAGAGTCCTCCCTAGCCGCCCGGGTAGATTTCCCGTCTGCTCCGTAAGAGCCAGGGCAGCTGCGGGGACGGGATGCTGCCCCGGCCGGGTTGGCGGCTGGCGCCTCATTTCCGAGTCTGCGGAAAGGCCTCTCGGCCGGGGGTGGGTGTCCCATGGCAGCGCTGGGGGCTGAGGCTTCCAGGGGAAGGACGTCCTGTTTTGATAAGGGCACTTGCAGGTTGGAAGGACTTTGGGCACCTTCAGAGGTCAGGGAAGGGGCTGGGAACCAGGACACAGCACGCTGGCGCCCGGGAAACTTGGATTCCTGGTTCCCCAGCCATTCTTTTGAGAGCCAGAGCCCTGGGGTGGAGGGCTGGCTTCCGCCGGGAGCCCGGGCATGGGCCCTCCCTCGGGAGTGTCTCGGTGCCCTCAGGCTCTTGGGAAACCTCCTCAGACGGCCGCCTGTCATTTTGCAGACGATGCTGACAGCCATTTCCATGAGTGCGATCGCCACCAACGGCGTGGTCCCAGGTAAGGGGCGTCTTGTTAGAGGAGTCTGCACTCTGCCACCCGGTACCAGGAGGAGGCCGCTCGCCAAGGCCTGGCTGGGGCTGCCTGGGGTGTTGGCCGGGCCTTCTGCGTGTTCTCCGCTGTCTCCTCTGCCGTTTGAGCCATGAGTTCATGGCTGTTTGGTTTTCTTCCCCATTTTGCTTCGTGGTGACCATCTCTTGGTAGGCAGTGCCCATGGGGCAGTAGGCTGGGGAAGGGGAGGCACGGGTGAGTCTAGCAGCGCTGGGGTCCTGGTGCATGCCACAGGCTGAGTGCCTGGAACCTTTGTCTCACAAGGGAAGGTGAAGACAAAACGCTGTCCCTGACCCTGTTCATTAATGATAGATCAATTACAATACGTAATCATTACGAACTGAGATGATGCCGCGTCTGCTCCCACGTCCACGTGTCCCGTGCATGTTAAGGACCAGGCTTGCTCAGCACCACGTCCTCACACAGCCGCTCCATCTCCACGGGGCATTGCGTGGTACATGGTGGCCTTCGCCGGCCCCAGGAGAGCACGAGGGCCATCACAGGGGTCTCCCTCGGCCCCCAGGGGACAGTCTCTGCCTCGCGATGACTGCATCCATTAGCACCCCTTCCTCATGTCCACACCCACTACTCAGCGCAGGGACAGCCACGTTCTCTGGGGTCGTGCCCGGCTTTTCCATCAGCGATGGCGTGTATGAGTCACGGTACACCAGACGACTCCTGAGTGTCCTGGGCTCCCTTCTGCCTTTTCTATAAACAGCACTGAGTGGAAGTGGGGGCTGGGCTGACGCTGGTGTACGCAGGCCTTTTCCCAGGAGCTGGTAGGGCCGCCGCCTCCCCAGGGACCTCAGCCCTGACCTCGCAGGGTCCTCAGCGTGGTCCTCACAAGAGCATGACTGGCGTGGAGCATGTGATGAGCCTCATGTGGGGAGAGTTTACCATGGAGTCCACATGTCTTCATGTGCTGCTTTGTGGGTGGGCGAGGGCCTGCACCCCGCCTTCGCAGAGACAGGCTCTCCTTCACCCACGGACGCAGCGTGGATTCGATCCACGTGGACCCAATCCACGGCTGCCACCTTGTCTCTGCAGCTGGCGGCTCCTACTACATGATATCACGCTCGCTGGGACCCGAGTTCGGAGGCGCCGTCGGCCTCTGCTTCTACCTGGGCACCACGTTCGCAGGGGCCATGTATATTTTGGGGACCATTGAGATTTTTCTGGTAAGTGTGCTGCTTTGGAAGGGATCCCCCGACAGCCTGTGGCAGGTTGCCAAGGCCCCCTCCCCCCATGACTCGTCTTGCGGTGACGCCCACAGCACCCTGAGCCATCCTGACCCCACTGCCCTGGCCACCTGCAGACTCTCCTGGGCTCCAGCCGAGGTGGAAGCCATCGGTCGTATCCACTCAGCAGCGACCTGCTTCCCCCTGTGCCACCATTGGTGCCCTCTGTGATGGGTGCCTGGCATGAGCTGGGCAGACGTCTGGGTTGTAGATCTGAGCCGGGCGTGGGTGCGAGTCTGAGCTGTTTAGGGGCAGGGCTTGAACTCAGCTTAGAAGAACCCCTCACCAGGGCCCCAGCCTCTTCCCTGCCGGATTGATTTGGGCACTTGGCCGAGGGTCACGGAGCCCAGCAACATGCGACCAGGGGACGTCACCGCCTTCCGCAACAGGCTCAAAGTGCCCGAGCACAGGGCAGGCTGTGGCACGACTTCCTTGGTCCTCCTGGGGACAGGGGACCTTCTCGGCCCCATGCGACAGGCGCTGTCCTTCCTGCTGAGGTTCTGAAACCTGCCATGCCTGTACGGCCTGAGGACACCCACCTGAGCCCCCGTCCTCAGTCTTTCTACTGACCCCCTCCCCTGCCAAAGCCGGTTCCCAGCCTTCTGGGCTCATGGAGGCAGCCACACGGCCCGAGGAGATTCTGAAACCTTTCAGTGGGGTCGCGTCCACACCCGTCCCACCCGAGTCCCCGTCCCTGTCCCTTGGTCCTTCTGCCTGCCGGGCGCCATGGCTGCCAAGACACCATTGCTGCCACACTCACAGGATCCCCTCTGGTGGGGGTGGGTGGGTGCCGTGCCCCCAACGCCTGCTGCACCCCAGTCCTGTCCTGGTCTGGAGGGAGCTGAACAGCACTGCCCCACACCTCTGCCTTGAGTCCAGGCATGACACAGTCCGCCCGCAGCAGGCGTGGTCAGACCCCGTGTTTGTCTGGGACGTCCAGCCGGGCTGGCCACGCTCCCTGGGCGACAGTCACGTTCCTCTCAGCAGAAGGTGTTTCTTTGGAGTGTGGATGTTCGGACGCCCCGGGTCCTGAAACTGCTTTACTAGAAGGCGCCTGGGTGGCTCCTGGGAGTCCTACAGGCCCTGGTCGTCCATTGCCCGTGCGCCGACCCCCGCGGGCTCCGTCGGGCAGGGATGAGTCCTCACGGCCCCAGCGCCTGTTGGGAGGAGGCCCCTGTGTGGTGCTGGGGGCTCGCAGGAAGGAGGGGCGTTGGGGTGCTGTGGCCGGGGACGGCCTCCCGACCCGCCTTGTCCCCGCAGACATACATCTCTCCGGGCGCGACCATCTTCCAGGCGGAGGCCGTGGGTGGCGAGGCGGCCGCCATGCTGCACAACATGCGGGTGTACGGCACGTGCACGCTGGTGCTCATGGCCCTGGTGGTCTTCGTGGGCGTCAAGTATGTCAACAAGCTGGCGCTGGTCTTCCTGGCCTGCGTGGTGCTGTCCATCCTGGCCATCTACGCGGGCGTCATCAAGTCCGCCTTCGAGCCCCCGGACATCCCGTGAGTCTGGGGCCCTCTGAGCCGTGGGCGATGTGTGGGGCTGGGGCCGGGTCCCGTGGGCTCTGCCCGCCTCTTGTCCGTCTTCCCTGATGCCGAGCTCCCCAAGAGGGGCGGGACTGGGCGTGACCACGGCAGGAACCCCCGTGGGCTCGTTCTGGGGATTACGGGAAACTCAACCGTGTGTCAAGCTGAGGCACCCGTGTGGCTGGGTCTGAGCTCGAAGACGCTCCTAAGTGGTAGGAGGGTGGGTGAGTGGCCTGGCAGGTTTCAGGGGTGGCCGGCGGCTCTGAGCATCATGGGGGTGACCCCAGCCGCTGCCTGGGCCCGGCTCCCTCCTCCCTGCGGGGCTGGGAGGTGGCCCAGGGTCCTGGAACATGGGAGTGGCCACCAGAGCCCCAGGAAGCAGGTCCAGAAGGGTCTGGGCAGCCAAGCCCCTCGAGGATCCTGGGTTTTGCCGTCTCTGCGTGGAGGGAGCCCCTGAGGGAACAGCCTCACCGAGACCTCAAAACAGAGGACGCAGAACGGCCTCAACCCCACGAGCCTGTTCAGGGATGTGGAGCTGCCCTGCTTCTCGGGGACCCGTTCCGAGCCTCCCCTGACCTCCGCCGATGCCTGAAGCCACGGTCGCACGGCCCCGTGTAGACCGTTTTCTACATGCAGGCCTGGTTTATACGCGGGGGCGATGCCCCTGTGCTCCGGGCCGTGAGGAAGTGGTCCATGGCAGCGTGAACACTAGCCGTGAGGTTGGCAGTGGGCCAGGACGCTGCCGAGAGCATCAGACGGGGAACGATGGCAGCGTGGCCCTGCGCTGGGGCGGTTTCTCCCGGTTCCGCCCGAGTACTCAGACCACGTGCTGGAAGCCGCGTGAATTGCTTGTGTCTAGAACGTTTCATTTAGCACGTGTGGACCCTGTGGTTGGCTGAGCCCCGGATGCCGGGGGCGGCTGCACCGTGCGGCGTTCCTGCCACAGCCCGGCCCCGGTTCCTGGCGTGATCTGCGGCCGTTCCTGTCTTGGGAGGCGCAGGGTGCCAGGAGCCGCTCGCAGGCAATGCCGTGGACGCCCGTTGGGGGAACTGGGTGAGGCAGCAAGAGCCGCCTTGGCAGCAGCGCCGTCCGTGCCTCCCTGTCTGCCCCAGGGTCTGCCTCCTGGGGAACCGCACGCTGTCACGGCGCAGCTTCGACGTCTGCATCAAGGCCCGCGTCGTCCAGAACAGCTCGGCCACCTCTGCACTCTGGGGCCTCTTCTGCAACGGCTCCCAGCCTGGCGCCACCTGTGACGAGTACTTCGCGCAGAACAATGTCACCGAAATCCAGGGCATCCCCGGTGCGGCCAGTGGCGTCCTCCTGGGTGAGGCCCACAGGGCGGCAGTGGGGGCTGGGGGGTGGCGGGGACAGTGGGCACTGGCCGTGGTGGGCGCTGTTGCCTTAGGGTCACTCCCAGGGCCCCAGTTCCTCCTCCTGGTCAAGCCCCTCCTCAGCTGCTGCTGATGAACCTGGGGTCCCGTGTCCAGCCCTTGCAGGCCATAGAAGTCAAACATGGTGTGTCGGGGAGGGGCCTCCGTCATGGCCAGCAAGCTGCTCTTAAAGTGGATTATTTTCATGGCCTCCTGGCAGCGTGGGGGGAGCTTGCCTCGTTAATAAGGGAGTGGTGATGGGCGGTCACATCCCTCTCTGCGTCTTCCCTGATGAGGAGGCTGCCCTGGACCTGCCCCAGGGGTTCAGGGAAAAGGACCTCTGGCAGGGTCCACGGGACCTGCTCCAGAACCCGAGACAGGAAGCCTGGGCTTTCCAGGAATACGGTGTTCTGCACATGAGCCTTCTCTTTAGCGCTGACGTCCCTCCATAGACTCAGGTAGCTTTCTCAGAGGCAGCGTCTCAAACGCTGGGGTCCTTGTTTGACTTGGAGCCTGCTTGGAGGGTGCAGGCTCTGAGCCTTCCCTCCAGCCACTCGTGGCACCTGCCAGGGAGTGGGTGGCCCCAAGGTGGCGGCCCTGATGGAAGGTGCCGGAAACCCATGGATCTTCCTTGCCCGGCAGAGAACCTGTGGAGTGCGTACGCACAGGCGGGGGCGTTTGTGGAGAAGGAAGGCGTGCCCTCGGTGCCCGTGGCAGAGGAGAGCCGCGCTGGCGCCCTGCCCTACGTGCTCACGGACATCGCAGCCTCCTTCACCCTGCTGGTCGGCATCTACTTCCCCTCCGTGACTGGTGAGCCCGCCGCGCCCACCGTCTCCTCTCTCTGTTTTTGTGACAAGATCTCGTTCTGTCACCCAGGCTGCTCACGGCTCACTGCAGCCTCAGCCTCCTAGACACAGCCCTCCCACCTGAGTCTCCCAGGCAGCCAGGACCCCGGGTGCATGGCACCATGCCCGGCTAAGGTCTGCATTTTTGGTTGGGGGTCTCCCTTCGTGCTCTGGCTGGTCTCACTCCTGAGCTCAAGCGATCCTTAGCCTCCCGGAGTCCTGGGATACAGGTGTCTTGAGCCACCTTGCCGGCCTCTCTCCGTCTTTCTCTTTCTCTGACTCTCTGTCCATCTCTCTCTCTCTGTCATTCTCTCCCCCTGCACACTCTCTCTCTCCCTCCCGCCCCCATTTCTCTCTCCTCTCTCTCTCAGGCGCCTTCCTGCCTCTGCTTTTCTTGCCTGTTTGGCCTGGGGGAGCGGCTGAGGTCTCTGCCCTGTGTTCTGGTTGATTTGTGAGAATCCTGTCTGCTCTGTCCCGGGCAGGCCTGTGTTGGGAGAAGCTGTTCTGGGGTGGGTGAGAATGCCTGGCGCACTGTCAGGAGAGGCCCAGGAGTGGCCTCAGTGAGGTCAGAGGCCGGGGACGTCGGCCCCGCGTGTCCTCATCAAACAGTGGCCTTGTTCCCGAGGGGGTGGGGCCTTTGGTTCGTGCTAGGCCCTTGCACTCCCAGGCGCACAGGCACTCAGGCCCCCAGCTGCCTGCACTCGGCCTTCCTATGGGGACTCCCCTGACCCTGCTGGCTGCTCACGTGGCCTGCAGCTGCCCTTCCGGTCCCTCCCACTTCTGCTCCTGGACTTTATGTCAGCACATCCCGAAGCCCTGGAGCCCCAGGGTCAGCCACAGGGCCTGGCCATGGCTGGCGTCTCCTTTCCCTCACCTCCCCTGAAGGTGGACCCATCTTGCTGGGGAGGGGGCAATCGGCCCGGGGTCCTTTCCTCGTGCCTCCGCTCCAGCCTACCCCGTCTGCTTGTGCTCAGCACTGTGGGTGGAGTGGGGGCAGGGCCTCTGCGTGTCCCCGGGTCTGTGGTCTGGGGCACTGGGGCTGTGTGCTCTGCACCTCTGGGGCCACCCCGAGCACGGGTGCTTCAGGTCACACCCTAGATGGGACTGAGCCAGTTGTCAACGGCCGCCTCTGATCCGGCTTCCCTGAGCTCTGCAGGAGCCGACTGTACAGAACCGCAGCCAGCCAGGGCTCCCTAGAGCGAGGTGATGTCCACGCGGAGCTGCGGCAGGAGGGGCCACGACATCCGTCTGCCCGGCTGGCCCGGCTCTGATCCACCCTAGGGTTGCATTCGGAAAGTCTTGGGTCCCGGAGGGCCTGCGAGTCATTGCTCAGCACTGTCCTGGGCTGACCCTTGGCCGTGGGATCGACGCAGGCTCTAGAGGATCCCTGGGCATGGGGGCCGCGGGGTTCAGTGTTGGGGCTGGGCCTTGTCTTGGCATCAGGGAATCATCTGGTTTACCCGTGAGTCCGTTCAGGGGCAGCAGTAAACGTGGGGCTCGTCTGCGTGCCTTGGCCAGCATCCCCCCAGCCGCAGTCCTTCAGGGCGCTGGCAGGGCTTGGACTGCAGTCCTGGGCGCGGCTCACCCTCGGGGTCTCCCCAGAGACCGCCTGTCCGGCTCTCTGGACCGGGGCCGCCGTTACGTGCTGCTGACTCCTCAGATGGGTCCTGGCAGCGTTTTCCGTGTCCGCAGGTATCATGGCGGGTTCCAACCGGTCCGGGGACCTCAAGGATGCACAGAAGTCCATCCCCACGGGGACCATCTTGGCCATAGTGACCACGTCTTTCATCTGTATCCTTGGAGGGGTGCAGGTGAGGGAGGCAGGGGTTCCGGCTTCTGCCTGGGGAGAAGCCCCCATGCCCTCCCGGCTCAGTGCTGTGCCCTTAGCTGCTGGCACGTGACTGCCCGGGTTAGGCTGGGCTCTGACCACATCATCCTTCCTGAGAAATGGGGCTGGGGCTGCCGTCAGCACCCTGGCGGCTTTGCCGCCATGGGATACGGTCGTAGATAAAACAGAAACAGTCGCCCTGTTGCGTGTGCCACAGTGATGCCCAGCCGTGGTATGGTGTGTGCTGCCAGCAGGCTGGGCCCGCAGGGCCTCTGCCTTCTCGGTCCCGAGGCCGCCTCTTTCCAGTCGAGCTTTGTTCCCTCAGCAAGGTCCCCTGCCCATCCCTGACGGTCAAGCACAGGCCAGGTGTGTCTCCACCACCACAGGGTCCCGTTCTGTGACACTGGACAGAGCCCAGGGAGGGTGCGCCGAGGATGTGGGGACAGGCTGTGTCCAGGATGGGACGGGACAGGGTGCAGGGTGGTCTTGCCCACCTGGAGCCTGGGGCCCGCCGGCCAGCGCGTCTCCCCAGCTCCATGCCCCACCGAGGCCCCCCGGCTGGCTGTGCTTCCCGTACTGAGAATCCCGCACCCACGGACCCTTCCTTCCTTGACAAGAGCCGTAGATCTCTCCTGCATCGTGCTTTTCGGGGCCTGCATTGAAGGCGTGGTCCTACGAGACAAGTACGTTTCCCTCTGCGGTGTCCCTGCAGAGTCTGTAGTCTTTGCGGGTTTTCCCGAGGATGATTTTGGCTTTGAAATCACATTTTCCTGGGACTTCACATCCATGTACAGACCTGAAACCGTCCTGGTCCCAGGGTTGGGCTCCCTTCGGTCTGTCTGAGGCGCTAACGTGTTGTCTCTTCCACTGGAGCCACGGACTGGGGAACCCTTAGAGCAGGCGTCCCCAAACTACAGCCCGCGGGCCGCACACGGCCCCCTGAGGCCATTTATCCGGCCCCCCGCCGCACTTCAGGAAGGGGCACCTCTTTCACTGGTGGTCAGTGAGAGGAGCACAGTATGTGGCGGCCCTCCAACGGTCTGAGGGACAGTGAACTGGCCCCCTGTGTAAAAAGTTTGGGGACGCCTGCCTTAGAGCAAACTCTACGCCTGATGCAGCTGGGGGCTCAGGCCCTTCCTGGGGAGGCCACAAGGGTGTGGACAGGTGAGGCTCGGCCCCGGGAGACCCCCCAGCCCAGCTGCCAAGAGGAGAAGTAGTGGGGTCCCCAGGCAGGTCCTCGCTGAGCCTGCATCCTTGTAGGGTGTGCTCTCTGGCAGCCCCAAGGCCTCGGAGGTCCTAGGTGGTCCCGGACTGAAGCCGATGCCAGGCTGGGTCTTCCCTGCTCCCGAGATTGACCCCGAAAGGGGCTGGACCCTCCCCTGCTGAAGACTCTCCAGGGCATTCTGGCCACGCCGGGTAGAGCCTGGCGGGGGTCTCGGCCAACGGGGGCTGGAGGCCAGGCCTCAGCCTTCCAAGGAGTCACCCCCGCCACCATGCTGGGCCTCGTGCTCTGGGTGGGGAAGACATTTTGTCTGACTTGGGCTCATTTCTGAAAGCCGCCCACCCACCCACTGCAGGTTCGGGGAGGCCCTGCAGGGGAACCTGGTCATCGGCATGCTGGCCTGGCCCTCGCCCTGGGTCATTGTCATCGGCTCCTTCTTCTCCACCTGCGGGGCCGGCTTGCAGAGCCTCACGGGGGCACCGCGCCTGCTGCAAGCCATTGCCCGCGATGGCATCATCCCCTTCCTGCAGGTGAGCCCCGCGCCCTGGGGGATGCGAGCTCAGAAGATCAGGGGCTCTGTTCCCCAGCGGGACCCTCACAGTACCATGTGTGGGACGCACGCCTGCAGCTTGGAGCTCATGGTGGTCGTTTTTCCCTTGGCTGCTGTGCTGAGCTTGTGGGTGGTGGGCGGTGGGCTGTGATGGGTGGGCAGCAGGTGGTGGGCGGCGGGTGGTAAGCAGCGAGCAGTGAGCAGCGGGTGGCGGGCTTGGGTGGTGAGGGGCAGGTGGCCACCGCCATGGCTGAGCCCTTCTCTGTGTGGCTGAGCTCTTCAGCTCCTGGGAGGCGGGGTCACCAGCCTTCGGCCCAGTGTGTGGCTGTTCTGAGGGTTGGAGGGACGCCTACGTGGGTCCTGTGTGTCCAGAGCTGCTGACTGTGGCTCCTTCTGCCACTCGGGCCCAGGACAACTGTGGGAGGGTTGTGGATGGCAAAGCCGTCGTCCCCGTCCATCGCTGGCCCGTGACCTCCTCAGGGAAGGTTGTAGATGGCAGAGCTGTCCCCGCCGTAGGAAAAGTTACAGATTGCAGAGCCATCCCCACCTGTTGCTGGCCTGTGACCTCTGCAGGGTGCCAACCCACAGGGTGTCAGCTGTTTGTTTGGAAAGTGCTAGAACATCTCTGTGTGGTTGCATCTTGTCAGTCCCAGACGGGCCTAGGGCTGGTTGGTTGGGGAAACTGAGGCAGGTGGGGGCGGCCTGGGCCACACAGGTTGCAAGCACGGCCAGGTGTAGACACAGCCTTCGTTAGGGCTTCTTCTCAGGCGGGCTGGGTGATGTCCCAGGACCTCTTGTGAAAGGTGTTTCTGCTGGTGCGTGTCTCTTAAGACTCATGTGGGCTGGACCCGACCAGCCTGCAGCTTTCCTCCTAAAAGGGTGGCGTTTCCTGCCCCATCCACCCCGTCTTCCTGCGCTTCTCCCGACAGGTGTTTGGCCACGGGAAGGCCAATGGGGAGCCCACGTGGGCGCTGCTGCTGACGGTCCTCATCTGTGAGACTGGTATCCTCATTGCCTCCCTGGACAGCGTGGCCCCGATCCTCTCCATGTGAGTCCCCGCACGACCGGGACCTGGGGATGGGTGTACAGGCCTGGAGCGTGGTGCAGTATGGCCAGGAAGCCCTGCTCAGGACAAGCAGTGAACAGGCAGGGCCGGCCGTGGGCAGTCCGGATCCAGCCGGGAAGGGAGTTCAAGGCCAGGGAAGGCAGGTGCACACCTCCGGGGGGTACCTGCTGGGTTAGCTGGCGACGGTGTTGCTGGACAGAGCTATGTGGGTGTCTGAACTGGCGCATGTGCAGAGGCAGCCATGGGGGGCCAGGGTGGGTGCAGGTGGAAGGGACAGTGACGACAACGGTGGTCTCCCAGGCGGCCGTGGCGGGGCTTGGGGGGCCCAGCGGCCTGAGTCAGCAGCCGGCCGCCCCTGCAGGTTCTTCCTCATGTGCTACCTGTTCGTGAACCTGGCCTGCGCCGTGCAGACGCTGCTGCGCACCCCCAACTGGCGTCCCCGCTTCAAATACTACCACTGGTGAGGCTGCTCAGCCACGGGGATCGGGGACCCCACAGGCTGGGACATTTGGTGCCCCTGCAAGGCCAGCTGCCCTGCCTCTGAAGACTGTTCCTTTGCGGGGTGAACCCCTGTGCGGCCGATGGGACTGCGGTCTCTCTGCCTCTGCACCTGACAAGGCCGTTGGTTGCGTGGATGCCCAGGTGTCCGTGTGTGCCTGGTACCAGCCGTGGTCAGCCTGGTCCTCCCAGGCGCAGGGTGTAGCCCGTCAGGGCCGTGGGGCTCCTTAATCTCCTCCCCCGGAACCAGGCGCGGGGTGACTGGAGCCATGGCATTGCCTGCACAGCCCAGGTGCTGCGTGCACGCTGGAAGCGGGAGCCGCGTCCACGGCCTGCAACGGCAGCTCCTGTAGGGGCCCAGAGAGCCGAGTCACCCTGCCGAGGTGGCTGGGTGCAGGCCTGGTTGTCGGGTGTCAGCGACTATTTTCCTTGTGCTGATGGAAAGAGCGTTTCACTGAGGGAGGGGCAGAGTCTGTGGCGGTGGCTGGGGTGTGGGCGCTGAGTGGCATCAGGCTCCCCTGAACCACCTGCCCCCCAGGACCCTGTCCTTCCTGGGCATGAGCCTGTGCCTGGCGCTGATGTTCATCTGTTCCTGGTACTATGCGCTGTCTGCCATGCTCATCGCCAGCTGCATCTACAAGTACATTGAGTACCGTGGGTAAGTGCTGCCAGCCGGCTCCTCACCGACCCTCTCACACTACGCCCGGGGCAGTTCCGTGGAGGGTACTCCCTGGGGTCCGAGCGTCGTGTGCCCTCCCGGGGGCATATCCAGGTGGGCTGTGCTGTGAAAGCCCAGGTCTCCCTCCTGCCTCCAGCCAGGGCCAGGTACCTGCACTTGTGGGCGGGATCTCTGGCCTGGAGCTCTGTCACGTGCCGTCCTCAGCAGCTGGTGAGCCCACAGCTGACTTCCCGCCACGGGTCTGTCATAGTGTCCCCAGGTTGTGTCTGTACCCACTCGGCAGCCATGGGCACCCTTCCTTGTGCCCTGGCGCCCGCCCTCCCTCCACCTGCACCCGCCTCATTCCTGGGGTCCAGCCACTTTGTCACAGGCCTCCTGCCCCTCACCCTGCAAGGAAGACAACTCACACATGCTGGTCTGCAGTAGATCTTCCCTCCAAAGCCATGGTGCCCTTCTTGACCTGGTGGCTCCTGGGACGGGCTTGTTTGAGGGCAGGGGTGGGCACAGAGGCCTCCCTCTTCATCCAGGGGCTTTTTCTGGGGGTGGTGTTTGCCCCTGACTCCCCTGCCCTCTGAACTCCCCTCTTTCCCAGGCATGTGGCTGAACAAGCCCCCACTTCTTTCCCACAGGGCTGAGAAGGAGTGGGGTGATGGCATCCGCGGCCTGTCCCTGAATGCTGCCCGCTACGCGCTGCTGCGCGTGGAGCATGGTCCCCCCCACACCAAGAACTGGAGGTGAGCGCCACCCTTGGCCCGTGTCCCTCACAGGCACAGGAGAGCCGGAGGTCGGCCTTTGACCTCTGGCCTCTCGCCTTCAGCCGCTCGGTCAAGGTCTGGGGAGTGAAGGCTGCCCCAGCACAGAGCACATTGCACAGCTGGGGGCCTTGGAGCAGCGGGCTGTCCTGTAGGGTGGGGCGTGGGGAGCCAGCCTGTCTGCTGGCACAGCCCTGGGGCTTGGGGTGGGAGGAGCGGCTCCTGTGGAATCAGGGCCATCTGTCAGAAGCGTCTGCCAGGCTCTGTCCCGCAGGGAGGCACTCTCTCAAGGTCTCAACAGTGCCCGGGGCCGTTGTCTGAACTGCCTAGCATGTCACCTGTTCCACCTGCCTAACCTACCTGTTCACCTGTCCTGCCTGGCTGGTGCCACCTGCCCCATTTGCCCTGCCTGTCCCACCTGTCACCTGTTCAGCTTATCCTGTCTGTGTCACATCTCTCTCCCATCCTGCCTGTCTCACATGTCCCTTCTGTCACCTGTCTCACCTGTTGTCACCCATCCCACCTGTCTTGCCGGTTGTTTCCCCCATCCTGCCTGTGTCACCTGTCCTGTGTCACCTGTCCTGTCACTTGTCCACCTTTCTTGCTTGTTTCCCCCATCCTGTCACCCGTCCTGTGTCACCTGTCCTGCCTGTGTCACCTGTCTGGCCCTGCCTGTTGATGGGCCATTAGCCAGTAAGCGTCTCCGTGATAACAGCTGCCCCACCCTGCTGCAGGCCCCAGGTGCTGGTGATGCTGAACCTGGACGACGAGCAGGCTGTGAAGCACCCTCGCCTGCTGTCCTTCACGTCACAGCTGAAGGCTGGCAAGGGCCTGACCATTGTGGGCTCGGTGCTGGAGGGGACATACCTGGACAAGCACTTGGAGGCTGAGCAGGCGGAGGAGGTAGGGGGGACCGCCGTGAGGGGTGGGCGTGGCCGCGATGGGGCGGGCTGAGGGTGGGCGTGGCCGCGGGGTGGGTGTGGCCGCGGTGGGGCAGGCTGGGCTGAGGATGGGCGTGGCCGCGGCGGGGCGGGCCGCGGGGTGGGCGGGGCCGCGGTGGGGCGGGCGGGGCTGAGGGTGGGCGTGGCCGCGGCGGGGCGGGCCGAGGGGTGGGCGTGGCCGCGGCGGGGCGGGCCGAGGGGTGGGCGTGGCCGCGGCGGGGCGGGCCGAGGGTGGGCGGGGCGAAGGCTGGGCCCGAGCCCTCTTCCCACTCACTCGGGCTTGTCGCTGTTGCGGCTCTGCCATGGCGGTGGCCTGGAGCTCACAGTGAGCGGGCTTGCAGACCTGAGGAGGGAGGGCGGGCAGCGCACTGAAGCCTAGGAGCGCCAGCGGCGTCGCCGAAAGCCTGGGAGGGGCGCCGAGTGTCGTGAGCTTTCCAGGGGCGAACCCTGGGAACTGCCTGCGCCCCGCACGGGCGAGCCGAGCCGGGTCCAGAGCCGCAGTGATGGTTCCAGTGTTACAGCTCGCGGGGGGCCGCGTGACCGTGACGCCCGTGTGCCCCAAGTTCTGCCCACTCAGAACTCTGCGGGGAGGGACGGGGCGGGGGTCTCGGTACCGACATCGCCCGCCCTTCCCCGTCGCGTGTGGGAGTCGAGGCTCCTCCCTCGCGGGTGCCCTCTGTCCTCCGTGTGGATGGGGAGCCAGCTCCCTGCTGCAGGCTCCCCCCAGGCCTGTGGGCGCGTCCAGGCATCTCTGGCCGGCCCTGCTGTCTGTTTCTTTGTACAGCCACAGCCACAGCCACAGCCACAGCCACAGCCACACTCGGGTCCTTCAGATCCAGGCCGCTCCGCCTGGGGGTGGGAGTGCCACTGGAGGGGGCTGTGGGCGTGTGGGATGGTGGCAGCGTCAGACGGCAGTGGCCCGGGGCCAGGATCCCACCGAGGTGGGAAGTGGCGACCTGCCCCGCCCCTCTCCTCCCGCAGCCTAGGCCACGTGCCACATGCCACGTGGACGGCCGTGCTCTCTGGGCTGCTCCACAGGTTAGTTTCTCTAGGGGAGACCGGAGGTCCACTGGGCCTTTTCTTTCCCTGACGGCGGCGTCCTGCCTCATCACAGGTTCCGGTGTTGGCTGGTACTGACTGTGAACCCGTGGATTTGGGCATCTTGGTGTTCAGGAGGATGTTCACAGTCCTGGCACCCATTCGTCCGTTTCCGTGTATCTTATCCCATGCTGCGGTTCTCTTAGGAGGAATCCCAGAGTTGGTGTGGGTTCTAAGAGTCCTGGCACCTTCTGCTCTCCTTGGCAGCATGTGACGGCGTGTTTGTGCATATGAGGGACAGGGCAGGCATTGATTGTGGTAGCTGGGGGGACGGTGGGACCCTCTGCCATGCACTGCCACAGTCATCACTGCCGTGGGAAAAGCCACCCTCACTTCCCACTCACATCTAACGCAGCTCACAGCCAGGTCAGCTCCGTCCCAGAGCCCTTCAGCTGGGGGGCCTGGGGCAGCCTCAGGAGCCTGCCCTCAAGGACGGGAGACTGAGCCCTTGCGACCCCTGCCCCCCACTATCCCCCCTGCTCTCAGGGAGCCTTTGGCTGTGACTCAGCTGCATCGTTGAGGGTTGGAGGCAGCCGCAGGCCCTGCCTTCCCCGGGCTGCGTCTGGGGCTGTGCTACCCTGGGGAGCTGTGCTCACATCCATCCTGGCTAAATTAGTGTAAAATTAGAGAAATCTGGGCAAGTCTTTATTAATGCATTTTTAATTTTTAAAATTTTTATTTGTTTATTTTTTGCAATGGAGTCTTGCTCTGTCGCTTAGGCTGGAGTGCAGTGGCGTGATCTTGGCTCAGCGCAACCTCGGCTTACTGGGTTCAAGCAATTCTCCTGCTTCAGCCTCCTGAGTAGCTGGCACTACAGGTGCCCACCACCACATCTGGCTAATTTTTGTACTTTTAGTAGAGGCAGGGTTTCACCACGTTGGTCAGGCTGGTTCTGAACTCCTGAGCTCAAGTGATCCGTCTGTTTCAGTCTTCCAAAGTGCCAGGATTATTGGTCAGTGAGTCACTGCACCTGGCCTGGGCAAGGCTTTTTAAAGCGTAGAAATTTCTCTAAAAGCACACAGCTTTGTGACCCATCCAGTTGCCAGGGAGGCTTAAGCGCCCTACCTGCTCTGTTCTGTGTGGCACTGAGGGGTGTGGAAAGGGGCCCGAAGCCGCTGACACCCTTGCCTCGCCGCCTCGTAAAGGGCCCATTGTCCTCCAGGCTGAGCTCTGTCTGTGTGGAGGCCCTCTGGCTGGCGTGCCTGGCTCACTTGGGGACTGGTGGTCACAGGGTCCCCCAGCGCAGCACTGAGCTCCTGCCAGGGCAGTGTCGCGTCCTCCTGAAGCCCTGCAATCCTGCAAGGTGGTTTTCCCAGTAGAGAGGCCCGAGGATAGGAGAGATCCTCAGCTCTGACTCCTCGGAGCCAGCATGTGGGGGGCGTACAGCAACCAGCCATGTGGGAAGTGGCCCCCATCACATGGCACTGGCACCTTGAGACCCTCAGGGCCCCTCGAGTGGGTGCGTCCAAACTCAGCTGATCCTCAACAGCCATTTCCTTGGGTCCTGGTTTCCGGCCAGTTGGGGGCATAGGAACAGAGAGCTGGAATCGCCCTGCAGAGGGTCTCACGGGATTGAGAAGCAGCCACATAAAGGGGCTGCTCTGTGGCTTTTGCTGAGACAACCGCAATTCCTGCCTTCTTCCCATGTGACCCCTGACACGGGTGCTTCCCTGCACCTTCCTGCCCAGGCTTGCTGTGTCCACCCGGAAGCGTCTGCTTCCAGCCGATCTCTGCTTCTCTGGGGCCCCCGCCCCCACCTCTGCTCCCTGGCTGGTGCCCCTTTGGGGTAGCATGTTCACGCCTTTTCTGACCTGAGCAATAGTCTCAAAAGTAGCGTGTTTGCCAGCCCTGCACCCTGTCCCATCTGGCCCCGGGTGGCTGGGCAGAAGGCGGAGGTGTCCAGAGAGTGGGGGTGCCCGAGGAGGAGTGGGGCTGTGGGAGAACATCGGGTGGTGTTTTCTCTTGCGTGTGAAGGGCTGGTGGAGCCCTGGGTGAGCTGGGGTACAGGGTGAGGACACCAGCCAGGCTGACATAGGGACCGCTGGCATCCCGGCAGAGGAGGCAGGGCGGTGGCTCTGCTCCTGAGTGGTCTGGGGCTGCTGTGATGGACACAGACCACACAGCTCACAGCAAAGAGCGTCTGCTCTCCAGTTCTGGAGCCCACAAGCCTGAATTGAAGGAGACGGCGGGCTGTGCTGCCTTCGTATCTCCTGGGAGGATTCTCGCACCTCCTCCGGCTCCTGCGGCCCCAGGTGACCCTGGGCGTCGCTCACTCTGCCCCCGCCCCCGCCCCCGCCTCCATGCAGCCTCCTCTCCTCTGTCTGAGGCTCCTCCAGCCTTCGTCCTGTGAGGCCACCTGTGGTTGGCATCGGCCAGGTTGGCCCACCCTGACCGAGGACGCTCTCTCAAGATCATAGCTTCATTACAAGATTCTAAAATGCATCCACAAAGAGTTTTCACCAATAAGGTCGCATTCTGAGGTTCCTGGGGCCGGGGTGTGGGTGTCCTTTTTTGGGGGGCCACTGCGATTGTGCTCTGCCCTGAGAAATTCCAACCTGCCGCTTGGGTACAGCATGTTCACCCCAGCCCAGCGTCCCCTGAAGTCTCAACCCTGCACAGACCCACTCCGAGTGAGTAAATCTCACGTAAATCTCACCGCTCAGAGATCCCAAATCATCCTCTAAGCATCCAAACCAGAAGGCAGTGCCATGGGAGGGCTGGTCCATCGTGGACAAAAGTGCCCTGTCTGTGAGGAACGGCTTATCCCAAAACACAGCAGGGGACCGCCGGGAGAGGCACGTTCGCTCTGAGAGGGAGCATCAGGCGGGAAGGGGCCTCTGGACCTCACAAGGCTGAGACCCACCAGGGCGGGCTGCGGTTCCAGGGCCTGAGGTCGCCCGAAGGTCGGGGCGGGAGGCCTGTGTCCACGTGCGCTTGGCTTTAGTCCTCGCAGGTCCCATGGAGTCCGGCAGCTCCATGCTGTGGCCTCGTGAGACGCCCCTGGGAGGAGACTGCACATGTCAGTGACCCCTGGCCCCGTGTTGCTTGTATGACGCTTCATCCTGAACCCCACGGTCTCCCTTTGAAGAGTTGCTAATTTGATCCATTCTCGGGTGTTTCTGACTCACCAGGTGTATAAACCTGGCCCAGAGCATCCAAGTGAAGTGGCAGGTGTGGCTGGGACACTGTGGATCCCCCAAATAACTGCCTGGTGCTCTGTACCCAGAGCAGTCTCCACATCAACTGCATGTGGCATCAGGCACACCTGCTCTTTCTCCGTGGTGTGTGGATACACGCACACGTGTGCAGCAGCCTGGAGCACCGTGACACACCGTGGAGCCTTCGGGCCTTCCCTCCCGCTGGGCCGACGGTGGGGGTGGGGGTGGGTCCACATGCCCTGTTGCTTCCTGGAGGCCGTGGCACTGACCTGTCCTGTGTCCCGCAGAACATCCGGTCCCTGATGAGCGCAGAGAAGACCAAGGGCTTCTGCCAGCTGGTGGTCTCGCTCAGCCTGCGGGACGGCATGTCCCACCTCATCCAGTCGGCCGGCCTGGGTGGCCTCAAGCACAACACGGTGCTCATGGCCTGGCCTGCGTCCTGGAAGCAGGAGGACAACCCCTTCTCTTGGAAGAACTTTGTGGGTAGGTGTGGCCGGCGTTCCCTTGGGGTCCCCTCAGCGGCCCCAGGCCTGTGTGCTGTCAGGTCCTGATGGGCCTGAGGATGTGTGCTCTTAGCCCTGGGGGCGACCATCTGAAAGCGTCCAGGCCCTCCCTCCCATTCTCCTGGAGCCCCGCTGGGGCGGCGGTGTCCTGGGTGGTGACCGGCAGCCAGCTCTGCTGTGGGTCTATGCCTGGGCTTTGGAGGAGCTGGTGGAGGGAGGGTGGAGCTCTGCAGGGACCCTGCCCACCTCGCCATGACGGCGTCCGTGCCAGCTGGGAAAGTCCAGGGGGAGGCCGTGTGGTTCCCCCGAGGCCTCTCCCTCACCCTGGCCTCGGATGACCTGCCGGTGGCCGCCTCTCTCCGCAGACACCGTCCGCGACACCACCGCCGCGCACCAGGCTTTGCTGGTGGCCAAGAACATCGACGCGTTCCCGCAAAACCAGGAGCGCTTCAGCGGGGGCCACATCGACGTGTGGTGGATCGTGCATGACGGTGGCATGCTCATGCTGCTGCCCTTCCTGCTGCGCCAGCACAAGGTGGGGCGCGCCGTGGGCACGGGGATGGGGACGGGCCGGGGCAGGCGGGCTCCTCCCAGGCCCCGTAGCCATGCCCGCTGTCTCCAGGTGTGGAGGAAGTGCCGGATGCGCATCTTCACGGTGGCCCAGGTGGACGACAACAGCATCCAGATGAAGAAGGACCTGCAGATGTTCCTGTACCACCTGCGCATCAGCGCTGAGGTGGAGGTGGTGGAGATGGTGAGGCCTGCGGGCTTGAGGGCAGGCGGTGCGGGGGAGGGCTGTGGGCCTCGTGCGGTGGGCAGGAGGTGGAGGAGGAGGAGGAGGTCGGGCGGAGAAGGTGGTGGCGACTGGCGCGGGCTGCCAGGCCGTGTGGGGTGGTGGAGGACGTCGCAGGAAGCACAGAGCCTGCATGTCCCTTGTTGACATCTGAAGTAGTCTGGGTGTGGGTGCTGCCACGGAACCGGCGTCCACCTCTCCGTGGCCCCTTGGCCTGGGACCCCATCCAGGACCGGGTTCTGTACCTGACCTCACATCCCCGTGGCGTTCACCATGGCGGGGTGCACCTCTGAGCACTTCCCGTCTTGGGTGCTCTTCCCAGACAGGCTCATGGTCCCACAGCTGGAAACCACATGTCAGCAGTTGGGACCGGGGGAGACGGGCACCTCAGAGTGAGGCCGGGGTGCAGGCATCGCGTAGGACAGACACGCCTTCGGTCAGCTGCAGGCAGGGTCTGGACAGAGACTTGTCCCGCCCCTCACACCTGGGGAGGACGGGGTTGACGGTCGGGGCCCTTGCTGCCAGCCCACCCCGGTCCGCAGCCGTGCCTCCCCTCCGGTTCTGCCGGTGGTCCCGGGACTCTGTGGGTTCTGACCTCGTGGGTCACCCTGACAGCACTGGCCGTGAGCTCAGATTCTGCCAGGTCCCGGTTTCTTGTGACTCCCGTGACCCCGGCGCACAGTTTTGCTGGCCCTCGGTGGCCTGGACTCGTGGCGGTGGGGTGCTGGGAAGAATAAGCTGGATAGAGACAGTCACGGTGTCCCCCAGGAAGCCCCCCGTGCCCCTGCAGCAGCCTGGGCAGTGCAGGCTCCCTGGCCCCTCAGCCCTGGGCGTGGGGAGGCCCCGAGCACTGCTCCTGGTTCGCCTGCCTGTGAGTGAGGCCTGGTGCGGCTGTTTCTGTGTCTGCATCAGCTCCCGTGGAGCGCGGTTGTCCTAAGCGCTGCTCTTCCTCTTGCCCTGTGGGACCTTTCTGAGGCCGAGGGGCGTGGGCATGCATTGTGCTGGGTAGTCTTCTCCCTGGTTTTCTACGCTGGGCTTCGTTTCCACATAGCCATGTCTTCGGGGACGATGGCTGGAGCTTCTCTTGTTTCGACAAGGCTTTATGGTTTCAAGGCTGTAGAGTTATCATTGGTTCTAATAGTTATATGAATAATGTTATCACCAAATCATTACACTGCTAGTAAAATAACAACAAAATGCTGCCTGGGAGAAGAGCGCTGCCTGGAGGCCAGGCGGGGCGGCCTTGGGGGCCAGAGGGAGCGGGCACAGGGAGCCTGTGGCTCCAGCACCCCCAGCACCCCCGTGGTGCCGGAAGCAGCTCACCAGCTGCTGAGCAGGGGTCACTAGCACTGAGGCCTGGGACCCTGGCGCTCCCAGTGCCCCCACGCTCCTGGCCATGTCTCCTGGCAGGGCTGGGGCTCCCCCTCTCCATGGCCCTGCCACTAGGGACAAGTGTCACCTGGCTGGAGAGGGGCCCATGGGCCGTTGCCGTTCAGTCTGGCATGCTGTTTTACTTTATTTTTAATTTTTGAGACGGAGTCTCGCTCTGTCCCCCAGGCTAAAGTGCAGTGGCGCCATCTCAGTTCACTGCAACTTCTGTCTCCTGGGTTCAGGCAATTCTCCTGCCTCAGCCTCCCGAGTAGCAGAGAGACTACAGGTACGCGTCACCATGCGGGCTAATTTTTTTTTTCTCTTCATTTTATTTTTTGTATCTTTAGTAGAGACGGGGTTTCACCATGATGGCCAGGCTGGTCTCGAACTTCTGACCTCAAGTGGTCCACCCACCTTGGCCTCCCAAAGTGTTGAAATGAGAGGCATGAGCCACTGCACTGGATCTGCCGTGCCGTTTTAAATGCTTCTGCTTAACGGGCACAGTGGCTCCAAAGTTCCATGAGCTGGGTGCAGTGGGTGAGACCCGGGGGTCCCGCATGGCGGGCACTGAGGTTGTGCCGTGGCTTTTCCGTGTGTCCTGGGCAGGTTTCCTGTGGTGACGAGCCCTACTGAGCATAGATAGTGACACCTGTGAGCGTGGACCCTGTGGCCCCATGGGGCAGTCCCTTACCCAGAGTCACGTGCACCGGGTTGGTTTGTGGCTGTGGTCTTGTCCTCAAGCCTGCCCCTGTGCCCGGCTGGAGAGTCCCGGGAGGGATGTGAGCGGAGCATCTGTGTGTTGTCACTGCCCATCGTGAGCTCACACCTTCCCAGCCATGGGACGGGGGCCTGCAGGGCCTGGGATGCCTGGCCTCTCCCACCGCTCAGGGTGGCTCAGCCTCTGGAAGCCGGGGTGGTGGTGGAGGTGCCCCGTGATTCTGTGCACGCCAGGCTTACTGCCTACTCGGGAACCTTCTAGGTTGAAAACGACATTTCTGCCTTCACCTACGAGAAGACGCTGATGATGGAGCAGAGGTCGCAGATGCTGAAGCAGATGCAGCTGTCCAAGAACGAGCAGGAGCGAGAGGTGCGTGGGCGCCGTGGCCAAGATGACGCCTTCAGAGACGCACAGCTGGCTGCGGCCAGGAGGGTCCTCTGGAGAGCGTGCCGCATGGTGGTCTCAGCCCCGGCCCGAGTGCGTATAGCACGGGCTGTGCAGGAGGACAGGAGTGGCCTCAGAGCCAGAGCTCGTGGGAGCCTGGGCGTGCGGGGACCCGGTTAGAGGAACGGCGGCCTGGCAGACGCACGCTCACGTGCAGGAAGGGATGAGGCTGCGACCTGTGAACGTAGCTTTTCCAAGCGTGCAGCGATGCAGGCGGGAGACGGGAGGGGGCCGGGTGCTCCCGGGCTTCTCCCCAAGGCGGTACCCCTTGGCAGGGTCGGCAGCTCCTGAGTCAAGGTTTCTTACCATGGCTGCTTGGCTCACAGCCTGAAACCCCTGAGCCCCGCAGCATGCAAATTCTGTGCTGTCCAAAACCCAGCGGGAGCGGAGTGAACGCAGGGAGGGAGGGAAGCGAGCTGGAGGGGAGGTACCTCCGGCCCCCCACACAGACCCACAGCCTCCGCCCGTGGAAGCTGCCCACCCAGCTGCAGCAGCTTTGGCTCCATGGGTAACTGTCCGTTGCTGAGGATGTGCAGGTGTGTCCACCTGAGTTACACGGGCCTGGGCCCCTCAGCCGCCATGAGACCCGAGGGCAGGCGTGTCTATGGTCACTTCATGGCCGAGGAAGGTGCAGGTCTCCCGTGGCAGGAATCTCGGCTCTGTGAGGTCATGACCTCATGGGCTCTCGTGGGTCCCACCAGGCTGGCAGCACACACAGGTCTGTGACTGCAGACCAGGTGCAGGTGACGGTTTTCTGAGACTACAGTGACAGTGGCGGCAGCAGGGACGGAGCTTTCACCTGCCCTGGGGCCTCGGCCTCACTCAGAACCCGCGGTACACAGTTCCGCGTGTGGGGCCACGTGCGCTGACAGCCAGAATCACTAAGTGGCGACCACCGCCCGCCCCCAACAGAGAAAGGCTCGTGGAGCCCCAGCCCTGCTCGCTGTCAGACCCCCGGCAAGTCAGGGCGGGCACAGACGCAGGACCCAGGGGGATGCCCGGCGTGTCTGCAGACAGATTCTTTCCGCAGGGGCGCAGACTCTTTCCGCAGGAGTGTCTGGGAGGACCCACATCCTCTGTTTCTGTCCAGGCCGAGTCCCTGAGGGCCGGCAGGGTCGTCCAGGCTTAACAAGGGTTCAGCCTGGGTCCAGCCAGGAGCAGGAATCCACCCCCGGCTTGACGGGAAGTTCAGTGTTGAGAGTGGAACCGTGGGCTGGGGCTGGGGCGGGCCTGGGAGCGGGGCGGCAGCCCGAACACGAAGGGCCCCTCCCGGGCCAGGCGGGGTTGGAGATGCCGCCGCTCCGCAGAGGCTGGCTTTGGCCGGGCGGGCACCCTCGGTGCCTCACGCGGTGGCCCTCAGGGCAGTGGGCGGCGCTGGCTCTGTGGAGGGCAGGTGGCTCCTTGGCTCTGGTTTTTCATTCATGGCCCCGGGAAATTGAGGCCAGGCCAGGCTGTGAGGCGGCTGCAGGGCCAGCCACAGTGAATAGAGGCCTGGGGGCCACTGTCCATGTCCCGAGAGGGAGGCGGCCCCAGGCCCTCCCGCATCCCTGCCAGTCCCCTCCCTTTTGGGAAGGGCTGACACCCACTTTAAACATTCTCGTCTGGGGGAGGAAGAACCTGGTCTGGTGAAATCACTGTGGGCCTTTGGCTTTTTCAAGTCATCCCGGGCTCCCAGACACTCCTGATGCCCCTGGGGCGAGCGGCTCCCAGGGCTGCGTCCTGCTCAGGTGGGGCTCCAGCCACAGTGGGAGAGGTGGCCGTTCAGGCCCCACGTAAATGTCACTTCCAAGGTGGCACCCATATCAGCGAGCTCCCATCAGCCCGACCCTTCAGGCTGGGCACGACTGGGCGCGGCAGCACGAAGGGCGTGAAGGCCGCGGGGAGGGAGGAGGCCGCGGGGAGGGAGGAGGCCGCGGGGAGGGAGGAGGCCGCGGGGAGGGAGGAGGCCGCGGGAGGGAGGAGGCCGCGGGGGGAGGAGGCCGCGGGGGGGGAGGAGGCCGCGGGGGGGGGAGGAGGCCACGGGGGGGGGGGAGGAGGCCGCGGGGGGGGGGGAGGAGGCCGCGGGGGGGGAGGAGGCCGCGGGGGGGGAGGAGGCCGCGGGGGGGAGGAGGCCGCGGGGGGGAGGAGGCCGCGGGGAGGGAGGAGGCCGCGGGGAGGGAGGAGGCCGCGGGGAGGGTCTGTAACCAGACTGTAACCAGACTGTGCTTGGAACCTGGCGGTGACGGGAGGGAGGGTCTTGAACCAGCAGTGGTTGCAACATCGGGTGACTGCCACTTGCCCTTTGGTACCCACAGCTAAGGGGTGTGGACAGTGCTGCTGGATGATGTTTTCATTTTCCTCGGGTGGGCAGAAGTGACCCACAGGGGACCAGCCCTGTCGCTGGCCCCATCGTTGCCCCAACGGTGCCCCGCAGACACCTTGTCAGCCCGGCCGGGCCCTGAGTGTCCCCTGGCTGATCAGACACAGACACAGCCTGCTTCCCAGGGACAGGGGGTGGATCCCAGCACGGCCCCCACCTGCCCCGAGCCTCCATGAGGCAGGGACGCCTGCGGGCTGGTCATGTGGGTGAGTGGGTGGTCTGGGGCAAACTCAGCGTGCACAGGGCCCCGTCAAGCAAGGAGACTCCCAGCGTGCATCCGCTCATGTCAGCACGGGGTCGTGGGGCCTCTTTCTCCAGTTCAGGGCCAGGGTGGGAAGGTGAGGGGCAGAGATGGGGAGAGGAAGTGAACGTTTGGTCTGGAAGCCTGCGGGAGGGAGGCGGCCTCGGGGGTGGGGCTCGGGACCTCGTGGGAGGCCAGGCGGGTCAGGGTCAGGTGCGCACGGCCCTTTTGGTTCCGTGGTGTGAGCTGGCCTTGCCTCTGGCCTGGCGTCCTGGGTCGTTCTCGCCCAGGGAAGTTTTGAGACCAGCGGGTCTCACCGAGTCCCGGGCCTGCCAGGCCCAGCTGATCCATGACAGGAACACCGCATCCCACACCACAGCGGCCGCCAGGACCCAGGCGCTGCCCACGCCAGACAAGGTACAGATGACCTGGACCAGGGAGAAGCTGATCGCTGAGAAGCACAGGAACAAAGACACCAGCCTGTCCGGGTTCAAAGACCTCTTCAGCATGAAGCCGTGAGTGTCCATGCCTGTGGCTGGGCGGGGTGGGGTGGCAGAGCTGGTGGTGAGATGGAGTCTCTTACCTGACCACTGAAGAGCTTCACGGAAAC
This sequence comes from Saimiri boliviensis, assembly GCF_048565385.1. NCBI lineage: Eukaryota > Metazoa > Chordata > Mammalia > Primates > Cebidae > Saimiri > Saimiri boliviensis. The sequence goes on from NC_133449.1 coordinate 300,883,113, forward strand.
CCCCAAGGCCAGCGGGCCCGTTAGAGAACAGAGAGCTGCCCGACAGGGCTGGCCGAGGTCCTTGGGCAAGGGTCTGGTTCTGCAGACGCAGACGGAGTCCCAGGGTGAGAGCGCCAGAGACACCTCTCACCTGGGGTCAAAGGCAGAGCCTAAAGCCCGGTTCTCAGGAAGGCCTGGGGGCTCCCGGGCCCTGTGGGGTGGGCGAGGTGGTGTTCTCCAGGGCAGCTGTGATGCCTGGAAGGGCCGGTGCTCACTCCTGGGGTCAGTAACACGCTCTTCTTTTTCTCTCCTGCATAGAGAATGGGGAAACCTGTAAGTCCGCTTACTGCAGCCACGTCGCCTCCCGGTGGCCCTGCATGCCTGCGTGGCGTGGCCTGCGTGTGTGTTCCGGGCCTCCCAGTTTGCACGTCTGCATGGCGTGGCCTGCGTGGCGTGGCCTGCGTGGCGTGGCCTGCATGGTGTGGCCTGCGTGTGTGTTCCGGGCCTCCCAGTTTGCACGTCTGCGTGGCGTCACCCACGTGCATCTGTGCGCAGCTGGAGCTTACCCAGCGCTGCCTCGGCTCCCACGTCCATTTCCTGTTGCCTCTCTTCACGGTGTTTCCAGCACACACCGGAAGCCTCTTCCTCAGCGAGGCCCAGGAACTGAGACCTGGGAGGTGGCCGAGCCGCTCCTGCATGGAGGGGAGGCGTGTGCTGGCAGGACCCATCAGTGAGTCTGTCCACGTCCTTCTGGGTCGGGCACTGGCTGAGTTGTGTCCCTACTCAGAACGGTTTCCATGTGAACGCCGTCCACCCTGGGGAGTTACCCTTGTCTCCAGGTGGAGAGGGGTGTGGAGTAGTTCTCTGTGTGGTCAGGCCCTGGGGTGGGAGCTGCCTGTGTCTGAGCTCTGGGGCACATGGGAGGGAGTACCCTGGAGGGACCCCCAAGCTTGGTCCCTGGGAGTCCTCAGCTCTGTCTGTCGCCCGCCTGCCCCCACGAGTAGCTGCCTGGGCCGTGTTTTCATCATGGGCAGGCGGTGCCTGGGGCCTGAGAGAGGAACGTGCCCGCTGAGTGGCCACACCTCCTTTTTTATCTTTAACCCTGAAACCTGAATTAATCAGACACCAGAAACCATGTCCCTGTGTGGGAGCCGGCAGGGAGCCCCTGTACTTTCTGCTCTGTTCTGTAAATCTAAACTTGCCTGCAGAATAGCGTGTTCATTAAAGCTGCAGGACGACATAGTCCCAAGAGCAGGGCTTGGCCCCGCCCCCACACGTGCGCACACTTGAGCAGGGCTTGACCCCGCCCCCACACGTGCGCACACTTGAGCAGGGCTTGACCCCGCCCCCATACACGTGCGCACACTTGAGCAGGGCTTGACCCCGCCCCCACACGTGCGCACACTTGAGCAGGGCTTGACCCCGCCCCCATACACGTGCGCACACTTGAGCAGGGCTTGACCCCGCCCCCACACGTGCACACACTTGAGCAGGGCTTGACCCCGCCCCCACACGTGCACACACTTGAGCAGGGCTTGACCCCGCCCCCACACGTGCACACACTTGAGCAGGGCTTGACCCCGCCCCCACACGTGCGCACACTTGAGCAGGGCTTGACCCCGCCCCCACACGTGCACACACTTGAGCAGGGCTTGACCCCGCCCCCACACGTGCGCACACTTGAGCACCTGCAGTGGCCCTGTGCGTCCTCCTAGGCCGGGGCAGGGGCAGGTCCCCACCGGCCTATAGGGTCAGGAGAAAGTGGGCTGGAATGGATGACGCCTGGGCTTTGTGTCAACGTGGGGTGTGTGTTTGGGACAGGACCGACTCTCCTGGTCCAGCAACTCCTCGGGGTTGGGCTGCGAGAAGCCCCCAGAATGTCTGGAGGTCAGACCCTGACCTTTTCCTGGGCAATGCAGGCGTGAGGTGTGCAGGGCTTACCGTGGCGTCCCCGGGAGCACAGTTAAGAGTGTCTGTGTGTTCGCTCGTGTGTACCTGTCAGCACACCTGCTGGTGGACACACCTGTCTGTGCATGTGGGCGTACGTGTCAGTGTATGTGTCAGTACATGTCTGCGCACATGGGCATACGTGTCTGTGCACATATGCATGTCTGACGTGTCTATACACACTTGTGTGTACATCAGTGTGACTGCATGCCTGTGTGTACGTGTCTGCACACGTTTGTGTGTTAGTGTGACTGTGTGCCTGTGTGTGTGCCTGTCACTGTGTCTGCATGTGTGCGTATACGCAGCATATACGGACACGTCTGTGCATGCGTCTCCACTGGTCCTCCTTGCTATGGTGGCGGGCACACCACTCCCAGCAGTCGGGGACAAGGCCTCCTTGTCCCCCCAGCACTCGCTGCCATGGTCATGCGGCTCACCCCACCCACCCCGCCCTGCCCCGTGCTCCTGGCCTGGCCTCACTTCCTGGAGTCGCTCTTTGTCCACAAACACACTGGTAATTGTGGTCTGTCCAGAAGTTGAGTCCAAAGTTCCAAGTTCCTGTACCAAAAGCCCCTTGATACGTGGTGGTCAGAGACCCCACCTATAATTAAATCAAGCTGGAGAGAAGATGAAAGGTCTCCGTGTTCCTCCTGAAAATTGGTGGTTATGATCAGGTTTATTTGGCTTAAGAGTCAAGTGGATCAAAGGGCGTGAGCCTGGATGGATGGCGTCCTCGGGGCCTCTCTGTGACCCTGCATGGGCGGTCTCTGTCTGTCTGCCCCACTCTCTGTGTCCAGGGCACTGGTGACCTTCCGAGGGGGCCACAGTCAAGACTGTGTAGGGCTGTGCTGACCGCAGCTGGCCTGAGACTCACTGGGACCTGCAGGTCCACCCACGGGCCAGGTTTTTCCGCCAGAAACCCAAGTGCTCCCAGGGCTGGTCTCTGCCAGATTTCCCGAGGTGGCTTCCTGGAATGCCAGTTCTGCTGCCGTTTAGGGGCCTGCCTCAGAGGGATCGCGGGGTAGAGGAGAGAGATGAGCCCTGTCGCGCAGGGCCTGAGCACCTGCACAGCAGGCGTCTGCAGTGTCCCCAGACCTCCTTGGCTGGGGACCCTCCTGGGGGCCTGTGGCTCAGCCCAGGCCACCAGGGATGCTTTGAGATGTGGACTGCCATGGCAGCTTCAGAGCAGGGCCCCATTGTCAGTGAGGACGGAAGGGCGGGGTCTGCGCCATGCCGTGGAAGTGAGGCTGGAAGGTGGGGTCTGGATGGCCACATGGTAGAAGTCAGGACGGAGGATGGGGTCTGGACGGGCTCATGGTGGTAGTGAGGACGGAGGATGGGGTCTGGACGGCCTGTGGTTCAAGTGAGGACAGAAGGCGGGGTCTGGGCCACGCCATGGAAGTGATGACGGAAGGTGGGGTCTGGATGGCCACGTGGTAGAAGTGACGATGGAAGATGGAATCTGGACAGCCTCATGGTGGAAGTGAGGACAGAAGGTGGGGCCTGGGCCACGCCGTGGAAGTGAGGATGGAAGGTGGGGTCTGGATGGCCACGTGGTGAAAGTGAGTACGGAAGGCGGGGTCTGGGCCACGCTGTGGAATTGAGGACAGCAGGCGGGGTCTGGATGGCCACGTGGTGGAAGTGAGCATGGTAGGCGGGGTCTGGATGGCCACGTGGTAAAAGTGAGGACAGAAGGTGGGGTCTGGATGACCACGCCGTGGAAGTGCTTTTCCTTTGGTCCTTGGCCAGGCAGGGGCAAGGTGGACCGTGGCGGAGGACCCCAATAGTGGCCACTGTGAGCACCTGTGCCTCCAGCTGAGTTCTCAGCAGTCCTTGCCTGTCACAGACCAGGGGCAGGTGTGGGCCGTTCCTCCCTGAGCTTCCGGCCCCTTGGACCCAGCTGTGTGAGCCTCGGAGAGGAGAGCACGTGTGCTCAGCCTGACGGGTTTGTGTTGGCAGCCTCTAATGTGGGGCTCAGGGGGAACGTCACGGATGTCAAGAGAAGTGTGTCAGCCTTGAAAGGCACCGGGCACTCGGGACACCCAGGAGGCTTCCACTCCGTTCCGCCAGCTTCGCAGACGTAGATGTAGTTCAGGAAGTGCCTGTCGTTTGTGTCGTGTGACTCCGTGGCCCTTAGACGCTCGGCAGCCCTAGTGTGCTGAGTTCCAGGGCCCGGAGCTTCCCGCTGCTGAGCGCCCACCTGGCTGCCGTCAGCGCCTCTCGCTCGGAGCCGCCGCCTCTGCGTCCTTCAGGGTTGGGGAGTCCGCCTGACCCCGACTCACACGGCCTTTTCTGACGCATATCAGGACTCGGCCCGGCCTCGTGTCCGGAGCGCGGGCATGCCCACCTCCTGCTGACCGTGCCCACCCCCACCCCCAGGGACCAGTCGAACGTCAGGCGGATGCACACGGCCGTGAAGCTGAACGGTGTCGTCCTCAGCAAGTCCCAGGACGCGCAGCTGGTCCTTCTCAACATGCCGGGCCCCCCAAAAAACCGGCAGGGGGACGAGAACTGTATCCTTTCCCACGTGTGCCTGCAGGCGCGCGGGTGCCCTGGCAGCTTCTCGCTGAGACCTCGGGTTGTGGGTGCTGTGAGCCAGGCTGGCATCGCGCCTTTCCCTCAGCCCCAGGCCCTGGGAGCTGCAACCGGGCTGCAGAGGGCTCTGCGGCCAGTGGTGGTGGTGGTGTGGGGAGGGAGGTCCCGCCTGCAGTGCCAGCCCCCCGACCGCCCCCGCGTGTTCAGGGCTGCCCCGGAGCTGGGAGCCCCCTCCCCCGTCATGCACCCTTACAACGACTGTGCATCCTGGGACATTCCCTGGGGTTCAGCCCCACCCTGCCCCAACGGCGACGGGAGGCAGGGAGCCCAGCTCTCGGCTTTAAGGCCCCGGTTGGCCAAAGCTTTGGGAATTTGTGCTTTATTGGGAAGACGGACTCTGTGGTATATCTGGGTGTGTTGGCACAGACAGGGTGACATCTGGCACGTCTCTGCTGGAGCGGCACCCTGAGTGCGGGGCCAGCGAGGGCATGTCCTCCCAGTGTCCTGGTCAGAAGCCGTGGCCCAGCTCACCTGTAGGCCTGCCGGGACCCAGTCACCTGGCTGGGGATCCCTGTCAGGTGGGGTCTGCACCATGGGCTCCATTGCTGTCTCTGCTGGTCATCCCTGTGACCACGGGGCTCCCTGTTTTTCCTGAGCACGGGCCCCTGTCTCCCCTGCCCCGCCCCTTCCTCCCTTCTCCCCACCCACTTCTCACGTTGGCTCTGGTGTTCTCAAACCAAATCTTAGCTAACCCAGAAGAGGGTAAAACCTCACTCCCGTCACAGTTCCAGCTCCACACGCCCAGGTGAGATCAGCTGTGGCCTTAACTCTGCTGACCAGACATGGAGTTTCTTGAGGTCTTGACCGAGGGGCTGAACAGAGTCCTCTTGGTCAGGGGCGGCGGCCGGGAGGTGATCACCATCTACTCCTAACGCTCAGCAGCATCGTGGCACGCTGAGGCGGGCATGGAGGATGGCGTGGGCAGCCTGCGCCCAGGCTCGGCCCAGGGAAACAGACGGCAGACACACCTGTCCCCAGCGACGCCACCTGGCCTGCCACGGGGCTTCCTTCTGAGGTTTCTAGGCCCGCCACCGAGGGCTCTCCTGTTCAGCAGCCTTAACCCACAGGCTGGGCCAGCGAGGGCACGATTGGAGGGTTTCCTTGAGTCCAAGGACGGACGCCCCTGCAGGAGTGACCTGGACACGGCTGGAACTACTTGCAGGTCACGAGAGGCCAGCGAGCCCTTGCTTGGTTTCTGGAAGAGCTTTTCCTTGGCTGGACTTATCCAGTGGTTAGATTGCATTTCTCCTCTATCCAGAACATTCTTGAAAGAGCACCGGAGCTGAAGCTGTCCCTGGTGACAAAGGTGAAGAAACGTCAGCCCCGGCCACAGCTCCCTGCAGGACCTTGCTCACCTCTGAGTCGCTCTGTTCCTTGACTGGTTTGGCATCTCTGCACCTCAAGGCAGCGACGCCGGAGGATGCTGTCCACACCTGCAGCACCCTCGTGTGGGAGCCTCTGGGCTTGGCAGGTCCACGCTTCACCAGCTGGCGTGGCCGGGGCCGTCTGGAAAGGGAACTCGGTTTTTCTGGAATGCGCTGGACCACCTGTCGGGGGTGTGGTGAACACGGTCTGTCCCTCAGGGCTTACGCTCCAGGAAGGAGCCCCAGCTGTGTGTCTGCCACGCCAGGCTGTGTCTGCTGCCATCCGAGTCTCCATCCCCTTCAGAAAACCAGCCACTTCATTCATGAGCACTGACAGGGCCCAGCTCACGGCACGGGTGCTGCCAGCGCCTCATGCAGGCGAATGCACCGAAACCCAGGTACGCAGGTGTGTACGCGGAGTGTACGCCGAGTTCCCCTGCCAGCCCACGACAGCCGGGCCTGCACCCCACGAGCACAGCGCACGGTTCAGCCTCTGACTGGCTCACGCGTGGCATCCCCACCCCGGCACTGCGTGTGAGGTCCTGGGGTCAGGTCTGTCTGGCTGGCTCCCAGGCACCCCCTGCCGTGGCCTGTGCGTTTCGTGGAGGCGGCAGTGGCACTGAAAAGAGATCCCTTTCAAGGTCGCAGCACGCTTCTCACTTCCGCCGTGAGTTTCTGCTTCGTCGGCTGTGGCTGCGTCTGCGGGCTGCGGCGGTGGCATCGCCTGGGGCCTCCGCTTATTTATTTATTTAAACACCCAGGGAGTTCGTGGTAACGAGGCCTTCCGGCAAGGGGCCGCCTCTGTACTAGAGGCCTCAGGTGGCCGGGCCCGGTCTCCCGAGGGAATCAGCTCCATCGCCGAAGTTCAAAGCAGGGCAGACGCTGCACGTGTGCTTCTAGACGTTTCTGAGGGGCTGCACTGGGGCTGGCGTTGCTGTCGAGTCGGCTCCCAGAGCGTGTCCCAGACGTCACCGCGGGGCTCGGCGTTCCCACAGCCTCTGCCTGTCTCGGCTGAGCCCTGAGCTCAGCGGCAGAACTCACCTCCGCGTCTGGGTGGGGCTGGCGGGTCTTGCGTCCCCTGTGCCTGGAGGGGAGCAGGCTGGAGGCGCAGCGGCCTCTGAACCTTGGTTGGTGGCTGGGAGACCCTGCGTGCGGGACGCTTCTGAGGGCCACTCAGTCCTCCCACGAAACGCCTCATGAGGGCTCCACTCCGCCTCTGCCCTGGGCTGCGGCTTCTGTGCGCAGCAACGCCAGGCACCCTTTCCCTTGTCAGCTCGTGTCACCGTACTGTGGCTGCTGAAAGTTGATTCCGTGTTCCTTTTGTAGGTTCCTTTGTACAATTTTGTTAGTAGAAAAATAAAATCCTATGAAATCTGAGTCTGTTGAAGATTCTTGAGTCTCGTTCAGCATAGAAATTAGACTGGAGAAAATGTCCTGGCCGCCCCTTCTCAAGCAGAAGTGTCAGGTCTGACCAGCCGTAGCCATCTCAGGTGGCTGAAGAGTGACCCTGTGAATTGGATGAGGGCTTCCAAATCACGTCACCAGCATGGAACTGACCTTACCTCAAACTTCCTAGTGCTGCGTGTGGAAGTGCCCTAATCTGTAATTTATTTTTAAGACAAGTCTCACTCTGTCGCCCAGGCTGGAGTGCAATGGCGCCATCTCAGCTCACTGCAACTTCCACCTTCCGGTTCAAGTGATTCTCCTGCCTGAGCCTCCTGAGTAGCTGGGATCACAGGTATGCACCACCACGCCTGGCTTATTTTTGTAGTTTAGTAGAGGTGGGGTTTCACCATGTTGGCCAGGCTGGTCTTGAACTTGTGGCCTCAAGTCATTTGCCCGCCTCAGCCTTCTAAAGTGCTGTGATTACGGCGTGAGCCACCATGCCTGGCCATTCTATCTATAATTATGGTGGACGCACCAGAGTCCACCATGAGTGGTCCTGGCGTGTTCTGACACGTGATGAGATGCCACCTCACACCCGCGATGGCCACAGCCCGAACAGTGGGGGATCGTGGTGACGACATGTGAAATTGGAGCCCTCCTGCTGGGTTTCAGCTGCGCGGGAAGGGCCTGTGGTTCCCGAAAGTGCGAGACGCAGAGCCGCCCCTTCCCCAGCAGGTCCGCTCCTGATGTGTGGCACAGCCGCCAGAGTGGGTGCAGTCCCAGAATCTGATGAGTCCACCTGGCCGTGCCTGCTGTCGGGCCTCACCCAGCTAGAGCCAGGAGCCAGGCTTGGAAGCCTCATGCTCAAGGGAGGAAGCCGGACACAAGGGGTCTCACGCTGTGGGACGCCACTTACGCGAAATGCCAGAACGGGCCAGGCCCAGAGGCCGGGAGTGCACTGGTGGGTGCCAGGGTGGGCCAGGCGGCGTGGAGGGAGACGGCCTGAGGGGCATGAGTTTCTTTCTGGGGTGAAAACATTCTGAAATGGCTGTGGCAAAGCTTACGTGCTGGAACACGGCGTCATGCACAATAATGTTGCATGTGACGCTGCTGGGTGCCGTCTCCAGGAAGCCTGGCACATGGCAGACGGGAAAGGACAGCACAGGAGGGCGTCGGGGCTTGTGCTGGCTCTCGGGCCACAGGGGAGTGACCCTGAGGGCTGCCTCATCGTCGGACGCGATGGGTGAGTGCTGGCTGCCTGCAGGCGTCCGTGGCCGGCTGCAGGGGCCTGGTGTCCTGAGGGAGGGCCAGGTGCGCACCAGGTCCAGCAGGGCGGTTTGGGGACCTGCTGACACCCACACATCTGGGACCAGGGCCCAGCCGGAGACCCCTGGGTGTCCCCTTCCCTGGGACCTCAAAGAACAGGCTTCCTCCTAGCCTCAGTGGGTGCTTCCCAAGGAGCAAGAACTTGGATGGAGCCATCACCCGCTCATTCATTCTTTCATTCACACGCCAACATTCACTCATTCACACACTATCATTCATTCACACAGTAACATTCATACACTAACATTCACTCATTCACCACGCTATCATTCATTCACACACTAGCATTCCTTCATTCACGCACTAACATTCACTCATTCACACACTAATTCGTTCACTCACATTCACTGGTTCACACTCATTCACACCTTCACACACCCACTGACGCACTCGTTCACACACTCATTTGCACACCACTCCCCTTACCTACTCGGACCCACCCGCTTATTCACTCCTAAGCACCCATTCACAGCTCACCCTGTCACCCGTTCATTCATTCACCTACTCACCGACTCAGCCCCTCACTCATTGATGTCACTCATTCACGGATCCATTCATTTATTCACCCGTTCACTCACTCGCTCACACACTAACCCACCCATTAACTCACTAATTCGCACCAAATCACTCGCCCATTCATTCAGATACAGGCTGGTCCAGCTCCGAGATCATCCAGTGGTCAGTCTACACTCGGAAGCGCAAGGCTTTTGGTTTCTGTGACACAGGCCTCTGTCCTTACGTGCCCCTCGCCATCCGGTCTCGTGCGGCGAAGCCTTCCTGGCACCAGCATGGCAGAAAGACCGGGCCAAAAGGCAGGAAGAGCTGCCCCAGGAGCAGGGTCCCCCGAGGAGCTTCTGCCGCCGTCTCGCCGGCAACGCTGGACGGCCTTCCTCCTGGTGGTACCTACATCCCCGACAGGTGTGGCCCGAGAGCCAGAGCAGCACCTGACACCAGCCTGTGCTGTGTCCCTTGCCAGGTGCCAGGGCCGCTGGAGATGGTGCCCGACAGCTTCACACACACAGTTCGCCCTGGCCGCAGGCCAAGCTGCTGCAGTGTGACTCATGAGACAGCGGTCTTTACCCGTGGGTGTTTGATGAATGAGACCGTGTCAGCACGGGCTCACTTTTCAGGCATGGGGTTTTTGTGGGGTTTCTTTTTTGGGGGGGAAGACTCTTGTGTTAGTCTGTTTGGTGTTGCTGTAAAGGAATACCTGGCACTGGGGTGTTTGTAAAGAAAAGAGGGTTATTGGGCTCTCCGTTCTGCAGCTGTACAAGCACAATGCCCACATCTGCTCAGCTTCTGGTGAGGCCTCAGGAGGCTTCCACTCAAGGCAGAAGGTGAAGGAGGGGCAGGCATGTCACATGGTCAGAGCAGGGGGAGATAGGATAGTGTCAACTGCTTTAAAGCAGCAGCCCCACAACCTTTTTGGCACCAGGTGCTGGTTTCGTGGAAGACAAGTTTTCCACGGACAGTGGGTAGGGGGTGGTTCCACCTCAGATCATCAGGCATTAGATTCTCATGAGTGTGCAGCCTAGAACCTCACACGTGCAGTGCACAGCAGGGTTCCGGCCCCTGGGAGGACGTAACGGTGGGGCTCAGGCGGTCACGCTCGCTCACCTGCTGCTCACCTCATGCTGTGGGCCCGGTTCCCAACAGGCCACAGACCGGGACCAGTCCACAGCTGGGAGTTGGGGGCCTTTGCTCTAAATAACCAGATCTCCTGAGAACTCAGAATGAGAGCTCACCCATCACCACAGTGAGGGCTTGAGGCCATTCACCAGGGGTCCACCCCGCCATGGCTTAAGCCCCTCCCATGGGCCCCACCCAGCACTGCAGCTCACATTTCCACATGAGACTTGGAGGAGACAAACTTGCAAACCCTGTTCACACAACTTGCCTCATTCAGGCCTAAGTGTGTCACCCCGGGGCACCAAGGGACCCTCTGAGGCAGGCCCCAGCTGGAGGTGGCCAGTGGTGGCAGTGCCTCTGTTTCCGGGGCTCATTCAGCACTGGAACCCCACCCCAGGGCTCATTCAGCACTGGAACCCCACCCTGGAGCTCATTCGGCACTGGAACCCCACCCCGGGGCTCACTCGTTCGGCACTGGAACCCCACCCCGGGGCTCATTCATTCGGCACTGGAACCCCACCCCGGGGCTCATTCATTCGGCACTGGAACCCCACCCCGGGGCTCACTCATTCAGCACTGGAATCCCACCCTGCCTCGTGTTTGCTGGACTCTCACCTGCACTTACAGATTTCATTTTTAACACCAAGGTCTACAGGCAAGCAGGTGGAGGCCCAGGCCCGCAGAGTTCTGTCCTCCGCAGGCCGCTGGCTGAGCCTGGCCCAGACGGTGTGCAGGGGTCTGATAGGTTCTCCGGGACTAAACAAACGAGGTCCCCTCAACACGAGGCCGGGAGTGACGTCACTGCATCCCCAGATGGACCTTCCTAGTGTGTCGCCTCCAGAGCAGGTGTATGAGTGAAATGCAGTCACCTGAAGGTAAGGCAGTGCCTCAGGAGCCCCGAGAACACAGCGTTCTCCAGGGGTCACAGGAGAGCCGCCACTGAGAAGACCCGACACCCAGGCAGAGAAGCAGAAAATAAGCAAACGCCATGTGGCTTCTCCACAGATGCCTTTTCACAAGGAGCCCAACTTCTCTCCATAAAGCTGGGGTCACGCAGCCAAGACAGGGGTGCCTGGTGTTCCTGTTACCGTGAACCAAATCTTGGGTTTGGTTTATTTTGGGATTTTCTTAAAGCGGTAACATGGAAAAAACACAAAAGGCTACCTGTAGTTACGGAGTGTGTGCGTGTGCCCATGTACCTTTATCACCCTCTAAGCCGGGACGGGTGCTTCCTCCCACAGCCCCGCGCGGGCAGCGGGCTCTCGGCGCCCTTGGCCACATGCTGGCAGAGGGGACTGACCGACGAGCACTGACCACATCTCTTTGAAAAGCTTATTTTAATACAGGGTGTGGCATGGTACAAAGTGCAGAGATTCCTATTAGACCTGAGAAACACCTGTCACCAGTTGGCCATCAGTTTGCTTTATCCTTGAAAACAACACAAGGAAGGCGAACGCAGAACTGCCGGGCAGGCCCCGAGGCCCCAGAAGGCACCGCACGGTTCTGGTCGGGGCGACTGTGTGGGTCCCCACAGGCTGCGAGACTCAGGAACGTCGCTGGCACGTCCTGTTGGCCTGCAGCCCTCTCCTGACCCTTGCAGGGGGACGCGTCTTCCTCCAAAGCTGACGTGTCACGGAAGCTGCCCCATGAGTGTCGGGCCTCCTGTTTGCTGAGCCTCCGCCCCTCCCTGCCCCGTGTCCTGCCGCTGGTGTCCACCCGAGCTGCTGTGTCTCTGGGACCGAGGCTGCCTCCGTCCCCATGTGCTACCCTAGGTGCCCCTCCTCCCGGGTCTGGGCTCCCCCGCCCCAGCCCTGGCACTTCCCGTTCTAGTGCTGCTGCCTGGCCTCCGGCGGGAGCCGTGGACGCTGCCTGCTAAGCACAAGCTGCTCCCCCGACCCTGGCCCCTCTGGCTTCTTGACACACGAGCCCCGCAAAGCCTTAGCTTTCCCAATGGCTCCCGGCCTCGTGCTGGAACAGCCAACAGCGCCCACAGCACCAAGCCCTGGGAGGAACACTCACTCCAGCGTCCGGGCACGCCCTGTGCCCTCCAGGGCCTCACTTTGGAATCATAAAGGAAAGCAGATACAAGTGTGTCTTCCACGCTCACATACAGGTTTTATGGGTTACACAGACGAGCTTTAGAGCTGGGAAACAGCGGCCTCAGACATGTTCGCCACCACGCACGTGGCACTGAGGGCAAGAGAGCAGAGGGCATCTGGGCCACATGACCAAGCTTTGCTGCCTCCACCATTCGGGCACCTGCAGCCGGCTGCTGTTCGCTGTTGGAAGTGGGGGATCTCAGGCTCCCTGTGGGCACACAGTGGGCACCTGCTCTGCTTCCCCACAGAGGGTGCATGGGCCGTGCTGCCCTGGTGGTGAGGCGTGCCAGCGGCGGCACTAGGACGGGTGGAAGTGGTGGTGGTGGTGGTGGTGGTGGTGGTGCTCGTGGTGGTGGTGGTGCTCGTGCCGCTGGATCACTGGCATCACGAAGCCCTCGCCTGCTGGTGTGGGCGGCAGGTCCCACACCACCTCGTGCTCCACCGCGGCGGGCTGGGCATGTGGGGCCTTGAGGGGCGAGTGGCCCTCCCTGCCCTTTTGCCGGGACCGCTTGTGGCCATAGGGCTGCGGGGGAGGCTGCGGGAGGTGGTGGCCGTCCTGAGGGGCCTGGGGGGGCAGGGCAGCCGGCAGGTGGTAGCTGAAGGCCTTCCCGGACTTGCTGCCGCCTGGCACCCCGGCTGGCTTCCCGGAGCCCTTCGGGGACCGTAGGAACTGCTTCTCTGGCCCCTTCGGCCGGGGCTGCAGGTCCGGGGCCCGGGCAGCAGGCTCCGAGGCTGGCACGGCGTGTTCCACGAGCACCTGTGACCTGCGATGGCACACGGTGTGTGTGTCCGGCTCCTGGGAGCGGGACCGGCCCTGGAGGTGTGAGGCCCTGGCCTGGGGCTCCTGCTTGGCCTGCACAGGAGGGGACCCTGTGGACACAGGTCAGAGGGTGAGGCACGGGGAGTACAGGCCAGGGCACGCAGCTGGCTTCCCATCTCCTCCGAAACGGCCGACTGCCCAGGGCCCGCTGGGAGAGCTGCACCAGGGGGTCCCATCTGAGGCCAGCCTGTGAGCCGGTCTGCAGTCAGAGGGCCACAGGTCCTGAAACGAAGGCTGTCCCCCGGGGTGACCTGCCGCCTGGCTCCGCAGCCCCCTGCGAAGGCCGGCTCCTCCGCCCCGCCCCACTGCGTGTCCTGGGAGCAAAGCTGCTCTCCTCCCCCAGCTGAGACCCTGTCAGGGAGGGCACCTCGGGATTCACATCCCCTAAACCCTCACCACACAGCAGATTCCACGAGGACCCAGGGCTGCCCGCTTCCTAAGCGCGGCCTAAGCCCTGTGTGCGGCTCCCGCGCAGAGCGTGGCCAAGGAGGCCGGGGTCTGCACACGGCACACGGAGCCCCCGTGACCCCGATCCAGCCCCACCCCTCCTGCCCCGTGGACTCCTAAGGCAGGAGTTACGAGAGGGACACCGCCCCTCCTGCCACATGGACCCCTAAAGTGTGGATTATGAGAGGGACTTGGCCCCAGCCCTTGGGGAGTGGCCTGGGCTTTGGCCCCGGAATCTTCCTGCAGGCCACATGGGGGTGCTGCTGGTCGGGAAGGAATGCGTACTGGGCCGGCTGCCACTGTCTATGCTGCCTGCCGTCCACACTGCTTGCCTGCTGTCCACACCGCCTGCTTTCCTCCACACTGCCTTCCATCCACACTGCCTGCCTGCCATCTACACTGCCTGTTGTCTACACTGCCTGCCTGTCGTCCACACTGCCTGTTGTCCACACTGCTTGCTGTCCACACCGTCTGCTGTCCACACTGCCTGCCTGCTGTCCATACTGCCTGTTGTCTACACTGCCTGCTGTCCACAATGCCTGTCATCCACACCACCTGCCTGCTGTCCACACTGCCTGTTGTCTACACTGTCCACACTGCCTACCATCTACACTGCCTGTTGTCCACACTGTCCACACTGCCTGTTGTCCACACTGCCTGTCTGCCGTCCACACTGCCTGTTGTCTACACTGTCCACACTGCCTGCTGTCCACACCGCCTGTTGTCCACACTGCCTGCCTGCCGTCCACACTGCCTGCCTGCTGTCTACACTGCTTGTTGTCTACACTGCCTGCCTGCTGTCTATTCTGCCTGTTATCCACACTGCCTGCCTGCTGTCCACACTGTCGTTTACACTGCCTGCCTGTCTACACTGCCTGTTGTCCACACTGCCTGCCTGCTGTCCATACTGCCTGCCATCTACACCGCCTGTTGTCTACACTGCCTGTCGTCCACACTGCCTGCCTGCCGTCCACACCGCCTGTCGTCCACACTGCCTGTTGTCCACACCACTTGCTGTCCACACTGTCTGCTGTCCACACTGCCTGCCTGCTGTCCACACCGTCTGCTGTCCACACTTCCTGCCAGCTGTCCACACCGCCTGTTGTCCACACTGACTGCTGTCCACAATGCCTGCCTGCTGTCCACAATGCCTGTCGTCCACACTGCCTGCCTGCTGTCCCCACTGACTGTTGTCCATACCGCCTGCCATCCACACCACCTGTTGTCCACACTGCCTGCCTGCCATCTACACTGCCTGCCTGCCATCCACACTGCCTGCCTGCTGTCTACACTGCTTGTTGTCTACACTGCCTGCCTGCTGTCTACACTGCCTCTTATCCACACTGCCTGCCTGCTGTTCACACTGACCGTTGTCTACACTGCCTGCCTGTCTACACTGCCTGTTGTCCACACTGCCTGCCTGCCGTCCACACCGCCTGCCTGCTGTCCACACTGTTGTCCACACCGCCTGCTGTCCACACCACCTGTTGTCCACACTGCCTGCCTGACATCCACACTGCCTGCCTGCCGTCCACACTGCCTGCCTGCTGTCTACACTGCTTGTTGTCCACACTGCCTGCCTGCCGTCCACACCGCCTGCCTGCTGTCCACACTGTTGTCCACACCGCCTGCTGTCCACACCGCCTGCTGTCCACACCACCTGTTGTCCACACTGCCTGCCTGCCATCCACACTGCCTGCCTGCCATCCACACTGCCTGCCTGCTGTCTACACTGCTTGTTGTCTACACTGCCTGCCTGCTGTCTACACTGCCTCTTATCCACACTGCCTGCCTGCTGTTCACACTGACCGTTGTCTACACTGCCTGCCTGTCTACACTGCCTGTTGTCCACACTGCCTGCCTGCCGTCCACACCACCTGCCTGCCGTCCACACTGACTGTTGTCCACACCACCTGCTGTCCACACCACCTGTTGTCCACACTGCCTGCCTGCTGTCCATCCTGCCTGCCGTCCACACCACTAGACGACCTCCTCTATTGAGTGAGCCGGTGATTCTACCCTAAAATACCAACTTCTCACCCCAAGGCAGGATTTTCCTGAATGCAGACCCGACGTCCTCCATCTCACTTTGAACCGGGTACCCCCTGCCACACACACACCTAGAAGGGGCACCCGCCTGGCTTTTGGGTGGCACCAACAGGTAGCCGTGGAAGGACCTAGGTGCCGGGTGGGGTGCCCGTCCGACTCGGGGCTGCAGGAGTCCAGGACCTTCAAGGGCACCCGCATCCAGGGCTTGCCACCCGGGGTGGCCTCCAGGACCTACCAGGGCCGAATCTGGAAGTGTAGTTCTCGATCCCAGCGAGGTCCAGGTAGTGGTTCCTGCGCTCCGTGTTCTCGTCCACACAGTATGGCCCCCGCTCTGAGCTGGGCTGGGGGTCGGCGCCGGGCCTCCTGCGTGGAGAACAGGGAAGGGCCTGACCCCCGCACAGGCTGGGCGGTGCACCCTGGTGACGGGGTGCCTGCAGCAGGCGGCAGGGGTTCGGGGTGCACCTGACAGCACCCGCCTCCTCAAGGAGCAGGAAGAGTGGGTGACTTGGCACAGACACGGCCACGTGCCGTCCAGGGAAGGTCACACCGCCCCCCGGAATCCTACAATCTCTGTTCCAGGTCCCATGCCCCAGAGCCGCAGGCACTCCAGGGAGCCGCTCACGCTGTAGTGGCCTCTGGTGACCACACTGGGACCACTGGAGCCACTGTGCTAGCCACTGCCCCAGCCACCCCCAGTCATTACCTCAGCTACTGCCCAAGCCACCCCCAGCTACTGCCCCAGCCACACTCAGCCACTGCCCCAGTCACATCAGCCACTGTCCCAGCCACTGCCCCAGCCACCATCAGCCACCCTCAGCCACTGCCCCAGCTACTGCCCCAGCTACCTTCAGCCACCCTCAGCCACTGCCACAACCACCTTCAGCTACCCTCAGCCACTGCCCCAGCCACCCTCAGGTACCGCCCCAGCCACCCTCAGATACACCCCAGCCCTCCTCAGCCACCGCCCCAGCTACCTTCAACCACACTCAGCCACCACCCCAATTACCTTCAGGCACCGCCCCAGCCCCCTTCAGGCACTGCCCCAACTACCCTCAGCCACTGTCCCAGCCACCCTCGGCAACCACCCCAGCTACCCTCAGCCACTGTCCCAGCCACCCCTAGCCCTATTGCACCCAAGGCTGCTGAGTGGAGCCACAGGGAGCCACGGCAAGTCCAGACTGAGGGTGTCGAGGCCGCCGTGGCTGCTGCCCCTCAAAGCCATCTGCTTCGACAGACTTGGAGGCCCAGCTCAGCCAGGGTGCTGGATGCTGGAAGGGACCATGCCCCATAGAGCTGCCAGCCCAGGGGCCCCCAGCAGGTCTGACCTGGAGGACGGCGCATGGCCTGTGGTGTGTGGGAAGCGGAGGTGTGGTCACGGTGCTCCTGCCTAAGGCACGGCCCCAGCCTGGCGCCCCAGCCCTCACCTGACGTGTGCAGACAACCTCCTGTCGGCCGCCCTTGGCTCCTCTACCAGCTCGCCCTCCATCCTGCTGTGGGTGGGCATCCGGTCTGAAAGAGGGGGTCCTGCCGTCACTCACTCCCGCCTTCATTCGTGCCCTCCCTCATTCTCTCACTCGTTCACACATGAACTCACTCACCTGCTTATTCACTCACTCACCCATTCACACACTCACTCCTCCCACGTATTCACTCACCCACCCATGCGCTCATTCATTCATTCACTCACTCCTCACCCACCCATTCACTCATTCATTCATTAACTCACTCACCTGCTTATTCACTCACTCGGCCATTCACACACTCACTCATCTGCTTATTCACTCATTCACTCACCCATTCACTCCTCACCCACCCATTCACTCATTCATTCATTTAACTCACTCACCTGCTTATTCACTCACTCACCCATTCACACACTCACTCCTCACACGTATTCACTCACCCACCCATGCGCTCATTCATTCATTCACTCACCCATTCACTCACTCCTCACCCACCCATTCACTCATTCATTCATTAACTCACTCACCTGCTTATTCACTCACTCGGCCATTCACACACTCACTCATCTGCTTATTCACTCATTCACTCATTCATTCATTAACTCACTCACCTGCTTATTCACTCACTCACCCATTCACACACTCACTCCTCCCACGTATTCACTCACCCACCCATGCGCTCATTCATTCATTCACTCACTCCTCACCCACCCATTCACTCATTCATTCATTAACTCACTCACCTGCTTATTCACTCACTCACCCATTCACACACACACTCCTCACACGTATTCACTCACCCACCCATTCACTCACTCACTCATCTGCTTATTCACTCACCCACCCATTCACTCATTCATTCGTTCACTCACCCATTCACTCCTCACCCACCCATTCACTCATTCATTAACTCACTCACCTGCTTATTCACTCACTCACCCATTCACACACTCACTCCTCACACGTATTCACTCACCCACCCATTCACTCATTCACTCACTCATGTGCCTATTCATTCACTCATTCACTCATTCATTAACTCACTCACCTGCTGATTCACTCACCCACCCATTCACTCATTCATTCACTCACTCATCTGCTTATTCATTCACTCATTCATTCATTAACTCACTCACCTGCTTATTCACTCACTCACCCATTCACACACTCCTCACACTTATTCACTCACCCACCCATTCACTCATTCATTCATTCACCCATTCACTCACACCTCACTCACACATTCACTTATTCATTCATTAACACTCATCTGCTTATTCATTCACTCACCCATTCACTCCTCACTCACACACTTATTGACTCACTCATCCACTAAATTCACTCACTCACTCATTAATTCACTCACTCATCCACTCACCCATCCATTCACTCCCTCCTTCATTCGTGCACTCATTCTCTCATTCGTTCACACATTAACTCACTCACCTGCTTATTCACTCACTCATTCACACACTCACTCCTCACACTTATTCACTCACTCATTCACACACTCCTCACACTTATTCACTCACCCACCCATTCACTCATTCAATCACTCATCTGCTTATTCATTCACTCACCCATTCACTCACTCCTCACCCACCCACTCACTCCTCACTCACCCACCCATTCACTCATTCATTCATTAACTCACTCATCTGCTTATTCATTCACTCACCCATTCACTCACTCCTCACCCACCCACCCATTCACTCATTCATTAACTCACCTGCTTCTTCACTCACCGTTCACACACTCCTCACGCGCCCATCCATTCACTCATTTGTGAACGCATCTACTTTTTCATTCACTCACCAATTCACGCCTCACTCACACACTTATTCACTCACCCACTAAATTCACTCACCCACCCATTCACTTACTCATTCATTAATTCACTCACTCATCTCCTTACTCATTCACTCATTCACTTACCCACCCACTTACCCATCCATTCACTCACTCATTCATTCGTTAACCCACCTGCTTATTCATTCACTCACCCATTCACTCACTCACTCGTTACCCACTCAATTCACTCGCCCACTCATCCATTCACTCACTCACATACTCACTCATTCATTCCCCCGCTCACTCCTCCATCCACTCCCTTGTCCCTCCCTGTCCCCATCACCCAGCTTAGGCCCCTGCCAGTGAGGAGTAGGTCCCTCTGTGTCCCCAGGCCTTGCTCACCCTGGCCGGCGGGAGGCTCCTCCTTCCTCTTGCTGGAGGGCTCCGGGCTGACGGTCAGCTTCACACGGAGGGTCTTGCTGCTGCCCGAGGAGTGGTTGACCGAGGCATCCACGACCTCATAGATGGTGTGCATGAGGCTGGACATGTCCTGGGGCCGGGCATCGATGTCACTGACAGAGCAGACCGTAGCGGATGCCACCTGCCTCCCTGCCAGAAGACACACCCAGCCCTGCCCCTTCCTGCACCATCCTCGTAGCTGCCGACAGACCTCAGGGGCCGGCACAGGCATCCTCTCTGAGCAGCCTCGGTCGGGCCGGGTGCCCTGCGAGCACCTCCAGGGCCCTGAGGGCGGCCCCGCAGCATGGGAGCCACAGCTGCAGAAACGGGTGGTGCAGGCTCAGCCCGGCAGTGCGTGAGCCCCGGGCCCTGGGGACATGCCAGCCCGGCTGGCCTGAGGACCTCTCGCCGGCCGTCCCCTCCTGTCCCGAGATACCTCGAGGCCAGCACCCTCCGTCTGTCCCCCCGCCCCCGGCTGTCTACACCGGGCCCAAACGGCTCTTCCTGCAGACCTGACGCAAACACAAGCTCACTACCTCCCTGGTGACCTTCCCGCTGTTGTCAAAGTCGTACAGTGTGAACGTCCACTCCTGGCGGTGGTCCCCCTCCACCGAGACATCGCACTGGAGCGCCTGCAGGGGCACAGGGGGCTGGGACCTCGCCTCCTAGCCACACCAACATGCCGGTGACCCCCGACTCCGTAGGGGGCAGCGTCTTCTGGGGCCTTTCCCAGGGGTCCCTCGTGCCAGCCAGGAAAGGGGGAGTAGAGGGCAGCGTGGTTGGAGCCGAAGCCCTGGAACCAGCAGACCCTTTCTTGCCCAGCTCCAGCCCTCCTCGGGGGGACCCAGCTTCGTGCCCTGTGACTCAGTTTCCCCACAGTGACACCTGTCTCAGCTCATGCAAGCACCCCACATCACCCAGAAGAAAGAGAGGACACGCTGACTGTCAAGTGTTGTCAATTCCAGAAATCTTGACTGAACACGGAGACCCCGTTCCTCCCTGAGCCCTCCCAGGGACACGGAAGCCCCCATGCTCTGCCTCCAGCAGGCGGGAAGTCGGGCTGTCCGTAAAGTGAGCTTTGGCATCACTCCTGTGCTGCTAGGGGCACCGAGGCTGGGGATGCTGCTCAAGTTATCTAACTCGAGATCAGTGGGGTTTGGACAAATTCACAGCAACATCCTGCACCCTCCGGCTCCTGCCCGCTCCTGCTCCCGCCCCCTCCCACTCCCACACCCTCCGGCTCCTGCCGACATTGGCTGCATATTGGAGTTTTTTTTTTTTTTTTTTTTGAGACGGAGTTTTCGCTCGTTACCCAGGCTGGAGTGCAATGGCGCGATCTCGGCTCACCGAAGCCTCTGCCTCCTGGGTTCAGGCAATTCTCCTGCCTCAGCCTCCTGAGCAGCTGGGATTACAGGCACGCGCCACCATGCCCAGCTAATTTTTTTGTGTTTTTAGTAGAGACGGGGTTTCACCATGTTGGCCAGGATGGTCTCGATCTCTTGACCTCGTGATCCACCCGCCTCGGCCTCCCAAAGTGCTGGGATTACAGGCGTGAGCCACCGCGCCCGGCCCCATATTGGAGTTTTGCCTTAAACTGGGTCAATCGTGGGAAAAACTGAGTGAGCTATGCAGGGTCCACAGATGCCCATTTTAGGGCAGCACACACCTGTCCCTGTGCCCCCAACCCGTGTCCCCGCAGGTCAGGCGGGAGGGACACCTACGTCAATGTTGAGGCGCTGCCCGCCTGGTCCTCGAGGGCCCTCTCGGTTTGCTGCCCTCTCCCCGTCATCCGCGCTGGGGACTTGTCCCATGAGCTCTCGGCCCTCAGCCTTCTCGGGGGGCAGTGCCACTAGGGGGACAAGAGACGGTGAAGGGGCTGGTAGAGGGGACAGGGAGGACGTGGCCTGCTGGGGGCGGGCCGTCGCTGCCCTCCCCTCACCGCACCGAGATCCCATCCAGACACGCCTGAGCCGGGAGCCCGATCTTGGGACCCCCGCAGAGGGGAGGGAGGTCCCACCCCGGCCAGTCACAGCCACGTGTGCTCTCTTCTCCCCAGGCTGCAGTGGCTTCAGACCCTGACGACCACCTCAGGGATGGGCAAAGTCAGCCGGGGCCTCCCTTCCTCCCCATAGACACAGTCCCCACGGCCTCCACTCCAGAACCCTGGCACTGAGCCTACAGGCCATGCAGGCCACCTCGCGCTGAGTGTATCAACATGCGGCCCCTCCCCCCAGCCTCTGGGCAGGATGGATGAACAGCACTCTCATTTCTGGGGCACAGTGACTCCATCATTCTCTGGTGCTTGCAACCCATGTCCCCAGGAGAGGAGCATGGGCCTGTCCCGGCTCAGCACCCGCAGACAGGTGCGCCTCCCAGCCTGAGCTGGGATGATACTCTGGGTCCAAGCCTGAGCTGGGACGATCCTCTGGGCCTGCCTTCCCACCAAGCGGGTCGGCTGCCTCTCTCAGTCTTAGGAGCTGTCTGAAGGCGGCCCTGCGGCCCGGCCTCCCTGCAGCCTCCCGCAGACCCACTGGTAAGCCACGTGCTGACCTGCCACACGCCACAGGCAGGACAGGCAGCGCCAGGGCACACGGCCACGGCAGTGACTCAGGCCAGGCCAGCGTCTCATATAGACCAGGGCTGACTTGAGAACGTATAGGTCACCTTTGTACGGAGCCACCCCATCCACAAACGCAGGCTCACAGAGCTCACGCTCTGGCCACAGGCAGGGCCTTTGGCATCTCCACTGCCAGATGCCCGCTGCAGTCCAGCGAGGACCCCTGAGTCGAGCTACTAGACGCTTGTTAAGAACAAAGCCTGGGAAGTACCTCTGACTCTGCGCGCAGGGCTGTTTGATGGGTGGCCGCTGGCATTGCCTTGGTACCAGGTGGAATCTTCAAGGTTTGGGGAGGGAGGGCTGCGAAGGCCGCACTTACCCTCTAGCGGACACTGGTCCTCCCGGAAAGGCCCCTCCTTGGGGTCCCCGTTGGGCAGCTCCTGCAGGGGGAATGAGGCAGTCAGTGGCTGCACAACTCAGTGGGCAGATTGGGGAGACGGGCAGAAGATCTGGGCAGCAGCTCTGGGCAGCTGGACTAGAGCCGAACACTCGCCTCAGGCCTTCGGGGGCGTCTCAATCTCTGGGTCCAGAAACAACAACCCTTCATGCCCCACTCAGCCTCAGATTTTTGGGAAGCAAAACACACAGACATTCCCATGTTGTCGGGTCCCAGAAGCCTTTACAGATGGACGATGCAGCTGCCTGAACAATCCGTTCAAATTCAGTCCTGCCCTGGGGATCGCCCTGGCCGGGGCCCCATGCTGGATCACACTAAATGCAAGAGGAGACATGCTTGCCCCATTGCTCCAGTGCCTGCTCCCAGCACCGTCCACCGGAGCCTGGTGAGAGGACTCCAGCCACTACCCCTGTGGTGGCCCAGGACTCCAGAGCCCCTCCTAGGGCTGCCGGCGGAGACCAGTATCGAAGATGGGAAAAACCTTCAAACATCCCAGTGGCGTTAGCAGAGCGGATGCTCACGTGGGTCCTCACGGATAATCTACAGCCACAGGACACGGAGAAAGGAGGCAGACCGTGGTCAGGACAGGGCTCCTTTGCAGTGGGGGAGGTGCGGAGCCCTCAGCCTGGGACCTCCGGCCCCGGAGCATCTCCTGGAGCAGGCAGCTCTCCGGCAGGCGAGCCGGAGGGATGGACAGCGGTGTTTCTGTTTCTGACTCTCCGGCAAAGCTGCGGAGAGCCCTTAGGAGACACAGCGCAGAGCTGAGTCCTGTCCACTGGGGCAGCCAGGACCTGAACCTGGAGATGACTTTGGGGCTGAGCTGGTGTCTGTGAGTGGATGCAGGACCTCAGGGCTGCCCTGCTGGGACTGCCCTCACTGCCCTCATGGCTTCGTCCTTTGCTCCTGACGGGGGAGTCATGTGCCCTTCATTTCTGACCTCCTATGGGGCTGCCAGTGCCCCTGGGGTCCCTGGAGCCTAGCCCGGGCAGGAGGCTGAGCAGGGTCTCCCTCGAGGGCACCTGGACTCCCCAAGCACCTCCTGCCACTGTGATCACTGGCCACGGTCAGAGCAGGGTATGGTGGAAGGTTCCAGGCTGGCGGCTGCCACCCCAGGCCTCAGGCAGGGAGAGGGACCGGGCCAGACTCCATCCACACGTGGGTTCTGAGGTGCTGCCGCCAAGGCTGAGAATTGTTGCGTCAGACCCAGGACCGCGCCCTCCTGGTGGCTGAGCCGAGGGCCCCGCGAGCGGAGGTCTCCTGCTGGCTGCCCGGCACCCAGTGGGAGGCAGGAGGACTTGCCCTCATTTTAATAAGAAACAAAACAGCTGATGAGCAGAAAGCAGGCCTCTCTCCTGGAGGCTGCGGTCCCGACCTTCCGGGACTGACCGCCACGGCCTGGCGAGGCCCTCGAGAGTCCCCAGCCGGGAGGCGCCGCTGGGAGGGGCAGCTCTGTCCAGGTGGACGCCGGCAGAAGACCAAATCCTCTCTAAAACCAGGCTTGGGGTTACGATTATTATTATTTTCAAAATCAGAGTAATTGCTGAGGCTGCAGCCCCAGGCTTCTGTGGAGCAGTAAGCCATGCCCAGAGCCCCAGTGGCGCGACCCCACGGACACAGCGTCCTCGAGGGAAGGGCCGGGTGCTGGAAGCTCAAGGCCCTCGAGGGCTCGTCCAGGTGCAAGGAGCTGGCTGCCGACCACAATGGTGCCCTAAGGGCAGCCGAGGCCACGGACGCCCAGGCTGAGGGAGGCAGGCGCTGTCGGTGTGGGGGGCTGTGGGAGGGGGAAGTGTCCACCCTTGGAAGCCCCAGCCCAGACCTCTGGGATCTGGGGAGGGTGCCGGGAACCTGCGTGGTGAAGCCCCCCAGGGTCCCCCCCAACCCGGGCGCCCAGTTCACCTCCCGACAGGGCAGCGGGCAGAGCTGGGGCCTCCCGCATGGTGTGGGGTGCTCCGAGCCTCCTCACAAACTGCAGTGATGTTCCCGGGGCCCTGGGTCCTGGCGTGCACAGCACCCCTTGCTAAAGAGGCCTCACCGAAGTCTCATGGAGGCCACATCGCTACCCAGGTGACGGGCAGCAGCAGCAGCTTCCTGGAACGTGCCAGAACCCAGAGGGGCTGGAGGCGTGGCGGCTCCTGAGGACAGGCAGCCCGCAGCGCGGTGGGCGGGGTGGGTATTTTTTAAGGGATTTTTAAGTGTTCCCCATGATTTGCTGAAAATGTGAAGTGAGAAACCAAGCTCGTCACGCACTCCGGGCAGGAAGTCATCACAGTGAAAACGCAAGGGCGGTCCCGGCGTGTTTGTAAAAGCTTCTGAGCGCGCTTGTGGGGGATGTCACTGGTCACAGACAGGAGTCTAAACGCACCGGTGGCAGGAGAAGGGGTGCGGCTGTTCAAGACAGAAAGGGCCTGCACAGACCCACGGTTGGTTTCCGGAAATGCTTCCAGCCCACCAACCCGCCAAGCTGCAATAAACAACCAAAACCGTAACCACCAAGCCGAACCACACCGCTGAGCCACGCCGCCCCAGCCGGCCAGGGCTGCGCCAGCCTGCTCCCGGCTGTTGCCAACGCAGAGGAAACGCCTATTAAAGCAAGAAATATCCACGGGCGCCTCAGCCCTACTAGGTACAGCGTCTTTTCTAAGGGCCAAGTCACAACTACCTCTGAGATGGAGAGAAGATCAAACGGGAAAAAACGAGCATCTGTAGCCAAAGCCACCCTGGCCTCTGTGGCCGGTGATTCCAGACAGAGCCACCCTGGCCTCTGTGGCCGGCGATTCCAGACAGAGCCACCCTCTGTGGCCAGTGATTTCAGTCAATTCCATCCTGGTCACATCAAACTGCCCTTTAACCTACGCTGCTGGGCTAAGTAGAAGGCCAAGAGCTTTAATTGCAACTTAAAAAACCTGCCCCTGGGCCGCCGGCCAGATGCGCAGCCCCTCCCCACTGGGGAGACTTCCGAGGAGGCCCAGTCCGCACATAGGGCCCCACAGGCCTGGCCCGACACGCCCCGGCACCCACCAGCCTCAGCTTCCTACGGCGGGCACCCCTCCCTGAGATGCAGTCCTCACCTGGCCTTGCCCTCCCGAGGACCCACCCTCCCCGTCAGTCCCTCTGGCCCTGCCCCCAGCGAGTCCCTCCCGTGCCCCCTCCAAGCCTGCCCCCCCCCATCCTCCCTCCCTGTCCTGGCTGTGCTTCTGGCTTGGGGTGTACAGGCACCTTTCTCAATGTCTCGAAAACGCAGGGAGGCGCTGTCCCCTCCTGGGCCTCGTGGGGGCAGCTGTTGGCCCCCACTCTGGTGGAGCCCCCGGTGGGAAGCAATTGGTGACCCACAGAGAAGACCTGGCCCCCAGGTCACCACCTAAGCTCAGGCAAAAGCATGGCGTGTCCAGGAGGCCGGGCTGGAAGCCTCCCCCAGAGCCCAACATCTCTGCAGGAGTCGGGAGGGTGCAGGTGGCAGGAGCCCAGGCAGAGAGGGAGTGAGGAGAGAGACAGAGAGGAGGACGGAGGGGAGGGACAGCCACGGACAGCCACGGACAGCCACGGAGAGCCACGGACAGCCACGCCCTCACGCAGAGGAAGACGGGATGGGGTGGGGAGCAGGCGCCTTTTGGGGAGCCCTGGAAAGGGTTTCAGAGAACCGCATGGGTCTGTTGGCCAGCATTTCCCCAAACTTGGGGCTCCCAGGTCCCTCTGCAGTGGGTGTGGGGCCCCACGTCTGGGGTGTTGTCCAGAAGGCGCAGCTCCTGCACCGCCTGATGCAGACCAGGCCTCTCTCCTACAGCTTCCATCGCTACCAGCAGCACCTGACGTCCCGGGGTCCACAGCCGCCCCCACTGTGGTCAGGACCCCCTGTCAGGCATAGCCCCTGGCTGGAAGTTCCGACCACCAGGGAAATGGCCTCCGTGCCTCTCCCCGCCCTTGGTGGGTCAAGCAGTGGCTCTGGAGCTGCGCCCAGGGGGCCTCCAGGAGCTGAGGGGAAGGGTGGGGTGACAACCTGGCCCATGTCACGGGGTCACGGCTGCCATCCCCTGGTCACCCTGCTCCTCGGGGCTAATCCAGCAAACTGTGGGCTGCCTTTTGCTGGGCGGCACAGGCCCGAGGCTGCCAGAATTACAGGGCTGTTGTGGGGAGCGTGGTGGGTGCTTGTCAGGCTCCTGATGCACCCACGGCCGCCAAGGCCACATCCGGAGCAGCAGGGACCTCCTGCCTCGGGGGCTGTGAGGACGCCAGGCATGGTAGGCTGGGGTGGGCGCCCAGCGGGCGGCTCACGGGGGGCAGCCTCGGGACGTGGCACACGGGCCAGAACTGGGCCTCTGGGGAAAAGGCAGAGGGTGATGCCAGGATCCCAAGGAACCCCAAGGGCTGGGACACCCCACAGGGGGTGGAAGAGCGGGGGCAGTGTCACTGGTGACAGGCGGAGAGGGGACAGCAGGCTCCGGGCTGAGGGACAGGGCCTTGCCGTTTAGGCTGGTGGTAGTGGGGGCACCTCATGACACCAGGTGGAAGGCGAGGCCGGCAGGAAACAGGGAAGGAGGCGGGCTGGGTCAGAGCGGCTGCAGGCAGCCCTGGGGGAGGGGCCGGAGCAGCAGGGAGAGGGCTCGGGGCCTGGGGGGGCCAGTCCTTTCCGAGCGAAGAACAGCCCCCACCCCCACCCCTACCGCTCCACCCGCTTCCTCCCTGCTGAGAGCTCAGATGCAAAGAGGCCTCTCCAGGATGTCACTGTGGGACGGGAATCCGCCACCGGTGTCTGCGGAAGGGACTGTGTTTTCTCACAAGGAGGTGCCGGGGGCCCACTTCTGCCGGCAGCCACGGGTTGGAATTTGACATCAAGGGGATCCACCAGCCGCCGGGCTGGAAACGCCGCAGCCGGCTTTGAAGTCGAAGTGTTGGTTTCAATGGCTAAACCGTTTCAGATGTGACAACGTAGTTTCACAGTCTTAATAATGCCGACACATGTGCAGCTGGGACCCACAGAGCTTACGGCAACACCACAGGCCGGATTCTGCAGGCTGTCCTCGCTGTTCTGAACCTCCGGTTCTGATGTGAAAGACTTAGGGACGGTGAGACCAAGGCCCTGCGGGGCGGCGGCGGGGCGGTGGGGCCGGGCCTCCCCCTGCAGCCCCAGGTACGTTCCCACGACGCAGCCCCGAGGTCTGGGAGGCGTCTGCAGATTTTGCCCACCGGTTCTTCCGGGTTAGGACTGTTTTGAGAAAGCTTTTAATAACCGCATGTGAAATTTATACCTAGAAAAGCAGTAACTTTGGGGTCAAAAGGTTTCCTAAAATACTCAGATGTCCACATAAGCCAGAGTTCTGCTGTGACTTAACTTCCTGTAAGACCAGAAAATAGCAATCTTTCCATCTCCCTCTTCATCTGCCTCTCACAGCTGCTTTTCATCATCTGCATCATTTAGACAGAACGTACACACTCCCCACACCCCTGGCCTACCAGGCTTCTGTGTTGACAACCATCCCCTTACCCAATAAACGCCCTGAGCTCAGGAAGGGTCCCTGCAGGGCCCACCACTGCCAGGAGGGTGGACGCTCAGCCTGAGGGGACGATGGACCATGCTGAGGGCTCAAGGGGCACCAGGCCCAGTGTCAGCCCATGGGGCATCCTTACAAGCGAGAGTGAACAGATGAGCGACAGGTTCGGGCCCAGGGCTGCCCTGTCCATGAAATTAACCCCAACGTAAAACCATGCAGAAAAAAACGTGACAAGCAACACGTGGTCAGCAAGACCTAGCTTTAAAGCCAGGTGGCCGGGCTTCCCTCTCCCCACCACGTGTGGAGAGAGGGGCTGGGGGCACTTAGCCCACATTCACCGACGGGGACAGGAGGCGGAAGCCGTCAGTGCCGCTGAGCCCACACCTCAGCTCGAGAATGGGAGCCCACAGCCCTCCCGGAGTCTCCCCGACAGCCAGGTGTGGCTGAGGCTGGGCAGGGCGACCGGGGGCTGGGGGTGGAGAGCGGATGCCTTGAAATGTTTTCAGCTCAGGTATTAAATATAGACCTATGTACGTGTGTGTAACCTGTGTGCACGTGTGAATCCACGTGTGCTCGCATACATACGCGAACATACCATACATATGCACACATATATGCGTGTGCTTTTGCCCAGAAATAGAGGCATGATCTTAAACTCTGCGGAAACTTTATTCCTGGTTTCAGTTCTCAGCACCCTGAAATTGACACTAAATGCTGGACTCAGCTCCTCTGCAGACCGATTCTTCTCCTAATCCCGCCTACCACTGTTTTCGTCTTCAGAGCTAACCATCCCGAAAGTCACAGAAAAAGGAAAGCCCAGGGCGACAGACCTTCCGCCCTCAGCTGACCGCCAGGCCACAGAGCACACAAAACCAAACCACGATTCAGGCCGGAACCCCAACTGCTGCACCCTTGACCCCCACACTCAGAGGCTGAGCTCCACCGGCCCTGAGAGCAGGCCCGGATCCCTTCCCTTCCGTCCAAACTCCTCCCAGGAAAAACCCTCCGGACATTTCTGTTTTCTTTCACAGTAAAGCCTCACATTTCCGACTTCAAAGGAATCAGGTCCAAAGCTGGAAATAACGCTGCTGCGTTTTAGGGTTTCCTTTTTTCTAACTGGGAAGACACCAGTGAAGGTGCAGCGTCCACGTCCTTCCCGGAGGGAAACAGAAGAGCGGGAAATGCTCGCTGCGGGGCTCGTACCTGACCACAGCTCCAGACCCTGAGGACTGAGCTACTCAGAAAGTATCCAAAGGCCCTTTCTTCCTCCTAAGCACCTACGCTGCATGCCCCACACACGGCAATCTCATCGGCACCTCCACGAGGGCCCTGCTGTGGCTGGCGAGGGGCTCTGTGAGATGAAAGGAGGCCCCCCGCCCATCTGTGGCTTTGCTCTGGGATGAGGCTGCAGACGGAGCCACAGCCACGAGCCCAGCCCACTCTCAGAGGAGTGCGGTGAGACCCCACGCATGACATAAGTGTTCAGAGGAGACCACGGACGCCTTCGTTACAAGACACACGATCTCGTTTCTGGAAGGGCACCGGGCCCAAGGCCTGCAGACTGCAGGGTGCACGGGGTGAGCTCTGAGCTGCACAGAAAGCCACCCTTGCAGTATCTTGGGGTCACTCCAAACTCGAAAGAGGAGCCAGCACAGGGAGCGGGGATGGGAGGCAGGATTGCCAGGGGAGGTGCAGGCAGCCAGGGACACCTTCCCGTCGCTAGAGCTGGAGGCAATCGCTGCCTGCCATGGGGACAGCAGGAAGGTGGGCTCTGAGGCTCCCAGACTGCACTGTGGACAGAGGCAAGATGTTGCCACCTGCTGCAACCCAAGATGGCCCAAAGCAGGAATGGTGTCCCCTGCCCCTTCGGAGGCTAAGGGCATTCCTCCCGTGGGCCCAGCTTGCACCATGCTCTCCCCACGACAGGCACACAGACCCCAAGAACGGACCTCCCGGACGGCTTCCCCTGGGCACAGCCAGGTGGTTGGCCGGGACGGGGCTCTCCTCCCAGGAGGTGGTGAACCTGCCATGATGCCTCCAAGCAAGGCCGGGCAGGGCCCTGACCACGGGCAGAGGCATCCAGGCTGCCTCTGTGCTCCAGGCTTGGGCCTTTCTGCTGGGCACTGCTCAGCCTGTGGGGCAGCTGCCAATTTGCCACCTCCCCCTGCCACCCTGGGGACCGGGGCAGGGCATCACCATCTGAGCACAAGCCCTAGAGTCGCCGAGACCGTGACCAGTCTCTCCCAACACACGTGAGCCAGCTGCCGCCTAAAGCGTGTCTCAGGCCTGGGAAGGCTCCGGAAATGCCCGAAAGCAGGCCCATGTCAGCTGTTTCACAGGAAACCTCCATCGCTTTCAGCAAATGAGTGGGAGGACAGGAAGGGCCAGGCTGCTCCACAGTCGGGAGGACGGGGCTCGGAGCCTGCGGACGATGGGCAGCTCTGCAGGTGCGGGCTCCTCACAGACAGCGCGTCTGTCCCAGAGCGCAGAGCCGGCGCGCACCTGCAGGCTGTGTGTGCGGCTTCTGGGCAGAGGGAGACGCGGAGGGGCTGCCATTCTTCCTCCTCCCTCACATCTCCTGAAGGCCCTGCCGCTACGGTCCTGTCCCCCAGCCTACTCCTGCCTCAGGGACTTTGCAGTGACCTCCACGCCTGGAAGCCTCTGGGCGGCCACGCTTCCTCCTCCTGTCCGCACCACACTCTGCCCTGACGCCCACGACGCCCACGCTGAGCAGCAGCCCCAACCCCTGCGCAGCCTCTCCCGCACCCCAGCACCCCAGGCCCCGCACCCCACCCGGCCTCTCCCGCACCCCGGCGCCCCGGGCCCCGCACCCCACCCGGCCTCTCCCGCACCCCGGCGCCCCGGGCCCCGCACCCCACCCGGCCTCTCCCGCACCCCGGCGCCCCGGGCCCCGCACCCCACCCGGCCTCTCCCGCACCCCGGCGCCCCGGGCCCCGCACCCCACCCGGCCTCTCCCGCACCCCGGCGCCCCGGGCCCCGCACCCCACCCGGCCTCTCCCGCACCCCGGCGCCCCGGGCCCCGCACCCCACCCGGCCTCTCCCGCACCCCGGCGCCCCGGGTCCCGCACCCCACCCGGCCTCTCCCGCACCCCGGCGCCCCGGGCCCCGCACCCCCGCCAGCCTGTCCCGCACCCCGGCGCCCCGGGCCCCGCACCCCACCCGGCCTCTCCCGCACCCCAGCACCCCGGGCCCTGCACCCCCGCCAGCCTCTCCCGTACCCCAGCGCCCCGGGCCCTGCACCCCACCCGGCCTCTCCTGCACCCCAGCGCCCCGGGCCCTGCACCCCCGCCAGCCTGTCCCGCACCCCAGCGCCCCGGGCCCCGCACCCCCATCCAGCCGCTCCCGCACCCCGGCGCCCCAGGCCCCGCACCCCCACCTGGCCGCTCCCGCACCCCAGCGCCCCGGGCCCCGAAGGCCTTCCTTCCAGCGTCCCTGTCCAGCTCTCCCGGCAGCCTGAGAGCAGCTCAGGCCCTGGGTCAGCAAGGCAGCCTGGTGGTGTGGGTGCAGGCTCTGAGGGGCTTCTGGGTTGGGTCCCGGCTCCGGGACTCAGCCCTGCTGTGTCTTTGTTTCCTGCTCTGAGGCAGTGCCCAGGACAAGTCCGTGACAAGCGGAGGGGGAGATCCTGCTCCACCCACCAGCACAAGGCCAAGGCAGCCCCGGACCGCCACGGCCGGACGCCGAACGGACAGCCACACCACAGCCTCAGAGCCACTGAAACGGCCCCTCCAGCCCTGCCTGGGGTTGGCTGGTCCCAGGCGGGAGTGGCTGCCCTGAAGGGTGTGGAGCACATAGGCCTGGCCACCAGCCTGGCGGCACCCTCAGGACGGCTGAGCTGGGTTCACCCAGTAGCCCAGAGAGTAGGCGGTGGTGGCAGCAGAGAGACGTGGGCCACGCTGAGGCCCAGACGCCAGCCAGAGTGCCAGGCCGCCCAGGTCCCCAGGGCAGCAGGGAGGCCACCAAGGGCGGCAGTTTTTCACCAAGTCCAGGTAGGTCCCTGTGAGAACTAGGATGGGATCAGCTCCCTTATCCTGTGTGGGAATGAGGATGGGGGGGGCTCCGCTATCCTGTGTGGGAATGAGGATGGGGGGGGACTCTATTATCCAAAAGCAGCTGTAGCTCTTGTCACCTCCCCGTTAGCAGACGCGTGGCCTCATCCTGGAGGTACGTCCACGCAGAACCATGGTCTTAAGGGCAGGTGGGAGCCCTGGAGGGTCCTGCCAGCCACCGATGTGAGTGTTCTGGAACCTCGCTGAAGACAGAAGGTGGGGACCCCATTCCCATCAGCCCCTGGCCAGGCTTCAGTCCAAATCCACCAAGACACTCACCATTACAATAATCTCCACTTTGACTTTTTCTATCACAGTACTTCATGCTTTTTAGCTTCTCTGATTTCAGAGCACAAAACTATTTACAATTTCCTTGGAAGATTCTGCAGAACAAAAGGAAAACAAATCATCCCCCTCCAGCTGCTGAGGGCTGGCCATCCGCTCTGCAAAGGACGGGATCGAATAGACCCAATTTGTTTAACTCGCATGAAAGGCTGCCAGACGGTGCCCTGCCAAGTCTTTGCCAACATGAAAGCAGATGAAAGTTCCGTGGGTGTAGCTCACCGTGAGTGGGTCCCAGGAGGGCCAGGCTTCGCAGCCTCGAGGCCATGGCCAGAGCTGTGGCGCTGACGCAGGCCAGCGCTGTGTGTCCCTCCAGGCCAGCACCACCAGCTCCATCAGCTCCGCCGCGGCAGGCCACTGCACACTGGGGGGTGTCCGGCGTGTGGGGGATCCTGCGACCTGAGAGACCCCTCCCACACACCACACATCTGCTCCCCGTTGTTCCAGCGTTAACCCAGCAGCCCCGTGCGAAGGGCTCCTCCCGCACCTGCAGGGACAGCTGACAGTCATGATCCGTGACAGACGACGGCTCAGGTGGCAGGGACTCAAAGCTCCCGAGCCCTAGGAACCGATTAGAGATCCTGGGCTCGGGACCCCTTCCCATGTTCAGGAAGGCAAGTCTAGCAGGAGAGGGGCTGTGGCTGGTAAAACCCATGAGAGGACAGAGCCACAGGAACCCTCCGGGCACGCGTGCCCCAGCACGGAACACAGGCGCCTCGGGTTCCACATGTGGACAGGCTGAACCTCAGTCCTGCTGGGAACAGCCCACCCTGAAGTGCCTGTAGCGGCCTGAGCGGGCAGGGCTGCCCCGAAAAGCTGACCTCATCGGAACAGGGGCTGCTGTGGGCCTCCCGAGGCTTCCCTAACAACGCCCTGCGGTGCCACAGGCCTCTCGTCGTAACCCAGGGACTTCCTGATGCAGGCATCTGTCTGAGAGCCCGGCAGGAAGGCTACAGAGCTCAGCCCTTAGAACTCCGGGGACCCAGTGACTCGGCAGGTAGCTTTCCAGATTCTGGGGGGGAAGGCTGGGCACCTCCAAACCCAGGTGTGCCTGGCCCCAAGAACTGCTGCTTCCATAAAGTGTGCCTTTGCCAACTCAAGAACAGCAGCTGGGAGGCCAGAGGCTTCCTCTCTACAGGAAGGGCGTGACCCCACTCCCACCCACTGACCTCTGCTCCCACCACACCAGCCACACCCGGAGGCCGCAGGCCCTGCCAACCCGTGAGAGCTCGCTGACAGCGCCGACCCAGGACGGGTCAGACCCACAGCATCTTGGTGCGAACTCACGGCCGGACGCACCCTCTGGCTTGGAGCACCCCGGCACGTGTGGCAAAAGCCCAGGAAGGCACCATAAGGGGCCCGGCTGCACGGGGTTGCTCTCCAGGTGACCCTGGCTGCCCGGCTGTGCAGCATGGAGCAGTCCTATGCCAGCCACTGTTCCAGGTCCTTCTGTCCCTGGTGTCTTTCCTGGAAGGACAAGGGGAAGCAGCAGCCCACGTGCCTCTGGGAGAAGGAGAGGCCCAGGCACGAGGGCCGTGGCCATGCTGTGAGCGGCAGCCCGGGTCCAGAGGCCATCGAGCCACCCCACAAGCTGCCTCTGCTTACAATGGGATGACAGAAAGCTGGTGCTGGCGAGGGGGCCACATGTAAAATGGCCACGCGGTGGCTCCCAACTGTGGCCTTTGACCAGGACTTCCTCCGCTGCCTTGGTCAGGGCCAACCAGGTGGGTGTCCCTTGGCCGCGCAGCAGGGGTAGAGGGCAGGAGCCCTTGGCACAGACTCCTGGCTTCCTGAGGAACAGTGACAGCCGAATCCCCGACCCCAGCCTAGGCAGGAGGACAGTGGCAAGTGTCCCCCACCTCGTGGGGCTGGGACCTGGGGCGTCCATGGACTTGCTACCTGCTCCAGCCGGTTCCGAACAGGCGGTGGCCACCCGGGGTGAGAGGAGAGCCAGGCGCTCGTGTTAGGCGGACGAAGCTTCACTTCCAGTCTCGCCATCACCTGGCTGCCCACACGGAGGCGTGAGGCAGGGCCCACTGCAGACAGCCCTGCCCTCTCTGGCACAACCGCCTCAGCCCTCACCAGCCGCAGTTCCTGCGGCTCTCAGGAGTCGCACAAGCGTCTGACGGACCCACACGCCTAAAGCGGGCGCAGGGTGGCCCGAAGCCACGGGGCCGAGGACGGGTTTCTGAGGGTTGCAAACCAGCCTGGGTGTTTCGAGAAACCGAAAGATGTGAGCTCTTCAGCCAAAACGAGACGAACACCTCCAAGGAATTCAAATGACTCGGCCACAAGTAGGAAGGAGGACCGGGCAGCACAGGCGTCCCCAGGTGGCTCAGCCGGTGAGGAGGGCAAGGCCCAGCCACGCGTCTTCCTTCACCCCCGGAAGTCTCAAACTTCAGCTCATCCAGCAGCAAAACAGGCAGTTCCGCCTGAGGAAGCTGTTTGGGGAGTCCCCAGGCGACAGCCACTCCAGGTGCGGCTGTGGTCTCGCGGGCTCTTTCTTTGGCCTCATCTGTGAACCTCCCGCTCCGGCCCGCGGCCCCGCGGCAGGGATGCTCCGTGCTCCAAGGCCTCCATCCAGGCACCGGCCTCGCCCACACGCGAGCTTCTCGGGATGCGCTCACAGCACACGTCGTGGACACAGGGGCCAACGTGAAGCCAAGCGACTGCCCGTGAGAACACACGCCCAGGCTTCCAGGCGCAGTGACCCAGCGGGCAGCACCATGCCACGGGCCAGCCTCCAGCCTCCACCATGGCCAGCGCGGATCCACTGCCCCAGCTCGTGGCCGGGCGCCGGCCGCAGCCTCTTCAGTCAGCACCCCAGAGCCCCAGCTTCGGGATGGAGGGTGCCTGCAGCTTGGTGAAGGAGAGCTCGGTGCACGCACAGCCCTCGGTGGCCCCGAGCCAGGCTGAGGTGAGACTACACACATGGTGTCTGGCCCATCCCGTGGCTCTCAGGTGCTGGGCATCAGGTGCCATCAGCTGTGTGACCTCGACGCCTCCCACAACAAAGGGGGAATGGCAGGTGGCCCGGCAATGTCCTTCCGCTTCCTCTGTGCAGGACCCTCTGTGGATGTCCATGCCACACAGCCCGGCCACGTCCCAGGGTAGGAACACGAATGCCTGTATCCAAGGGCAGGGCACACAGAGGGCACCAGAAAGAAAGCAAAGGGCAGGCACGATGCACCACAGCTGCCGCCGGCTCTGCCAAGGCCCCACGTGGCCTCAGCCCCACGAGCCCACAGGCTCCGGGAACGCGGGTCACAGAAGACAGAAGGTCGGCCCTCGGAGTCTGTGCCCGAGGCGTCCCCAGGCGCCCCTGCTCCCTTTGGAGGCTGCCGTTCTCCTGGACATCTTGGGGTGGCTTGCACCCCCAAATGCAGAGCTGGCTGGGCTGGGGCACCGACAACCTCTCTTTCTGCGTGGCACGTGGCAGAGCACCGAGCAGAGTGTGGTCCACGCTGCCTTGTCTCCTGTCGCACGTGCATGTGCACCGGCCCGAGTCCCTCCTGCAAACGTGTATCTTGCCCCCACCCTGCTTCTGTGTTGATGTGATGGCGTGCAGACTGCGCATGAAGCCGTAAAGAATTTCCCAGGATCTTCTGTAAGAAGCAGCTCCCATTGACTGAGACCTGGGCATCCCACTGGCACATCCAACCCTCTTGCCCCACAGAGGACAGGTGAGTGGTGGCTCCTGGGTGCCCAGCCACCGGGAAGGGGCAGCCCCACCCCTGCCTCTGGGAGAGGGCCAGCTGCAGGCGTGTGAGCGTCTGGGGCACTGTGGCTGGCTACAGTCAGAAGACACCAAGTCACGTGACGGGGCTGAGCTCCCGGTTCCTGTGAGCAAGGCTGTGTTGAGGGCAGGGAGTTTGCCGGAAGCCAGGGCAGGTGAAGGCCTGGGCCCTGGCCCGAGTCAGCAGGTCGTATGGCTACAGCCACCCCGGCTCCCTGTGAGGCTGCCTCCTTCTGGGAGGCAGGCGCCATGCTGGCACATTCCGAACGGTTGTGGCACGGGGGCGGGACCTGCCATAGGTGGGCCAATCAGAGCTGTGCCCGCTGCCTCCTGCAGACGTGGGCAAGAGCCCTTCAGGGCCACAGCCTCCTTGATGCACAGGGGGGTCCGTGAGGAGTGTTCGCTTCAAGGCTGCCTCTGGAGTCAGCCTGGGTGCACCCTCCTCGGGCTGCTTAATGGAAGTCCGTGCTCTGTTCACAGCAACATTCCAATTAACAGTGACTCTCGTCTTCAGAACCGTTTTCTGCCAGCCTCAGGGAGCGCCGCGAAAATTAAAGCTGGTCCCACAGACCAGGTGGTTAGGGTGAGGGTGCGGGGGCAGCCTGTGCTCAGGACTGGAGCCATCCTCCCCAGAGTCACCAACACTTTTAGAAACAGCCACATAAGTGCGCAGCGGCCATGGACCACTCCTGCTCACCACGCGCGACCCCAGGGACTCCGGATCCCCCACAGGCTGCTCTCGAGAGCTTCACAGACCTCATCACCCACGGGCAGTGCGGCTCCCTGGATGGCCTCACCCTGGTCTCCCAATCCCAGACAAAGGCTCACAGGACCAGCCAAGTCTCTGTACCTTAGAGCATGCATCCCACCGTCACCGGTGTTAGATGGTCACTCTCGGGCAGCACCAATCCTAACTCTACCGCATGTACATTGCCAAGCAAACCTAAGCCCCTTCTCAGGACAGAGCTAGAGAAAATGTCGCTGAACACACAGAGCTTTTTCTGATCAACTGATAAAACAATGACCTTCCGGAAAGGAAGCTGACTGTGTACCCGGCATGCTATGTGTGTGGGGACCTCTGGGGACAGTGGAGAGGAAGCAGGGGGCAGCTGGGGGCCTGGCCACCTGGTGGGGCTGTCTACACAGATCCAGTTCACATTGACATCGATGACGTCTCAGGTCAGCTTTCTCACCTCAGCAAACACTTACCCCAGGTCCGTCCAGAGCCCCCGGCCTGGACAGTTCTCTGCTCCTAGACAGTGCTTTCCTCACCCACCCTCAGGGCCACCTGGGTCCTGAGCCAGCCTTGCAGTCTAGGTGGCGCCAGCTGTGCAGATGTCCCTGTCTCCCGAGCCCCTGGCGGGCCTGTGGTCACCCCTCCCAGAGATGGGAAGCACCACGCCTCTGACTCTGGCCATGTTTGCTGAGCGAGCACCGAGGCGATGGCCGGCGATGCCCCAGGCCTGCAGCTGCCACCCCTCCCCCAGCTCCTCCCGCTGGGGTGCTGCAGTCCTGCTCCCCAGGACCCCCAGGACGGGACGTCTAGGTCCGGACCCTTCCCCTTCCCCAGCTTCTCAAGCCCGAAACATGGAGCCCCCACCCCGCCCCCAGACTAGGACCAGGAATTCCTATTCCCCCATCCACCACCCAGCACGGGACACCCGAAAGGCCTCGCCCCATGGGCCCCCAAGACGTCCTGGAGGCCGGGGAGGGACAAGCTCTCTAGGCCCCTAAGTCACTCGTGCGGCCATGGCGGCCCACGCCCCGTCTGTCCCCGTGTGACTCGAGGAACAGCTCCAACAGCACTCCCTGCCCCGGGCAGGTGTGCACCGCGACCCCAGCCACCGCCCCGCCGCCTACCTGCTTGTCCCGCGCGCGTCGCTCCGCTTCCTCCGCGCCTTTGCGGCCGCTCGCGTACGCGGACGCCACGAAGCTGTCCCCTGTGGGCCGGGGGCGGACGCACGGGAAACCCGCACGGAGGAGGGAAGGAGGCGCGCCGTGAGCCCCGCGGGCTCTGCGCCTT
The DNA here is from genome assembly GCF_048565385.1 of Saimiri boliviensis. Classification (NCBI taxonomy): domain Eukaryota; kingdom Metazoa; phylum Chordata; class Mammalia; order Primates; family Cebidae; genus Saimiri; species Saimiri boliviensis. The sequence continues at coordinate 300,921,135 of NC_133449.1, forward strand.
CGCGGGGTCCCCATCGCCCGAGGAGCGCGCAGGGGTAGGCGTGGGGGTCCCGCGTGCTCCCGGAGACCCGCGGCCCCGTCCCCCGACTGCGGGCTCCAGGGCAGGACGCGCGCGGACTCCGGGCTCCGAGGGTCCCGGCCCCGCCCCCCGCTCACCTTCCGGGCTCTCCCTCCGCTTTCGGGCGGCGGCGGCTGCGGCGCGGGGAGAGGAAGCGACAGTGAGAGCCGTCCCCGCGCCCCGCGCCCCCCGCCCCCGGCCCCGGCCCCGGCCCGCGGCTCACCGTGCTTGGACTGCAGCTTCCCCATCGCCCCGCTGCGCCCGCCGGGCCCGCGCTCAGGTGCGGCGCTGAGTTCCGGGGCCGGGACCGGGCGCCCGCAGGGTCCGCATGCACCGCGAGCAAGCTGGGGGTCGGGCGGAGGTGAACGAATGCGGCTCTGCGGCGCGCGGGGACCGGGGCGCGTCGGGTGCAGGCGGGGGGCGCGGGGCGCGGGGCGCGGGGCGCGGGGCGCGGGGCGCGGGGCGCGGGGCGCGGGGCGCGGGGCGCGGGGACGGCTCCCTCTGAGCGCGCGCGCCCGCTCCGGGGCTTTAACCGCGGCTCCCGCAGCGCCCCCGGTGGCCACTGTCCGCAGCGCGGCGGCCCCGCCCCCGGCCCGGCGTCCACGGAGCGGCGAGGACCCGGCCCAGCCACCCGTGAGGGCGGTCAGGGGCTGCAGCGGAGCCTGGTGGGAGCCAGCTCCGACCCCTCCCGAGGCCGTCCTGGGTCAGGGATCCCCAGTTCCAGAGAAGCCTGAGGGCCCCTCCCTTTAAAGGGGAGGACCCGCCTCCCTTGGCTGCGGGGGAGCGGGTGGGGGTGTGGGGCGCCCAGGGCGGGGTCTACGCGCAGGACCACATCCCCGCCCTCCCGCGGCGCCCCACATGGATGAAGGACGATCATTGCCTCTCGGCAGCTGGAGGGGCACTGCACCCCCTTGCTTCGCCCTCGGTTTGGGCAGGGTCTCCGCCAGCCTGTGCCTTGAAGGTGTGGGAGCCTCCCGGGAGCCTCCGGCCAGGCCAGCTGCGCTGCCTTCTCCACGTGTCCAAACTCAGCAGCCTGAGCTCCCGCCCTGGCCTCATCTCAAGCTCCACCCGGTGGCTCTGGAGACCCCTCCCCCAGGACCCTGCCCTGGACCCCCTCCCTGCCTCCTACCCTGGCTAGGCACCCAGGGCTCTCTTCCCTATTGACCTTCACAGGAAGGTCTTCCCTCCCCTCCTTCCGGAACCCCAGCTTGCTCCTGGAACTGACCTGCACCTCTGGAGGTGACACCCAGCCAAGCCCTTTCACCCCAATCACTGTCCGCAGGACCTGAGCTGCAGGTGAGCGCGTGAACAAGGGTGCACAGACCCTGCTAGGAGTGGTCCTGCCTGAGACCCATTCCCAACAGCCGCTGAGGAGCCGCGGTGGAGGGGCCGCTTCCTGCAGGCGGGCAGCTCTGGCCCTCGGAAGAAGGCTGCATCCGGCCAGGCCCTGCCTGGGATGGGCTGGGAGTGCCCTTGGGTGTGGCATCCGGGCATCCAGCTTCAAGGCTGGGGCCTCCCTCCCAGGCTCTTCCAGCCCCTCCCCTCTCCCTCGCACTACCCCATGTGGTCTTTAACTCCCAACTTAGGAAGTAACGACATCATCTCCTGTGGTCTCAGGGTCCTACTGAGTGTGTGACACAGTAGTGCTGTTACTACACGTCGGGCCAAGCAGCGCAGCCTGAGGATTGCAGCTCTATTCCACAACTCCAGGTCCCGCCCCGACCTGAGGACTGGTGAGCTGCCCCGGGTGAAGATCTGCTGGTGGGCTCGTGACCCCTGCGTGGCTGGGAGCCTTGCCTCACACACGCGTGGCCCCTCCTCCCGAGACCCTGGGGAGGTCCCACTGTGGGAGGTTGGCTGAAGTGCCCCAGCCAGGTGGGGAAGGGCCATTGGGTCTCACTCCTCTGCTGGCTGACAGTCCTTGTTCAATGCAGATGTCAAGGGGACTGGGGAGGAAGTGTCCTGAGAGGGCAGATGGAGTGGGGGCACCCATGGCACCAACACCACACGCCACAGAGCACCCAGGCTGGAGGAGCCCGTGAGGCTGGGCCTGCGCTGCCTGCTGTGCCCTTGCACCCGCCTTGTCAGCTGGAACTGGGCACAGGCAGAGTCCAAATAGCAGAAACTCCTGTGCGTTCCAGTGAACTTGGGTTACCAGGCAAAGATTTTACATTTATTCTTTAAAAGCTTTATTGAGATACAAGTCACCCATTAAAGTACAGAGCGTCTCCATGTGTCCGACACAGGACGCCGCCAGCTCACGAGGCTCACGGCTTGACCCTCAGCCCACTGGCTGGCAGATCAGGGCTGTGTACCTCCTTCTATATGGGCTCAGTGTCTTGAGAGTCCTGAGTCCTCTCAGGCGGAGGGATGGGATCCCCCAGGGCTCCTCTGGGCAGGAGCTGGGGAGTGAGAGCAGTCGATTCACCCATTCCTTCCCAGACGGTCCAGAGCTCCCGCCCGGCAGGACACACCTGACCCTCACCTCCCGAGTGTCCTCAGGGTATTCTGCCTGGGGGACCCCACAGTGGGGGTTGGGGGCACTGCAGAGCTGAATATGGACCCCACTCTCAGCTCAAACGGCAACCCTAAGTGGCCCCTATGTCCCTAACGTCCACTGTACTCTTCCCCCACCCTGTACCATCTCTGGGGGGGGCACAGCCCGCCTGGGGTCGCTCCAGAGCCCGAGTCACCAGCTCCAGGCCCTGAGACCCCACCCCCAGGCCAGTTCACAATCCCCGAGCCCCTTAAGATGTCTGCGTTACAGGGCAGCCTGGTCGCCTCCGCCATTCCACGAAGGAGGGCTTCCCTCTGCCCACCTTGGCCTTCCTTTCCAGCGCACCCAGGCCTTTGCCCTCTGCGGGCCCGTTGGGGACCCACCATGCCTTCCTGGTGCTGCCTCAGTGGGGCTGCCGTGAGCACCCATCTCCGTTCCCTGGAGGCCGTGGGGCCTGTGCGGGTGGCTGGACGCCATCCTGACCGGACGCCAGCTTGGGTGTCCTCTCCTGGGGCGTCTGCGGGGCAGACACCTGCCTGCCTCCTCCAGGGGACGGGGGCTCTGCCGAGAAGCCCTGCAGGGACCTCACCCGGTCCCCAGGTGCCACGGCCGTGCCCTCGCCTTTCTTTCTGCGTCCGCCCGAGGGGGCTGGGACCCTCTGGCGGGAGCTGTCGCCGCCCGGGGCAGGCCAGTGCGCGTGGGGACAGCCCAGGGGGACCCAGGGGCGCCCACGGCCACCAGAGCAAGGGACACGGGCCTCCAGACTGCCCGGGCCCGCAGAGAAGCCTGGACCCCCGAGGCCCACGCCATCCAGTCTGGGGCTCGGATCTGAGCGCGCCGGTGGGCGGGCGCCGCCGGGTCCCCACTGGGAGCATCCCGGGACCCCAGGCTCGGAACGCGACAGACTCCGGAGTCTCCCCGGCCTCACCCGCTCCCATCGCGACGCCACGGTTCTGAGAGCCGGGCTCGTCCCTGTGTCAGGTGCGTCCCCGTGTGAGAGGCGTCCCCGTGTCAGGTGCGTCCCCGTGTGAGGGGCGTCCCCGTGTGAGGGGCGTCCCCGTGTCAGGTGCGTCCCCGTGTCAGGTGCGTCCCCGTGTGAGAGGCGTCCCCGTGTGAGGTGCGTCCCCGTGTGAGAGGCGTCCCCGTGTGAGGTGCGTCCCCGTGAGAGGCGTCCCCGTGTGAGGTGCGTCCCCGTGTGAGGGGCGTCCCCGTGTGAGGGGCGTCCCCGTGTGAGGTGTGTCCCTGTGTCAGGGCGTCCCCGTGTGAGGGGCGTCCCCGTGTGAGGTGCGTCCCTGTGTGAGGTGTGTCACTTTGTGAGGTGTGTCCCCGTGTGAGAGGCGTCCCTGTGTGAGGTGTGTCCCCGTGTGAGAGGCGTCCCTGTGTGAGGTGTGTCCCCGTGTGAGGTGTGTCCCTGTGTCAGGACGTCCCCGTGTGAGGGGCGTCTGTGGAGTGAGGGGCGTCCTCTGTTGCTGGGTGTCTGCGGCGTGATGTCACGGTGCAGCATGTCTGGAAGGCCTGGCGTGGCCTGTAGGGCTGAGGGCCCGCAGGGTCGTGGGTGAGCCTTACGCTGTGCTGAGGTGCCGGATCCGAGAAATAAAGAGGCAGGACACAGAAGTACAAAGAAAACGCAGCTGGGCTCGGGGGCCACGCCACCCATGAGCGGAGTCAGGCGAGGCCCCGAATGTCCAGAAGCCTGAGTATTTATTGTGTATAGGTTGGGGGCAGCGCAGTGAGTGGAATCATCTTTAAGGACAGTGATAGGGTCGTGAGCAATAAAACATGGGGTCCACCCCCATTAGGTCGCCGAGGCTTGAAGGTGGGCCGTGCGCAGTGAAGAGGGTGCCGTGTGCAATACTTCTGCCTATGGGAAACTACTTCTAAGGAAGATTTATGGGGGGATGCTTTAAGTCACATAGCAGTGACAGCGCTGTCAGGGTTACCGCCACCTTCTGGCAGCTTCCAGTGGCTTCTATGGGAAGATGCTTTTCGAGCAGCACAGTAACAAGAGCTGATGAGGTTCACAGTCCCCAAGGTGGATTGCCGGTCTGAGGGCAGCCTTCCGCAAGAACCGGAGCAGGGTCCTACAGCTCCTTGATCAGGAGGAGTGGCTCTCGCCCCACGCCTGCCACACAGCGGGTGTCTTTACGATACTGAACGCTGCCGCCTGGGCTTTGGCATTTACAGACTCCCTTCTAAGGCGTGAACGAGAAGTTCATGTGGCCGCCACACGCACGTGCCTGGCATTTCAGCTGCTCCCCGCACTCCCCACTGTGCTGCCACGACACTGATTCTGAATCACAGGTTCGTTGTGGTATCACCTCTGGTACATTGGCTGTTAAAACTATTAAAAGGGAGGTGGATCTGAAGCAGGCACACCTGTTTCCTGGCACACCTGGAAGGTTGCCAGACCACTGGATACTTAGAAGGATAATTCTGTATTTATCCTCAGCCATCATTCTGACTGTGTCCAAAAGGTGAATCATCTGCATCGACTATTAAATTTAATAACCATGCGCTTCTCAAGGGAAATTGCTTCAAAGAGATCCACACTGGCCACGATTTATGGTTGGGGAAACACCTCTTTCAGTTTCAGGTAAATATTTGTGCAAATCTTTCATGCAAATTTGTGATTAGAAACCCAGAAGGAAAAAAACGCACCCAATTTTGTATGCATTTGTTTTTTGGGTTTTTTTCTGGTTTTTATCACAGTCAAAATAAAGTAAGGTCTGTAAAAGGGCCTTGCAAGCTGGGCAGCAGGGGCAGGTGGAAGGCACAATTCGTGGGCAAGAGGGAAGCCCTGAGCTCCTGGCTCCTCGGGTCGAAGCTCACCTGGGCGTACACACCCATGCACCTGCGAAACACAGCCATCACATGTAGCCCGGCAGATGGCAGTGATGTGAGAGGCCGCCTTCCTGGAGTCCCGTGTGTGCTATTTGTTTGTCGTTTTGAGACGAAGTCTCACTCTCTCACCCAGGCTGGAGTGCAGAGGTGTGATCTTGACTCACTGCAGCCTCCGCTTCCTGGGTTCAAGTGATTCTCCTGCCTCAGCCTCCCGAGTAGCTGGGACTACAGGTGTGCACCACCACGCCAGGCTAATTTTTGTATTTTTAGTAGAGACAGGTTTCACTGTGTCAGCCAGGTTGATCTCAAACTCCTGACCTCCAGTGATCCTCCTGTCTCAGCCTCCCAAAGTGCTGGGATTACAGGTATGAGCCACTGAGCCTGGCTGTGATTTTTAAAATAACCCTGGAATCTGAGTGAGTAGTGGAGGAAGCCCAGCTCCCGAGAAATGTGTGTGGGAGTCAATTATGATCACTGAGGTCTTCTCCACCTAAACACTCACTGTAATTTAGTGATACTTATCTTGTGCCAACCTGGGGACTTTTCGTCTTAGTGTTTGTATCTTATCAGCTCTGGCTTGGAGGAAAGCCTCTCCCGGTTGGAAATGAGAGTGAATCAGCAGTGAGCTGCTGCCCTCAGCTCAGCGTGGTCAGCCTTGGGGCCTGCTTCTCCACTGCACTGCCATCTTCCCTGTGTGGTTCTGAGCTGCTTCTGGAAGAATCTGAATGCCTTGGTGGGTGTTGTCGGTGGGTGTGCAGTGAATGCCCCCTGAGGGATGTCCCCACCAGCTGGTGAGCCTCGAGACACCCCTCTGTGGTCTGGCCCAAGGGCTTCCCTGTTTCCAGCCTGGGCATGCAATGCCAGACTTTGTCCTGATGGTTGTCACCAGGGTGAGCCCTCCCTCCTGCTGGGACACCTGCTGCCACCCCTGAGTGCCCTGCCTTCCACCCTGGGTGCATGCAGAAGGCGCTACATGTGTGCCCATCAGCCCTGAGAAGGAAGGAAGGTGCCCCTGTCCACTCCCCACCTAGGGTCCCCAGTTCCTGGGGCAGTGCTGAGACACAGCTATGGTTAGCTGCCCAAGTCCCAAGTTTCCAGGGACAGGTAAGCTGGTTCTACTGCCTCATAGCCACCCAGGACAGTCCCCTGCCCTAGGCTCACAAAGCCACTTATCCCACTTACTTTTTTTTTTTTTTTTTTTTTTTTGAGATGGAGTCTCCCTCTATCGCCCAGGCTGGAGTGCAGTGGTGCGATCTCGGCTCACTGCAACCTCTGCCTCCTGGGTTTAAGCGATCTCCTGCCTCAGCCGCTAGAATAGCTTAGATTATAGGTGTGCAACACCACACCCGGCAATTTTTTTGTTTTTGTTTTTTAGTAGAGACCGGGTTTCACCATGTTGGCCAGCCTGGTCTTGAACTCCTGACTTCCAGTGATCCGCCCGCCTCAGCCTCCCAAAGTGCTGGGATTACAGGTGTGAGCCACTGTGCCTGGCCTAAAGCCACTTATCTTCAAGATGGAGGCCTCAGACTCCACTTTTTTAAAATTTTTTTTTTACTTTTCTTTTGTCATTACCTCCAAGTCAGGGCCTCGGCCCTTTTAACAGGTTGTGCAGCGCTTCTGGGGGGGGCCCTTTCTGTGGCCCGACTCCCTGGGGTCCCGGCAACAAGGACCCACTTCCGCTGCCCGGTGCCCAGGCACAGATGCCAGGCAGATGGGGTTGGGAGCACACTGCGGATCTTCCTTGCAGCAGTGGACGTGGACTCAGGGAACAAGCCAGTCCTCAGTCTCCAATTCTCAGCCCACAAAAGGGGCTTTCTCCTTTGAGGAAGGATCCCCTCATTTAACATCTTTTTCTTCAAGTCTTCACTACATGATGAATGTTATTAGGATGAGGTTGCAGTGTGCACAGAAGCCTGAGGGTACTTGGCGGGAGGAGGCCTGGGGACACTGAGGGACCACGTGGTAGGCAGTGGAGGGCAGATTGCGAGTTCTATCCTGACGGGCATCCACAGGTGGCAGGCCCCCGGAGGTGGCTGTGCCTCCGTCTCCTACAGACAGACAGCGCTCACTCATGCTGAGGACGCGTGGTGCAGCATTTGCAGCCCAGGTTGTGACAAGGATGTGTAAGTGCCTGTGGCTGAGTCAGGGAAATTCAGCAGCATTTGTCACCTCTTCCCCAGAGAGATGGGGGGACCGGCACGGCACTCACCACGAGGATCAGGGAATTCCTCCCAAGGCCTGAGCTGGGGGCCGTCTTCCCGCAGCTCTCAGGGAAGGAAGCCGGCCCCCCCTTCCCTCCTGCAGGGACCAGGCCACCAGCTCTTTGATCCTGAGAGTCATCTTTGCAAAGGAGCAGAAAGGGTGGTGTCTGTTCAGGGCGTGGCCCAGGAGACGTCCACCCCTTGGCCCTTAGGAGCCCCTTACAAGGCAGCAGATGGGCTCAGCACAGGTGGCCGGAAGGGGCCAGTCCCTCCATCCCCAGGTCTCTGAGGGGATTGCATAGTCCTCCCTCCAAGCCAGGACCTAAAAACCTCCAGCGTGCCTCTGAGACGCATCCTGCTGGCCACTTCCCAGCGCAGACCCAGACCACAAGAGGCTGGAGGGTCCGTCCGCCTCCTTGCCTGGGTGCACCTACCCCGTTAATGTTCCTCGCAGCCCAGGGCTCCTCAGCAAAAGCCTTATAAAGTCACGGATCCAGTTTCTGCGGAGTCAGTTTAGTTAAAACTGGACACCGCAGTGTGAAGTCCCCATGTCCGTCTTGGGTGAGCTGTGGAGTGGAGCTGGTAGAGCTGGGTGCTGGAGGGTCCCCCCTCTTTCTGGGATTCTCTTGGTAATGGGGCCTGCTTGGGTGTCTGAACAGTGCCTGCGGGGTCACGCCTGTTGCTTGCAGAGCGGCCACGGCAATCCTTGTATTATGGTTTCTTTTCTCACCTCAGAGGGTCTGGCTGGTCATGTCCAGGATCCTCTCTCCAGTGGCAGTTTTGGGAGTTACTAAAAGAGGCTCTTCCCACCCCACTGCCAGAACAATGAATTGCAGTGAGGTGTCCCTGACCCCACTACCCACACAGGGCCCCAGGCGGACACAGAGTCTTTTCTGCAGAATGTGAGAGCCAGACCTCCCCACCCTGGGCAGTGGAGCCAGGCATTCCTGCAACTCTCTCCCTCAGGTGGCAGCCTGAGGTCTCTGCCACCATCTGCACAGGTGACAGCCATGTGCTTGGATTCCAAGGAAGAGGCTGCCTATGGCTGAGGCAGGACTGGGTCGTTGGCCATCCAAGTCAGCATCTGGGAGAATGGGCTCACGCTCCAGAAAGCCTCCTCACCTCAAGGCTTAGTGACTTGTTAGGGGATGTGTAACACGAGGTGGTTGTCCCACCAAGGGAGCAGCCTGTTGGGCCTTGCAGACTGTCTGGATGCCATAGATTGACGCCTCCCTGGGCTGTATGGTCCTGGCTCTGCCCACACACACACCATCCTACACACTCACAGCAAACACAGGGATGGTGCTCTCCAACCAAGTTCAAGGCTGCTGGGGAAGGCCTCTGTCTTGGCCCCTGGGCCTGCAGGCCTGGCTCCGAGTTGGGACAGCTGCTGGAAGGCCCCACTGAACCAATGTAGGATATTTGGAAAGGTTGTCACCAGGGGAAAAAGCATTCCAGTGCATCACTGGTATCAGATTCCACTGTGTGTTTAGAAGGCCCAGTCGGTTTCTGAAGGTCACAAAATATAAGCAGCAAACTCCCTGCCAAGCCACAGACGTGGGGCAGGTACTGGGATGGGTGAAGGACTGGGGCAACGGCAGGCACCCCCCGCAGGTGCTGTGGGAGAAGAGGTCTTCCTGGGAGCCGAGGGCCACGCCCCCACCGGGGGGCCTGCTAAGATGGAGTGGTATGAGGTGAAGGTTTGGATCTCTGTGCTGTAAACCTCCCGGCGGCCCACGGAGTGGCACCCTCACGGGGTGAAGCTGCCCCAGCACCAGTGCGGCCACAGCCGTGGCTCCGTGGGCGAGCTGGAGAGGAGGCACTTCTGCAGGGCTTGGGAGTGCCGTGTGGTTTGCCTGAGAAGCTGCTTCTGTGAACAAGTCCTGTGCCTGGTGGGAGCCCGGCCGTGAGGAGAGAGCACTCGTGGCCTCGCCCACGTGGCTGGGAGCCGCTTCCTTATCTTGTGGCAGACATTCCAGAACATGGGTTCGGGGAATTGGACTGGGTCTGAACCAGCAGGAACCGTGCCAGGAAACGCCCTCCCACAGCCCCCTCCCCACTTCCTCTTCTCGCTCTGATCACCCATCTTCTGAGCTATCACAGTCAAGGGAGACGGACTCAAGCTGTTATCGAAAACATGGCCATATGGAATGGTTCTCTGATAAGAAGAACATCAGTAACTGGGGCAGGGGGTGAGGTGAGGACCTGTCGGATGCCTCGGAGGCAACACCAGGGCTCGTGTGCTGGGCAGAGCTGGGCCAGAGCGGCCATCTCCTCCAGCACCGGTGCGGTGGAGGGCACTGCCTTGATCCAGCGGGGCCCGTGGACTGTGCCCCGTCCTGGGCCTGCTGCCTCTCCCACCCTGGCCCCTGTTGCCCCGGACCAGGTGAGGGCAGATGACCCAGGGCCACCTCAGACCTCCACTGGGAGAGGAGCCAAAGCCACGCCCGGTACCAGCAGCTGTGCCTGCTGTGTGGACACCTCGCCCATTCTCACTGCTATGGAAAATCCACTCACACATTTATCACAATTACTCTTTCCAGATTGTGGTTTTATAAAATAAAATGCTTATTATTTTTCCTTGTTATGAAAGTACCGTATGATCATTGTTAAAAATTAGAAAATGTGGAAAAATAGGAAGAGGAAAATAAAAATTCCCTCCCCCACCTACAGAGTCCCGTCTCCCACGATAATCACCTAATTATCTGCAGTTTTGTTTCCTACTTATTTTACTGAAAGTCATGACATGCTCATTTCCTTACATGTTGTCAACTGAAGATTCGTGAGATTCATACTCGTGGCAGGGAGAGGTTTGTTCCTCCACAGGGTCGCAGCCTACAAGCCGCGGTCCAAGGGCCGGGAGGCGTGGGCTCCACCCTAAGCCACGAGCAGGGACTCTGGGGGTGTGAAGGGTGGCCGAGAGGTGGCAGGAGGCGCTGTGAGAACTCAGCGGGGGTGAGGGGCACGCATGCATGGAGAGCTCACGTGTGTGCTGCATGTGTCCCGTGTTCACTCTGGGGTGGTGACCTGACGTTTCACTGCGTTGGTACGGCAAGAGGTGGAAGGAAGGACGCAGAGACCTCCGCAGGCAGCCTCTAAACCAGCCAGAGCCAGCCCTCCGCTGGGGTCTCTCATCGGGGACCAGTGCTGGCTGGTGGCTGTGTCAGAACCGCACGAGGGTGGGGCATCTGGCAAATCTCTCAGGAGGGCTGTTCTCTGTTTACGCTGAGGAGGAAAAAAGGCAGCGGTTGGGGTGGGGGCATCCAGAGGCCCGCCCGGCATCCCTCCCCATCGTGGCCGGGAAGCCCGTGTTTAAGGTTTCTCTGGAGTCGCCTTGGCCAAGGGAGGGTTCGTTTAGTCAGCTGGAGGTCTTGGGACTGTATTTTTATTTCTCAATGTTCAAATATTCTTTAAAAGTGCAATTGACGCTTCTGCCCGGCGCTCCGGGGTACAAACGTAGGGCGTGGGTTTCTCCACTCCCGCCCCTCAAACGGCTGCCTCTGCAGGTAAGGCTCCTGTCCACCTTTCTAACTGATCCCCGAGCCTCCCCGGCAGAGGGATGGAGCCGTTTCGTTCTTAGAGGGGCAGCCGCGCAGAAAGCTGTTGCCAGCTCACGTGCCCACCAGCCACACAGGGGCAAGCTTGTTGCCTTTCCAAACCGCAGGAGGCTGAAAAATGAAGTCTCATGATGGTTTCAGCGTTTTTCTTCGGCGTGGGCAAGGTTGGTGTCTGTGTTGAATGCCTGTGGTTACATTTCTCTTTACGACGGTGGTGTTTTCTTGATTGGAAGAGCTTTTCCTCTGTGAGGGATATGTTTTCTCTGTAATTTTGCCGCAAACATTCACCCAGTTTGCTATTACATTTATTTGTTTTCGGATGTCTTTTTTTTTGAGATAGAGTCTCACTCTGTCGCGCAGTGGGGAGTACGGTGGCGCAGTCTCCGTTCGCTGCAACCTCCGCCTCCTGAGTTCAAGCAATTCTCTCTCAGCCTCCCGAGCAGCTGGGACTACAGGCACATGCCACCACGCTCGGCTAATTTTTGTGTGTTGAGTAGAGACAGGGTTTCGCCATGTTGGCCAGGCTGGTCTCCCGACCTCAGATGATCTGCCCACCTTGGCTTCCCAATGTGTTGGGATCACAGGCGTGAACCACCCTGCCCGGCTCTGTGTTTTTTATTTACAGAAGCTTAACACTCTACATAATAAAAAATTTTTTAAAAGTACATTCTTATTTAATTGTGTGATCAGGGGATCTTTGCCACTGGAATGGGCTACACCACCATGTAGGTGTGGGTGATGCCTGCCCAGTGGTGTCCCAAGCACCCCGCCCACTGCTGGGCCCCCAGGCGGTGCTACAGGGTAGCCAGGGACCCGCCATGGCCCGTGTCCTCAGCTGCCTCTGCTCCCCTGGAGCCCACAACCTCCGCAGGATGGGGTGGTGGTCCATTCCCTCTGACTCCTTTGCTGAGAGAAATGATTCGTGGCCTCCAGAAGGCACTGTGTGCGTGTGGTGTGGGGTAAGCACAGGGCTGGGCACCTGCGAGTGATGAACAGGTATGCCTGAGGGTGCTCACCGCCCCAGCAAGCAGGTGGCAGCAGGTCCTGGCTGTCCAGAGCACAGGGTATTCGCATGTGGAAGCCGGGCCAGGACCGGCGGCCCTTTGCACCCGAAGTAGAGCTGGCTTAGAGTGGGCCTGCGGGCTGGAGGTAAGGACAGCCAGTTGGAGGGGGGGCGATGAGGGTGGGTACAGTTGCCCCCGAATGGAGATGCAGGCCCTGAGAGTCTGCGTGGCCTTCCCAGCAATGCCCAGCAGGCAGGTCCGAGCCCATGGAGCTTTCCTCCTGCAGACAGCCCACCTGCCAGCCACCCAGGCGCCGACTGTCTCCTTAGAGACCAGCCTCCAACTTTGGGCTGCAGAAGGGGACCATGACCACACTAGCTCCCAGCTTTTCAGTGCCCCAGGCCAGGGGGGCATGGTGTAGGAAGCGGCGTTCTTTCTGACGATTCCCTCCAGAAGGCTGCGGGAAGTGGAAGGGGCAAGCGTGCAGCCCGGTCAGGCGGCCCCAGTGAAGCTGGCTGGCCCAACTCGCCCCTCCCAGGAGAGAGCATGGTGGGGCCCCCAGCCTCTGGCACCCACAGAGCCACTGGCCGGAGGCAGCCTCAAGTTCTGGCTCTTTCTTGGTTGGGCCAGACCAGTTGTCCCAGATGAGAGGGTGCCAGGCAGCCTTCTCTTGAGGCCTCCTCATGGCTGTTGACTTGAAGGCCACCTGCCCATGGGCGGCCACGTCTGTTTCCTGAAGCCTCAGGCCCACCCGATGGGCAGGACCCTGCACGGACTCTGAGCACTGTGTGGATGTGGCCGTGGACAGTGTGGGCCTCTGGCCACTGGGAGGTGGATGGGGCCTGAAGAGCCCGATGTGGGGCCCTCACCGTGTCTCCCCAAGGGTCTGGGTGAGCCCAGGGTCCCCTGAGGCAGAAGAGGCTTGCACCTGATGACAGTCCTCCACACGCCTGCCTCCAAACGCGCACACACGTATTCACACGCATGTACACAGCACACCCCAGGCCTGTCACAGGGGTAGGTGCTGCTGCATCTTCGAGGGCTCTGCTGCCCTCTGCATGTAACACCCACTTCCTGGGCCCTGGGCTTGGTTTCATGCTCTGCTGTTGCTGTCTTAAAATTCTTAGCTTTTGAACAAGGGGCCCCACACGTACATCTTGCCCTGGGTCCTGGAAATTCTGTGGCAGGTCCTGCCTCCATGGCCTTTTATGGAGCAGGATCAACCCTAACAGAAGGCCACCCTGGGAGCTGGTCCTGCCTTGCTCCTGGGTGAGAATGGGCGTCAGCCCTGCCAGGCGCTCCCTGCTCCCCTCCCCTCGGTGTGCCCTCCCCTCCTCCTCCCTCCCCTGGTCTCTCTTTCTCTCTCTCTCTCTCTTCCCTCCTCTCCTCTCCCCTTCTCCCCTGGGGTCTGCAGGCACCTCCCATTTATAAAAGCTTCTCGCTGTGTAAGGATCTCTGTGCAATTCGCAGACATGGTTCAGCCTTTGGGACCAAGCGCCACGAGGGCACGACCCACTGGCCCGCTGAACCGGTGTCACCTGTCGCTCCAGACCCCCTATCTCTCCCACACTGGGCAACCTGAGAGGCAGGGTTGGCTCAACTCCGACGCTCTCTATCCACCAAGTCCGAAGAATGGAGATGGGTTTTCGGAGGCCGCTGCCGTCCAGCTGCTTCCTGCTTGCACAAGCTCTTCTGGAAATGACCGCAGAGCCCACCGTGCTGGCGGACACTCAGGAAGTGGGGGTGGAGGTTGGACTGTGGCCTTCTCCTCCTGGCTGTTTCTCTAAGAGCAGAGGGTGGACTGTCCACTCTGCACTCACCCTGGAAACAGTCTCCTCAGGACAACCTGGACGAGGACCAGCGGTGGCTCTGTGCCCACCCAGCTGCTCAGCTGGGCCTCATGATCTGGGGTCGTCTTCTTCATCCGAACAACAGACCCCAAACCCAGGATTCTCCTCCATGAGATCCTGGGACAGACGGGGTCCTCAGGGCAAACAGCTGATGGGGCCCAGGCCCTGCCATCAACCGTCGGTCCTCAGAGTCTGGGAACGGCAGAAACCCTGCCCGTTCCCTACCACCCCTGGTAACTCAGAGTTGCTGAGCAGGTGGCACGGTTCCAGAGAACAGGGACCCCGTCTTCCTCGGGACATGCAGTACGTGCCGAATAACCGCGCTGCTCTGTGGGATGGAACCGTCCTGTTCTCTCTCCTGGGTTTTCAAGTGTCCGTAGATATGGCCCAAGTGGGAACGCACTGAAAAACATCAGCTCCTCTTCTACACAAGCCGTTCCTTCCCTGCCTGGTGGCCTGGCCACCCGCTCGTCCCTGTAAGTGCGGGGGGCTCCCGGCTGCAGCAGCGTTGGCCGGAGAGCTGCGCTTTGCTGCCTCCGGGGCTTCCACCCTGGACTTCTCTCCCGCAAGCCCGTGGACACTCGGCGTTAAACGGTTTTCTCCCAGCAGAAATTGCCTCTTTAATGTTAATGCTTAGAACGTCCAGGAACTTCACTGAAGACAAGTCCCCCCTTGGGATTCCAGTGGTCAGTTACTCCCCCTTGTTTCCCAACCCTGTGGGCCACGCCAGGCCTCACGGCCTCAGCTGCACACAGGGCTCAGCCCCAGAGCTACCTTCTCTCCCTGGCGGCCGCCCCTTCAGTCTCACGGAGGAGTCGGGAGACAGAGAATGTTCTGTGGGACCTCACCTGAGCAGACGAGCTCTGGATCGCAGGGGTTAAAAACCACCACATTTTATTAAGAGCAAAATGCATGCTGGACAGACCCGAGGTTCTGAGCCGCTGAGGGGTGCCTGACGCTGCACAGCTGAGTTCATCTGGGTTCCTAATCGCAGAGGCTGGGGGTGGAGCCATGCCTCTTCTGATACGGCTTGTGCAGAGGGGCCGCCACCCAGGTGGGCACAGTGCCACTCTCTCTGCTCTCCCCGGAAGATGGGCTTGGCCTGCAGTCCACACGTCTCAGGGCTCACCTGCCCGTGTTCGGAGGTCCTGGACTCTCCACCTCCCCTCGGGCCAGACAGACCCTGATGCTGCCTGGGAGCCTGCAGAGACACACGGTGCAGATGGGCTTGGCGAAGGCCACCTGGTTCCGGAAGCCCCCCTGCCAGGGCGTCCCCTTGGCTCAGTACCATAAGATCACTGTGGGGAGCAGGAAGCGTCCCTGCCGGACACCCTTATCCTCAGGGCTAACACCGGGCCGGGATGGAGACAAGGCGTACGGTACGGTAGAATTCCGCACCAGCGAGAAGTCCTGGAAGGGCTGAGAGCCAGGGAAAGGATTGCACTGGTTTCTTTCTGCCCATCAGAGGGGGTGATGGGTGTGCGCGTCCCCATCATCAGGCTCCTCTGCTCCAGCACCCAGGACCTCAACATCTGCCCACTGGGGATTTTTTTTGTCCACTCACGGTTGCCAGTGACGGGGGATGAGGGAAACGGGAGTCACCGTGATGGGCACCGGCTTCGTTCTTGTTTGCGTTTGAAACCGAATCTCGCTGTCGCCCAGGCTGGAGTGCAGTGGCGCGATCTCGGCTCACTGCAACCTCTGGCTCCTTGGTTCGAGCGAATCTCCTGCCTCAGACTCCCGAGTAGCCGGGATTGCAGGCATGCACCACCCCGGCTAATTTTGGTACTTTTAGCAGAGACAGGGTTTCCCCATGTTGGCCAGGCTGGTCTCGAACTCCTAGACCTCCTGGGGACGACGGTGGCATTGGGGGAGGAAGCAGAAGCCTCCCAGGCCAGCTCCATCCGTCTCACCCACCTCCCTGAGCTCACCATGGGCAGTGGCTGGTGGGACAGGTGTGCTGGGACCCCAGGCCTGGCCCCACCACTTGTGGGCAGTGGTGGGAACGGGACATGACAGCCGACCTCTTCTGGTACAAGCCTGTCTGCACCTGCTCCATGTGACTGGAGGCCCAGCTTCCCCAGCGTAGCTGAGCTCCAGGGACGGCCACTCCTCGCAAACCTGAAAGTCATCAGGCAGAGGAGAGAGATTGCATCCGGAGAAATTTAAGCACAAACCCTACGGGCAGCTGTGGGAGGAAGCGCGGGGCGCTTGCCTGTGTGCTGTGGACATCCTTCCAACCTCAGCAAGCCGAGGGACAGACCCAAAGAAGGTGTCCGTGGGGTCTGCGGCCACAGAGATCCTGAAGCCTGAGGATGGGCGCCATGTCCCTGAGGACTGGGCTCTTCTGAATGGTTCTTGGAGGAGTAATGAGGGTCTAGGGCCCCTCTGTGCCTCGTAAGCATGGGAATGATCTCCTGAACCCCAGTCCTTGGGCAGGTGGGAGTCACTGTGGGGTCTGCTGTCTTGGGCTTGGGGTGATGCCCTTCTCCCTCCCGCCACCCCGTAGTACCCACAGGCCCGGGTCCTGGTGATGTCCTTATCCCAGCTGCCCAGGTCAGGCTGTGCCTGTGAGCAGAGCTGGCCAGGGCTGTAGAGGGGCTTCCTGCTACCAGGTGGCCACAGGGGCCTCCAAGTCCCCAGGCTTTTGATGATCAAGTCACTCTCTCTTCTCTCCCCAGGCTTGGCCACAAGTTGTGAGGTTCATGCCTGGGGGTCTCGTAGGTCCCCTGCCAGGGTCCACATAAGGTTGGTCAGGCCATGTCCCCCACCCACCTCAGTTCCTGGAGTCCAAGGCACTGTCCCTCCCTGGAGTTCTCTAGCTGCTATTGGAGCAGGTCCAGTGGTGTCCCCTGGCAATTATTAAGTGAGTGAGTGAATGAGTAAATGAAACGTGTCAGGAGACCGTTCAGAATAAGTCATCCAGACTTCGATTCACAGATGAAATCCGAAGAATCATTTTCCCTTGCAGAATCCATATGGAATGTTGAAAAGGTCATGGGTCAATACACTCATTATCAGTTGAGTGCGCTGAATGCCTGGGGATGCTTTGCTCTAAAGGGATGCTGGGAAGACTCTTCCTGAATGTGGTTTAGAAGACAAGGCTTTCCTGTGTCATAATGGGCCTCCCCATGTGATTTCACAGTGAGAACCTGCGTGCATTAGATTTAGTTGACATCGGTGGGGGCTGCTCTGGTAGTTTGGGAGTGGAAAACAACCTCACGGTGGAGGGAGGTTGGTGGGAACCATTTCTGACAGTCCCTCTACCTGAAACGCCCTCCCTGAGGGAGCTTACGCATGTGCTCGGGACGTGAGCTGTCTTCGTAAACTCTGCAGATGATGGTAAACACCACTGCCTTTCCTTATGCTCGTGTCTCCCCTCGGGGGTGCTGGAATGGGGTCTCCAGCACTCAGTGTGGCAGTGAGAGGTCCTCAGGAGTGATGGCTCCAAGCACCGCACCTCCTCCCTGGACACACCGGGTCCCCTGAAGGGCCTTTTCCAAGACCTGGACTGTCAGGACAGCTGCTTCTCCAGGGCAGGGTTGCGGGGTGGTCCAGAAGGCACAGCACAGAAACCCTGAGTTTATCTGGACTTGTTTTTTAGCCAGAATACAGTCCGTCCTGGTGAGAAGAACATGATTCTTCTGTGGTCGGGTGGAGGGTTCTGCAGGCACCGGTCAGGTCACGCTCCTCCACGTCATCCGGTGTTCTGTCTTGCTGGTTTGTCTGCCTGATGTTCTTTCAATTATTGAGAGAGTGGCGTTGAAATATCTTCCTGTAATTGTGATTTTAAAAGTGTCTCCTTGCAGTTCTATCAATTTCGTTTTATATATTTTGAAGCTTTGTAATGAGGTGCATAAATAATTAGGATGTCTGTTTCGTCTTGATAAATTGACTCTTTATCTGTACGAAATGTCACTTTTTCACCCTCGGTAATATTCTTTTACCCTTGGTAATATTCTTTTATTTTTTGCTTTGAATATGAAATTAATCTTTACCTGAAATTAATATTGCTACTCTGGCCCTATCTTGATTGGACTAGCAGTTTTTTTGTTTGTTTGTTTTGTTTTTCCCGTTCCTTGACTTTTAAACTATCAGTGCCCTTTTACTTAGTGTAGGTCTCCTGGGGGCGGCACACTTTTGGCTCTGCTTTTTATCCAATTTGACAGCCTCTGCCTCTTAATTAGGGTGTTTACACTATTCACATTTAATGTAATTATTGATAAGTGGGTTGAAATCTTCTATCTCACTATTTGTTTTCTATTTGTTCTGTTTTTCATTTTTATGACTTCTTTTATTAATTGAATATTGTTTATTATTTATTTTATCTCTTTTGTTGGCTTATTCGCTATAACTTCGTTATTTTTGTGTTTGCCTTAGGGGTTATAGCATACATCTTTAACTTAGCGTGGTCTATCTTCAAGTGCTGTCACATCGATTTGTGGGTAGCCTGAGGGCCTTATGACGTTACACTTCCATGTCCCCTTTCCTGACCTTGGCGGTGGCGTATACACACGTTACAAATCTCAAGTACACTGCTATCATTTTTGTTTAAAACAGCTGATAATCTTTTCATAAAGATTTAAATAATGAGAGAAAGTCTCTGTTTATATAATGAGAAAAAGCCACACACTTACCATTTCTGATGCTTTGGATTCCTCTGTGAAAACGCAGGTTTCCATCTGAAGGACATTTCTTGTAGTGCACATCTGCTGTGATGAATTACTTCAGCTTTTGTCTGAATAAATCTTTATTTTATTTTTGTTTTCAAAAGACAATTGCACGGAGTAAAGAATTTTAGCTTGATTGCTTTTTAACGTTGGCGCTTTAAAAATGTTGCTGGGTTGTCTTCCTGTGTTGTTTTCAGCAAGACTCCTGCTGTCATGCAGTATTTATCCTTGCACATCACGCGACTTACTTCTCCGATTGCTGTTAAGATTTTCTCTTTAGCGCTGGTTTTAAGCATTGATTATCATGTACCTTGGTATAGCTTTCTTCCTGTTTATTGCACTTGGAATTAGTTGATGATCACAAATCTATGAGTTTATAGTTTTCATCCAATTTGGAAGTAGTTCCGCCGTTATTTTTTCAAATTTAAAACATATCCTTCCCTCCTTTAGGGACTGTACTTCACACATGTACTAGTCTGCTTCCAGCTTTTCCACACTTCTTTTATGCTGGATTCACTTTTTCATTCTTTTTTCTTTATGTGCTTATCTCCCAACCCTCCTCCTCTCTGTAAGGCCCACTTGTCTCCTGTGGTCTTCTGTGACCGTCAGCATCCTGAGCCCACCCAGACGCCCACATTTGCCTCCTTCACTCAGGAGTCTGCTGGATCCTCTCGGGTAACCATGCCTCACTGTGCCACCTGGAAACTTCTGGAAACTTGTAGAAAGGATGCTGAGGGTGAACACCGGCTCATCTTGTTCCTTTGCTGTCTCTCGGTTATCCCTCTCCTCCAGCCTTCCACACGGTGTCTTGAAAACCAGTGTTTCCTTTCTTTTGTCTGGTACTTTAGCTGTTTCCATTGGGAGGGTAAACCTGGTCTCTACTCCATTTTGTCTGGAAGCACAGATGTACAGAATATTTTAATCGAAAATTATATTTGAACAGATAACTCCTTCCCATTTTATTCATTTATATACGTGTTTTTTGAGATGGAGTTTTGCTCTTATCACCCAGGCTGAAGTGCGGTGGCGCAATCCCAGCTAACTGCAACCTTGGCCTCCCGGGTTCAAGTGATTCTCCTGCCTCAGCCTCCTGAGTAGCTGGGATTACAGATGCCCAACACCACACCCAGCTAATTTTTGTATTTTTAGTAGAGATGGGGTTTCACCATGTTGGCCAGGCTGGTTTCAAACTTCAGACCTCAGGTGATCCAGCCACCTCAGCTTTCTGGGATTACAGGCGTGAGCCACTGTGCCCAGCCTATTTTATTCATATTTTTAATACACCAGAAACTGGCTTTCTGTTTTATTGATCAGGCATAGTTAATTAATTTTTGCTTTTTGAAATGTTTTCTTCTTAATTTTTTGTGTTAACTTTGTCACTCTTTTTCTAGCCTTTAAGGTACAATGCTTAGATCATATATTTTCAACATTCTTTGTGTCTATTAAATACAATTATAGCTGTATGTAGTCCTTTCAGTACTGTGTTGACTTCATTCACAGGTTACTATGCATTGTGCTTTCACTGTCATTAATTTCTAAATTATATCTACATATTAGTTTTTATTTCCTCTTTAATTCAACACAGTAGTATTATGCATGTGGGTAGTTTTTGTTTGCTTTTGTTTTTCTAGTTAATTAAAACATTTTGAAATAGTGGTCTGAGAATTTAATGTGTCTCTATCTTTGGTGCTCTTCAAATTATGTGAATGTTCAAAAGATTGCATACTTTGAGTCTGCCAGGAGTATTAGTCCATTTTCACACTGCCTTAGATACCACTGGAGACTGGGTGATTTATAAAGAAAAAGAAGTTTAATTGACTCACAGTTCTGCATGGCTGGGGAGGCCTCAGGAAACACAATCACGATGTGAAGGGGAAGAAAGGCACGTCTTACATGGCAGCAAACGAGAGAAAGCGGGAAAGGGGATGTGTCACACTTTTAAACCATCAGAGCTCAGAAGAACTCACTATCATGAGAACAGCATGGGGGAAACGGCCTCATGATCGAGTGACCTCCCACCAGGCCCCTCCCTTGACATGTGGGGATTACAACTTGAGATGAGATTTGGGTGGGGACACAGCCGAACCGTACCAGTGGGTACATGGCTTTCTGTATATCTATTACTTTAATATTCATAATGATGCATTTAAATAATTTATGTCAATATTTATTTTTTATCAATTGATTATTGTTTTTTGGGAGAGGCAGCTGAAGTTTCTGATTGTGGATTTGTTGATTAACTAGTTTGTATTACGTATTTTCAAAGCTATGTTTTGTGGTACGGGTAGCTTGGTTCTTTTGTTCCACGTTGCGTTCAGTCTTTTATAAATATAGTGTTCAACGTTTTTCAAGTAATGCATTTCACTATGAATCTCATTTTATACAAAAGCACTGTCAACTCTCTGCATTTCCTGTTCACACGTGCCTCACAGATTTCCTTGGACACTGAACCTTTATCGTGCTGGGGTCATTTTGGTTTGGAAGAATCTCTTGCAGACTGAATCAGCGGCATTTCCTTTTTAGCCCAACTAAGAATGAGATCCCCACATATGTCCTACGGTGATGGCACGTTGCTGCCTTCTGACACATGCAGGGACTGATACGCCCTCATGGAAGGGCACAGGTGTGGGCCTCATTCTCAGGGAAGCAGCAAGAAGGTTCTCAGAGTGGAGGACAGCCCCGGGCAGTGAGCTCCCTTTGGCTCGGGAAGATCCCTCCATGGGTGCAGTTGCCATCCTGTCTTTACTGTGTGCTGGGGAAAATCTCAGGCAGCTCTTGCTGGCCCGGATACAAGCTTCTGGGAACCACTGGTCAAGCGCCTCCCTGGAAGGATTTGCAAATAAGGTAGATAGAGATCATGGTGGACTGTGGGGCAGAGTCTGGGGCCAGGCACAGAGGCTGCGCCGTGATTTCCCTGTGGCCAAAACAGCCTGATGATGAAGCCTCGCCTCGGGGGTCACTGCCCTCCTTCCAAAGAAGGGACCCTCATTCTGCAAGTGGTAGGGGAGTTGAAATGGTACTCACACGAGAGTTCGCAGAAGCCGTTGCCCTGGGCTCCACCCTCCCATGAGAGGCCCAGCCACTCATAGTGGACACAGAGCTGCTGTGGCCAGTGGGGCCCTTGGGGTCCCTCCCGGCACCAGGTCAGCCAGGCCTCTCCCGAGAGCTGGGGCTTCTCGGCCTGGTCACCTGTTGAAACAACCATAGATGCTTCCCATCTCAGGGCCTGGGCACCCGCGGTCCCAAGGCGAAGCTGAGAACCGGGCCCCGGAACAGCCACTGTGCAGACCTCCCAAGTCCGTCCCCGGGTTAGGGCAGCTTTGTCCCCAGCGCCAGCCCACCCCTCACGGGGAGCCCACAGTTCACACGCGTGGCCTCACTTAGGCCGAACCGCTGGAATGGCACAGTCGAGCGAGCGCCAGGCTTGTGGAGCCCCGCCGGGCACCAGGTGGAGAGCGCGCTCCCTTTGCCTTTTGAGAAGCAGTGTCCTCAGCCCAGCCCTGGTCGTGGTGATGGCCCCACAGGAACACTGCCATTCCCCTCACTTGTATCCGTAAAAAGTGACCCGACTGTGCCTGCTGCTGGACAGAACTGTGAAGCACAAGAAAGGGGTCGCTGGCGGGAGGGAGCGCGTCTCTCAGCGGGTGAGTGGGTCTGGAGTGGAGCACTGGGGAAGGAACAGACCAACAGGCTCAGGCTGAAAAGCACAGCTTCCCCGGGCTGGTCCTTGTTAGGGACACCAGTCTGGTGCGCGCTGGCACTCATGTGTGTGTGCCAGTCTCATGCACGCGTGTGTGTACATGTGCACCACGCTCATGTGCATGTGTGGAACTCGTGTGCTGCTGTGTGTGCGGCTCTCGTGTGGGTGCCCGTGTGGAGCTGCTGTGTGTAGTGGGTGTGTGTGTGTGTCAGACTCTCGTGTGTGTACTCCTGTGTGTGTGCATGCCTTAATTGCAACCTTGTTTCCAGATGGATTAAAACACTAGAAGCACCCCATGTGTTGATGGGAAAGTTAGGAATATTGTATCTCATCTAAGCAATGAAATACTACTCAGTCTTCAAAAAGGCCATGATCTGAGCAGATTCCAGCAGAAGGATGTCCAGGGCTGTTAAATGAAATCAACCAATCTCAGGACATATTTTTGGCACGATTCCGCACGGTGAAGTGTCAACAGAAGTTGCTTCCATTAGGAGGGTGAGAATGTTGCTCGTTTTAGTTCTGAACTTTTACTTTTTACGATAAACACGTATTTTTTTTAACAGCTGGGGACAAACTTGTGAACAGTTAAAAGTTGAAGGGAAGGCGGACGGCAGAGTGTGTGTCGTGCTCACTCTGAGAAACCCCTGGTGAGCTGTTCTGGGGAGAGGACTCCTCTGCCACTGGGCTGGCGGCCGGCCTACCCCCTGGTCCTCGGGAGGGTTGCTGTGGTTCCAAGGTAACTGGCTGCGTTTCTGCTGCCCCAGGAAGGAAAGATGGTTCACCTCTCACTGAGGGAAAGAGCCTGGTGAAGATGTTTCTGGAGATGTTTCATTTTCTTCAAAGACTGCTCCGTGGAAACCGAAGCTCGACAGCCCGCGCTTTTCCATCGTTCACTCTGCCTTGCAGGAATGAATAGAATAAACACTCGGTTTCCAGCATCCAGACTGAAACCTGACCACGGGATGCCTGGGCCCCCCAGGCGCTCATCCGCATCCAAACAGCCCGGCCAGTTTCTCTCTTCTGGGCCCATCAGGCACCGGAGAGCTGCTGTCGGAAGCGCAGGGTGCAGTGGGGCTGGGGGCTGTGGTCAGAAGCGGCCCCCACACTGCCAGGATAATGCAAGGGCGGCGGGGTGGGGCTGCTGGGGACGGATTACCGGGCCTTGTCCTTCGCTTTTCCAGGTGGTTCAAAAATCAGCTGGCACAAAACACCTCTCTTTTCTAGGCAAGGCGTGCTGGAAAAGAGGTATTTTCCCCCCTTTCAGCAAAGAAAAGGAGAAACAGTGCTTCTCTCTGGCTCCGGAGGCGACTGGCCCGACTCAGCCCCACTGAGGAAGTGGAGAACATCCTCTTCTTTCGGTCCTGAGCCTTTTCCTCCTGCCTTTTCTCCAGTGCGCGTGGGGCTCGCCCAGAGCACAGTGAGGGGACGGGAGGGTGCTGAGGGCCTGATGCTGCCGACAGGACCCCCGATCGAAAGTCGCTTTTCTCCTGCTCAGCTTTGAAGGGAAATTAAAGACAGAAAGGAAGGGGCTGGATTTCCGTCACCGAGACGGCTGTTGCCAGCCTCCAGAGAAAAGGCAGCTTTCTTCTCTAGAAAACTGGCAGAACAAAAGAAGGAAACGGACTTGCAATGGCCAGCGACAGACCCCATGCCCCTCCTCTGGGGCAGTCTTTGTCCTCGGGAAACTGCACTTGAATGACTCCTCCTGGCTTCAGGGGACATGGTTCAAGCCTGGCCGGAGCCCACCGCCGGCCTGAACGCCTCGCTCTTACACCCAGCATCCGCAGCCGGGGCAAGACAAGAGGAGACAGCCTGATTTTGCCACCACGAAGGGAGGCTTCTCCTTAGAGCCTAGACACTTACCTTCCAATCTCCTCAAAATACCTTCAACAGAAGTCCCAGGCAGACATGGAGCCCCAGCTGACCACTGGCTCCTGCAGGACACAGCTGTGCCAGGCAGCCTACCCATGGGACACACATGTACACTCACAGTGTCTCACACAGATGCACACACACACATGCACACTCAGGTGCACACTCATACACATGTACACACATGCATATGCACACTCACACTCAGACACATGCAGACATTCACACACAAACACATGCACACTCACGTGAACACACGCACTCACATGCAAACATGAACACATGCATACTCAACATGCACTCACACTAACATGCATGCACACAATTCATACACGAGCACACATACACTCACACACATGCACTCTGCACACATTTATGGACACACAGACACTCATGCACACACTCACATGCATGCATGCAAACACATGAATACATGTACTCAATCACACATGAACACATGTGCACACATGAACACATACCTCATATGCACACACAGGCATGCACACACATGCACACTCACACATACCCATCCCAGGAGGGCCGGGCTGAGGAGGGGCCGGGTTCTTCCCCTGAGAATGAGCAGGGATGTCTGCGAAGGGGGAGGGTGGGGTGGGACTCACTGGCAGTGGTTAATGGAGGTAGAGCCTCAGTTCCTGCAGAAAGAGTGCTTTGAGCACACGCCCAGCTGGGTGAAGAAGGAAGGCAGCTGGTAGGCATTTTGGAAACTTGCTGGGATGCATCCCGGTGAACATTAGACATCAATCTGAAAACCTTGGAAGATGGGGCAAGAAGTGGGGTGATCGTTGATCTCAGGAACCCACAGCAAGGTGGTCCCAGGGCAGAAAGGGAGAAACTAGCAGCCGCCAGAGGCAAGCCTCAGCCCGCGTTTGGGGGCCCCTTGTGGGATGGAGAGCAAGCTTGGCACCTGCCTTAGGGCTGCACTTCCACTGACTTTGTGAGCAGGGACAAGGTCCCCAGGGGAAGACAGGGCACACGTGGCACCTGCATCTAACCCTGCAGGAATTCCACACACAGTCCAGACCTCCCGCCAAGACCACACCTCACTGACCACCCTCTTGCAGAAGGAGAGAACGTCTCGGGAAGACTGTCAGAGACCCAGCCTGTCCTGGACGTGGCCGAGCAGCAGACGAGGAGAGAGCAGCCTGCCGAGTGTCTTCCTGCTGCCTGGTGCTGGTGACGGCCAGGGGGTGAGCTCTGTGTGGCTGGGCTGTGGGTGCCACTCAGCAAGTTTTGTAAACACAGCTGCGGGGCTCAGCTGGTGGCCTCCTATTCACAGTTTACTGGAGGCACAGGTGAGGGGAGGCCGCGCACTGCTGAATCCAGCTCTGCTTTTCAATGGGCATGACTCGGCGCCGACTGTGATCCCAGAAAGCACAGCAGGGGGTTCTGGACTTGGGGCACCAGCAAGAACCTTTTCTCAAACACGGTGGGAGCCCCACACCAGTCCCTTGGCCACAGCGGCCTCCGCAGGACCCCTCCTCACTGCCCCCACCTGCCACGGCCCACCCCATGCTCCCAGCCACCGGGGCAGCCCCAGGACGCCCCGCCTCCCACGGCCTTTCCCAGGCCCTCAACACCCACCTCCTGCCACATGGGCCCTCAGGAGGTCCCCAACCTGGTGGACAAGACCCCGTGTCAGGGCTTCTGTCTGTTGTCTCCCCACCTCTCCCACTTTATGCCCCTCCCCACTTTTGGGCTCCCAGCCCTGCTCCTCAGGAGATAAGTCCCTCTGTGGCTCATTCCACCAGAGAGCTCGGGCAGCCGCAGAGCCCAGAGGGAAAGTCGGGGCGGCTGTGCACCCTCACACACGTGCATACACACACTCATTCTCACCGCACACATGCTCACATTCATGTGCACACGCATGCATCACGCTCACACACTACCTGTGCACACGTACAGTTTCACACACATGTACACATACACGCACACCTATGTAGTCTCACGCACACACATGTACACACACCCCTATGCAGACACACAAGCACATAAACCTAGACACACAGGCTCACGCAGTCACATGCATGGACTCACATAGGAACACATACACACCTAGGTACACATATGCACACACGCACACACTATGCACACACATGGTCACACATGCACACTTTTGTACATATGTGCACACATGCACACATTCGCACCTACACACATGCAGTCACGCTCATACACGTGCACATGTGCACACCTACGCACACATGCACAGACATGCATGCACTCACGTGCACACAACTGTGTACTCACATGCATGCAGTCACATACGTGTGCACAAGCACACATGCCTGCACTCATGGACATTCCTGCACACCCACTCACACATATGCAGACATGCACTCACACACATGTGTGAGGAACCCCCATCTGGGCACCAAGGAAGGAGAGCTAAGCAGATGCCCCACATAATTAGTGCCTGAAGAATGTCGTAGTTTATAGCGTTATTGCTCAGTTACTACTTTTATATAATTCTCTATATATAATTATGCATTAGTTTATAGTCGCAACAATTAGTGCCTGAATTATCTTACTACTCAGTTATTTCCATATATATATACATGTTATATATATGTGTGTATATATATGTTATATATATGTAAAATTATGTCTTAGTTTATAGAGGAACGCCTAGAGCAGACCGGGTACAGACTGGCAATCTCAGAGCCTTTGAGGGCTTAACACCCCTCCAGTATAATCGCGCCTTGGTGACTGTATAACTTGTTAACTCTCAGAGCATCCTTTCACAGAATCACTGGAGGCTGCCGGCAGGTGGCTGTAGACCGGGTCAGCTCTGCTAGTGTGCTGACTCAAGAGCATCCTCCTATAGAATTCCTTGGAAGTAGCCTGCCCCAGACTGGATATTGCACACTGCACTCTTCACTGAGTGCAGCCCACCTCGTAGGCTCAGTGACCTAATCGGGGTGGACCCCTTGTTCATTGCGCATGTGATTGTTGTGACCCTATCACCATCCTTGAGATGACCTCATTCACAAAGTATTATTCTCCTTCATCCTCTGTCTTCTTCTGGGACTCCAGTCCATGCATGTCATACATTTGCATCATGTCTCATATGCTGTCATGCCCTTTTTTCTACTTTTTTCCTTTTAGTTTTCTTTTTTTGAGACAGAGTTTCACTGCTGCTGCCCAGGCTGGAGTGCAATGGCGTGATCTTGGCTCACTGCAACCTCTGCCTCCTGGGTTCAAGCAATTCTGCCTCAGCCTCCTGAGTAGCTGGGACTACAGGTGCACGCCACCACACCTGGCTAATTTTTGTATTTTTAGTAGAGACAGGGTTTCACCATGTTGGCCAGAATAGTGTCAATCTCTTGACCTTGTGATCTGCCTTCCTCAGCCTCCCAAAGTGCTGGGATTACAGGCGTGAGCCAGTGTGCCCGGCCTTCCTTTCAGTTTTCATTGCACTATTCTTGATGTGTTCTACCTACCTAGCTTCTGGTTCATTGTTCTTTATTCTGATATCCAATCAGTTGCTAACCCCATCTTTCAAGTAGTTACTTTCAGTTAATACAGTTCTTAGTTCTAGTATTCCTGTTTGATTTTCAAAAAACAAAAAACCTCCAGTTATCCTATAGAACTGTTCATACTTTCATGTGCTTTTTGGTGCACATATTAAGTACAGTTAATTTAAAATCATTTTGGTAGGTCCCGCATCTGCGCCTGTGCAGTTTGCTGACATTGCCTTTTTGTCTCTTGGTGGTTGGCCACGCGGCCTTTGGCGTAGCCGGAGGTTTGTGTATTGGATGCTAGGCACAAAAATAGAAGTTTTGGAGGATGTATCTTCCTTCAGAGGTGATTAAACTGACCTGTAGAGGAAGGTGAGCTCCCGGGTCGAGGGAACTAAATACTCAAGCAATTTAAATATCACAAAAGAAAGAGTTACACTGGAAGGGGTATAACACGTGAAGCAGGTGCGTTAGAATAGACACAAGACTTACAATGAGTAGGGTGCTCATATTTCACATAATAAGAAAAGGTGTTAGCAATGTGAGAATTAAAAATGTCCTAAACAAAAAAGTAGAAAAAGTGGCTGTAAAAAAATATAATAGTTGACCGGATGTGGTGGCTCACACCTGCAATCCCAGCACTTTAGGAAGCTGAGGCAGGCAGATCACCTGAAGTTGAGAGTTCGAGACCAGCCTGACCGATATGGAGAAACCTTGCTTCTATTAAAAAATACAAAAAAAAAAAAAAAAAAAAGCTGGGCCTGGTGGCACATGCCTGTAATCCCAGCTACTCAGGAGGCTGAGGCAGGAAAAGCACTTGAACCCGGGAGGCAGAGGTTGCGGTGAGCCGAGATTGTGCCATTGCACTCCAGCCTGGGCAACAAGAGCAAAACTGTCTCAAAATAAATAAATCTATAAAATAATAGTTGAAAGAAGTATTTTGAGGGCACAATAAAAATAGTTTCATAAGGCTTCAGAAGATTTGCCAACAAAACCCACAATGAAAACATTTCTGGAGAAAACCTCAAAATGAAAAGAAAAACAAATCCAGGAAAAACTGCGGGAGAGACGAGAAGAAAGAAAGATGCAAATGAAACTCTCATGAGGTTTGTCGCCGTCACTGAAAAAAGCCAGGACCAAAAAAAAGTTCAAACACACAGACACACACACTACACACACATCACACATCACACACACACAGACAAGCACCCCACACAGAGACACACACACACACCGTGCACAGACACACAGCACACAGACACACCACACACACAGAGATAAAAGTCACACTCTGCCCCTGTGGCACTGATGGGCGGCTGGACCCCGGGAAACTAGTCAGCGGCAGGGGGGCTGTGGGACTCCTGGGGACCCAGTGGGGGGCAGGGCAGGACCGCTGGACACCCCCCCTTCCCTACTCAGACCTCGGCTCCCTGCAGCACGTCCCACCTCCCATGTGGAGTGGGGTCTGCGGCTCTGACTGTGGACGCGCATCCTGGATCCGTGTGTATGTGTTGGGGGCTCCTAGTCGCAGCCATGGCCCCACCCGACTCCCTCCCAGAGACCCCAGACTCCAATTCCGAGCCTCCCTGTCTCTGTCCTAGCGCCCATCAGCATGTCCCCTCCGGCTCACAGCCAGTGCCTCATGTGCCCCGCAGGGCTCTGTCCCCCAGACCCGAGGCCACCTCCCTGGGCTCGGAGGAAAATCCCAGACCCTACCTTCCCCTTCCACTCCACCCCCAGCCATCCAGGGCCCCTCGGTTGCCCCCAGACCTTCCTCCAGGGTGCTAGGGGCTCTAACAGGCAGAGGAAGACCCAGCCCCGCACAGCCCACTTGGCACCACCCTCCTCGAGGGCAGGGGTCCCACGATGCCCCAGCCTCGGCTTTCTCTCGGCTCTGCTGCCCATTCAGCTGGAGCTGCTGTCCCGTCCCTGCTGGCCTCTGCACGCCGGCCCCTCGCTGGAGCGCTTCTCATCCTGGCCAGGCAACCCCTGCAGGGCGGGCACCCAGTTTGGGGCCTTTCCCTCCCGTTTCCAGCTCCCTCTGCCCTCCCTGCCTCTGCGGCCACCGCCCCCCACGTCCCTGCGTCGGACTCCTCAGCCTGGTCCGCTGGGGGGCACCCCCAGACCCTCCCCACCACACAGCCCCGTCCCTTCGCCACACCCAGGCAGCCTCCGCCAGCTGACCGCCTCTCCCGTGGCACAGGCTGACGGAGGCCTGGACCCCACTTTAGCTGGACCTGGAGCTCGGGAAGGCCCTAGCACAGCAGAGCTGGGGGCTGTGGAGAAAGGAAATGAACGCCCATGGCCGGTGAAGGGGATGGGTGGGGCCGGGGCAGGCCGGGGTCTCTAGACTGGTGAGCTGAGGTGGGCCGGGGTCTCTGCTTCAACGGATGTGCTCTGGGAGTGGCGTGGGGGTGGCTTTATTGTTGCCCTTGCCCATGAGTTTCTCTGACCCCAGACAAAAGGCTGCGCTGTGCGGGCCCATGGCTGGCCCTTGGAGGAAGGGGCACCACGAGGGCCAGATCCCAGCGGGGCTGGAGCGGGGCTGGAGCGGGGGCTGGAGGTTCCAGCTGCCTTCTTGCCACTCTGCTCCCTCATATGGAAATAGCATTGAGCCTCATAAAAGATCCGGTTTCTTGTTTCAAATTATGAGACAAACATTCTCCTTGGATAATACCATGTCAAGCCACCAGTGAGATTCTGAATTCCAGCTTCAAGGGGAAGTTAAAATTAGTTCTAAACCATCAAATTTGAGTTTGTAATAAATTGGGGGCCGTGTTCTGCTGCCAATTAAAAGGAACTGTTGGATCCATTCTTGGAATTTTTTGAATTTACACTTATTTTATGCCCTTACGAAGTCTTAACAGTTGTGAACAAAAGTATAAACTTCAAAAATAATTAACGCAATTTAATGGCAATAAATAAACTTCAAAGTCCTGCCAAAAACAGCAGAAGCTCATCAAAGCAAAAGAAACGAGCATGTTCCAGCGCAGCTGTGAGGCCCCAGACTCGGCGTTTCATCTGGGGGGGAGGGTTGCGAAATGCTGCGGAATGAGGGGTGTGCCTGGCCTTGGTCCATTCACCCTGGAACTAAACACTGTCACATGTGGACGCTTGGTGTCTGGATGGAGCACTTAATTTTTTAATTTTTAAAAAGAGAAATGCCTCCTGGAGTCAGCAGACTTCAAACACCGATTTCCGAGTCTGCACTGAGACACCTCCCAAGAGCAGCGTGCTGCATTGTGCTGTTTACGTTGGTGTTTAGTTCTGTTACTTTTAAAAGCAATCAGCTCCTGAGCTTTTAGCGGTTTTTGATAACTGCAGCTCCAGGCTTTGCCGAGACAAATGTGCCTAACAGACATAGAAACCAGAACGGTAACTGAAAATATGTCAAAAAGATGACTCTGATTTTATGACACATTTGTTAAAAAGCGTTTGTTAAAAAGGAGGTTGATTGTCAACGTTCAGATTCTGGAACGTTATGAGACCACGTCCTGTGTTTCGTGACTGGCGCTATTGTAGAAAACACACGTAAGTCACTGTCGTGGTTGAGCGCACACGCACGTTACCTGGGCAGTGGGCTGTGGCTTTAGCGGCCTCGGGCACCTGCATCGCCCAACCTCAAAGGCCCCAGGACACCTCCCAGCCTCCTCCTCTGGCCACGGAGGGGACTGCCCCAGCTCCCCGAGTGCCCTCCTCTCTCTGGCAGGAAGAGCAATGCCCCTTTCTCTCGGCCCGCCTGGAAGTCGCTCCTCATCCATGACGTCCGCACACAAAGTCAGTTCTGCAGAAACCGAAGCACCCACCCACGTGTTGCGTCTGTGTGGGGCTGAGCGACTGTGGAGACGCACTCCCAGGGCCGCGAGGTTCGGCTGCCTCTGTGCCCCCGGACCCCGTGTCTCAGCCAGCACTCCTTGGATGTCACTTGGACCGGTTTTTCTTCCCCGGAGTTCAGGAGATGAATGCCAAGCCCCTGGGGCCCTTCCGGAGCCACCACAGGGGCACAGGGCTGGCTCCTCTGTGCCGCCTGAGAAATGGGTCCTGGAGACATCTGGGGACACCCAGGCCTCGTCCACACTCGCACCGCCCAGATCACACACTGATCTGTAAGATCAGAAGGAGAAAAGCAAAGAAAGGAGGGAGAGAAGGGTGGGGCCCTGCCCACCGCTGCCCACCTCTGCCCTGTGCCACAGCCCTGCACTGCATCCAGCACAGACGGACCGGCACCGCCCAGGGTCCCAGCCACAGTGGCCACCCTCGACAGCCCATCCCACGCCACAGTGGGAGACGGCGGAACACGCGGGTCTCTGCATCCTCCCAGCCCCACCTGGCAGAGCCCTGAGCCCATGCTCATGGAGCCTGCCCCCATCTGCTACTGGGTCTTCTCCCTGAGTGTCCTCACCGAGGGTGGTGCCGATGGCAGCTTCTCCTTATCTCCTGGGATCCCCATTCCCTTCTGGAGTGAGCCCCTCCCCGGCAGCTTGAGGCCCAGAGGCGCCGGAAGCCCGCTCACCCCTTCCTGAGAGCAAACTGAAGAGGTTTTGCTCTGACTGCTCCCTGCAATGTAGGGGCACCTGCTGGCTGTGCGCCACAACCCCCTGTCATTGCCACGCCAGGCCAGAGGAGTGCTGGGCTCTGCCAGGGCAGGGCGAGCCGTCAACCGGGAAGGGCCGCTCCTGCCTGGGGCACATCCTGACATTGGTCTCGGGCACGGCTTCCCATCAGCATCCCTCACCCGGTTCCTTGTCAGGAAGATCACACAATTGTGTGGCTTCAGATGTGCAGTCACCGAGAGAGAACTCAACCCTTCTGGGTTTCTCATCCAGCTTGCTTTTGACGAAATGGGAAGGGGAGGTTCGAGTTCCTGCGTGTGTGCATGTGCGTGCGTGTGTGTGTCCGTGTGCATGTGTGTGCGCATGGCTGTGGAAATACAGTTCTTCTGACACCCGCCATCCAATTGCTGTTACTTCACAGCCAGCCCACTTTCCTTTGATCACAAAGGCCGCCAGATGAGGGTTCGTGGACACCTGGCAGGACAGTGAAGGCGGCCGCGTGGTGGGTGGGCTCTCAGAGCAGACAGCGCGTGCTGTCCGGACGCTTGCCCCCGGTGCCGCGCCCTGCTCTTCACTCGCGGTGCTCCATCTCCAGCGTCCTGGGCTGCTTGGACCCCTGGTGCGCCAGACCACTGGGGACGGCCCTCGTCTGGGAGACAGAGGGGCATGTCTCACACTCATGCCCAGACTCATCCGATTCACGCCCTCCGTCCATGCGGGCCGCCCCCCGTGAGGCCTGGCCAGCCTGAGTTCTGCTCCTGCAGGAAGCTGCGGCAGACCCACCCCAGGTGCCGCTGAGCGGCCCCTCGTCCCGGGTCCTGCGTCTGCCATCGCCTCTCTTCCCTCACCTCCCCATCCAGCCCTGGAGGGTTGCTTCCTCTCTCCGCCTTGAGACCCACTAACACAAGACCACGTGGTGTCACTTCCTGGAGGTGTGGGATCCTGAAGGAGTTACAACAGAACCCAAAAGGGGCGGCGGTCCAGGGTCCCGGCCAAGCGCAGGTGCGGCACCGCCCACGCACCCCAGCTCAGGTCTGCCTCCCTTCCCCTTGTCACACCTCCTCTCGGTTCCCGAGGGCCTGGCACCCACACCGCAGATTGTCGCCACTTTGTCTGTTTTCCTTCTTCTTCCAGACTGTGTCTCTTGGGGGTGGGAATGGCAACATTCCCCATATCCTTAAGGAGACCCACAGGAACCTTCTGCAAATCCCGCTCCCCAGAGCCTGAGCCAGCCCTGCCTGCGTCCACTGAGAACAGCAACCCACGCCTGCAGCTCACAGGGCAACAGTCACAGCATTTAGAGGTTTTCTTCAAGAACTGCTTCTAAACCCACTTCTACCAAGTTTAATAAAGCGATTTTTAAAACAATGTTCTGGCCAGGGTGTGGAGAAAGGGGAACCTGTGAGCACCTTTGGCAGGGGTAATGCTGCAGAGGCTGCTCAGAAAACGAAGCTCCCGCAGGGCCAGCGTGGCCGCCGGGTGCCCACCCACAGGAAGGAAATCTGTGGGCGGCGCCTGCACCCCGGGGCGTGCTGCAGCCCCATCACCACAGCCACGATGCAGACTCGGCCTGCATGTCTGCCCCGTCCACAGGCACGTGGACGGGACAGACGAGGTGCGCGGACGCCGTGGGGTACTCTTCAGCTACAGGAGAGCGAAATCCTGCCGTTTAACCCAGCAATCTCATCACCGGGTAGGAGAAATCTTTCTCCTGTAAAGACACAGACACACGAATGTTCCCTGCGGCACCATTCCAACAGCAAAGACACGGAGAAGGCCTCAGTGCCCTTCAGTGGCAGATAGACGAAGAAGCCGTCCTGCAGAAGATCAGAGCTGGACCCCGTCCTTACACCACACACAAAAATCAACTCAATAGGGATTAAAGACTTACATGTAAAGCCCAAAACCATCAAAACCCTAGAAGACAACTTAGGCAGCACCATCCTGGACACAGGAGCGGGCCAAGGTTTCGTGACACACACACCAAAACCAATCGCAACTGAAGCAAAAATTGACAAGTGGGGTCTAAGTGAACGGAGGAGTTTAATTCTAAATAGTTCATGGTTAAAAAATAAATCGCTTCCCTTTGGCTGGAGTTCGGAGAGCGTGTCTTTTCCCACCTGCCCACCCTTCACCTGTAATGTACGTATATTTAAGACGTAGCTCTCAAAACCCACACGCAGGTTTTTGTTTCGTTTTGCTTCGGGTCCAACCTGACCCTGGAGACGTCTGCCCCTTAACTACGTAGTGCAATTCCTGATGCATCTGTATTTACACTGATCATCTGACTTTACTAGAGAGAAAGCTGGTCACGTTTCCCGGATTCGTTTCCCTCCGTGATCTCGTTAGTTACACTCGGTTCACGAGGCCTGGCGTGTCCTTCGCAGAGCCCGGTCAGGCCATCCAGCTCCCGGCGTCCGAGGGGCGCGGGGCCTTTTCTGCTCTGCTGGCTGCGCCTTTGAACTGCCCCATCTCTGCTCTTGGGAAGCCAAGTGGCTCTTTGTAGTAAATGTGCCTGAAAACAGCTGTTTTTTGCTGTGAAGGTCTCAGTCTCCCGTTTTGTGGTTTCCGTACAGGGCGCCTGGATGTGAGTTTGTCTGTCTTGTTCTGCCCACTCGGACGCGGGCGCGCGGGTCCTGCTGCACTGGCGAGCGTGTGGCCTGTGGCGGGCTTGTCCCCGTGCCCTGCAGTCCGCCTGGCACGTCCTGGCTTCCATCTGTGACACATTTGCTCTGCCTGAGGAACTGCATGTCGTGTCTCCTTTGGTGCAGCGTCTTGCCAAAGAGTTCGCTCTGGGTTTTTTTTCTTTTGTAACCTGGAATGTCTGTCTCACCTTCTCTGGCCGAGCCTGTCTGTCTGGGGCAGGGCAGCCGGCTCGGCAGTTACGTCCTCCTGGCGTTAGGAAGGCGTCGGTCCATTCTCCCTGGATTCCATCACGTTCTTGCTCCTCATAAAGTGGCCTTTCTCTTCTCTGACTGCCTTGGGGATGTTTCCCCCGTTCTGCGGTTCCCAGCAGTGCTCCTGAGACTCGTCTGCGCCGTTTTCTCGGTGCGTTTCTGGCTCAGGGACGGCGGCACCTCTGCCCTCCTTCCCCTCCTTCCGGGACGTGACTTAGCTGCTGCTCCTGGTCTTCCGCGTGCGTCCATCTTTGGCATTGCTGCATTTTATTCCAGGTTTTGGGTTGTGCCCGCTGTTCTTCTCTGGACGTTTTCCGCTGCCCTGTGGTCTGGCTTCCATCTCCACCTCAGCTGTGTCTGGTCCGCCTTGAAGCCTGTCTGCTACGGTTTGCCTTTTCTTCTTCTCCTTCTGCTTTTTTCTTTTCTTTTTTTTTTTTTACAACCTTATGCAGGAGCAACTGGCTTATGAAAACGATTATATTGAAATTCTACAATCTGGTAGGTTTTGAAACATAGCTATAAACCCATGAAACTATCATCAAGATAGTGAAAAAAACCTCTCACCCCACAACCGGGGATGGAATGTGAGGCCCGCAGCGGCTCCCCTGCTGCGTGGGGGACGTGGGGTCTCACCCACCTCTGCTCTTGGGAAGCCTCCGCCGTCCAAACGTGCCTTCGTAGTAAATGTGCCTTAAGACAATTGCTTTTTTGCTTTAAAGGTCTCGTCTTCCGTGCTTCATGGTTTCACGGCAGTGTGTCCGGGTGTGAGTTTATCCGTCTCGCTCGGTGATTGCCGGCCTGTGAATCTGTTAACAACCAGTGGAAGCTTTTCATTCGTCCTCCGTGGGCTTCATCTCTCGTCTGTCCTCACCTCCTTCACCCTCTGTGGACATTTTGGGCTGTTTTTAAGGAGAAATCTTTTAGCTATGCCTAACCTGTTGTTTTTCCTATGGAAAATCACAGGGGAACTGCTGAAAACCACAGGCAAAGGGAATTACCCTTCAGGCATTCAAAGGAAAAAAGAAATTTCAATAGCTGCACCCTTCATTTTTAGAACGTTTACTTTGTTCTCTCACAGCTCTTTGTACTTCTCATGGTGTCCCATGTTTTCCTTTGATTTTGGGCCCTTCTTCTAGAGTTAATACCTTTAAAGATGGTCACTGCAGATTAACTCCGGGCTCACGTCCAGGCACAGGCGGCCTCTGGCAGCTGCCGTTCACAGGACAGGCTTCCCTGGGCGTTTCGTCACTAGGACTGCAGGATCATCTTCGGGGGGACTCTGACCATGGGAACCCCAGGAGGCAGGTGGGGGAGTGCCTTTCAGAGCAGGTGGCCCTGGTTTTTGGCAGGCAGTCTTGGCTTTCCCCCAGCCTGGGACCGTTTCCGTGTGTTTGTCTTTTTAACCCTAGTAGTTCCAGCATCACAGAAAAAATGTAAATGTGGATCCCAGACCGTTGGATGAGCAGGCTCACCTGTGGCCAGTTGATCTCATTTGTTGACAGGCGGGTGTTTTTTCGGAGTCTGGTCTTTCTTTCTGGTAGACTTGGAGGTTTGTTTCAGATGGGTGGCTTTGTTTCGCTTTGTGATGTTCAGCATTTCTCGTTGCCTCTGGGTGTCCCTCCATGTTTCAGCCGTCACCGCGCCTTCCACACAGGAAAACGCCGAGAAGCACCATCAGTTAGACACATGTTCCTTGACACTTAAATTATTTCTTACAAAGAGGAAGTGTCTTTTACTCAACATCCATCTTTTGAGTATTTTGAATAATTGTTCCTTCATTCATTCCTTCATTTTCCCACCAATAAATGCTGATTAAAATGACAGGCGAATCTGCTATTCACATTTCTGTTTGCTCAGGGACATCCCAGCAGCCAGGAGCACACCTAGTGTCCGACCTTGGTCTCTAAGGCTCGTTCTCTGGTAAAGAAGAGCGGGGCTCCTGGGAGAAGTGATGGATTTGGGGGAAGACCCCAGTCTCCAGAGCTGGGTAAGTAAATAATGGCAGCGTGGGATGGTCTCCCAAAGCACAAATACGCAAGTCCACGTGGAGGCACGATAAATAAATCAGTCAGTCGGGGGAGGGGCGGCCCTTCCTTCAGAGGAATTCCAGCAGAGCTGTGTGGAAACACCGCATCACTGTTGCAGAAAAAACCCAGCAACTGATGCTAAGATCAGCGGAAGAGAGTTTGGGCAGAAGTAGGAGTGTGGTCTCAGAGTCTCTCCCAGATCGCCTGAGCTCAGGTGTTCCAGAGAAGCTTGGGCAACAGGCAAAACCCCGACTCGAAAAAAATATGAAAATTAGCTGGGCACGGTGGCATACACCCGCAGCCCCAGCTACTTGGGAGGTTGAGGTGAGAGGATCGCTTTACCCGGGAGGTGGAGGTTGCAGGGAGCTGAGATTGCACCACTGCACTCCAGACTGAGTGAGAGACTCTGTTCCAAAATAAGCAAATAAAATCAATAAATTGCAAATGAAGAATAGTAACTTTACGGAGGTGGGGGGGAAGTGGGCAGACCCTACCGTAGCCAGGTGACCAGGGTCAAAACTACCCATAATGAAGTGAAGCATAGGGCCCGTGGGTCACTACGGCAGACACTGAGCAGGGCATGGGGGTCTGGCTGTCCTGGCGGCTCAGGTCTCTGGGGTCTGACTGTCCTGGTGGTTCCTCGGGTCTCTGGGGTCTGGGGAGGTGCTGTCCTGGTGCCACCTGTGTCTGGTGGGACATTTTCCACCCCTCATCTGGGGGGTCATATTCTGTCCTTGCTCCAAGTCCCTGAGAGTCACCTGACACCCTGACCCATTCTGCGGTGACCATGAGAGGTGGTTGTGGCTTCTGCTGGCCCAACCAGTCCACCAGGGAAGCTCAGGGGTGGGCCGGGTGGGCAGCGCCCTCTAGGAGCCCTTCCTGTGGCCCAGATGAGAGCCGAGGGTGTGGGGGTCATGTGGACAGCAGTGGGTGAGGCCGGGGTCCCTAAGGCAGGGGCGCGTGGGTCTTGGCGCTGTTTCCATGTGGAGGGGAGCGAGGCCCCGGGCCAGCTCACCCCCCTCCACCCTGCCCACCCACTGTATGCTGAGGGAAGTAGAGGCAGCCTGCCGAGACCCCCGTGTCCTCTGTCACCTCTGTAGACCTCAGCACCCCATGATGCGGCTGCTCTGAGCGCCCTGGGGCCCCACTGGTGTGAGCATCCCCCATTCCCCTCTTTCATTCAGATTCTGCTGAGGGAGGAAGCACTTGTTACCTGCTGTTGACTTTGGGAGTTGCTTTTACGTAGCAGTGGATGGCTAGGAAGGACGTCCTTCACATCCAGCCGTGGCAGAGGCTTCCACGGTCCCTGGGGCTGTCTGAGGGACCCACGTGGCCCTGTCGGGAGGGGCTGACCTCCCTCCCCTCACTTCCCTGGAAGAAAAGCGGCTTCATGGCCACACCCGTGTGTGGAGGCTGCTGAGGAGAGCGGCGGGCTGGGTTCCAGAGGACGCAGCAGGTCCAGGGAGAGACAGAGAAGGGAGAAGAGCTTGGCAAGTGGCCCCACAGTGGCCCCGAGGATCCCCTTAGAAGCTGCGGCAGCCGCATTTCCGTGGAGGGCACGTCGCCCTCTCTGGATCCTGTGTCCTTCCTGGAGGGTGCAATGGGGGCTGCCCCAAGGCTGTGAAAAGGCCAGCCTCAGTCGGGGGTGTGGACACCGAGCTGGAGGGGCCTTCGGGGCTGCCCTTCCAGCAGGTGGTGGCCAGGCAGGGACAGATCGCAGCGTGGGGGTAGCCCTGAGCGTCCTGGCACCTCAGACAGAAGGCCTGATGGGCCCCTGCATCCCCACAGAGCGGAACAAGCTCCCGGCAGCTGGAGGCACCTGGGTGTGTCTTTAGGGTGTCACTGGCAGTGTGCTGAGCATTAATGCCCCTCAGGGCCCTCCATTTGGTGAACCCACTGGAATGAACTGTGCGAGGAAATACTTCCCAGTCCCTGGGGAATGTTGAAGCCAGTCACCCCCTCCCTGCCACCAAGGCCCAGAGCCCGCCCCGCAGGGAGAGAGGCTTTCAGCAGAGGAAGTGACCGCAGGAAGGAAGTGGGATGGACAGAGGACCTGCCTGGGGCGCCTTAGGAATTGCATCTCTCCCATGTTCTCGGCGAGCTTCACGATCTCCAAAAACCTCCGTGTGGAGCCCAAAAGGAACGTCGGCCTCCCGGGAGCTCCTCACTCTGCAGCCCTAGCAGCGGGCTCAGGAAACAGAGTCTAACTCAGGGTCCCTTCGCAGCTGAAGAACACCCGTGGGGGCAGAGCCGGTGTGAGGAGGTCTCCGGGCGAACGGACGTGGGCACCCGAACTGGCTCAGACCGGAGAGCTGCCCGTGCGGCCCCTCTTCTCCAGCCCCGGTCCCACCTCTGTCGCTGGTTCCCAGCATGGCCAGTGAACCAGGGGACGGTGAATGCCGGGAGGAGAGGAGCCAGCCTGCGAGGCCTCAGCCCTGACCTCGTTCTCAAAGAGGCCTCCAAGTTTTGTTTGAGTGACGCCTGCGCCGAGGACTCCTTCCTCAGCATCGTGCTGCAAAAGGGACCCTGTGCCGGTCTTGTCCTTACCGAGGGGGACACCGGGGTGAACCCCACGGCTCCACCTGCATCTAAGGCTGTGGCTGCTCCCTGGGACCCCCAGGATGGCCTCCCTAGCCAGGACCCGAGAGACAGTCCCAGATGCCCCAGGCCACACCGTACCTCCACTTCCACACTGGAGAACCCCAGGGCTGGTGACGTCTCCCAAGCCCATCAGAGAGAGCTCTTGAGAAGAGCATGTGGCAGACGGAAATCCCCAGGGGACGGTGGTCAGCGCCTGGGGTGTGGGCTTTCTGCGGGGTCATTCCCGTTGACCCCGTGCCCGGGAGACCTGGAGGTCTGAGGAAAGCGCTGGGTCCTGGTCCCCCACTCCCAAGGGTGCTGCAGGTGCCAGACAGTGCTGACGCCCACGCCAGTGAGGGAAAGCCAGCCCCTCGCAGCCCGTGACCTGCTCAGAAGCCACGAGCTGTGCTGCCACGAGCCCTGGAGAGCTGTGAGCTGCCTTAGCCAGATGAACTCGGGCTGGTGGGACGCCACGGGCCACTGGGAAGCCTGGAACATCCCAGCCCCGACCTCATCACTCTGACCCAGGGCCCCTCCTCACTCCTGGCAGCAGGATGGGGGCACCAGTGTCCCAGGGCTGCCGTAACAAAGCACCACAGGCTGAGGCTTGAGCAGCAGACGCGCCTTCTCCCACGGCCATGGAGGTCACATCTGAAATCAGCAGGTTTGATCTGCAGGGTTGAGCTCCCTCCAGAGGCTCCAGGGAAGGACACTTCCTGCCTCTCCCAGCCTCTGGGGCCCCAGCTGTTCCTGGGCTTTGGCCACACTGCTCCACCTCTCCCTCCCTGACCACATGGCCGCCTTCCTGTGTATCCGTGTGTCCTGTTTTCCGCTAGGAGGACACTCACCATTGGATTCAGAGGTCACCCGTTCACATTCTCGCCCTCACGCCCATCCGCATTCCCTAATCTCATCTGTATCCTCATGCTTATCCCATCCTCATCCTCTTCCTGATCCTCACCTCCATCCTCACCCTCATCCTCCATCCTCATCCTCATCCTAAAGCCCTTCCTCATCCTCATTCTCCATACCCACCCTGATCCTTCATAATTCAGCCTCATCCTCATCCTAATCCCATCCGCATCTTCACCCTCATCCTTCATCCTCATTCCCATCCTCACCCTCCTCTTCCTCCCTCGTATCAGGGGAGTCTCTGCATTCACAGGCACACGTCTATCAGTGGCTTCTTCCTGACGCGCACCGGCTTCTCTGACAAGACAGACGTTGGGAGTTCCTTGCGTTGCTTCCCCGTGGAGGCGTGTGTGTGTTCATGTATCTGGAGTTATTGGCCCACACTCTCATCTCAGGGATGCATGTGTTGGGTCAGGGAGGGCTCGCCACACTCACGGGTCTGTTACCCCAAATGATTACAAGACACCCTCAGGATGGGCGTTCCTCCTCCCGTTCTATGACCTCCAGCCCACTGTCTTGCCTCCGGCTGACACCAGGCGAAGTGGCCGTATCTGTGGGCAGCGCGTCTGCAGCACGTGGGGCCCCTGTGAGCCCGGTAGACTCTCCCATGCCCCCAAACAGGCTCCCGAGGCCGCTGTCTTCAGCAAGGGTGTTGGAGCTGCACTGAAGCGCTCTGCTGACATGGCGGGGCCAGGCCTGGGAGCCGGCTGCCCTCCAGCTCCTCAGCTAGTCCTTCAGGAACCTGGAGTGGCCGCCTCGTGTCGTGGGCGGGGCTGGGCAGGCCGTCGCCAGGCAATGGGTGTGGGTGCATGGGGTGAATGGCGACTGTGGACCTGAGTGAGTGGCAGGGTCGGAGGCTCCGGGCCTGCAGGACCCGCTGGGCACGGAACACCTGGAGTCCTGCCCTCATCTGCTGAAGTTTTAAGTAATAATGATATGACTGTGTTTGTTTCACATGTAAAATAATATCTATTAAAGATATAATTTTTATTATCATAGCAAAATGGGAAGACTAAGAACCCCTTTTCAGGATGGCGTCGAGGGGCCCAGCAGGGAGCTGGTCCTGTGCAGCGCCTCCAGGGACCCTGCGGCTGGAGCTCGCCTGGAAACGCTGAGGTCCGCCGAAGTTCAGCATCAGAGGAGCTGGGGCTGACTTTGGGTCCTTGTCTGCACCTGAAGCTGGGCTCCTGTGACCCAGTGCTGCTGGGCAGAAGTGGGCCCCGGGACCCTGAGGACGTTAGAGCTCCAGGGATCAGTGAGAGCGGACAGCCCCATGCAGCCGTGCCCTCCCACCTGGCAGGGAGACTCTGTGCCTTTAGTCCACGTGGTGGCTGTGGCCATGCTGAGAGAGGGTGCCTGGCAGGTCCTGATGCCGGATGGTGTCGTGTGGAGCCTGGGGCAGTTCTGGGGGTGTCGTCTGCAGGAGACAGGCTGCCCGCCACAGCCCAGACAGGAGCAGGGAACAGCTGGTTACCTCAATGGAAAGACAGGAGGCAAAGGCAGAGAAACGGCACGTGCGCTCTGAAGCTTCGGCCGAGCGGGTTGGAAGCTCTCACCTCCTGACCTCCGAGGTCTGTTCCTAGGAGTGGAACCTAAGGAGTTAGTTAGAATCATCACAGCATCATGGGAAGATTCAAAACGGTGTCAAAGGCCCGCTGATGGCTGGAGCGTGGCCACCCCATCCCGCATCCCGCCCCCACAACCCCGCATCCCACGCACAGCCACGCACTAGGGCGGAGGCTGCAGCTCTGAGTCCCAGCACCACAAGCAGGGATGATGACCGCAGTCCCCTGGGCCCTCTGTCATCATCACAAGGTGACATGGGAGGAGGTGGCAGAGGAGAGAAGCCCAGCCCGCGTGGCTACTGTGAGTCGAGGGTGGGGAGGAGGCCTCTGCAGGAGCCACGGGGCGAGCGCGGGCAGCAGCAGCGGAGCCGCAGCCTCGGGGGTGACGTGCGGCAAAGCCAGGAAAACCACATCATCGAGCTGCTTACAAATAACAGCATTTACTGGACAAAACGGGGTGGCACAGGTTTGCAGGAAACCGTCTGTTCTGAGGGTCAGTGTCTGAGGGAAGCCAGTGGCCCAAGCAGATGGAGGCGTCGGGTCTGGGCCGGAACCTGTCTGCCACGTGTGGTCTGGGCTCAGGTGAATCAGGAATGGGAATCCCAGGGGCAGGAAGTGCTGGGGATGCCCCGTGTGGCTCTAGGTTCAGACCTGCTGAGAAGAGGGTCGCCAGGGGCTGGGGCGGGTGCCTGGACTTCCTGAGAACGCTGCAGCCTAGCTGACCTGGGCGCTCACACCAGGTGGGCGGGGGGGAAGACCAGGTGGGCTCTCACACCAGACGGGGAACACTCACATGGCGGGGAGCACTCACCGGCTGGGGGGCACTCAGTGGGTGGGGGGCACTCACTGGGTGGGGGCCACTCACCGGAAGGGGACACTCACCGGGCAAGGAGCATACTGGGTGGGGTGGGCACACCAGGCCGGGTGTGCATGAGTCAGCA
Source organism: Saimiri boliviensis (assembly GCF_048565385.1). Lineage (NCBI taxonomy): Eukaryota > Metazoa > Chordata > Mammalia > Primates > Cebidae > Saimiri > Saimiri boliviensis. The sequence continues at coordinate 300,964,338 of NC_133449.1, forward strand.
GCCGCTCTGGAGAAGCTCAGACTCTTTAGGGTCTTAGTGTGGTCTCATGTGTGGGTTCTTGGGTCCTGTCCCATCCTGGTCATGGCGTCCAGAAAAGCAGGACGGTGTGGAGGTGGCCCTCTTGCTTTTATGAGGATGAGGGAGCTTCCTGCGGTGAGAAGGGAATGGGGGGTGGCGTGGCACGGGAGATGGGCCAGCAGAGTGGCATCTGACTTGGGCAGCAGGAAGGAGAGCCCCAGGCGTCACCTCCATTGGGGGACGCACACACACCCTCCCCACCTGCAGCCCTGGGCTCTCTTCACAGCATCGGAGTGACAGTGGAAGAGCTGCCTCTGAAACCCTGGCTGGCCCCACACTTTTATGGCCTGATGACTTGGCAGCCCACTGGGGTCCTGATGCCTGGAGCCCTGGCCATCATCTTCAATTTGGGCCTGGCTGGCAGGCAGTTCCCTGACTTGGCCACAGGCACTCCCCAAGTCTCAGCTATTTGATGCCTCACACTGCCAACATGGAGCCATTTCCCGGGGGGAGGGGGAACAGGTGGGGGGAAAACTGGGCATTGGGGCACTTTGTGACCCAAGTTCCCATAGTGGCTTGAGGACTATGATCATCTCTGTCCTGGCCCCATTGTGGGGGAGTGGCCTTTTGGGGTTGGAAAGTGGCTGTCCTGCTGTGTGAGTGTGAGATCAGTTGGACTTGGAGACCAAAGGGGGTTTGTCCTGTGGGGGGCAGGGGTAGGGGTGGGGAGCCGAGCTCTGCCCTTGGCCAAATGCCCGGAGACTTGTCAGGTGCAACCGCTGGCATTCTCTGCCCCTTACCCTCACGTCATCTGAATAGAAGAGTCTCCCGGCATCGCTTCCCCAGGTTGAATGACCGCGTGCTCAGCAGGGACCGCAGCCTCGAGTTAGCCTTTGGACGCCGCACGCGGGTGTCGTGACCGCCCTGGCTTTCGAATGTGGTGTTCAGCTTACGGCTTAGGGTCCCCGAGCCGGGGAGCACTGAACGCAGCCGCCCACGTGTGGGTTCATTGGACAGAACGCGCCTGCTCTGTTTCCCATCCACGCTGCTTTTCCTCCCCCTAGACAGCAGCGCCACAGCGGGAACATCCAGTCCATCCAGAGCCACCCAAGCTCTCCCGGGCACCTGCTCCCAGCCCTCAGGCTCCCAGCGCCATGTTCCCCGGAGGCGTGGCGAGGCTCAGCTGGGTTACCAGGCATCTGCACGGCCCTAGTCATGAACCAAACCGCAGCTGCAGAGCTGAGCACGTACCTGCGTCTGTCTGGTTTGTTTCCCGAGAGTTTGGCTCCAGATGAAAGAGCCGTGTGATGCCGCATTTCGGTTTCGGGCACACGCCTCTGCACACTGCGTCTGGTGGAGGGCAGGGTCCTGTGGTCTCCAGCAAAGCCGACCTCCGTGGAAACGCGAATGGAAAATGCTTTCTTGAGAAACTTCCAGTCAATGACAAAATGGCCTTTCCCCGAGTGCCGAAGTCTCTCGCTGAGACCCTGTGCCAGTGTGGGGAGGGTGGGCGTCCTCGGGGCTGAGCAGGGGCCCCATGGCTGGACCTCACTCGCCCTGCCAGCCTGACATTCTCCGAGGGACACTCCCGGGCGCCACCCCCGCAGCAGGTGGCAGCCATGTGCAGTTCCCAGCCCCGTCCACACTTGGCGGTGTTAGGACACAAGCCCCTCATCCTGCTCCAAACAGAATGAGAATGTCACGTCTTGGCCTTGCTAGAAAGCTAGCCAGAGAAGAAGGGTAGAAGGGAGCCCTGAAAATTTACAATACAATGGCCCCGTGTGAGCAGCCCCCTCCCCTCTGACCTGGCATCCCAAACGGCTTCCACACGCCCTCCTTTCTGGCTTAGCCCCAAAGCCGTCCTGGCCAGAGCCCAGGGTCCTTCCCAAAAGCAGGCTTTGCTTCCTGCTTCCTGCACTTCAGAGATGGACGCCGACCACACGGGGCAGGGGAGAGGAGAGCCCTCAGGAGGAGTGGGTGGAATGGCCCAGACATACCCCAAACAAATAAGGCTGGGCATCCGTGGCGAGGATGGCAGAGGGGCCGATGACCCACTGCTGAGTGGAACCTGGGGCACAGCGGCTAGAGGGGGCGGCTGGGTGGGGACGGTGGACACAGAGGAGGCTACAGTGCTCGGCGATGAAGCCAACATGACCTGACATCACCCCTTGGCCGGGCTGCACCGGGAGTGGCACCACACCCCCCGCGAGATCAGACCAGAACCAAAACAGTTGTTTGATCTTAAAACTAAGCCTGTGTTTGTAACAGGAAACCGCCCTAGCCGGCTGGGGTGAGTCGGATTAAGCTGCGGTGCGAGCCACAGCAAACCTCAAAGGAATGAGGGCACATCCAGGGATGCCCCCTGTTCGGAGCAGGAGCTCAGGGCAGGGGCTCAAGGGCAATCCCAGGGCCCCTGCTCAGAACAGGAGCTCCAGACTGGGGGTCAGAGGCAATTCCTGGGGCGTCCAAAGGAGACTCTCACACCTAAAGCAACCCTGGAGGGGACACAGTGAATGGAGACCGCAGCCTCTGTGGGTTCTCCTTGAGGTCAGTGCCAGGGTACAGCTCCATGGGGTTGTCCAGGACCGGGCAGGCTTCCCCACCGTCCGGGGCCCTGACGGGCACCACAGTCCTCAAGTGCCTTTCATTCCCCTTTCAGGTCTTTTAACTAAAATGCCACAAGAAAGGGGACTGGTGCCCAGGAAATGAAGAGAGAAAGGGGAAAGGGGACTGTCCCGAGTCCCACCCAGCTGACCCCGCCTCCGCCTGGCCCAGGTCACTGGAAGTCATTCCAGGAATCTCGGCATTGCGGGTTTGTTTTCTCTTGGCTTTGTGAGAGTTGAAGGAATGTGTAATTATTTATGAAACGCCGGAGCCCTAGTCGCTCTTGGCTGGAGCTTTGAGCCCCGAGACCCTCCCCACGAGGACGCTGGGAATTTCTGCCCCACTCACGGGCATAGGAGCTCCAAGGCAGGGCGAGACCTAAGCGGACTTCAAAGGGAGGCGCAGATCTGTGAGCGAGGTCAGGATTGAAGCAGGTGGGTGGGTTTCCACCCACGTCCGCCCGCAGCCCTGAAGAGTCTTTCGGGGAGGGCTGGCATTTTCTGCAGGGAGCCCCTCGCCTCCCCTGCCCCTTCCATGGTCCTGAGCCGCACCGGAGGGTCCTCAGCCCCCAGTCCTGCTGGGCTCCCACTGCCATGGAACTGCAGGGGGGTGCAGAGTTGCCCTCAGAGGACCCCAGGTGTTCACAGGTGAGTTGAAGACCCCGTGGGCACCTCGTGTCAGAGCCCTGGGAGGGGTTCTCTGAAGGTCGTCTCTGAGATTCAAGATCTCAATGGAGCTGCCGTCCTTTCTGGGACATCTCCTGGGCGCTCAGCAGGAGAGCAGAGGTCCGTCAGAGGCCCCATGGCCAGTGCCGGCCCCTCACTCCCCTGCTGTGCCACAGTGGCCTCTGGTCCCTGCTGTCACCTCCACCTCCAGCCCAGCTGGCTCTGCCCTGCATCCCAGGTTTCCAGCCCAGATCACCGAGAGGGACCCGTTTTCCAGATGAGGACGTCGAGGCTCAGAGCGGAGCCAGACGCACCAGGTGTTTCGTAAACAGTGACTTCCAGGCAGTGGGCTCAGCAGTGAACACGGACACGGGCCCCACCTTCCTGGAGCCCTGCTCGCCAAGCCAAGAAGAAACCCACGTGGCACCTGCACCAAGGCAGAGTGGCACCTGCAGCATTTGACGGCCGGTCACGAAAAAGTTACCAGCAGGCTAAGAACAGAAAGGAGTTTCCTGAACTGGATAAAGTTTGTCTCCAAAAAACCTTCAGCAAATACACTACGGCGCTAAACGGCGAGACAGAGAGGCTGCCCTCAGCCCAGACGGCGGACAGACTTCCCAACACGCTGCCGTCCAGCATTCCGAGAGAGCTGTGGCCGCCGTTCCTGTGAGGGAGAGCCCGAGAGCCCGAGACAGCGTCGGAGACACAGGGGCAGAGAAAGACAGAGAGACAGAGACATAGGAAAACAGAGAGACAGAGAGAGACAGAGACACAGGAAAACAGAGACAGAGAGAGACAGAGACATAAGAAAACAGAGACAGAGAGAGACAGAGACATAAGAAAACAGAGAGACAGAGACATAGGAAAACAGAGAGAGACAGAGACATAGGAAAACAGAGAGACAGAGACATAGGAAAACAGAGACAGAGAGAGACAGAGACATAGGAAAACAGAGAGACAGAGAGAGACAGAGAGAGACAGAGACATAGGAAAACAGAGAGACAGAGACATATAAAAACCGAGAGACAGAGAAAGACAGAGAGAGACAGAGACATAGGAAAACAGAGAGACAGAGAGAGACAGAGACATAGGAAAACAGAGACAGAGAGAGACAGAGACATAGGAAAACAGAGAGACGGAGAGAGACAGAGACATAGGAAAACAGAGAGACAGAGAGAGACAGAGACATAGAAAAACCGAGAGACAGAGAAAGACAGAGAGAGACAGAGACATAGGAAAACAGAGAGACGGAGAAAGACAGAGACATAGGAAAACAGAGAGACAGAGAGAGACAGAGACATAGGAAAACAGAGAGACAGAGAGAGACAGAGACATAGGAAAACAGAGACAGAGAGAGACAGAGACATAGGAAAACAGAGAGACGGAGAGAGACAGAGACATAGGAAAACAGAGAGACAGAGAGAGACAGAGACATAGAAAAACCGAGAGACAGAGAAAGACAGAGAGAGACAGAGACATAGGAAAACAGAGAGACGGAGAAAGACAGAGACATAGGAAAACAGAGAGACAGAGAGAGACAGAGACATAGGAAAACAGAGAGACAGAGAGAGACAGAGACATAGGAAAACAGAGACAGAGAGAGACAGAGACATAGGAAAACAGAGAGACGGAGAGAGACAGAGACATAGGAAAACAGAGAGACAGAGAGAGACAGAGACATAGAAAAACCGAGAGACAGAGAAAGACAGAGAGAGACAGAGACATAGGAAAACAGAGAGACGGAGAAAGACAGAGACATAGGAAAACAGAGAGACAGAGAGAGACAGAGACATAGGAAAACAGAGAGACAGAGAAAGACAGAGAGAGACAGAGACATAGGAAAACAGAGACAGAGAGAGACAGAGACATAGGAAAACAGAGAGACAGAGACATATAAAAACCGAGAGACAGAGAAAGACAGAGAGAGACAGAGACATAGGAAAACAGAGAGACAGAGAAAGACAGAGAGAGACAGAGACATAGGAAAACAGAGAGACGGAGAGAGACAGAGACATAGGAAAACAGAGAGACAGAGAGAGACAGAGACATAGAAAAACAGAGAGACAGAGAAAGACAGAGAGAGACAGAGACATAGGAAAACAGAGAGACAGAGAAAGACAGAGAGAGACAGAGACGTAGGAAAACGGAGAGACAGAGACCCTCCCAGAGACAGACAAAGCATTTGTAGGGAGATAATTCAACACCCTCTGGAAAGGAGACGAAGGCCCCTCGCAAACCGCGGCTGCACGGTTAGACTCCCTCCCAAAACTCACATTGAAGCCGAATTGCCGTTGCCCAGACCGGAGGCCACGGTGCGGATGTGGAGGGTGACCCTGTCGATTGCGCGGTGAGGCCCCGAGAGGAACTGACGTGGCTGTGGAAGGAGCGGGGTGACGGCCACAGCAGCATAGTCACAAACGGGAGAAGATAACACAGTGAGAAACAAGACACAAGCACAGAAACGCGGCAGGGTTCACACCCACCTTATTAGTTACAATAAAACGTAGCAAGCCCAGCACTCACGATCAATCGCATTTCCATCTTCCTGAAGAAAGTGTTTATGTTTTTGAGACGAGCCTCGCCCTGTTGCTCAGGCTGGAGGGCGGCGATGTGATCTCGGCTCACCGCAGCCTCCGCAGCGGGTGTCCAGCGATTCTCCTGCCTCAGCCTCCCGGAGGAGCTGGGACTGCAGCTGCCGCCGCCACGCCAGGCTCACGTTTGTGTTTTTACTAGAGATGGGGCTTCACCAGGTTGACCAAGCTGGTCTCTAACTCCCGACCTCGTGATCCACCCTCCTCAGCCTCCCAAAGTGCTGACCTGAGCCCCTGAGCCCCACAGAAAAAAGCATTTAAACTGTAAAAATCGAATAAAAGAGACACAGACCTATTGAGGGAAACACTGCGAAACTTCACTGAGACAGGAGTGAAGATCTGCATGCGGGGAGAGGCGACCGCGTGGGTGAGGGGGTCCGGCTGAGGTGACCGCGTGGGCGGAGGGGGGTCCAGCTGCGGTGACCTCGTGGGTGAGGGGGTCCGGCTGAGGTGACTGCGTGGGTGGAGGGGGGTCCAGCTGCGGTGACCTCGTGGGTGAGGGGGTCCGGCTGAGGTGACCGCGTGGGCGGAGGGGGGTCCGGCTGCAGTGACCTCGTGGGTGAGGGGGTCCGGCTGAGGTGACCGCGTGGGCAGAGGGGGGTCCGGCTGCAGTGACCTCGTGGGTGAGGGGGTCCGGCTGAGGTGACCGCGTGGGCGGAGGGGTGTCCGGCTGCGGTGACCTCGTGGGTGAGGGGGTCCGGCTGAGGTGACCACGTGGGCGGAGGGGGTCCGGCTGAGGTGACCGGCTGAGGTGACCGTGTGGGCGGAGGGGGTCCGGCTGCAGTGACTGGCTGCAGTGACCGTGTGGGCGGAGGGGGTCCAGCTGAGGTGACCGCATGGGCTGAGGGGGTCCGGTTGAGGTGACCGTGTGGGTGGGGGGTCCGGCTGAGGTGACCGCGTGGGTGAGGGGGTCCGGCTGAGGTGACCGTGTGGGCGGAGGGGGTCCGGCTGCAGTGACCTCATGGGTGAGGGGGTCTGGCTGAGGTGACCGGCTGAGGTGACCGTGTGGGCGGAGGGGTGTCCGGCTGCGGTGACCTCGTGGGTGAGGGGGTCCGGCTGAGGTGACCGGCTGAGGTGACCACGTGGGCGGAGGGGGTCCGGCTGTAAAGACACAGTTCTCCGAATACCTCTGTGCCTTCACCACAATCCCAATCAACAAAGTACGAACATTCGGGCACATACAGAAGCCCCAAAATTCAGCCAAATCAGCCTCATTAGAAGTCAGGTAAACGGAAATTAAAAACAATTAGACCATTTATTTCAACAGTATCTGCCAAAGCTAAGCAGTCAGGCGGCGTCCAGGCCGCGGGTGAGGGGCAGGAGGGCCCCACATGTGGGCGCGGACGGAGTTTACAGCCACTTTAGAAGACGTTGTCAGCACTGGGCGACCAGCCCGCGGGGGCACCGGATGCTGGAGGGGCACTCACGAGGGTGTCCAGGCCACGGGCAGAGCGTCCTGTCACCGCCAGGCAAGGCAGGGGCTTCCACGGTGCAGAACGGATAGACACGGAAGCCTGTCCCCAGCGCCGCTGCGTCCCTGACAGAGGCAGGCGCCCGTCAGCCCGGGGACTCTCAGGAACACAACGCCGGGGAACACAGGTCGCTAAACACCGAGGGAAACCCCATCCCAGAGACCAAAACTGGGTGACACCAAGCAATGTCACCCGCAGGGGTCTGGGTAAAAACGTACCTTCCAGATCAGGCTGATTCGGGCAGCGGGAAGAGGGGTTGACCAGGGCAGGCATCCAGGCCGCCTCTTGGGGGTGCGGCTGAGAGCCCTTCGGGGGTCACTCATCTTTCAGCCGTGCAAACAAGCTCCTGTACGCTCCGGTCCGCGTGCTTCAGTTCACGATTTTAAAGAACCAACAAGCACCAGAGTCTGGCGAGGGCCTGCTTCTGGCTGTCACCAGCTTCCTCCGCCTCCGCCTGGCCGCCGCCTCCTCCAAGTGTGAAAACCGGCTGCATCGCCCCAGGAGAAAACAGCTGCGCCCCCTTTCCAGCTAAGCCCTTCCAGGGGCTGTTTTCATCCCCGCCTCAGCGCCCGTTCCCACAGGACGTGTCTGTCACACTGGGTCCCTGCGTCTGTGACCTGTGACCACCACTCTGAGGACACCAAGGCCACGGCTGGACGCCGTGGGAGGCCGTGGCGGGCAGCGCTTGGGCACACGGTCTGGAGCTGACCGCCTGGGCTCACCTGCTGCCCCCTCAGTGGCAAGAGTAGAATCAGAACTAAGGAAGGGTGTGCCGCGTGCCGTGAGGACCACCAGACTCAACATGAGGAATGCCCACCTCGGGCCATGGGGCTGTTACCCTTGGGTGTGACCTGTGTGCACTGCCCAGTGTGGGCTGGTGAGGAGAGGATTGTTTCCTTCGTTGGTCTGAGGGGCTCCTTCTCCCTGGGATGCTTGAGGCTGAATCAGGGCTTTTAAGCAACCGAGTCACAGAGCTGGCTCTTAGTGAGCTTGTGGTCCACTGACACCCTTGGATCTTTTTCACAAACACCATTAAGCTTGGCCTTCCTGCTCTTCTACTTGTCAGCTGAGTGTCTGAGCCCAAATGTGACTGGTGACTTCCCTGCATCGTGTCAGTCTCACTGACGTGGGCCCCTTGCTCCAGGCTGAGGAGGCCATTTGGATGGTGGTGACATATTCCATGCGCGAGTTCTCCTGGCTTTGCCCCACCTGCAGGTGTGGTCGCCACACTTCCTGTGTCTTCCGCCGAGAACGGGGAATGGGAACTGTGGTGCCGACCTCGTGGCTCCTCACTCTCTCTCTCGCTCACGCCCAGGGTCCCCCAGCTCTGCACACGCAGGCCCCGAACCGGCACCTCCTCCCACCCCACCATCATCTCCAGCTGGAGTTTCCCGTGAGTCAGGCACGGATCTGGATGGAGCTGGCAGTGGGACGTGGCGTGGCGTCCCAGGCTGGTGTTTGCAGGTGGAGCAGGACTGATGTGGGGAGTGAGCAGGGAGGGCGGGGTGTGAGGAGGAGGCAGGAGGGAAGGGGGGAGGAAGGAGGGAGGGAGGGAGGGAGGAGGGAGGGAGGGAGGGAAGGAGGGAGGGAGGAGGGAGGGAGGGAGGGAGGAGGGAGGGAGGAGGGAGGGAGGGAGGAGGGAGGGAGGGAGGGAGGGAGGAGGGAGGAGGGAGGAGGGAGGGAGGGAGGAGGGAGGGAGGAGGGGGGGAGGGAGGAGGGAGGGAGAGAGGGAAGGAGGGAGGAGGGAGGGAGGGAGGGAGGAAGGAGGGAGGGAGGAGGGAGGGAGGGAGGAGGGAGGGAGGGAGGGAAGGAGGGAGGAGGGAGGGAGGGAGGAGGGAGGGAGGGAGGGAGGGAGGAGGGAGGGAGAGAGGGAGGAGGGAGGGAGGGAGGAGGGACGGAGGGAGGGAAGGAGGGAGGAGGGAGGGAGGGAGGGAGGGAGGAGGGAGGGAGGGAGGGAGGGAGGAGGGAGGAGGGAGGGAGGAGGGAGGGAGGGAGGAGGGAGGGAGGGAGGGAGGAGGGAGGGGGGAGGGAGGGAGGAGGGAGGGGGGAGGGAGGGAGGAGGGAGGGAGGGAGGGAGGGAGGAGGGAGGGAGGGAGGGAGGGAGGAGGGAGGGGGGAGGGAGGGGGAGGGAGGGGGGAGGGAGGGAGGGAGGGAGGAGGGAGGGAGGGAGGGAGGAGGGAGGGAGGGAGGAGGGACGGAGGGAGGGAAGGAGGGAGGAGGGAGGGAGGGAGGGAGGGAGGAGGGAGGGAGGGAGGGAGGGAGGAGGGAGGAGGGAGGGAGGAGGGAGGGAGGGAGGAGGGAGGGAGGGAGGGAGGAGGGAGGGGGGAGGGAGGGAGGAGGGAGGGAGGGAGGGAGGGAGGAGGGAGGGAGGGAGGGAGGGAGGAGGGAGGGGGGAGGGAGGGGGAGGGAGGGGGGAGGGAGGGAGGGAGGGGGGAGGGAGGGGGGAGGGAGGGGGGAGGGAGGGAGGGGGGAGGGAGGAGGGAGGGAGGGGGGAGGGAGGGGGGAGGGGAGGGAGGGGGGAGGGAGGAGGGAGGGAGGGGGGAGGGAGGGGGGAGGGAGGGGAGGGAGGGGGGGAGGGAGGGGGAGGGGGGGGAGGGAGGGGGGAGGGGGAGGGAGGGGGGGGAGGGAGGAGGGAGGGAGGGGAGGGAGGGGGAGGGAGGGGGAGGGAGGGAGGAGGGAGGGAGGGAGGGGGGGGGGGGGGAGGGAGGGGGAGGGAGGGAGGGAGGGAGGAGGGGAGGGAGGGAGGGAGGAGGGAGGAGGGAGGGAGATTTCTCTCTCGGTGGAGGAAGCTCCTGGTTGAGATGGTTCCCCGAGAACCCGGGTGGTGGTGGCCTCCTGGGAGCTCCAGCCCCTAACCCAGTAGCCGCCCAGGACACACGGTGTGTGTGTATTTACGGTACTTTGCATTCGCTGTGAAACAGGATAAACTCTCACCCAAAGGGTTAACCAAAGGCAGTGGGAATGTTCTTGAGGTTTCATAAAAGTTCTAGAAACCAGGAAGGCAATATGCTTTCTTGAGAGTCGGGCTCCGCATGGAAGGCCCCTCCGGGCCTGTCCCCTCGGGGGTCCTCACCGGGCTCGCGCTGGCCTCCGCCCCAGCCGCCGCCCCACGCCCCGCCTCGGCCCCGCCTGTGCCTGTCCCGCCAGTGACAGCGCCGCCCCGCTTCTCCTTGACTTGCCCCCTTTTGCCCCAGTTTTCTTCCAGTTAAAAGCTCGCCGTCCTCTTTCTGCTCCCGGCTGGGGATCTGCGGGGCGGGGCCGGGGGCCTCGGGCAGCTGCCCCTACCGGCGCCCGGCCACGGGTTCTCCTCTCGGGATGTTCCAGAAGCGGCTCCTGGCCACGACGATACATCGGCTGGGACAGGGAGGAAGCTCTGGCATTGGCCTAGGTGACGAGGCCACGGGAGGGCAGGTGGGCAGGTGGGAGGGTGCGGTCCCCCACCCCCCAATTCCCCAGAGGGCCTGGCACCTCGTCTACTTACAGATGCCGGGACGGAACCCACAGGCCAAGGCTGGGGGAGGCCACGGCTCCCCGCCAGGGGCCTGGGGTGTGTGCCCGTGGCCGTCGGGCCACGGTGGGGTGTGTGGAGACTCGGCGTGCCTGTGAGATCTCCCGCCTGGCCACAGCCGTCTGTGTCTGGAGACGGGTTTCTTCTTGTGCTGCTGGAGTTTTGCAACAAACCCTGAAAGCCTCCCACGTCTGTACCTTTGTTGCCCCGTTGGGGATTCGCTAGTGGCAGCCACGGGGCTAAGAGCCACGTGGGGAGGAGGAAGAGCCAAACCCCCACCCCTAAGGGCCGCTACGGACAAGCCAGAGATGAGGAAGGGATCCCGGTGGTGGGACCCCGGGTCACTCCTCGCTGGGCCCGGGCGGAGCTGGGGCAGCTGGACGCCCGTTGCGTCCGGTCCTGGGGGAGGAGTACCTCAGGCTGCGGCCGCGGCAGAGCTGCTGTCCCCTCGGCTCCCGGCACATCGGCGAGCCACAGGAGCTCACGACCTGCCAGGTGGGGTCCCGGGGCCGGCACAGCCCAAGTCCTCCCAGCTGGGGAGGGTTGGCTGCTGGCTCACCCGGGCCCTGGCCTGACCTGTGCTCTGTGTGGAGGAGGCCTGGCCAGGGCCTCCCGGGAGGTGGCTTCCCGTTGACCGCAGGCTGGCTGGACTTCAGACGGCAGAGGGGCCCATGTCAGGGGCGGCATTTCCCAGCATTCTGTGAACCCTGGCAGCGGGGGCGGTGGGAGTGGCGTCCAGATGGGGCCCAGCTGCTGGTGCTGGAAGCCAGGGGGCCACCTGCCTGCTGCTCACACTGAGGGTCACAGGACTCAGCCAGGGCAGAGGGTGGGTAGAACTAGGACGTGGTTCCTTGAAGTGAAGCGGGACCACGAAGCAGGACCACGAAGCGGGACCACAAAGCAGGACCACGAAGCGACACAGGGATGAGGCTCGTGGCCAGCAGCCACCCCGCAAGACAAAGCTCCTCCGAGCGCTGGACATCCACCTCGTGTGCACGTGGGGTCCTCATGGGGACGGAGTCCCTCATCCTAGACGTCCACCTTGTGTGTATGTGGGGTCCTCACGGGGATGGAGCCCCTCACCCTGGACGTCCACCTGGTGTATGTGGGGTCCTCACGGAGACAGAGCCCCTCACCCTGGATGTCTACTTTGTGTGTATGTGGGGTCCTCATGGGGACGGAGCCCCTCACCCTGGACATCCACCTCATGTGCACGTGGGGTTCTCATGGGGACGGAGCCCCTTACCCTGGACATCTGTCCTGTGTGCACATGGAGTCCCCACGGGGATGGAACCCCTCACCGTGGATGTCCACCTTATGTGTACGTGGGGTCCTCACGGGGATGGAGCCCCTCACCCTGGACGTCTGGCTTGTGTGTGTGGGGTCCTCACAGGGATGGAGCCCTCATCCTGGATGTCCACCTCGTGTGCACATGGGGTCCTCACGGGCACGGAGCCCCTCACGCTGGACATCCCCCTCATTGCACTTGGCTTCCAGGTACGGACCACCTGCAGAAGCAGTGCAGTGGCTCAGCCCTCCCCTGCGGTGTGAGCAGGACGTCCTTCTGAAGCATCGAGGGCTGCCTGGCCCCACAGCCCCGCTGGCCCGCCTTCTCCTTCCTCTCTGCGGTCATCTGTGACCCCGGCCCTGGTGCCGTCTCCGAGGACTCGTCTGCGGCATCCTCCTTGGGTATGAGGCAGTCGCCCTGCTGCAGGGTGTCCCAGCTGACACGCTGTGCTGCCCTGGGGAAGCTGGGGCGTCGGCATCCTCCAGGCAGGCAGCAGTCAGGGCCGGCTGCTCCCACGCTGTGCCGTGGGGCTGGGTCCCCGTCCTCCACCGTCATGTGCGGCCCCCGTCCTCCACTGTCATGTGCGGCCCCCGGCCCCAGGTCATGGCATATGGCGTGAGGAATGTGTGCAGCTGGAGGTCATTTGGAGCCGGAAGTCCCCCCCAAGGGGTTGCTGGTGGAGCCCAGGGGTTCGGTGGGCTGAGAAGGGATGCTGAAGGGACCCACCAAGAGGTGTTAGGATGGGGCTTGTCATTGTGAGGGGCCAGAGTCCCTGCAGCCTCAGCTCTGAGCCTGCCTTGGCTGTCCGCCAGAGATCTCTCTCTACCCCTGTACTGGACAGATGACCAGCCACGGGGCCTTGGCGGGTACACACTCACCATCCAAGGTATGCACACACTCACTTCACAGTTGTGTATACACTAACCTTAGGTGTGAATGCACTCACTGCCCAGGTGTGTACACGTTCACCACCCAAGGTATTTACACACTAACCACCCATGTGTGAACACACTCACTTCCCAGGTGTGTACATACTAATCTTAGGTGTGTGCACACTAACCACCCAAGGTATTTACCCACTAACCACCCATGTGTGCACACACACACTTCCCAGGTGTGTACATACTAATATTAGGTGTGTGCACGCTAACCACCCAGGTGTGCACACACTACCTGCCCAGGTGAACACATACTAACCCCTAGTTAGGAAGAAGCCCCACTGGGCTCCCCGCTGTGGCTCTGGAAGCCGGTTCCTGTGCAGACGCAGAGCTGGAGCCTCGCTGATGTGCGACCGTCGGAGTGAGAGCAGCTTCCTCCCGCCTGAGGGGACATGGCTGCAGCACCGTTAGCTTGTTCATTTGCCTTTGACCATCTGTACTTTTCCAGAACAGATAAAAACTGACAGGTCCAGCCCCTTAGAATCTGCCACGTTGGACCCCAAATGGCCATGTTGTTTCTCTTCAATCACTTTTGAAGGAACAATTGATTTATGGATTTCTAAGTAGGTAACTACTGCTGAAGAAACTTTAAGATATGGCACAAGAATGTTTTCCTTGTTATGATTCAAGTCAACATAAAGAGGAGCGGAAACTGGACTTTTACACTAAGAATCTATCCAAAGAGGAAATTACCTGGACACAGGGGTTAATACAAAACTTCTCATCACCAGAGCAGAGGAGGGTGACTGTGTTCAGAGCGCGTCTCCGGCATGGAGCAGAGGGTGGCTGTGCACTGCGGGGTTGGGGGGCGGGCGTGGGGCTGGGGGGTGTGGGGCCTGGCGGGGGCGTGAGTTCAAAACCCAGCGAAGAAGGCACAGACGTCACTTACGGGACGGGGTAATTTAAGGCAAAAACCTGGAGGGGATCTTTCTTTGAAGGGCAGCTTTGCTTCCCCACAGGAAAGTGGGTGCTGTGTGGAGCGCCGCGGCCTGTGATTAGACCCGTTCTCCAGGACTCACAGTCGCCAGGAAGAATCCACGCTCCGGAGCTCAGCATCCTGGGAAATGCCACCTCCGCGTTTCAAACCAAAGACGTCCGAGACACAAGAAGCACTTGCCACCCCCCCAGGAGGGTCAGTGAGGGTCCCAGGCAGCTCTGGCTGACAGGGAGGGTCCCATGATGATCTGGCTGACAGGGAGGGTCCCCGGGCCGATCTGGCTGACAGTCCTTCCATAGCAGAGCTGCCTGACGTGGCTCCCTCTATGAGGGTCCCCACTGCGGCTGCTGGGGGCTTCTCCCTGTGTTCTGGGGCCTCAGGTGCAGAGCACAGAGAGTCACATTCTGAAGTCAGGGGCACTGCCATGCCCCACGGCCCCCAGAGATGCCCACCCTGGCAGGCACACAGCCCTGGGACTGTCGCATCCTAGTAACAAGCGAAGTGCCTGTGTCAACTCTCCCGCACCTGCCCTGGGCGTTGCACCTGGGTGACCTCCAGCGTACCCCCCAACGGCGAGCAAAAATGGACATGGTTTCTCTGGGGTTCCCCATGGTAGGGTGTGGCCCCAGGACTGGGGAAGACACACTGAGGTGTCCCCCACCCCTGCCAACGCCGGGCACCGTGTCCATGCCAGGGGCTGGCACGGTAGTGGGGAACTCCAAGCCGTTAAGCGCCTTGTGCGTTTTGTGACCTGGAGGTCCCCCCCTTCTTTGAATAGCTTCTCATGCTCCTCAGCCCGTGGGTTTTCCTGCCAGGTTTCTGTCTGTCTCATTTGCAGGATCACACGTGAAGCCCCCTGGGCTTTAGACCCTGCAAAGGTGCAGTCTTCTTAGATGGACGGGGGCTTCAGGCTGACGCTGCCTCTCAGAATTCCGCTGAGGTCTTCCCGCTGGCCAGTCCCTGGAGGGATCGCACTGTGGCGGGCAGCGGGCTATGGAGGCGCAGACTCAGGCGGGAAAGCACAGCTGCCCAGTGGTGGCTCCAACAGAATTTCAAGGGGACTGGCTGAGCCCCCCACCCTGCACATCTCTCCGCACTCCTGGGCCATGCAGGACAAGTTAGGGAAGGAATGGGCACGCGTGGGTATGTGAGCACACGTGCGAGTGATTGCATGAATGTGTATGTGTGACACCAGCATCAATCTCTGCACAAGTGTGTGTATGGCCATGTGCATAACTTTGTGGAAGTGTGGACCCCTGTGTGGATGTGCGTAAGGACATGTGTGAGTGTTACTTGTGTTCAAGTGCCTGTGGAAGTGTGGCTGTGGCCATGCACACAAGTGTGAGCGAGCGTGCACACAGGTGTGTACCGGAGCGTACCTGCAAGCAGATGTGTGAACGCCCTCGTGTACGTGTGCACAAATGGCGTGTGAGCTATGCACGACTGCCGATGCCTCTGAGCGTGCGTGGGTGCGTGCGCGTGCCGTGCGGTGAATGGGAACACAAGTGCACGCGTATGGGAGTGTGCACAGAGGGGAGAGTGCCCCGGACAGGTGCATGTGAGCACGGGCGGGTGTGGATGGGTGTGTGCATGTGTGGCGTGCACACACACGTGTGTGAGGGTGTGTGCTTTGGCCGGCAGTGTTGCTGTGTGCCCAGGTGTGTGTCTGGGTGGGCACCAGGGAGTGTCGGGTAGTAAGGAGATGAAGGAGAGGCGTTGTGGGGACTGTGGAGGGCATGGTCTGCTTTCCATACTCAACAACATCCTCCGTGCTGAGGAAACTTAGCTGAGAAACAGACTTCTTTAATCGTTGAACAAGGAAGGGGAAGGCATCTGCTGTGGCTCACAGCCCACTCCAGACGAAAAGTGGCTGGGGGCCTGCAGGGCTGCCTCGGAAGGAAGAACACCTGTCCCGTCCACTGCGGGCGGGCTGGGAACAAACACAGCTTCACAAGGAGACAAACCCTCTGAGTCATCTTTTACAAACAGCGAAAACGACAAGCCGTTTGTCTCTCCGTGTGCATTTCGAAACAACATGAATGCAACACGCTTCTTCTAACAAAGCCTGGCCTCGTGGCTCTCTGGCTTGCGGTCTGAGCGGTGGTTGCAGAAGGGACTCCCGGGCGGACGCTGTGCGGGGCCGCCTCACTTCCCGGCTGGGTGTTCTCCATGGGAAAAGCACCTGATGGGGAAGCCCGGGCTCACACGTGAGCCGCAAGCTTCTTTCTCTCTTCAAACTGCTTGTCCACTGCCAGAGACAGGGCCTGGAGGAACCCCTCGATGGTGACAGTGGGGGCCTGGAAAAGTACACGGTCATCACTGGAGGGGCCGCCTCACCTTCAGTCCCGGCCCATGTGGCACAGCTGCCCTGGCCGACCACCTTCCTGTGCCTCCGGTTTCTCACACTGGGAGACCTTACCCCATGTAAGGAGGTCCCGGAGCCCAGGAACTGCCAGGCCCTGGAGGAGGGGACGGTGCCCTTGCTCTGTCCTGCTCTGGGACCCGGGCCTGCTTTCTGGGGCCTTGAGCAGACTCTCCAGCCCCAGGGCTCCGAGCTCCAGCCCTGCCAAGGGGCCTCCGGGCAGCTCTCCCCTGGCTCTCCTTTAAAAGGAGAATGGAAATGAGCCCGGCCCGGCCTCTGGCTCACTGCTCCCAGAAGCCTTTTTCCTTGCACAGCTTGGCCCTTCTCACCCCCCCTCAGCCAGAGCGTGGCGTTGTCTGCTTGTGTGTACGTGTGTATTCAGAATCTCCAAAGACGAAAAGCGCAGTGGAGTATAAGAAGCACTGAGAACGATAATTCAAGAGTAGTTCATGGGCGTCACAGGACATTGAAAGGACACACAGTGTACCTGGAAAATCAACTCTGAATGGTCAGCACTGAGATGTATCCTACTAAATGACTGGAATTTAAAGATAAGGAAAAAAATCCTTTGGATAATGAAGCAAAAGAAATCTGATTTATTTACGGAAAGAACAAAATTATTGGCACCAAATGCCGCAATAACAACTGTTCGCCAGGAAACAATGGAGCAATATTTTAAAGATCCCCAGGGAAGAGAGCGTGAGCCAAGCGTGTCCCCTCGGCCAAACAGCTCTTCAGGAATTAAGGCAAAAGCAGCCATAACATGCAGGCACTCGGGAGCTGTCAGCCCCACAACCCCTTCCCAAAGAATCTCCTCGGGAGTAAACTTCCAACAATGAGGAAATAATTGGAGAAGCTCCGTGTGAGTTCTGGGGACGGGGCTGGAACCAAGGACAGTGGATCTGGATAAGGGGACACCATGGAAGAAACTGTTATGTGCTCAGAAATGCAGAGATCCTGCAGCTCCTCCATCACCAGGGCCACACGCGTGTCCGCCGGGAGAAGGTTCCACGGCAGGACACACATGCAGAAGTTCAAGGTGGTTTAGGGGCACAGTGATGGAGACTAAGAATTCTAGTGGCTCAGCACAAATGGTGAAAACAGTTAAACTAAAATGAACTACTATAGAAGGATCATATAATTCAAAAGAAGGCAGGAAATGGGAAGCAGAGAAATGAAAAAGGAAGAAAAAAAGAAAAACACAAATAATGAAATGGTCACCCTAAATCCCAATATATAAATAATTAAGTTAAATGTAATGGCCCAAACAAGCCAATTAATAACAAAGATATTCAGGATGAATTTCAAAAAATTACCCAGATATATGCTGGTCCAACACAAAAACTTACTTGAAATATAATGATATATGTAGGTTAAAACAAAAGATTTAAAAGATATACAATGCAAACGCTAATCAAATAAATGCTGAAGTGACCATATTAAAATTAGACACAGTAGATTTCACAGCAAAGAAAATTACCAGGGATAGAGGCACATCACATAAATAATTTTTTAAAAAAGAAAAATGAATTCATCAAGACTATGTAACAATTCTCAAATGTTTATCAACCTAATAAGAGACATTTAAAATACATGAGGCAGAAATGGATAGCCCTAGAAGAAAAATAAACAAATCCACAATTATAGCTGGAGACTTCAATACTCCGCTCTCAAAAAGTGAGTGAAAATTAGCAAAGACATTGAAAACGGAACACCATCCACCAACTGGAAGGAACTGGCATTTACAGAGCACACCACTGGGCAACAGCAGCACCCACAATCCTGTTAAGTGTTTGTAGAATGTTCACTAAGGTAGCCCATATTCTGGGTCATAAAAAACCCCAACAAATAAAAATCAATAAAACCATGCATGGTCAGAGAACTAGTATGTTCTCTGACCATAATGTAATTAGACTGGAAATTAATAATAATAAAAAAAAACACCCCCAAACACTTAGAAATTAACCAGTGCTCTGCTAAATAATCTGTGTGCTAAAGAAGATGTTTTCATGTTTAATTGTTAAATGTTTCGAGTTGAATAAAAACCAAAACCCAGCATATCAAAATTGGTGGGAGGAAACTAAAACAGTGCTTAGAAGGAAATTACGGCCTTTAAATGCTTATATTAGAAAAGAATGAAGTTCCAGTATCAATAATCTAAACTTTCACCTCAAGACACTAGGAGAAAAAGAAAAAACCACAAGCAAGCCAGGAAGAAAATAAAAAGGAAAAGAGCAAAAATCAGTGAAATAGGAAAGGAAAAATAACAAAGAATTAACGAAACAAAAACTATTTTTTAAAAGATTAATGTAATTAACAAATATCAATCATGACTAGTAAAGTAAAAAGGGAAAAGGTACAAACTGCCAATATCTGAATTAAAAAAGGACATCACTAGAGACTCCACAGATACCAAAGGGACATTAATGGAATACTATGAATAGCTCTCTGCATATAAATTCAACTATGTGGCTGAAATCAACCAATCCCTTGAAAGCCACAATCTACCAAAACTCACTGAAGAAGAAAAAGAAGACATAACTTGGACAGTACTATAAAACTATTAAAGAAATTGAATTTGTAATTTAAAACCTTACCAAGAAAATCTCCAGGTATAGATGATTTCATTGGTGAATTGTACTGAATCTTTAAAGAAGAATTAAGATCAATTTTACAGAGGCTCTTACAGAAAACTGAAGTGGAGGAAATACTTTGCAATCATAATATTTGGCTAACATTACTGTGATACTAAGCCATGACTTCACAAGAAAACTCTAGTCCATTGTTAACACACAGACATGCCCAACAAAATATTAGCAAATTGAATCCAACAATATAAAAAAGAAAACAAAACCATGGAACTTATTTTGAGAAGGCAAGGTTGGTTCAAAATTTAAGAAGCAATCAATATAATTCACCACATTATTAAGCTTTTCAAAAAATGATATTCATTGTTGAAGAAAAAAACAATTGACAAACGTTAACATCTATTTCTCATATAAACTTTTGGCAAACTAAAAATAGAAGGAAATTTCCTCATCCTTGCTAAAGCTATCTGTGTTCTCAATTTCTAGTATTTTCTCCAGACTCTTTCTTACACTTTCCATCTCTGCTGATATTACCCATCTATTCTTGTAACTTGTCACATTTTCCGTTAAAGCCCTTAACATATTAATCACAGTTACTTTACATGCCTGATCTGATAATTCCAAAATCTCTGTCACATCTGAGACTTATTCTGATGCTTGTTGTGTGTCTTCAAACATGCTTTGTAATTTTCTGTTGGAATCCAGATGTGCCGTATTGGATAATAGGAACAGAGGTAAATAGGTCTTTGGTATGAGATTTTCTGTATATCTGGCTAGGAGTTAGGCTGCTTTGATGTTTGTTGTAGTTGTAGCTGTCATAGGCTTCGATTTCCTCTAGCGCCCTTGTTTTCATTTCCCCTGATGTCTTTGGGTTTCCCTAGAAACTCCTTCTTAAATAGAATCTGTGTCTTGTAACTTTCTTACCTGTAATCCACTGTTATTATAGTTGAGCCATGTTGATGTGGTGGTCAGGTATTGACGAAGGAAAACATTCTATAATCTTATGATTAATTGCCAGCTTTTCTTTAGTGGGCCTGAGTTTCTGGGCTTTAACCTTCAGAAGAGTTTCTTAGCTGTCTTATTTTTCTCCTACATGAGATACGAAGGTTACAGGGAGCTTGAATTTTCTAATTGCTTTTCCCCTAGATCAGATAAGGTTCGGTGAAAGCAGTTTCCCTTGATAGAAGGCCTTTGTTGTGTGAAGAAAATGCTCTGGATATATTTCAGAATGGTCGCTTTTCCTGTCCCCCTGCTGAGAACACCAGACACAAGGCAGTTTTTCTCTGATTTTCTACATGAGAACCTGCTGGGGCCCCGAAGGTAGAACTTACGAAAGTTACGTGTGGGCCTCCTGAGGCTAACCTCCAGGAGCTCTTAACTCTCAAGCTGTCTGTACTCAGCCTCCATTGCATCATCAATTACCATTTGTGTTTCTACTAGTTTCAGGCTCTGGAAGCTTCTGCTCCTGATAAGCTGTGACTGTATCTACTTGTCTATTATTCCAGTTTCCAGGGTGGCAGTTTCCTCTGTGTCCTCGATTCCATGACAGATCTAAGAAGAGTTTTTAATTTTCAATCTGCTCAGCTTTTTCCTTGTAACGAGGATAGGAGTGTTGACTTCTAGCTGCTTATAGGCCAGAGATACTAGCAACATACTCAATGCAAAGACTAGATGCCTGGGGGGAGCCTAAGATCAGGGATAATGTGAGGATGTCCATTCTTACCACTTCTATCACCACAGTACTGTAGATTTGGGCCAAGCACACAAATGGTAATCAGTGAACAATAGAGGCTGAATGTGGACTAGCCGGAGGGTTAGAAGCTCCTGGAGGCCAGTCTCAGGAGGCCCCATACATGATTTTCATAAACTTTATCTTTAGGGCCCCAACAGTTTCTCATGGTAAAAATCAGAGATAAGCTGCCTTATGCCTGGTGCTCTTAGACGGGGGCAGGAAATGTGATACAAAAGAAAATAGAAAAATAAATAAAGCACGTCCAGATTGGAAACAAGGAAGTTAAAAAATCTTTCATTGAAAGGGGTTATGGTGGTTCATGCCTATAATCCCAGCACTTTGAGAGGCCAAGGCAGGTGGATCACTGGAACCCAGGAGTTCAAGACTAGCCTGGACAACATGGTAAAACCCCCTCTCTACAAAAAATACAAAAATTAGTCAGGCATGATAGCACATGGCCTGTAGCCCCAGCTACTCAGGAGGCTGAACTGGGAGCATCACCTGAGCCTGGGGAGATCAAGGCTGCAGTGAAATGTGATCACACCACTGCACTCCAGCCTGGGGGTGACAGAGTGAGAACCTGTCTCAACAAACAAAACAAAAACAAAAAAACAATCTTTAACCGCAAAAAAAATGACCATCTATGTAAAAAAGTGAATAATTTGAAAAATTATTATTATTTTTGAGACAGAGTCTCACTGTGTAGCCCAGGCTGGAGTGCAGTGGTGCAATCTCAGCTCACTGCAACCTCTGACTCCTGGGTTCAAGTGATTCTCAAGCTTCAGCCTCCCAAATAGATGAGATTACAGGTGCACACCACCATACCTGGCTAATTTTTGTATTTTTAGTAAAGATAGGGTTTCACCATGTTGGCCAGGCTGATTTCTAACTCCTGATCTCAAGGTGTGATTACAGGCACAAGCCACTGCATCTGGCTGAAATATTTTTTTAAATGGCACTATAACTAGTAAATGTGTCTAGTAAGGTTGCAGGATATAAGGTCAAGAAATAGAAATTATTGTATTTTTATATACTAGCAATAAACAATTGAAAACAAAAATTTAAAATGCAATAAAATGTATAGTAGCTCAAAAATACCTAGATACAAATTTAGCAAAACCTGTACAGGATCTATATGCTGAAAACAACAAAATGCTGATAAAAGAAATGTAAAAAGATATAAATAAATGGAGAGACATACTATGTTCATGGATTGGAAGATTCAGCAGAGTATAGATATTATTCTCTTTAAAATGAATCCATAGAATTAACCCAATTAAAAACAAAAAAGCTACAAGATCTTCTTTTTCAGATAAATGAAAGCTCAAAGCAAAGGAACTAAAATAGCCAAAACAATTTTTAAAGTGAAGAGCACTATTTGATGTTAAGACTTACTATATGGCTACATAATCAAGACAGTGTGGTGTTGAGATACACACTTTCTCAGAATAGAGTCCAGAAATAGATTCATGCCAAATAAGGTTAATTACATTTTGACAAAGGTACAGAGACAACTCAATGGAGAAAAATGACATATAAATAACTAGACATACAAAGGGAAAACTTAAAAGAAAAAAAATTTGTTCTAACCATCACAACTTTGTATTCATCATGTTTTCGATCATCTGTATTTTATGATGTGTTGATGTCTTACAAAGCTTGCTGGCTGTGGAAGACGCTGTCCCTCCCAGGTCTTTCATATGCAAATCAACCAATCCTAAGTCCACATCCCCACCACTCCCTTTCTCTAACTCTCACCACTAAGTCAGCATTTTCTCTGCCCTAAAGCAGCCCAGGGACTGGTACCTACCAAGCCACTGGAGACCATCCTCACAGCCCAAAAAGTTGGTGTTTTTCTGCGAGCCAATCCTGAGCTGTTTCCTCTGCTCTGCCTTTCCCACAGAAACTTCAATGAATATTTGGCCTGGACCTTTCTTAGGCTCCTTTCCGCTCCTGAGCCAAACCTGCTGCTCCCCATGAGGCCTTTCAAGGTGGCACAGCCCCTCCTTTTGGGAAGCATAATTCATCAAATATCTTTTTCATGGCTTTGGCTTTGCCCTGTTGTCACTCAGTCACCTTCAGAAATTAACACCTGGGCACAAAACAACCTTACATAAAAATTTACTGACAGTGGATCAAAGATCGAATTATAAAAGGTAAAACTATAAAACTTTAGGAAGAAACAAACTCAGGAAAAAAATCTTCATGGGTTAGAGTTTGGCAAGGAGTTCTTAGATATTAAATGAAAAATACAATCTACAGAAGAGAAAACTGATGAGTTGGGCTTCATCAAAACGGAAACATCTACTCTGTGAAAGATACTATTAAGATCATGAAAACATAAGCCACAGATGCAGAGGAAATATTTGCAGTCATGTCTTACAGAAGACTCATATTCAGAATCTGTAAAGAACACTCAAAATTCAACAGCAAGAAAACAACTCAATTTAAAACTGGGCGAAAGATTTGGAGAAGCTACCACAGAGGATATATACATGGCAAATAAACATATAAAATATGTTCCACATAGCTAGCCATCAGAGAAATGCAAACGAAACCACCAGACATCTCTATACACCTAACCAAATGGTTAAAAAGAAAATAGTCACAGCACCAATGACTGGCAAGGGCGCAGAGATGTGGCCGCTCGTGTGTTGCAGGTGGATATAAAACAGCATAACCACTTTGAGAAACACTTGGCAGCTTCCTACAAAACTAAACATGCATTTGCTGTAGACTCAAGGTTTACATACATGGATGCCCATTCCAGAAAACTGAAGTTTATGGCCACACAAAAACCTGCACACAGATGATGCTGGCAGCTTTATTCCCAGTAGCCCCAAACCAAACACAGTCAAAATATCCTTCAATGGGGGAATACTTGAACAAACCCTAGTGTACCCACACAGTGTAATATTTAGCAGTAACGCTCTGGTGCTGATGATGAAACATCTCTGTTAGAAAAATGATTTGGTGATTTCTTAAACTGTTAGACATACACTTACCTGTGATCTAGCCATTTCACTCCTATATATTTTTCCTGAGAAAAATGAAGTGCACTTCCACCCAAAACCTCGGACAGCCACACTTGTGGCTTTTAACAGCCACCAACTGGGATGGGAGCCCCAAGGTCTGTTCATGACTGTGCCCGCAGCGTCAGCTGTTATATGTGTGCACTCTAAACACGTGCACTGTTCTGCTGTTCATCACACACCTACGAAGCAGGTAAATGTAAGGGGCAGGTGCCAGAGAGCTCCAGGGCTCCTGGAGAGTGGGCGGTGGACCCTTTGGCCCTCTCCAGTCTAGAACAGAGTCCTGGCAGCTCTAGGTGGTGCCACTCTCTCCCCGTGCTCCTAAGGTGTGAAGCATGAGCCTAGCAAGCCCAGGCCAGAGCACTGAGGTGCAGACAGGGAAGCAATGGACCCAAACAGATGAGCAGACCCCGGCCTGCTGCTGGAAAGCCAGGGGCCCTTGGAGAGGCTGAGGACAGCGTTGCCTGTGAGTGAACAGTGCTGCCAGGCTGGACAATTATAACGTACTGCTGACCTAACAGCACCTAACAGCAGGCCATGGGACCTCAGGACAGAGGATGCCGGACAGAAGCTGAGGATCTCAGGGCCAAACCTCAATGCTGCCTGCACCAAGACCCTCCACGAAGTTCAGCACTGGCACGTGTCTTAAGTTTCGTGGACCGAGCAACTGCAACACTCGTAATGCGAAACTGACGAACTAAGGAAACTACCCACAACAACATTTCAGTAAAGGTGTACTGAACCCTGAATACAAAAGCAGACCCAGGGACGCTCCAGAAATTGTTGGCATAGTGACACGGGATTAATGAAGGTCCCGTTCCCTGTCTGCCCACCCTCCATCACGCACGTCACTCAACATGATGGTGCAGATGAAGCTCCTTCTCCACTGCCTGCTCACCTCTATCACACATGGCAACACCGAGTGATGCTGTGATGGAGCTCCATGTCCACCGTCCAGCCTCCATCACACACGTCACTCCTGATCGATGCTGTGGATGGAGCTCCCTATCTATTGTGTGAGTTTTCTGATGGAGGGCGTCATCTCCACCAAAGCATGACTTTGCACCTTTTCCATGTCACCAGCTCTTACTGAATGGACGAAGGGATTCATTTTACAAGATGCTTGCTCTTTCGTCTATGGGTGCTGGTACTTTGGCATGGCCCATCTACATTTTTTGCTCTTTGAGTCTAGTGTCACCCAGGTGCCATGTGAGGTTGAGTTGGTGTGTCTGTGTGTGTGTGTGTGTCTGTGTGTGTCTGTGTCTCTGTGTGTGTCGTGTGTGTGTCTGTGTGTGTGTCTGTCTGTGTGTGTGTGTGTGTGTGCGTGTCTCTGTGTGTGTGTGTCTGTGTGTGTGTGTCTGTGTGTCTGTGTCTGTGTGTCTGTGTGTGTGTCTGTATGTGTGCCTGTGTCTGTGTGTGTCTGTGTGTGTGTCTGTGTGTGTGTCTTTGTGTCTCTGTGTGTGTGTGTGTCTGTGTGTGTATGTCTGTGTGTCTGTGTCTGTGTGTCTGTGTGTGTGTCTGTATGTGTGCCTGTGTCTGTGTGTGTCTGTGTGTGTGTCTGTGTGTGTGTCTTTGTGTCTCTGTGTGTGTGTGTGTGTCTGTGTGTGTGTGTTTGTGTTGCATTTTTACTTTTTACATTATCCTGTAGTCTGGGCCTCTGCTTCCCACACATTTCCCCTGACTCATCTTGGGGAGCCGGGTGAGGGTCCTCCAGAGTATGGGCTCACTCCTTGGGGGACCCGTCCAGCTCAGCCTTGGGAGATAGACCAGCACGCTCCCCACCTCAGCCACATGTTCTCAAAGACCCTCCGTGACAGCAACCGCAGGGTCCCACAACCTGGGAGCATCTCTACCTCATCAGGGAACATCAGGTGACTCTGCTGGGGATGCCTGCTTTCTCCCCGTCTCACCCACTGGAGTTGCGGAGTCTGGGGCGGGGTTGGCAGCCCTGGGCATCGGCCCCCTTGGGTTCGCTTCCTTGGAGCCTTTCAGCCGGGCCATGTGCTTGTGGGCAGCTTATCTGACCGCCCTGGACACCCTGCGGAGGAAGGTGTGTGCACTCCCTGCCGGCCGGCCTCACCTCAAGGCACAAGTTCTTAGGACGGTGAGCTGGGCCAGGAGCCTTTCCAGGTGGGATGCGCGCCCTCAGCAAAGCCTCCGTGCGTCCTTCCTGCTGCGTCCCTTCACCCACAGACACCCACCCATCACGTGGGGGACGTGATGCTGCCCTCATGCTGCTTCTCTGCTGCTCCAGGATCGCTCAGTGGCATGCTCTGCTGGCTACAGATGACATTTTACGTTTCTAATAGCTAAGTAACACTAAAAAAAAAGAAACATGATATTGTCATGAGTGTTATTCAACCCCCTGTACAAAATAGAACTCCAGCATGTTAGCAGAACGTGAGGGTGTTCCTGAGGAGCCTCCATGACTTTTCCACCCTGGCCCGTTTTGCACCTGCAGAACCTCCAGCTCTGAGCCGCAGGTTCAGGGGCCAGCAGCCACCGCGCCCTGTGGCCTCCAAGCTCGACACTCAGGCCTAGGCTTGTGACCCCAGGTTCAGGAGCTGCCAGACCACCGCGGCTCTCTAAGTGGCCCTAGAGAACTTGCTTGCACAGCCCAGATGTGGCGGCAGGGGTCCGGAGGGTGCCTGGCTGGGAGGCGAACCCTGTCTTGCACTGAACATTTTGCTCCCCGGCATGGCCCGTGAGACCCAAACCTCTGCTACGTTCCCCGTGCAGAGACCCTGCAGGCCCGTCCTGCCTCAAGGACACCTGCCCTGTGGCACATTCCACAGGCTCAGAGCCACAGGGCCAGCCTCCCGGAGGGCCCTGTGCACCCAACCCGGGGCCTGTGTTCACTGACGGGAGCGCCTTTGCCCACAGGGGTGTCATGGCTCCCACCCTAAAGAGGCCCCAGTGCCCTGCCCAGCCTCTATGCTGAGTCTGAGTGGCAGCCTCTGGTTCCCTGCCCGTGGTTAGAGGGAACAGGGGCCCTGAAGACAGTGGGCATGGGAGGTGGAGCCGCCTGGTCATTCCAGGGCAAAGCCTCGGGGGGCAGACTCTGGACCCCAGAAAGCAGGTGGAAGCACCCTCGCCTTCTCCACAGGACGTCCAGGGCAGGGGCCTGTGCTCCCGACTCAGGGACACCAGGTCAAATCGGATCAGAAGGACCCGTTGTCACCTTTCGACAGAGCAGAGAGGTTTCTCTGGCTCCCTCTGCAGTCGGCTGAGAGACCTCGAGATCCGAAAAGACCCTTTGCCGTGTTCCGCCCGAGAAGCCCGCGTTCCCCAGCGCAAGCGAATGACGCCCCGCGGCCCTTCCAGTTCCCAGCAGGGGCTGTCCCGGCCGTTCTACGTGTCACTGGTGAGGACCAGCAGGGGCCCTCTGTGGGCATCGAGCCTGACCACACTTCTGACGTCGAGCTGCCTCTGCCAAGCCCAGCCCTTCCCGCCTCCTGCCCACGCCTGGCCCGCTCCCTCTGGCACTGGTGGGGATGCAGGCCACACGAGGCAGGACCCTCACCCGAGCCTCGCCCCGAGCCCGGAAGCCCAACCCGCCTCCCTGCCCTGCCTCTCGATCCATCTTCGGTGCATCTCGGAGCCACCCTGCTTCCCGCCGAGAGCCTCACGGTGTGAAGAAGAAAACTTTTCACATCCTCTTGTGTCTGTGTGCGTGCGTCTGTATGTGTGTGTGTCTGTGTGTCTGTGTGTGTGTGCGCATGTGTGTCTGTGTGTGTGTGTGCGCGTGTGTGTCTGTATGTGTGTGTCTGTGTGCCTGTGTGCCTGTGTGTGTGTCTGTGTGCGTGTGTCTGTGTGTGTGTCTGTGTGCATCTCTGTGTGTCTGTCTGTGTGCGTGTGCGTGTGTGTGTGTCTGTGTGTGTCTGTGTGCATGTATCTGTGTGTGTCTGTGTGTGTGCGTGTGTCTGTGTATGTCTGTGTGTATGTCTGTGTGTGTATGTGTCTGTGTGTGTCCGTGTGCATGTGTCTGTGTGTATGTCTGTGTGTGTCTGTGTGTGTCTGTGTGTGTGTGCATGTGTGTCTGTGTCTGTGTGCATGTCTGTATGTGTGTGTGTCTGTCTGTGTGCATGTGTCTGTGTATGTGTGTATGTCTGTGTGTGTATGTGTCTGTGTGTCTGTGTGTGTGTGTCTGTGTGTGTGTCTGTGTGCATGTGTCTGTGTATGTGTGTATGTCTGTGTGTGTATGTGTCTGTGTGTGTCTGTGTGTCTGTGTGTGTGTGTCTGTGTGCGTGTCTGTGTGTGTGTCTGTGTGTGTGTGTGTCTGTGTGCGTGTCTGTGTGTGTCTGTGTGTGTGTCTGTGTGCATGTGTCTGTGTATGTGTGTATGTCTGTGTGTGTGTATGTGTCTGTGTGTGTCTGTGTATGTGTGTCTGTGTGCATGTCTGTGTGTGTGTCTGTGTGTGTCTGTGTGTGTGTCTGTGTGCATGTGTCTGTGTGTGTCTGTGTGTGTGTCTGTGTGCGTGTCTGTGTGTGTGTCTGCATGTGTCTGTGTGTGTGTGTCTGTGTGCATGTGTCTGTGTGTGTCTGTGTGTCTGTGAGTGTGTGTGTGTGTATATGTATGTAGCAGGGGGTATCACTGGTCTTGGTGTCTGAACTACATTCCCAGTGGGGATCGTGCGGTTTCTGTAGAGGCCATCGCAGGGAGGTGATCATCAGCAGTGCCCACCACAGTCCCCTAGAGATTCAGCCTCCTGTGGACATGGTCTGCCACCCACACCCTGGTCTGTAAACTGGCCCAGATTCTGAGGACCAGATGTTATATCTGAAACATGCTCCTATCCACTCCCTGGCTGTGTGACCCCAGAAAAAGTCACTCAACCTCTCTGGACCTCCATTAACACCAGAAAAATAGTCTTTGAATGAAATCAGCCTGCGACCCCTGCCTGCCCCATATCCTGTGGTTCCTCTTGAGTTCTGATCAGACCCAGCCCTGCCCATGGTGCTGACTCGCTCCTGTTGGGAAGAGAGTTTGTACTGGGTGGACTCGGGGGTGTGACCTGTGGGGCTGGAAGGGAGCTGGGGCAGCAGGCACGGCAGAGACTCAACAGTCCCAGACCCCAGAGAGCCTGGGGAGCCCAAAGCTCTTGTTCCAGCTGAGTGACCACAAGGAAGCCACATCTGTCTCCGCCCATGCCCACGCCCACAGGGTCAGTCTTCGCCCAGGCCCCACGCCCACGCCCGCGAGGTCAGTCTGTGTCCAGGCCCCACGCCCACGCCCGCGAGGTCAGTCTGTGTCCAGGCCCCACGCCCACGCCCGCAGAGTCGGTGCGTGTCCAGTGCTGCGCTCACTGCGTGTCAGGAGTCAATAGAAAGCTCAGAGCAGGCTCTGGGGCCCGGCAGATACTTCCACCTGTGAGTTCCATGCTGGATTTTACAAAGAGGCCGTGGGAGCACAGGGGAGTCACTCAAGGCGCTAGAGTCACAGAGCCAGCAGCATCGAGGCTGAAGGTCAGCCCGGCCCAATTCCGCCCCTGAGCTCCCTCCTCCACGCCCACCATCTGCTTCACTTCTGAGACGTCAGAACGGGGACTGGGCTGGGGCCAGGAGCACAGAACTCAGAGCTGTCTCCATCGTCCCTGCTGGTCTTGCTGGCTTGACCAAGGTCACTCTGAGAAGCACAAATCCAAATGCAATCCTAAAGGCACGGGCGCTGCTGCCGGCCCTCAGGAGACCCAAAGGCACAGGCCAAGCACAGGCAGTTTCTGCAGCAGCCGCAAACCTGGCCCACGAGGAGCACAGCCTCAGACGCCCACCTCCTGGTGGACTGAGGGGACCCCAGGGCCCCTCCCAGCACGGTGCCGACAAGACCCCGAGAGCTGGAAGGAGAAGCTGAGCCCCCGTTAGGGCCGAGGGCGGTTCCCTTTGAAATGTCCTCCTATAGCCCTCGTTCGGGAAAAGAGGCTTTAAAAACCAAATAATTGGATGCAGGAGTCTATTGTCATTAAAGCAGTTTCCATGACGCAGCAGAGAACACTACGGTTCTCCAATTGCAAAAGCAGCCTGGGAACAACGGGGTCACCTTAAAAGGTTGCCAAGGCACATTTCAGCGCCTGCGGCAGGCTGAGCAGGACAGCAGCGCCGGGAACACATGCTCCCAATGTGCCTTGTGTTTACCCGCGTTTACCATCTCCAAACCAGGGCGGAAGGCGCCTGGCCCAGCGAGGCGGGGCTGTCTGCCAACTCTTGTTCTTTGCTGCCCAGAGCAGCCTGTGGTGGAAGAACCAGGGGACCCAGGCTGTCCCGTGCGTCTCTGCCCGGGGTGGGGAGGGGGGGAGAGCAGCCCTTTGCTGAGCACTCCGGGGGAAAGAAATGAGACCGCACTTTTTTTGAAAGCTCCATGGCTGCTGCCATGTTCTGCACTGCGACTGATTACGGAGCCTGCTGGGCGCACGGGACGGCTCCAGGGCGGCGGGTGTGTTCCTGGTACGGACGTGTGAGCTTGGGGCCACGTGGTTTAATGAACCTTTTGCACGCTGTTGCAGCCTTCAAGGTTTCACAGGTGGCCAGGGCATCTGCTGGCAGGTTTTCCCATTCAGCATTTTTCACTATGCATTCAAGGCAGATGGGGGAGGAGTGATAAAGTGGGTCCTGGGGCATCTGCCAGAAGTGATACTGCTGCTCCTCCCTGCAGCCTGGCAGAAGCCACAGCCAAGGGGACACCGGTCAGCCGGCCGCCTCCCTGCACCCTGACAGACGGAGCTGGAGCCACAGAACACGCGGGCTGCTGTGTGGAGCTGGTGCTCCTGCCAAAGGCTCCAGGCTCAGCGGGCAGCTCTGCCAGGTCTCTCCAGCCCAGCAGCTCAGGCTCCCCAGGCCAGTTCCAGCAGCAGCAGCAGCCGGCCAGCCTGGCTCCATCCGGGAGCACACCTGGTCTCTAGTCTGCACTCACTCTCCAAGGGGAGCCCCTTGGTGGTGGGTTGAGCCGACGCCACCGGGACATCACCAACAGCAGCACAGTACATCAAGTTGAAGGGAGGGCTGGTTGGGCGATTGGATCGTGGGCGCCGATTTCTCCCCTGGGTGCTGTTCTCACAGAGTTCTCATGAGATCTGCTTGTTAAAAAGCATGCGGCACCTACCCCCGCTTTATCCTCCTCCTGCTCTGTTCAAGTGAAGATGTGCCCACTTTCCCGTGGACTTCCACCATGACTGTAAGTTTTCTTGGGTATTTATTTAGAGCACTGTAAGAACAGACTAATACATAGATACACTCCGAATACTTGGATCTGTGAGCGCCATGACATCACCTCCCTGTACCTTCACCTGTGACGGATTCACTCCTAGTACATTCACCTGGGGGCGATCTCCCGTCTCAGACATTCACCTGTGAGTAGATTCACCGCCCGGTACATTCACCTGTGAGTAGATTCACCGCCCGGTACATTCACCTGTGAGTAGATTCACCGCCCGGTACATTCACCTGTGAGTAGATTCACCGCCCGGTACATTCACCTGTGAGTAGATTCACCGCCCGGTACATTCATCTGTGAGTAGATTCACCGCCCCGTGCAATCACCATGGGCACTTTCCCCTGTGAGTACATTCACCCGTGAGCACCTTCCCCCACCAGCACATTCACCCGTGAGCACCTCTCCCTCCCAGCACATTCACCCGTGAGCACATTTGCCTGTGAATATGGTCTATGTACACACTCAGAGAATTTAGCGGACACAGGAAAGCCCGGCAGTTTATTTAAGGGAAGCTCTGTATGGCGGGAGAGCCTCCCATGGAAGTACCCTAAAGCCGCAGAGTTGGACACTCGCACCCATGGGAGCAGACAGGACCCGCAGGAAGTGGATGGGTGGATGGCTAGCGGCTCACTGCGCCTACATCCTCACAGACCAGTGTGACGCCAGAGCCGTGCATGTGGGGTGGCGGGTTTTTAGCTCCTTCAGGATCTCCCCATGAAGGGAAATCTGTAAGCACCTGCTCCCACCCTCAGAAAAAGCTGCAGTTTCTCAGGAGCTGGCGGCTGCTCGTGCCAGCTTTGAGGGCACATCCCATCTGGAGTGAAGGTCAACTTTGAGCAGCATGAAGCCGGCTGTGTCCTGAGGTAAGAAATGTCAACAAAACTCAAGGGATCAAACTCTCCATTTCGACGATGAGGCCTCTCAGTCTGGGGCCAGGCCACACCCCTTCAAGAAAGTCACGGGTTCTGCGCCTGCACGCCTGAGCTCTCCTTTCAAAGGATGCATTTGGTTCCTGCCTCGTTGGAAAGGCAAGCGGAGCTTCATGAGGAGTAATTATCTTGCCATTACTGCTGTATTGGGCTTGATTCATTTTCCTTTCCATAAACTCAGCCAACGGAGTCCAAGGCCTTTTTTAAGTCACTCTCTCTTCTGTACCTGGACCTGCCATGTGGCTCCTGGGAGGTGGATAATGAATGACTTCACCCTCAGCTCAAAGCATCCTTGTGTTCTGTGCCAGGGGAGCAGAATCCCATGTGGACTGGGCACCCTCCCTTTCCACAGATAACCCCCAAATGTGAAAGTGGGCACCCGGCCACCTGGAAGGCAGCAGCATTCATGCCACCGGAGCTGGTGTCTGGAGGGCAGGTGGCATGGACAGGCTTCTCCCCCCAGGCATCCTGTGTCCTGGGAAGGAACAGAGAGAGGAAGAGGAGGTTGATGGGAGTCAATTCAGTCATTCCAAGGAGGACATTAACACGCCGGCTCTCTGCTCCCCGAGGGACAGAGTGGTCTGGCCAGAGTTGCTGGACTGAGTGGCTCCCTTCCCAGCACCCACTCCTCTCCATCCAAGAGCAGGAGCTGTGTTCAGCTGAGTGAGGCTGATGACTGAAGCCCGGCCGCAGGTCTCAGGGAGTCAGTCAGGCTGGCAATGGTCACTGGAGAACAGCAACAAGGCTTCAGTGACGATTCCCACCTGTCAGTCACCTCCTGGGGACCACACCCTGGGCCGAGCTGTGACTGACTTGACCTCTGTACCTCTGTGAGGAAGAATTTGGCTGCCCATTTCCCAGTAAGAAATGAGGACTGAGGGTAGCTCTTGGCTTTGGTTGGCCAGGGCTTGAACCTTCTGTTTCTGGGAAGGGCTGGAGCCATGAGGGGTGATCCCAAGTTAAGCCACTTCCCGGGTTCACCCATCAACTCATAACAGGGTTGTTATACTTTCTGCTGTGATAAATGACTTCTTTTATTTCCCTGTTGGAGAACAATTGCCCAATGTTCTGGCTCGTTTTTATTTGGCTTTAATTTTGAAATGAAAGGAAAGTATGATCCATTCGTGAAGTTGGACGCGTGTATGCCTGTGTCTCCAGGAGAAAGACAAGACTTAGCAAGAATAATTAACCTGTGAACAGCAGGTCAGCCCCTCTTCCTGAAATCAACCTGAAGGTAGGTCTCCGTGTACTGTATATTAGTCTGTCTTCATACGGCAATAACGAACTACCTGAGACTGGGTAATTTATGAAGAAAAGAGGTTTAATTGGCTCACAGTTCTGTAGGCTGAACAGGAGGCATGACTGGGAGTCCTCAAGATACTTATAATCATGGCAGAAGGTGAAAGGGAAGCAAGGCACACCTTCTCATAGTGGAGCAGGAGAGAAAGAGAGTGAAGGGGGGAGTATCACACACTGTAAAACCATCAGATCTGGTGAGAACTCATTATCATGAGAACAGCACGGGGAACATCGGCCCCGGCATTCAGTCACCTCCCACCAGGACGCTTGTCAATTCAACATGAAATTTGAGTGGGTACACAAATCTAAACCACATCCTCCGACCCCTGGCCCTCCCCAAATCTCATGTTCTTTTCACACTGCAACGGATGGAATGATCTCTTCTCTACGGTCCCTGAGTCTTAACTCATTTCAGCATTAACTGAAATGTCCACAGTCCAAAGTCTTAGCTGAGACAAGACAACTCCCTTCCAGCTATGAACCTGTAAAATAAAAAAGAGTTAGTTACTGACCAGATATAACAGGGGTATAGGCACTAGGTAAATGCTCCGTTCCAAATGAAAGAAACTGGGCTAAAAGAAGGAGCCACAGGTCCCAGGCCAAGTCCAAAACTCAGCAGTGCAGGCATTCAATCTTACAGCTCCAGAGTGCTCTCCTTTGCCTCTGTGTCTCATACCCGGGCCACACTGACACAAGGCCTGGGGCAGCTCTGCGTGTGTGGCTCTGCAGGGTACAGCCCCCACGGCAACTTTCACGGGCTGGTGTTGAGTGCCTGTGGCTTTTCCAGGTGCATGGTGCAAGCTGCCAGTGGATCTACTATTCTGGGGTCTGGAAGACAGTGGCCCTCGTCTCACAGCTCCACTAGGAAGTGCTGCAGTGAGGACGCTGTGCTGGGGGCTCCAACCCCACATTTCTCCTAGCAGACGTCCGTGAGGGCCCCGCCCCGTCGCAGACTTCTGCCTGGACATCCGGGTATTGCCATACATGTTCTGAAATCTAGGCAGAGGTTCCCAGACCTCAAGTCCTGGCTTCTGTGCATCTGCAGGCCCAACACCATTGGAAGCCACCAAGGCTTGGGCCTTGAACCCTCGGAAGCCACAGCCCAAACTCTACCTTGGCCCCTCTCAGCCACAGCTGGAGCTGAAGCAGCTGGGATGCAGGGTGCCATGTTCTGATGCTGTACAGAACAGCTGGGCCATGA
This sequence comes from Saimiri boliviensis, assembly GCF_048565385.1. Taxonomy (NCBI): domain Eukaryota; kingdom Metazoa; phylum Chordata; class Mammalia; order Primates; family Cebidae; genus Saimiri; species Saimiri boliviensis. The sequence continues at coordinate 300,998,708 of NC_133449.1, forward strand.
AACCAGATTTCCCTCCTAGGCCTCTGGGCCTGTGATGGAAGAGGCTTCCAGGAAGGTCTCTGACATGCCCTGGAGACATTGTCCTCATTGTCTTGGCTATTTGGCTCATCTTTACAAGCAAACTTCTGCAGCAGGCTTGAATTTCTCCCCAGAAAAGGTTTTTTCTTCTCTACCTCATGGCTGGGCTGCAAATTTCCTCAACTTTCATGTTCTGCTTCCCTTTTAAATATAAGTTCCAGTTTTGTTTTTTTTTTTTGAGATGGAGTTTCGCTCTTGTTACCCAGGCTGGAGTGCAATGGCTCGATCTCGGCTCACCGCAACCTCCGCCTCCTGGGTTCAGGCAATTCTCCTGCCTCAGCCTCCTGAGTAGCTGGGATTACAGGCATGCGCCACCATGCCCAGCTAATTTTTTGTATTTTTAGTAGAGACGGGGTTTCACCATGTTCACCAGGTTGGTCTCTATCTCTCGACCTCGTGATCCACCCGCCTCGGCCTCCCAAAGTGCTGGGATTACAGGCTTGAGCCACCGCGCCCGGCAAGTTCCAGTTTTATATAATCTCTTTGTTCACACATACAAGCATACACTTCCAGAACAGCCAGGTTACCTGTTGAACGCTTTGCTGCTTAGAAATTTCTTCCACCAGATACCCCAAATCGTCTCTCTCAAGTTCAAAGTTCCACAGATCTCTAGGGCAGGGGCAAAATGCTGCCAGTCTCTTTGCTGAAGCATAGTAAGAGTCACCTTTACTCCAGTCTCCAACACATCCCTCATCTCCATCCGAGACCACCTCAGCCTGGACTTCATTGTTCATATCACTATCAGCATTTTGGTCGAAACCATTCAACAAGTCTAGGAAGTTCCAAACTTTCCCACATCTTCCTGTTTATTCTGAGTCCTCCAAACTGTTTCAACCTCTGCCCATTACCCTGTTCCAAAGTGCTTCCACATTATCTGGTATCTTTATGGCAATGCCCCATTTTCTTGGTACCAATTTTCTGTATTCATTCATTCTCACACTGCTATAAAGAACTACCTGAGACTGGGTAATTTATTAAGAAAAGAGGTTTAATTCACTCACAGTTTTACAGGCTTAACAGGAAGCATGGCTAGGAAGCCTCGGGAAACTTACAGTCATGGCAGAAGGGGAAGCAAGGCACATCCTCTCACGGTGGAGCAGGAGAGAGTGAAGAGGGAAGCGCCACACACATGTAAACCATCAGATCTTGTAAGAACTCACTATTATAAGAACAGCAAAGGGAAGTCAGTCCCCTTCATTCAGTCACCTCCCAGCAGGTCCCTCCTCTAACTCAACATGAGATTTAGGTGGGGACACAAATCCAAACCATGTCACCAATCTTCCCTCACGGCGGGATGAGCGGCTTCGTGTCTGCACAGCCTGAGGAGCGTGTGGGTGGCTGCAACCTGGACTTCCAGCCGGCAGACGACAAGCTATCCATCCAACAGTCAAAGGCTTGGTCTTACACGGCACGTGTGACGACTGCACGGCCAGTCTCCCCTGCGTGAAGCGTGGTGTTGACACCTATTACTTGGCGCCAACGCTTTAGTCACTGGATCTTCGGGAAGTTGGAAGCCTCCAAGCCCAGGGGCAGCCTGGCCCTTCCTCACAGATGCTTGGCACTGACAGTCCCACACAGTCGCCCATGGTGGCAAGTGCTGGTGTTTCTGGAACGTTCCATTTCACCCTCATTCCTGTGTGCTCCCTGCCCATGGTCTGTTGTCACAAGCTCTGTGCCCCGACAGTGGGTCCTGCTCTGCACCTTCATGAGAAGGCATCTAAGAAACAGTTTCATCTTGTTTCTCCTGATTGGGGTTCAGTCCCATGGAATTCGGGAACTGGGACTTTGCCCCACTTTAAAGTTCTCCCTCTGACTTCCTCTGGGGTCTGCAGCTCTGATCCTACCCCAGTGCCGAGAGGTCCAGCTGGCATCCTGGCTGCCCTCTCAAGCTAGCGCCATCACGAGGAGAGGCTGGGGTGGGAATCACCATGTGTTTGGAAAGAGAGCCTCACTCTTCACCTTCATGCCAGTTGTTTTCATGCCATCCGTGGAAACTTTCTTCAGAAGAAGTCTTACCTAGAAGCCCGCCCTGTAAATGAAGTGAAACAGAATTTGCTGGAGAGAGGAAGGTGGAGTCTGGGGCCCTGCAGTGGTTCTGCGGCCCCCTAGAGACCCCCTTCTGTGGTGGCTCAAGCGTGGCCCCATGAGGCGTGTTGGCGGCTTCCCATCACCTGTGTCCCCGATGCATGTCCATGGCCCTCTTCTGGGTGCATCTGCAGCCCCCCCATGGTATGTATGTCTGAGGCCCCCTCACTGCTCTATCCGTGGGCCCCTATCCCCAGAGTCCCCCGCCTTGTGTGCCACGTCTGTGGTTCCATTTCCCAGGGAATGCCTGTCTGTGGCCCTTTCCTCATTGCACCCGTGGCCCCTCTGTGGTATGCTAAGACACACTCAGGCTCTGCAGAGCTCCGCAGGCCACACCTCTGCTTCAGGCTGCCTTTCAGAAAGGAAACGTTTCTTCCCCAGCTTGGGCATTGTGATGGGAAAGCAAGATACTGGGTGGGCGATGAAAAAGGAGTGCGGGGGGAGTTTGCTCCAGAAAGAACATTCGGTGGTCGGCTTCCTGGAGAGGCTTGGCCCTGAGCTCTCGGGGAGCTGTGCAGCCTCTTCCGTCGTGCTGAAGGGAAGTCAGAGGCTGCGTGAGGCTGCTGGGCCAGCAGGCCTGTGCCTCCATCTGTCCGGAGCAAGCTGGAGGATCCGGTATCTTGGCTGCCATGACCCCGGACCCACACGAGACGACACGGAGCCTCTGGCAAAACAAAGCAGGCGGACTGGCTCCTTCCGCAAGAGGGAGGGCGTTGCTTCAGCAAAGCCACCCTGAGCGTTAAGGCAGAGAGTTCGGGCAGCTGAAAGCCATCAAGTCAGCGGGGCTGAGATCCTCCAAACTGGGGCAAGGGCAGGGCTTGGGTGTGAGAGGTAAAGTCACAGGTCGAGTGGGCTGGGGGTCCACTGAACACACGCCATAAGCATGGCGGGTGGTGGCTGCGCATGGGGACTGAGCGTCCGAGACCTGGCAGCCCGGGAGCAGGGGTTGGCATCCGAGGGCTGCACAGGGACCCAGGGAGGGCTCCTCCACACACGGTCATGGAGCACACTTGGAGGTGCTCACTCTGGCCCAAACCAGGATCAACTGTGGGCACTGCTTTGTCCGACCTGAAGTTTCCCTTTAGTAGCGGCCTTGGTCAGAGGCAGGTTGGAACCCACGTCCACGTTCCCAGCGTGTTGGCACCTCTGCCTGTCCGTGGAGTCGTCCGGCCCAGCAGGGTCACTGCTGAGCAAGCAGCATGGTAGCCCCCAAGTTCTGGGCTGGGAGGGAATGCAACCCTGGCTCCAGGACCAGGACTCAGGACTCACGACCTCCAGCACAGACCCCAGCCCGGTGGCCCTGGTTTTGAGGTCAGGGCTGAGGCTGGTGGCAGCCCACCCACCCCTGGCACGGCTCTCAAACCACCTTCTCCAGACCGGGCCGCTCATCAGGAGGGCAAGGCTCAGGGCAGGGACAGAAGACGGAGGTGCGTGGCCGGCGCTCCCTGTCCTTGTGAGGAGACCGAGTACCAGGCCAAAGCTGGAGCAAGGCTGAAGAGAACCAGGTGGGGAGAAGAGAGGTGCTACCTCTGCCGCGGTCTGCCCCACCGCGCTGCCTGGGCTCGGTCTCCTGGGTGCTCGGGCTCGATCCCCTGGGTGCTTGGGCTCGATCCCCTGGGTGCTTGGGCTCGGGCTCGATCCCCTGGGTGCTTGGGCTCGATCTCCTGGGTGCTTGGACTCGATCCCCTGGGTGCTTGGGCTCGATCCCCTGGGTGCTTGGGCTCAGGCTCGATCCCCTGGGTGTTTGGGCTCGATCTCCTGGGTGCTCAGGCTCGATCCCCTGGGTGCTGGGCTTGATCCCCTGGGTGCTTGGGCTCGATCCCCTGGGTGCTTGGGCTCAGGCTCGATCCCCTGGGTGCTCGGGCTCGATCCGCTGGGTGCTTGGGCTCGGGCTCGATCCCCTGGGTGCTCGGGCTCGATCCCCTGGGTGCTTGGGCTCGATCTCCTGGGTGCTTGGCTTAGACACTCGGCTCACTATGCTCTCTTCTTCTTTTCCACGTGAGTGTTTCACACATTTCTCTCAGAGCCACTCCTGCCGCCCCCACACGCCTGCCAGGCGGGCGAGTCTATCATTCAACTCCAAATCTTCTCATTTCCGCTATGGTCGCTTTGATCCAGGAGTTATTTTGAAGTGTCTTTTACGATTTCAGAAAGCATTTCATATAGTTACTTTTGCAATTCATTTTCACTCTTTTCCTCTCTGTCCTCCACCTCCCCCCTCTTGGACCTCTAGGAATGCATAGATTTTTAGAAACTCAATATTTTATAATCCATTATCTTCATTTTTTTCTGTTACCCAAATTGGTCTGAATTTAGTCTGTGGGAGCAATAGAGAGGTATGAAATTCGTCTCTTTACCATATTTCAGGGATCGTTTGTTTTTCAAAATGAAAAGTAAACGTTTGGGTGGGTGCAGTGGCTCACGCCTGTAATCCCAGCACTTAGGGAGGCCGAGGTGGGCAGATCATGAGGTCAAGAGATTGAGACCATCCTGACCAACATGGTGAAACCCCGTCTCTACTAAAAATACAAAAAATTAGCTGGGCGTGGTGGCGCGCGCCTGTAGTCCCAGCTACTCAGGAAGCTGAGGCAAGAGAATTGCTTGAACCCGGGAGGCAGAGGTTGTGGTGAGCCGAGATTGCGCCACTGCACTCCAGCCTGGCACCTGGAGAAGGAACGAGACTCTGTCTCAAAAAAAAAAAAAAAAAAAGGTAAACTTTTTTGAAGTGTAACATACATAGCAAAAAAAAGTGCACACATCCTAAGTTTATAACCTGTTTAATTTTCACAAAATTAACCGAACTAGTGGTAACCAGACCCAACACGGGGCATGACTGGCACCCTGCAACCCACCCCATGTGTCTCAGTCAGTGTGGGCTGTGTAACAAAATACACCTGCGGGACTTCCAGACAGCAGACGTTGATTTCTTCCTGTTTCTGGAGACTGGAAGCCCACGTCGAGGTCTGCTAGGGTTGGGTCCTGGCCAGGACCTCTTCCTGCCTTATCACAGGCCTTTCCTCGGTGGCACACAGAGGGCGGGGCCAGACAAAGAGCTCTTCCTCTTATAAGACCACCAGTTTTACAGCGTTAAGGCCACCCCAAGACCTCATTTGACAGTTACCTCCCCAAAGTCCTGCCTCTAAACACAGCCACCCTTCGGGTTAGGGAGTCAGCACACGGAGTGCAGACGCCCAGCCCAGTCCGTGGCCCTGCTCCACCCCATAGTGAGGGTAGCGCCTGTTAGAAACAGATGCTCCGTGCCGCAAAGAAAAATCAGCAGAGACAAAGGATCTTTCAGCAACGCAGTTTTTACTTCCTGGACTGCAGGAATGACACTGGCTATGGGTGTGGCCTGCTTGGGGCTGTCCGTAACGGGATCGTGTCAAAGTCTTCTTGCTTCGCTGCTTTGTGAGAGCCACCCAAGGCTTTGCATGTAGGGGGTTCCATGCCTTCTCAGAGCTGCGGTGGTGTGAATCCGTGGCTGTCAATCCATTCTGCCGCTGGCGAACATTTGGACTGTGGAAGTATGGGACGCTTATGAGTCTCCTCTGAATGTTCTTACACCACATTTTGGTGAATAAAATTGGTTTTTACCAGGATATACCTAAAGAATGGAGTTGACGGGTCATAGAATATGCATATATTTAACATGAGAAGATACTGCCGAGCTGCTTCTAAAATCCTACCCTAACATTCATTATAATACACATAGAGCTTGAGCATTCTGAGGTTTAAAAAAGTATATTTTAATTCCCCCCTTGTTGATTTCCAATGACTCAAGTTATATGCTATTAATGTCCAGTATTTTAGTTCTATTTTCCTATCTTTAACTTCCAGTAATATGTTTAATTTCTACTGTTTTATACAACTAATTTTTTTTTTTTTTTTTTTGAGATAGAGTCTCACTCTGTCACCCAGGCTGGAGTGCAGTAGCATGATCTGGGTTCACTGCCACCTCCACCTCCTGGGTTCAAGCAGTTCTCCTGCCTCAGCCTCCCAAGTAGCTGGAATTACAGATGCCCACCACCATGCCCAGCTAATTTTTGTATTTTTAGTAGAGACGGGGTTTCACCATGTTGACTTGGCTGGTCTTGATCCACCTGTCCTGGCCTCCCAAAGTGCTGGGATTACAAGTGTGAGCCACCACGCCTGGCTGTACAGCTGATGTTTAACAGCACTGACCATATGTGGGTTTTTTTTTTCTCTCTTTTTTTCAAGTTCTGAGGTCCATGTGCAGGATGTGCAGGTTCCGTGTGCCATGGTGTTTTGCTGCACCTATCAACCCCTCACCAAGGTACTAAGACCAGCGTGCATCAGCTCTTTTCCCCAGTGCTCTCCCCACCCACCCTTCCTGGACAGGCCCCAGTAAGTGTTATTTCCCTGCCTGTGTCCATGTGTTCTCACTGTTCAGCTCTCACTTACAAGTGAGAACATGTGGTGTTTGGTTTCAAGTTCCTGTGTTAGTTTGCTGAGAATAATGGCTTCCAGCTTCATCCACATCCTGGCAAAGGACATGATCTCATTCCTTTTCATGGCTGCATAGTATTCCATGGTGTATATGTACCACATTTTCTTTATCCAGTCTATCATCAGTGGGCATTTGGGTTGATTCCATGTCTTTGCTATTGTGAATAGTGCCACAATGAACATGTATGTGCATGCATGTTTATAATAGAACAATTTATATTTATTTGGGTATACACTCAGTAATGGAATTGCTGGGTCAAATGGTATTTCCACTTCTAAATCTTTGAGGAACCACCACAGTCTTCCACAATGGTTGAACTAATTTACATTCCCACCAACAGTGTAAAAGCATTCCTATTTCTCCACAGCCTCACCAGTATCTGTTTCTTGACTTTTTAATAATCAGCATTCTGACTGGTATGAGATGGTATCTCATTGTGGTTTTGATTTGCATTTCTCTAATTATCAGTGATGTTGAGCTTTTTTTTCATATTTGTTGGCCACATGTATGTCTTTTTTTGAGAAGTGTCTGTTCATATCCTTTGCCCATTTTTAAATTTTTTTTTTTTTTTTTTTTTTGTAAATTTGCTTAAGTTCCTTGGAGATTCCGGATATTAGACCTTTGTCAGATTGGTAGATTGCAAAAATTTTCTCCCATTCTGTAGGGTGTCTGCTCACTGTGATGAGTTTCTTTTGCTGTGCAGAAGCTCTTTCGATTAATTAGATCCCATTTATTAAATCCCATTTGTCAATTTTTACTTTTGTTGCAAGTGCTTTTGACAATTTCATCATAAAGTGTTTGTCTGTTCCTACGTCCTGAATGGTATTGCCTAGATCTTCTTCTGGGCTTTTTATAATTTGGGGTTTTACATTTAAGTCTTTAATCCATCTGGAGTTAATTTTTGTATAAGGTGCAAGGAAGGGATCCAGTTTCAGTTTTCTGCCTATGGCTAGACAGTTTCTAATTTTATTCTTTGCCATTCCTTTTGATATCTCAATGATCATTTTGGGATCTTTCTCTCCTTCCTGAGGTTTGCCCTTGGAAACTCCTTTATGAAACACCTATTCATAGTAAACTTGCAATTTTTGGTTTTTTGAAAAACAAAATTATCTTCAGCCCTCATTCTTGAAAAATGGTTTTGCAGGATATAGAGTTCAAGATCAAAGCATTTCCTTTCAGTCCTTGAGGACATTGTTCTGACCACTGTTGTTTCTCTTGAAAAGTCTGCCGTCAGTCTCATTGGCATTCTTTGCAGGAGGTCTGTGTCTTTTCTCTGTGGTTACTTTTAAGATCTCTTTGTATTCTGTAATTTCACTGTTTGAATTTATTTTACTTACCCTGTTTGGAGTTTATCAACCCATCAAAATTCTCAGCCATTATCTCTTCAATATGGCCTTCCTCTATTTTCTTCATCTAGAAGTCTGATTAAATGGACATTCTACTTCCTTGCTCTGTTCTTCATGTCTCTTGTCATGAACCTATTTAGAAATCTCTTAGTCCCTTAGATTTGTCTTCCACCTCAGTAGTTCTCCCTGAAACAGTGTCATATCCTGTTAAACACACCATTGCCCTTCTAATTTCAACTGTAATTTCTTCACACACACACAAACACACACATACACACACACATGCACACACACACATATGTTGTTGTAAGTTCTGTTTATCTGTCTTTCAAATCTGATGGGGTTTTTTTGATAGTCTTTTGTTCCTTGGTCATGTTTTTTATATCCCCTCTCATATGTAAACATATAAAGCATAGTTATTTTTTAAAAAGTAATTTGTGTCCGATGTTCATAGGTCTTATTCTGCTGTTTGCTCCTTCTGGTGAATCTTACTCATGTTGGGTAGTTTCTCAATATACATTATGATTTTTGATGACAAATTCTTGTTGAATAGAGCTCTATCTGTGAGTCTATGAGTCTGGCTTAGAATGAGTTCTTCCCGAAACAACTTACATAGGCTGTCAGATGCCTTGGAATACTACAAACTAGGGCCTCAATTAGTCGCATTCTCAGCTTGAATTTAGGACACAGAGGAAACATACATTCTGATGCAGAGGCTGCACAAAGATGAAGATCCTGCCATGCCCTGGGGACACTTCCCCACTGTGTTGGTCATTAGCATTTGGCTCCTCTTCACTTACGCAGATTTCTGCAGCAGGCTTGAATTTCTCCTGGGAAATGGGTTTTTCTTTTCTACCACATGGTTGGGCTGCAAACTTCCCAAAATTTATGCTCTGCTTCTGTATTAAATACAAGTTCTGGTTTTACATAATCTCTTTGTTCAGGCATATGAGTGTAAACTTTTAGAAACACCCAGATCACCTCCTTTTTTTTTTTTTTTAACCCATTTCCCCTCCCCCTGCAGATCACCTCTTGAAAGCTTTGTTGCTTAGAAATTTCTTCTGCCAGATACCCTAGATCATCTCTCTCAGGTTCAGAGTTCCACAGATCTCTAGGGCAGGGGCAAAATCTCCCCAGATTCTTTGCTAATGCATAACCACAGTCACCTTTTCTCTCGTTTCCAGTAAGTTCCTCATTTCCATCTGAGACCACCTCAGCCTGGACTTCCATAGTTCTCCCTGGATAGTCCATATCACTATCAACATTTGGGTCACAACAATTTAACAGGTCCCTAGGAAGTTCCAAACTGTCAGGTCTCCATATGCAAACCTGGAGCCTGCAAGTTTGAAGTCCTGCTTGCCTGGGCTGATGTCTCCCATCCCGCCCACCTGCTACCCCCACTCCCCACCCCCACTCATCCACCCCACCCCCACCCCCACCCCTCACCCCACCCCCCAGTCCGCCCACCTCCCCACCCCCCCACACTCCCACCCCCCTCCGGTGTCTTAGTTATTCATAGGGGACCTTAGTTCTTCATGTGATCTTAGTTATTCATAGGCGGTCTTGGTTATTAATAAGCAGTCTTAGCTATTCATAGGTGATGCTACAGGAAGAAAGGTTTTTAGTCATAAATAAAACTCAGCTGCTAGAAAGAATAGGGCTACCAGTCGTATTGATAACTTGGGTGAGAGAAAGAAAGATTTCTGGTCATACATTAGAACTCAAGTGACAGAAAAGAAGGTGTCAGTCACAAATGACAATTCAGGTGACGGAGAAGGCTTCCAACTGCAGTGTTAACTCAGGTGCCAGCGAAAGAAGGTTTGGGGCAATAATCACTCAGGTAATAGAGAAAAACGATCACAGTCATGAATGACAGAAGGAACGTCTTCTCTTCATAAAGGATGTCTAGGTGATAGAGATACAAAGTTTCGGTCACAAACAAATGTTAGCTCAGATGATACAATGTTTCACTCACAAATAACTCCTGTGGGACAGGGAGAAGCCTCCCATCATAAACCAGCAACTCAGGTGAGAGAGAAGGAAGTTTTCCTGTCACAAATAACTGTCACGCACGGTAACTCAGATGATAAAGACAGTGGTTCTGTAAGGCTGCGCACGGCGACTCACGTTTGTCACCCCAGGACTTTGGGAGCCTGGGGCAGGAGGATTGCTTGAGGCCAAGGGTTCAAGGCCGGCCTGAGCAATATAGCAAGACCTCGTCTCTACCAAAAAATACAAAGAGAGCCGGTGGTAGAGAAAAGGTTTCCTTGAGAAATTTTTCCAGTCATAGATGGTAATTCAGGTGAAAGAAAAGAAAGGTTGTCGTCATAAATGATAGTTCAGGCGATGGAGGAAGAAAACGTCCAGCCCCAAGAACTGAGAAGACTGAAGAAGAAGGTGTGGGTCACGAATGACAAGCAGACGATGAGGAAGGACATGTGCAGTCATACTCCAGGTGACAGAGAATGAAAGGTTTCAGTCATCAGTGATGCCAGCTGAGAGAGCCGAAGGTTGCCAGTCACAAATCGGTGTTAACTCGGGTGCCAGAGACGGAGCGTGCCGTCGTGAGTAACTGAGGTCATGCAGAGAAGCCCTCCGCTCCAGCTAGCTCGGGCGAGAGAAGAAAGCTTTCCCGCCATCGACGACGGCTCAGGTGACACAGATAAAAAGACTTCGCTCACAAATGACAACTAAGTTGACAGAGAAAGCTGCCAGTCACGAACGATGATTTATGATGATTATAGGAATTATAAAAAGGTGTTTCAATCCAAATTAAACGACTCAGGTGACGGAGACAGGTTTCAGTAAGAAATGGTGAGGCAGAGCAGGAAGAGGAAGGCGAGTCAGCGGGGAGAGAGAGGAGGCGTCCGGTCGCAGGGAACCCCCAGGGAAGGGGAGGGTTCTGGTCATCAGTACCAACCACGGCAGACAGACACGGGCACTCAGAGTCCGCGCGGGGCCAGGGGAGGGCCCGCGGGCACCCACCGTGCGTTCCTGGAGCGGCGCCGCCCTCTAGCGGGCGAGGAAACGGGTCCCGCAGCAGAAACGCGCGGCCGGCCCAGCGGCTCAGGCCTGTAATCCCGGCACTTTGGGAGGCCAAGGTCAGGAGATCGAGACCATCCTGGCCGACACGGTGAAACCCCGTCTCTACTAAAAATACAAAAAGTTAGCCCGGCTTGGTGGTGGGCGCCTGTAGTCCCAGCTACTCATAGGCTGAGGCAGGAGAATTGCTTGAACCAGGAAGGTGGAGGTTGCAGTGAGCTGAGATGGCGCCACTGCACTCCAGCCTGGGCGACAGAGTGAGACTCTGTCTCCAAAAAAAAAAAAAAAAAAAGAAAGAAAGAAAGAAGAAAGAAAGAAAGAAACGCCAGAACACGCTTCCCATCTCCGCCTGGCTCCGGACCTCGCTGCCCGTCCTGGTCCCGTCTATCGGCAGGCCCGTCTCCTCAGCCCCCATGCCTCCCCCTTCCGCCTGGGTTCTAGGACCTGGGCAGCATGGGGTGCCCCTCATCTCTTGCAACAGAGCCCTCAGGCCCCTCTTTCATTCCCGTGGGGACACAGAGACCATCTGTGCATCCCATGGGCTCTCTGGCTGGTGTCACTGTCCTAACTCACAGGTGGCAGTGCCAGGGGCTGGGCATTGGCTGGGAGGGCCTGGGTGGCCGGGGTGCAAGTTGGTTTTGGCCTTTGGGCCCGTGCCTGGGGACATGGGGCTGGCCCTGCCCTAGAAACCCCCAGCACCCCCTTCTCCTGCCCTTCCTCAGGGCACCCACCTCCCTCTCAAGGGCGGCAGCTCTGGGCTCCTTCCAGAACTGCCTGGACATCCCAAGGCCACTCTGGTGGGGACTTCCTTAAGGACCTCAGCAGTGGTGTGCCTGAGGTCTGAGGACGTGACCTCGTCCCTGACCTGTGACCACAGGGCATAGTGGGAAAGGTGTGATCACCCTGTGCACGCCACGGCAAACAGTGCAGAATGGGGCCTCGACTGCCGTGGGAGGCAGAGGGGCCGGGCGGGAACGGCACGGGCACCTCTGGGTGGCAGCTCTTCTGAGGCCATGTTGAGAAACAGGTGCCCAGCACTTGCTCACGGCCTCCCGCCACCGTGAGCATTGCTTACCAGTATCTGTCTCTGTGGCCATGGGTATTTACCAACTATGGTGGCCCCCCGCGCACTTCTGTCCGTGGAGAAAGTAACCGGGCTGCTGGCAGAAGCCCCACCCTCGGGGCTCCCGGTCTGTTGGAACCACTACCCACCCTGCCGCCAACCCCCCATGCCCCAGACCTCCCCAGAATCTTCTGACCCTCTGCAGAGAGGACGGCCCGGGAACAGCCCAGGAGCTGAGCTGGGCCGGGGGAGTGTCCCAGGCCTCTCTGAAGCATCAGGAAGAAGCCCTGGCCCTGGCCCTGGAGTGCTGGTTTGGAGTCCTCCTCGGCCAGCACGTGGACATGGTGTCTCTGAGTGTCAACTATCCTGAAATCAGTGAGGTTTGGGAGGTCAACCAAGGAGCAGAGGACCCCTGGCCCCAACTCTCTGGTTCTGTCTCAGCCCCTTGAGCCTGCTGCTATCATCCAAACCAAGTGTGGCTGTGTCCAGAAAACTTTGCTCACGGAACCAGCTCCACCCTGGAGCTGCCCAGACACCTTGGGCTGCTGCTATGTCCCCACACCTGGCACAGGCCAGGCTCAGGCCCAGGGCTGTAGCTCGCCGATGCTGGCTCCCGCCAGTAAGGAAGGTGCTGTCCTGAGCCACAGCAGCGGGTCCAGGGACCCAAGGTGTGCATCCTTCTGGACTCACAGGTGGCCTGTCTAGCTTGAGGGGTCTGATGGCATTACTTCTTCCACCCCAAGACACGAGCAAGGAAGCCTGGAGCCCTGGATCCACTGACCGCCACGTATGACCATGAGCAAGTCCAACTTGAGGATGAAGGTGGAGGGAACTGCACCCAGAAACGCCATCATCTCATCAAATAAAACACAGTGAGGGCTCCCACTCCCAGCCGCGCAAGTGCAGAGTCCAGACTTACCTCCCTGCCAGAAACAACCAGAAACCCAGGCAGGACACATGGAAAAGCTGCTGGAGACACTGGCAGCATCAACAGGCCTGTGATGGGAAGGTCCTACCACTGCACTGCCTGGATGTGATTTCTGGTCTCATGCAGAGGGGCAAGCATAGCCCAGCAGTCTCTCCAGAGAAGAGGCACAGAGGTCAGGGTTCAGCAAGGATAGGGCTGCTGGAACTTGGGGGGCACAGTACCAGAGAGTGGGAAACCAGAGAGTGAGCTCCAGCAGCGGCCTGGCCCTCTGGAGAATCGGGCTGCACCCCGACCTGTGAATGCGTGGGATAAAGTCCTTAAGGCTGGGCAGAAACAGCTCCTCAGAAAGAACAGCTACAGCTGGTCCTCAGTGTCACAGGGGATTTCCGCTATCAAAAGTCCATAGATGCCCAAATCCCCACTATCACGTGGTGTAGCATTTGCTTATGACCGAGACGCATCCTCCCACATACCTTATACTGGGGGTCCCCAGCCCCTGGGCCACGCAGCAGGAGGTGAGCGGCAGGCAGTGGCAGGCGAGTGCCACCACCCGAGCTCCGCCTCCTGTCAGGTCCGCAGCAGCATTAGATTCTCACAGGAGCATGAACCCCGTTGTGAACTGTGCATACGAGGGGCCTAGGGTGGGTGCTCCTTATGAAAATCTAATGCCTGATGATCTGAGGTGGAACCGTTTCATCCCCAGACCATCCCATCACCCCAAATCCTAGGTTAGTGGAAAAATGTCTGCCACAAAACTGGTTCCCTGGTGCCAAAAAGGCTGGGGACTGCTGCCTTATATCGTCTCTAGATCACTTCTAACACCTAACACAACGTAAATGCTATGTGAATAATGGTTACGCTATTTTTAAATGTGGATTGTTTTTTATTGTTGCATTGTATTTTTAATTGTTTTTTCTCCAAATGTTTTCAGTCTGTGGTTGGTGGAATCCACGGACACAGAACCCACAGATACGGAGGACAGTGTACTAAGTGGGTAAGCAAAGTGGTCCACTGAGCTTACACAGAGCAGAAGCACCCCAGGCCCTGCAGCCAGAGTGAGGAGGGCTCGGCACATACTGAGAACAAGAAGATACGAGGCTCAGAGCCGACGCCCAGAGGAGCCGCGTCTTCACCGTGGGCTAAAGCAGCTCCAGTGGAGACGCGACCTGAGACTTCCCAACAAAGCTTGAAATGAGCCTTACGGGCATACACGGACCCACAAGTAACCAAACTGCCTGCTTGAACTAAGCGGAACACTCTTTAAAGGAAGACAGAACTGGCACTCGACAATACAAGGTTCACAAGGCCTAGCATCCAGGAAGACATTACGAGGTATGTGAGGTAGCAAACTGTGGTGTATAAACGGGAGGAAAGAAACGTCAGTCAGTAGAATTAATCCAGCAATGACGGAGATGATGACACTGGAGTAGGAGCACGTGATGGAGTTCAGAGAAACGCTTGTTTTATGCTCAAGGATATAAACGAAAACCTGAATGTAAGTAAAAAGGGAGACATACCAAAAAACCAGACAGAAGTTCTAGAAATGAAAAGTAAACTGCACACAATGTAAATCTCACGGACTTGCAGGACAGCAGAATAGACACTGTCGGGAGAAAAAAGATTGTAAACTTGAAGACAGGAATAGAAGGTATTCACCCTGGAAGCAAAGGCTACGGATACACGCACCAAGTTTCCAGGATCTGGGTGACAGCGTCACCTGGCAGCTGACAGCCACATGTGAGCATTTCAAATGCGGCTAGGGTAACAGAGAAATTGAACCTAATTAATTTATGCAGCTACCTGTGGCCAGTGGCTTCCACATCAGACAGTACAGTCCTAGAGCAACCAGGAAATAATAAAACAAAATATATAGGAAATAAATCCATAGTAGAGATAAAATAGAATACTTTAAAATATTCAACTAATACAGAAGGCGGGAAAAGAGGCAAAAATGGCAAATAAAGAAAAGGCAGTTTGTCGGACTGGATAAAACGTGAGCCCCAACGACAGGCTGTCTACCACAAACTCACTTCAAATGTCGGAGCCCAGATAAGTTAAGGGATGGAAGAAGCTATTCCATGTAAATGCTCATCAGAAGCCAGCGTGGTGACCTGGGATCGAAGCAGACATCAGAACAGGGGACGAGAGAGGAAATCCCTCGATCGAGCCCCAGTTTACAACGAAGACAACAGTCCCACGTGTATGCCGCAGCAGCTCCAGAACACGCTGTAGGAGCAGACAGGTCTGGAAGAACAGTCAAGTCCACGCTTGCAGGGGAGGATTCCACACTTCTCTCCCAGCCGTTGACAGAGTAGGGGAGAGAAAATCATTAACAGGCCACAAGAGCTGACTGGCACGTAGAAACCACTGCGTGCGACTGCAGGATTCTTTCCAGAATGTGCCACGTGCTGAGCCACCAAGTAAGTCTCAATACATTTAAAAGGTTTAAAATAATACTACATATGTTATCTGCCACAACCAATTTAGAGGAAATCAGTAACAGACAGCTACCTGGGAAATCCCCAGATACTTGGAAATGAAACAATTCTCTTCTAAATAAGCCATAGGTCCAAGGAGAAATTACATGGGAAATTAGAAAACACTTTGAACAGGAGGAACGAAGAGTCACACATTTACTCTGTCTGTGGCAGCAGCTCCGCAACGTGCAGAGAATGTTTTCAATGCTGAGACAAAGCTCTCGGACAAGGGGCTCGGCTTCCACTTTAAGAAGCGGGGAAAGGGACAAATTAAATCTAAACTACGTAGAAGAAGAGAAGAAAGTTAAGTTGTCAAATTAAAATAGAAAACAGGCCGGGCGCGGTGGCTCAAGCCTGTAATCCCAACACTTTGGGAGGCCGAGGCGGGTGGATCACAAGGTCAAGAGATCGAGACCATCCTGGTCAACATGGTGAAACCTCGTCTCTACTAAAAATACAAAAAAATTAGCTGGGCATGGCGGCGCGTGCCTGTGATCCCAGCTACTCAGGAGGCTGAGGCAGGAGAATTGCCTGAACCCAGGAGGCGGAGGTTGCGGTGAACCGAGATCGCGCCATTGCACTCCAGCCTGAGTAACGAGAGCGAAACTCCGTCTCAAAAAAAAAAAAAAAAAAGAAAAGAAACAACAGAAAACACCTGTGAAACCTGAAGCTGGTACTTGGATGGAAGCGGCACGTGCTGCAGAGCTCACAGACCCTGGAGGCCAAGTGTCACCCACAGCGTCTTCTGTTCAACCTCATGCTCATCCTGGCCTATGCAGCAAGGCAAGAACATGAAAAAAAAAGCGTACAGATGAAAAACAGGCAAATCGTCTTTCCTCACTGCTGGCACAATCACGTGCATAAAAAAATCCTAAGAACTCTATCAAAAAACTACTAGAATTAACGTGTTTAAAAGTTGCGTTTCTAAACTGAAACTGCCGTTTTCAACTTCCGTTTCTTCTTGAGGCTGTGCTGGGGTAGGTCTCCGAACTCGGGCAAGGACTTTGTCATCCGCTGCTCTCTCATCCCCATTCTGCAGAGGTCACACAGCCGGACACGACACCCTATTGCTGGCGTGTGAAACTCCCCTTATTCCCACTCTGCTAATAGCCCAAAGGACTTCACGGACGCGGCCCGGTGTCCCCTCCACAGGTGTCTCGACGCCTTCGATGAGTCCATGTGGAGCCCCGGTCACTGCAGAGCCCCACTTCGTTGAGTGGGCCTGCCTGAGATGCACGAGCCAGCGGCCTCCAGAGTTCAAGTGTGATTTCAGAAGTGGTATAAATGAAATGGCATGTCTACCATTTATCTATTGATTGATTTTATCTGACAAGCAAATCAAACAGCACAAACTCAAGTCGGCCCGGGCTGTCTGGCCTCAGCAGAGCTCACCTGAGGCCCCGCAAGGCTGACCTCCGTGACCCGGGTGTCCTGGCAAGACTTCCTGGGTGATACGGGAGCTGGAGTCCACAGCAGTCACTCACCCACTCACCCTCCACAACTGCAGGGAACTTTCTGTCACGCCTTCCAAGCCATGTCCTGCTTGGCAATAAAGGTTTGGCAGTTTTTTCCTCCTGCAGCAAGAATACTGTACCTTTTGTCTTCTAGACTGTGATGCTTAATACTGAGTGTGAATTTGATTGGATTGAAGGATACGAAGTATTGATCCTGGGTGTGTCTGTGAGGGTGTTGCTAAAGAAGGTTAACATTTGAGTCAGTGGCTGGGAAAGGCAGACCCACCCTCCATCTAGGTGGGCAGCATCTAATCAGCTGCCAGCCTGGCTACAGTATAAGCAGGCAGAAAAATGTGAAGAGGGACAGGCCCAGCCTCCTGGCCTGCATCTCTCTCCCGTGCTGGACGCTTCCTGCCCTGGAACATCAGACTCCAAGTTCCTGTTTTGGAACTCGGACTGGCTCTTCCTGTTCCTCAGCCTGCAGACGGCCTATTGTGGGACCTCGTGATCATGTCAATTAACACTTCATAAACTCCCCTTTACATAGGTATCCATCTATTCCATTAGCTCTGTCCCTCTTGGGAACCCTGACTAACACGCTGCCTTTACTCTCAGATGAGTCTTTTGCTTTATTCACTAGACTCCACCCCAACTGTTTAAAAATGCTCCAACTGTTTCTGGAAGAACTTGTGAGTACAAGGGCCGTGTGGCACTGTGGACCCCTAGCTGACTCCTGGAGAGTGGAGGTGGCGGAGCTGTTAGGATTGTGCCCACTGGTGAAAAGATCCTTTAACAGCACTGACATGCAAGGGCTGGGCCCGCTCCTCAACCTGCCACCCCCAGAGCCAGGCTCTGCTTCCACAACAGGAGTGGCTCCAGGTTCTGAATCTGGAGTTAAGGCCTAGCGACGGTAGAGTGACCGAAACCTGCACACACACCAGCCCTGGTGACCCCCTTCCTGAATGTGCACCTGTGGCCGCTGGACCGTTCCCAGCTCCTTCTGGATGATGCAGTTACACCATAAGCATAAATGAGGCTTAACGTTAAGTAACTGTGTGGGTAATTGCTAGTAAAATTCAAAGTACTTGGAAGAGATACTTAGAATCAAAACAAGAAAATTCTGAAAAATATTTTAAGACTTAAAAAGTTCTAAACAAAAGGTGATGTCTTTCAAAAGTGAATTTCACATGCAAAACATTAATGACATTTATTTCAGCATAAAAGCAAAACATAGTATTCTGAGAAACCAGTAACTGAGTCATGTATTTAGTATCTATTAACGTGAACCCTCATTAGAGATGTTCTAACGCTGTTGCACAAACACGGTGGGCGGAAAACGCAGCAGTGCTGGGGCCGCGCTGGGTCACGGACCACCGGCATGCATCTCCCTGAACACTCAGCACCTGCTCTTCCTGCAAATGGGACCATGTCTGATGATTTATGAAAGAACATTTGACCGACCCCTTTTTCTCAGTTGGTAAAAGGTAGAAATAGGCTTTTCTTACCCATTACCTAGTCTTGAAAACATTTTTGCATGAAATCAAACGAGCTGTTACCAGAAAGCAATTGCTGCCTTCCACCCGGAGCGATGTGAGCGTTTCCTAATGCAATGATGACAAGTTCTTCAGGGTGACACAGTCTCTTCTGCTGCCACAACACCTGCATTCATCTCCCTTTTTTGCTGTTAAATGAAACTTGTTGGCATCACGTGTCCCGTCCACTGCGGGCGGGCTGGGAGCAAACACGGCTTCACAAGGAGACAAACCCTCTGAGTCATCTTTTACAAACAGCGAAAACGACAAGCCGTTTGTCTCTCCGTGTGCATTTCGAAACAACATGAATGCAACCCGCTTCTTCTAACAAAGCCTGGCCTCGTGGCTCTCTGGCTTGCGGTCTGAGCGGTGGTTGCAGAAGGGACTCCCGGGCGGACGCTGTGCGGGGCCGCCTCACTTCCCGGCTGGGTGTTCTCCATGGGAAAAGCACCTGATGGGGAAGCCCGGGCTCACACGTGAGCCGCAAGCTTCTTTCTCTCTTCAAACTGCTTGTCCACGGCCAGAGACAGGGCCTGGAGGAACCCCTCGATGGTGACAGTGGGGGCCTGGAAAAGTACACGGTCATCACTGGAGGGGCCGCCTCACCTTCAGTGGGGGCCCCTGGCATCCACACCCCTGCTGCCACCCACAGTGCAGACAGCCCAGAAGGGGGCTGCAGCTCACAGGCTGAGCAGTGAGTGCACACCACACACGGCCAGGGCAGATGAGCCCTGCTCTTTACTTCAGAAAAGGCATACAAGGTGGCTACGTGACCCCCATGTCCCGCAGATTACAAACGGCCACAGGGGAGGCAGGGGAGCACCAGCGCAGCCACCCACACGCTGAGAAGGATGAGGAGCTGCAGGGGCAGACCCTGGAGTCCTTTCCAAAGGGCCCACCCTATGTTCGGGCCTTAGAACCAGAGAATCACCATGGCCCAGTGCCCAGAGCTGTCACCTCCCTGCATCAAAAGGCTCCTGTCATGGTCCATGGCCACTGTCACCTCTGTGCTGAGCACTGTGTCCAGCACAGAGGCTGCTACTGACCAGAGCCTGGGTCACTTCTGATTTGAAAGGAACCATTCCAAGATGGGCGTTTTCTCTTCTCAGATGTAAGTGCATCTGCTCTGCCAGACACCCAGAGTCCTCACCACAGCAGCTGCTGGGGACCATGCAGGGGAGGGGGTGAGTGCTCCCGGTGGAAGAGTCTGCAGCAGGCACGGCACCCAGTGGGTGAGGGGATGGCTCCAGGTCGCTGTTCTATGTGAGCTGAGCCCACACTCAAAGAGCACAAGCCTCTGACGAGGCCACCGAGGGCCCTGGCCATGAGCTCAGCACACCACAGAGGCAGACGTGCAAGTGTGTGTGTGCGTGTGAGCAGAGGCACGTGGCACAGCCGCCTCCTCCCAAAGGCCTCAAGACAGCCCGACTGGTTGGGTGTCAAGGTCAGCTCCTCCTCCCCCAGGACCCTGTGGTTTAGAAACTGAGATAAAGTAAGGCTGATACCCCAGGGTTTGTAAGTGGAATCCCCAGCGTGGCTGAGACCTATGGACAAGGTGGGTACTGGGGACGGCAGAGAAGACTCACCTGGATGTACAGCGCATGAGCCAGAAAGGGGAGTTTTCTCAGGACCCGGCCGCTGAGGCCTTCACTCTTCCTGTGTAAAGAAAACCCAGTTCAGAGACAGTGATTCACATGTTCACGTCTCAGGAGGAATTTTCCTTGTTGGCTGAGGCATCCACGGGAACACAAGCCTGAGTGCCCTCAGGTACCCCCGGGCCTCACTGTCTCCCTAGCCTTGTCCTCTGATCACCCCTTTGCCCCACAGCCTCTTGTGTGGGGCTGGCCTCTCCCTGTCCTCAGCTCCTGCTCCCTGCATTGCCCCCGCTGCTCTGAAGCACACCCAAGGTACACCCAGGACCAGCGTCCTTGCGCTCAGGGAATGCATCGCTGCCTGGGAGCTCCAGGTGTGAGGCACAGCGCAGTGGGCACATGGTCAGCAGGCACAGATTTCCCAATAATGGGCGGTTCACAGCTTCAGTGTTGGTAGACGTTTCTGAACTGCTCTTCTTTGTTCCCATCTTAACCGATTTAAATCTCTCCAACAGATTATCCAAATCCTTAAAAAATACTGCAGTCTTCATGTTATCCCTCATTTAAAACCTTCCACACTCTTGCCAGCTTCAAAATAAAATTCAGACTCTGGCCAGAAACCTGAGGCTCTGCCCGCTCCGCCCTCGCCTCTCCTGCCTCCTCCCCAGCCTCCTCCCGGCAACCGCCAGGTCACCCGCACACAGCGCTCCAGCAGCCTTCCCAGCTTCTCGCCAGCTGGAACCAGTCTATCCTGCAAGGCAATGGCTCCTTTTCCCACCTTCCCTTCCACCCTCCCTGGATCCCCAAAGCCATTTCTGTTCCGTCGGCCCTGCGAATCCTTGGAAGTGCCGCCAGCTATAGGGCTGCAGGCCTCCCTGCTCACTATATCTCCTTTGGAAGGAGGTGGCTGTGCTGCGTGTTTCTATACACACTCACACGTGTACACACACACGTACATGCACGTTCACACCTGTTCTGTGTTGAGAGTTCAACCCAGGACCCTCCCTGGTCTCCTCAAAGGAAACAGTGAGTCCCTAGTTAATACAGCAAATGGATTCTTCGTGATTACAAACAGGAAGTCGGTTTGCACCTTGAAATCTCACTCAGCAGAAGGCTCAGTTTCGACACGTTGTTTTCGATGAAGCCGATCATCTCCAGCTCTCGGAGGGTCAGCAGCTGCTGGCGAGGGTAAATGATCTGGCACTGGGGAGAGACGCACAGGCTGTCAGTGGGGTCCAGTCACCGTCGGCAGGAGGGGCAGCACTTGTAAACCACGTCACAGCCCACAGGAGTCGCAACAGTGACGGCGGCACCAGGAAACAAGCTTGCTCTCCCACGCCTCAGCGTACACACCCCGCGTTTTCAAACAAAGAATACAAATAATGGAACATGCCTCAGAAACCAGTAGTGACCTAGCCTCTTTGGTGTTTTGGGCCAAAAATTCTCCTCTCTTGTGTGTCAGGAAGAGAAGGGACCTGGAGGCACCCAGTCAGCCCCTTATCTCACCTCAGAGAGACGCCAAAACCCACAGTGGGCAGAGCTGGTAGCCGGAGCCAGGACTTCGGCTGACTTCCAGAGCAGGGTCCTAGTTGGTCTGTTTGAAAGGCGAGGCTTGCTCGGCAGCACGACAGTGTCTAACTGACCAAGGAGCGGGGTACCAGAAGCCCACTTCATAGAACAACTAGATGTCATGCTAAGTAGCCTTGCCAAGTGTCAGGTGGTCACACTGACTATGACTGCACTCCAATATCAACCGTTCTGACTCGGGAACCAAGAGAAGGAAGCAAATGGCGTCTCTGCACATTTTGGAGGTGTGTTGAGGGTTATGAGCAAAACTAAGACACACTGTTCGTGCATGGGGTGTTGGGGCCTCCCGACACTCCCTCAGGGTCCCTGCTGACCCTGTCTCCCTGCGGCCTCTTCAGACCTGTCCTGCTCTGCCTCTCCAGTGATGCTCGCCACACAGTGGGCACATGGGGGAATGGCACAGACCAGAGGGCGTCAACAGCGCGGGGTCCCACTCACATGCCAAAGTTTCGAAACCAGTTCAGTATCCACCATGACATCTGCATGTCTTAATTTCATATAAACTGCCTGAAATAAGAAACTACCCGTCACTGGGCATGGTGGCTCACGCCTATAACTTCAGCACTTTCAGAGGCTGAGGTAGGCGGATCACTTGAGGTGAGGAGTTTGAGACCAGCCAGGCCAACATGGCAAAACCCTGTCTCTACTAAAAATACAAAATTAACCGGGTGTGGTGGTGTGTGCCTATAATCCCAGCTACTCACAAAGCTGAGGCAGAACAGCTGGAACCCAGGAGGCGGAGGCTGCAGTGAGCCGAGATCGCCCCACGGCTTTCCAGCTCTAGGCAGCAGAGCAAGACTCAAAAAAGCCCGAAATGAAACAAAACTACCCCTGTCCTATGCTGTCCCAGAAAAAGTCTGTCCTCTTAGCTAAAACTTTACGCATCTCCTAGATTCACAGCACAAATGTGTCAATGTCACACTGCAGGGCCGGAGCCCACACTGAAGGTGCGTGAGGACCTCCCACACACGACTTCCTCGCCAGAGCTGCCATCACATGGGGTTCCGAAACTGCTGTAGGATCAGTCTTCAGATCCCTGGCCTTCTCCAGCCAAAGCTCCACAGAGCGCCGCCTTTTCCCCTACCCCGCAGAAAACCTGGGCACTGCTGACCTGCGCAGGCCCCGTGGGCCCGTGGCTGAGACCAGCTCTCCCGACCCCAACCCAAGCAGCCTGTGCCGCCCTGGTGGAGGCCCCTGCTGTGGCACCAGCAGGTAACAACCACCGTGTTAAACTCAGCACTGCTGAAATCCCCGTTCACTGGTTTGCTTGGTTACTGCCCGACTCCCCTAAACGAAGGGCCCAGGGATGCCCGTGCAGGAGGATTTGTCAGGGACAGGTCTGTTCCCAAGGGTGCCAGAGCAGCAGAAACGAGAGCGCGGGGCAGGTCCCTGCCGGCCTGACACTCACCACACACACCACTGTGCTCATGGCCACCCCGTCAGTGCCTAGTCACGGGGCAGGTCCGTGAGAGCCTGACTCACTCACGTGTCACTGTGCTCATGGCCACCGTGTTCCTGCCTATCACAGGGCTGCTAGCCTGACTCACACACTCACCACACCACTCGCCTCACACACCACAGCACTCGCCTGACCCACACACTCACACCGCTCACCTGACACACTCACCACACCGCTCGCCTGACTCACACACTCACCACACCGCTCACCTGACACACTCACCACACCGCTCGCCTGACACACTCACCACACCGCTCGCCTGACTCACACACACCGCTCACCTGACACACTCACCACACCGCTCGCCTGACACACTCACCACACCGCTCGCCTGACTCACACACCACACCGCTCACCTGACACACTCACCACACCGCTCGCCTGACTCACTCACCACACCGCTCGCCTGACTCACATTCACACCGCTCACCTGACTCACACACTCACCACACCGCTCGCCTCACACACTTACCACACCACTCGTCTGACTCACTCTCACACCGCTCGCCTGACACACACCACTCACCTGACACACACTCACCACACCGCTCGCCTGACTTACCACACCACTCACCTGACACACACACACTCACCACACCGCTCGCCTGACTCACCACACCACTCACCTGACACACACACTCACCACACCGCTCGCCTGACTCACACACACCGCTCACCTGACACAGTCACCACACTGCTTGCCTGACTCACTCACCACACCACTTGCCTGACACCACACTGCTCGCCTGACACACTCACCACACCACTTGCCTGACTCACATTCACACCGCTCACCTCACACACACTGCTCGCCTGACACACACCACTCACCTGACTCACACACCGCTCGCCTGACTCACACACTCACACCGCTCGCCTGACACACACACCACACTGCTTGCCTGACTCACACACTCACACCGCTCACCTGACACACTCACACCACTCGCCTGACTCACACACTCACCACACTGCTCGCCTGACTCACACACCACACTGCTCGCCTGACACACTCACCACACCGCTCGCCTGACACACTCACCACACCGCTCGCCTGACTCACTCACACCGCTCGCCTGACACACACCACACTGCTCGCCTGACACACACACACACCGCTCACCTGACACACTCACCACACTGCTCGCCTGACTCACACACTCACACCACTCACCTGACACACACCACACCGCTCGCCTGACACACTCACCACACCGCTCACCTGACTCACACACACCACTCACCTGACACACCACACTGCTCACCTGACTCACCACACCACTTGCCTGACACACCACACTGCTCGCCTGACACACTCACCACACCACTTGCCTGACTCACACTCACACCACTCACCTCACACACTCACACTGCTCGCCTGACACACACCACTCGCCTGACTCACACACCGCTCACCTCACTCACACCGCTCGCCTGACTCACACACACCGCTCGCCTGACACACTGCTCGCCTGACTCACACACTCACACCGCTCACCTGACACACACCACTCGCCTGACTCACACACTCACACCACTCGCCTGACTCACACACCACACCGCTCGCCTGACACACACTCACCACACCGCTCGCCTGACACACTCACCACACCGCTCGCCTGACACACTCACACCGCTCGCCTGACACACACCACACTGCTCGCCTGACTCACACACACCGCTCACCTGACACACTCACCACACCGCTCGCCTGACTCACACACTCACACCGCTCGCCTGACACACATACCACACTGCTCGCCTGACTCACACACACCGCTCGCCTGACACACTCACACCGCTCGCCTGACTCACCACACCGCTCACCTGACACACACACACCGCTCGCCTGACACACTCACCACACCGCTCGCCTGACTCACACACACTGCTCACCTGACACACTCACCACACTGCTCGCCTGACTCACCACACCACTTGCCTGACACACCACACTGCTCGCCTGACACACTCACCACACCACTTGCCTGACACACCACACCGCTCACCTGACTCACACACTCACCACACCGCTCGCCTGACTCACACACTCACGGCTCACCTGACTCACACTGCTCGCCTGACTCACACACTCACCGCGCCGCTCACCTGACACACTCACCACACCGCTCGCCTGACTCACACACTCACCACACCACTCATGTGACTCACACTCACCACACGTCACTGTGCTCATGGCCACCATGTTCGTGCCTGTTATCACAATAGACGACTCAAGAACATGAGGTCACGTGGACCCTGACCTCCGATTGGGTACAGCCCCATGACCACAGCTGCCAGTCCACACTACATCCATGGTGCTTCCTCTGTCAGGTGGGGATCCAGGCCAAGAGGCCCGGCGCTGGAAGAGCCTGGGTAAGCTGAGGACTAGGATTTGTGCAGTGGGGGACCACAGCCAGTCACTAACGTCCCCCACATCGACTGGCCTGTGGCAAAAGAACAAGACTGAGTCCGTGGCCCCGGTTTCCACAGTTGGCTCAACCGGCCACGTACAAAACTAGTTTTTCATTTTAAGACGGGAGTCAATGTGCGCTAACCTACCTTGTGTGGGCCTAACCAAGTTGTTCTTAATTGAAGAAGCAGGACAAAGTCCATCTTAGCTTCTTCACTTAATGGTTGTTTCCTGCATTAAGTGTGTAGCTGCAGTGTGTAGCTGCGGCAGGATGACACCAGGCACACCCAGAAATGCATCTGCTGATAAGATACCGAGTCAAGCAGCGCCGGCAGCCCCTGGAGACGCAGATGTGAAGGACCCAGAGCCCTCATATCTATATGCTGTGTGTCTTTGTGACAGCGTAAGCCCCTGCACGTGGCACTGTTTCCCTCTGATAGACTAGTTTATCTGGTAACTTTTTGCTCGCTCCGCTTCCGTGAAAAACTGCTTCATCTAAGATCCTCCAGCCTTTTCCAAAGTAGGGTATAAAAACCACCTAACTCTTTCTTTGGGGCGAGAGAATTTTGAGCATTATAAAAGGACTCCTGATTCAACCTCAGAGTGTGGCATATTCCTGTACTCGCTTGGGTACAACAAATGTGTATGTTGGAATCCTCCATACTGGAACGAGCTTATTTTAAGCTATCTCAATTAATGAAGAACACGTAAGAAATCACTTATCAAGAGAAAAAAAAATAAAGGTACCTTCATGAGTTCTTCCAAACAAGAGAGGTAGATTTTGAAGATGGCCGCTGCAGAGGGCAGCCCGATGTACTGCTTGATGTCAGCCCTGTCCACGAAGGCCACGTCGATCTTCTCGGTGATGTTGGAGGTGGTCAGAATCACCACGTTGGAATGCCTATTTGGCCAAGAAGCAAGGACCACAGTCAGCATGGCTGTTGGTGACCTGATTCTATCCTGCCCACCGGGTGAGGGGGTGGGCAGGGCGATGGCCCGCAGGCCACTGACAGGAAGGAGAGGGGCCGTGCGCCAACGCAGGCCGAGCAGGCCCCACCTGGCCTTTGCCTGAGCTGCTCCTCCAGCCCCACGTGGCTCATTCCCTCACTGCCTTCAACCTTGGCCAAGGTCTCACTTTTGCAGCACGTCCCTGACTGTGCCACCTACTGTACGTCCTGGTGCCCACCACCACCTGGGCACGGCCGCTCATCATCTCTGGACACACTGTGGAGCTGGATCACTTACCGCATCCACGGTCTGCTCTCCCCTCTAGGTCTAAACTCCACAGAAAGAGCCCGTTGTCTGGTCTGTTGACGGATGTCCACCAAGGGCTCAGCACAAGCCAGCACAGAGCGGGCACACGGTTCCCTGGGGAGCTCGCTGTGCAGGCCTGGTGGGGCTTGGCTGCATGTGTGGCAGCAGAGCGGGCACACGGTGCCCTGGGGAGCTCGCTGTACCCGCCTGGTGGGGCCTGGCTGCATGTGCGGCAGCAGCACAGAGCGGGCACACGGTGGCCTGGGGAGCTCGCTGTACCCGCCTGGTGGGGCTTGGCTGCATGTGCGGCAGCAGCATAGAGCGGGCACACGGTGCCCTGGGGAGCTCGCTGTACCCACCTGGTGGGGCCTGGCTGAACATGAGGCAGCAGCACAGAGTGGGCACATGGTGCCCTGGGGAGCTCGCTGTACCCGCCTGGT
This sequence comes from Saimiri boliviensis, assembly GCF_048565385.1. Classification (NCBI taxonomy): domain Eukaryota; kingdom Metazoa; phylum Chordata; class Mammalia; order Primates; family Cebidae; genus Saimiri; species Saimiri boliviensis. The sequence continues at coordinate 301,025,926 of NC_133449.1, forward strand.
GGGGCCTGGCTGCACATGAGGCAGCAGCACAGAGCAGGCACACGGTGCCCTGGGGAGCTCGCTGTACCTGCCTGGTTGCACATGAGGCAGCAGCAGAGCGGGCACACGGTGCCCTGGGGAGCTCGCTGTACCTGCCTGGTGGGGCCTGGCTGCACATGAGGCAGCAGCAGAGCGGGCACACGGTGCCCTGGGGAGCTCGCTGTACCGGCCTGGTGGGGCTTGGCTGCATGTGCGGCAGCGCCACCTCCTGGGCACGTGGTAGAGCAGGGTGCTCAGTGATGGGAGAGCCTGGGGAAGGCCAGCTTTATCTAGACCCTGGCCAAGTGAGGGCAGGCCCTGTGCCTGTGAGCAGGGGTGAGCAAGCAAAGCAAAGGCAGGGCAGGGAGCACGTGGGTCCCTGGCAGAAGGAACAAGGTACAGAGGTTGGCTGAGCTCACAGCTGCTCAGTCCAGCACCAGGAGAGTGGGGCTGCAGGAAGGGCCAGAGGGAGGCCTAGGCCTGGAGATCACCACCCAGGGGCTGACACTCCACAGACATGCAGGCATGGACAGGCTTGCTGGGGGACAGGTAGAGTCCTCTAGAGACAGGCCGGAACCAGGAACACGAGGGAATGAGGTCGAGAGGCAAGAGTGTCTCCTTGCTTCTTCCTGAGCCACATGCCCTTGTGACTGCTGGGAAGGAGGGGTCATGATGACCTCCATCCTCTGGCTGGAGCGGGGGTGCACAGTGAGGTCACTGGTGTCATGTGGAATCCCAGGAAGCAGTGTGGGAGTGTGCCTGGCGCCTCGGGCATCAAAGCCATGACGTCTGGTCACAGGTGAATGTGCAGGTCTGGGATCCCCCCCACAGAACACTCAGCAATGCTGGAGGAAAGGGGTACACGCCAGGAGCACGCACATGCCAGGAGAGAAAGCCACAGACAGGCCGTGCAGACCGCTCCCTGCGGAGAGATGCCAGCACAGCGTAAACTGAGAAGGCCAGGAGAGCGGAGGCCGGGAGAGTGGAGGCCGGGGAGGGAGGCACAGAGAGATTCAGGGAAGGGGCCATCGGGGCGTCAGCGCTGTGCCAAGTTCCAGGAAAAGTGAGCACTCATGTGAATGTGCGGCTGCGGGGCTGTGGCAGGGGTAGGAGCCAGATCACTGCAGACTGAAGCACAAGCCGGGAGAGAAGGAAGTGGATGCAAGGAGAAGGAAGCAAGAGGCGGGCGAGCCCCTCCAGGACCTGCACTCTCCTGCAGCTGACCCCAAACGAGCACTTCTCAGGAAGCCGGAGACGCTCCGTGTGGTGAGACAGTGGTGAAGGCCTCAACAAAACATTCCTCGGCACAGTTCAGTGTGTGGTCACCCCACACTCAACAATCCAGCCTCTGAGAATGCCCTGGACTCACCGGGCACCCTGAGGGCAGAAAGAGCACTTGAGAGAAGGAACCTGAGTCCTGGCTGAGCGCCACACAGGGACACACAGGCTCTGGCATGCCCATCACTTCCCCGTGAGCTGTGCCAGCGGCCGTCCCTCCCTGGGCTTGATCAAACGTGGGCTACGCCGATAAGAGGCCCTGGCCCTGCGAGGCTGCACCGCGGAGATGCGGACGTCCGCCCACGAAGCTCTGCCCTGGGCCGGCAGGCGAGCAGGGTAGCTGCGATCGCCTACTGGCGGCACTGGCTGGTGCTGACGCTGAGGCCGGATGCAGTTCTTCCTTTTATGCTTTTCTGTGCTACGTAAAATTCTTACCATGCCCGAGTTTTCTTTCACATTTTTAACAAACTAAAAACAATTTCTTTAAAAAGCATTTATGATCATCTGCCTCCAGGGTGGAAAAGGAGCCGATACTCAATGCCAAGTGCACTTTTAGGCAGAGAGCTGGGCACGAAGACCTACGGCTGGGCACTTTTCATGCGTTTCTTTGGAGCAAACTTCTCTATCACGTCACAGGGAAAATCGCTGTGTGTCCTGGTTACCTTTTAATCTGATCAATCTGGGTCAAGACGGCATTGACCACGCGGATGGCATCGGACGGCTCGGTGCCCGCCCTGCAAGCATTTCGGGCGGCTGTGAGACTCTCCACCTGTGGGATGGAGCAAGGGCGTCAAAAAGGACAGGGCCTGGCACCTGCGGAAAAGCGAATGAGTGGGTTTCCCACGCCTAGCCTGTGCATGCTGGGGAAAGGCATCCAGCACAGGGCGGGCTGCAGGGCGGCCCGACCGTGTGAGGCGAAGGCCAGGAGCCTCAGGAGCAGGCCGTGTCCCCACAACAGCAATCGGCGATTCTGTCATGAACTTCCTTGTCTGGAAATGCCTACCTCATCAATCAGCACAAACACCAGAGCGTCTTTATCATCAATCAAATCCTGAATCTTCTGAAACATCTTGGTTACCAGCTTCCCGCTCTGGAACCAAAACACCCTTTTAGCATCAATGTGCAGAGACCACAGCCAGGTGCACGGGGGACCCTGACATGGCCTGCTGCCCCAGCTGTCCCCACAAGCCCACTGTCTCTTGACGGCCCCTCGGAAAGCTCCCTAAGTCAGAGAAGCCAGGGTGGCATGGGCAGCATGGGAGGTCTGCCTACCACTCTCCCCTCTGCTTTGAGCCCTGAGCTCACACCTGACCTGCCTGGGCTGGCACAGCAAGGGCAGCCTGGACCTCTGCTCACCTGTCTGTCCTCTCTCATGAGGAAGGAGACAGATGACAGGTGCAAACAGGCTGGGGTGATTTCCTCACAACGAGCCAGGTCCCACCTCACTTCACCTCACCAGAGGGACATGCGGATGCCACAGCTCCTCTGAGGTAAGGGTCACCTGTGATGTCACTGTCTGACCCCTCAGCTCACCAAGGGTGTGCGTGGCAGGGCTGCAGTCCCTGAGAGTGGAGGCCTGACCTCCTGAGAGTCCGTTGAATACCCTGTCCCACCCAGTCAAGAGGGTTGGGGAGGACCAAGCAAGCGTCCCCAGGCCCCAGCTCTGGAACCTTCTCTGATCACAGTCAGCCCCCATCCTCACCCTCCTATCCCACCCAGTTCTCTGCTGAAGCTTCTGGAGGAGGATTTGCCTAACGTACAAGACATTGTTTTAGCTACACAGTTGATAATCTAGACACCTACAATTAATATACAATACTTACTTCTGAAAACCACTTAGAAAAGAGGCTGTGGCTGTTTATTTCAATTAACTGGCCATACTGGTACCTGAGATATAAAAAAGGAGTTGAGAAAATCACTCATCAGTCCTATGGCATCCTCCACGGCAGCCACTCGTGCGTTGAGAATGCAACATCTCGAGTGCCCAGTATCTGGGGAATTACAATCACTGACAAAGAACCGAGGAATCTAGCCTTCTGTGTACTGGATAATTATGAAACAGTCTAATAAGATTCAATCAATAGTTCTAGACTGTACCAACTAAGTTCCTTGAGTTAAAGAATAAAAACCCTCCCATTTTAAATCCACTTACAAATTATATTTCTATGTTTAAAAAGTATTACCAGTACTTACATAATATGCAAAACAAAACAAAATAGAAGCATCGAGAGCTTTCGGCAGGAGCTGAGCATTCTTCCCTCCTTCCACAGAACCCTGAAGAGCACAGACCTGAGAGCTCAGGAATGCTCAGGTGGCCTAAAGTTAACCTCAACACACAGACTGACCGGAACCCAGAACACTCCTCTATCCCTTCACAAGGCTGCAGACGGATGTGGATGCGCTCGGCTGCTGACTACATCACCAGAGAAGACGGAGGCCAGACAGACGCTGACTCCCAGGCCCTCTTTTCAGTTTCTTCCAGGTCAGAAGTCCACAAAAGAAAAAGAACTACTTTCAGAAAGCATCACTAGCATTCCACACAAAAAAGAGACCATTTACTGTTTATAAAACAGGGAGGAGACACAGAAAATCTAACAAAATAAAGACTGAGTTGAATATTAAGCAAAATTAATTATAAAACATTTTTCCAGATCTCTGTACTGGAAAAAGTTATATTCCTTAAAATCACATTTTCCTTCTCTTGGGTCTCCCTCTCTGCCCCCACAGATCTTTTTTGCTGTTCCTTTGTCATCCCATCACCCAGGCTGAATGCGCTCCTAACACCCAGGCTCACCACAGCCTGGACCACCTGGGTTAAGGTGATCCTCCCGCCTCAGCCTCACAAGCAGCTGGGACCACAGGCGTGTGCTACCAAGCCCAGCGAATTTTTTGTATTTTTTGTAGGAACAGGGTTTCTCCATGTTGAACAGGCTGGTCTCAAGCTCCTGGTTTCAAGTGATCCGCCTGCCTCAGCCTGCCAAAGTGCTGGGATTATAGGCATGAGCCACCATGCCAGGACGCCCCTGGAGATCCTGAAAACACACACGTATTTCAACATGTGAAAACAAAGGGCAAGCTACTAAACATAACCTAAGGGGTCAAAATAAACAACTTCCCTAGGTAAGAACATTTACAGGACATCTCTGAAGAATAAAATGTATGTATATGAAATTAAACCTCATAGGATCTCCTCCAGTCATACTGGAGAAACAGGAAGCAGATTTACCATCTAATCTTAAACAATGAGAAAACCTAGCAAAATGAATGACACCAAATGTGGCAGTGAGGGCTGGGACTCCCGGCTCTCTGCTGGGAGGGAGCCCAAGTGGAGCACAGCTACTTGCTGAGTCGGGGAGACAGGCACTGGAGTTCAGGGGGTCTGAGGTGACCGAAGGCTGCGGAACAGAATTCCACAGGGGAAGCAAAGACGAAGAAAGATCTCAGTGGGAGTGTCCGGGAATCCTCAGGATGCCCCTGGTGTCTTGGATGCATACTCACGTGTGTGTGAGCAGGGGACAGTCCGTGCAGCTGCGTAAAGGGTGCCCGTGGATCCGTGAGCTCACAGGGGCTGGGAGGAGTGCATGCTCCAACCACCAGGGTGCAGAGTGCTTACTGATCCTTCAGCGCGCGCAGCGGGGGCGCGAGGACCATAGTTTAGTATTAACACGGAACCAAAACCCCTCCTGACCACAGCTTAAAAAAACAAACGTCAAAGGATCAGACCTAATCACAGGTAACGGAAATGCCTAACAGAACAAAACCCAACACTCACTAAAGGAAGACAAAATCCAAACGCTTCATGATTTCTGTTCTTTTGCATTTGCTGAGGAGTGATTTGCTTCCAATTATGCGGTCAGTTTTAGAGTAGGTGTGATGTGGTGCTGAGAAGAATGTCTATTCTGTGGATTTGGGGTGGAGAGTTCTGCAAGTGTCTATTAGGTTTGCTTGTTCCAGGTCTGAGTTCAGGTCCTGGATATCCTTGCTGATTTTCTGTCTGGTTGATCTGTCTGATATTGACAATGGGGTGTTAAAGTCTCCCACTGTTATTGTGCGGGAGTCTAAGTCTCTTTGTAAGTCATTAAGAACTTGCCTTATGTCTCTGGGTGCTCCTGTATTGGGTGCACATATATTTAGGATCGTTAGCTCTTCCTGTTGCATTGATCCTTTTACCATTATGTAATGTTCTTCTTTGTCTCTTTTGATCTTTGTTGCTTTTAAGTCTATTTTATCAGAGATGAGAACTGCAACTCCTGTTTTTGCTCTCCATTTGCTTGGTAAATCTTTCTCCATTCCTTTATTTTGAGCCTTCGTGTATCCTTGCATGTGAGATGGGTTTCCTGGATACGGCACAACGATGGGTGTTGGTTTTTTATCCAATTTGCCAGTCTGTGTCTTTTGATTGGGGCATTTAGTTCATTTACATTTAGGGTTAATATTGTTATGCGTGAATTTGATACTGCCATTTTGATGCTAGCTGGCTGTCTTGCCGGTTAGTTGATGCAGATTCTTCATTGTGTTGATGCTCTTTACCAGGCGTCCCCAAACTTTTTACACAGGGGGCCAGTTCATTGTCCCTCAGACCGTTGGAAAGCCGCCACATACTGTGCTCCTCTCACTGACCACCAATGAAAGAGGTGCCCCTTCCTGAAGTGCGGCGGGGGGCCGGATAAGTGGCCTCAGGGGGCCGCATGCAGCCTGTGGGCCGTAATTTGGGGACGCCTGCTCTTTACCATTCGGTATGTTTTTGGAGTGGCTGGTACTGGTTGTTCCTTTCTATGTGTAGAGCCTCTTTCAGGAGCTCTTGTAAAGCAGGCCTGGTGGTGATGAAATCTCTGAGTATTTGTTTCTTCGCAAAGGATTTTATTTTTCCTTCACTTATGAAGCTTAGTTTGGCTGGATATGACATTCTGGGTTGAAAGCTCTTTTCTTTAAGGATGTTGAATATTGGCCCCCACTCTCTTCTGGCTTTTAGGGCTTCTGCTGAGAGACCTGCTGTGAGTCTGATAGGCTTCCCTTTGTGGGTAACTCGACCTTGCTCTCTGGCTGCCCTTAGCATTTTCTCCTTCATTTCAACCCTGGTGAATCTGACGGTTATGTGCCTTGGGGTTGCTCTTCTTGAGGAATATCTTTGTGGTGTTCTCTGTATTTCCTGGACTTGAATATTGGCCTGCCTTGCTAGGTTGGGAAAGTTTTCCTGGATAATATACTGAAGAGTATTTTCCAGCTTGGATTCATTCTCTCTGTCACATTCAGGTATACCCGTCAAACGTAGATTAGGTCTTTTCACATAGTCCCACATTTCTTGGAGACTTTGTTCATTCCTTTTTACCCTTTTTTCTCTAATCTTGCCTTCTCGTTTTAATGATTTCATTGAGTTGATCTTCGACCTCTGATATCCTTTCTTCTGCTCGGTCAATTCGACTGTTGAAACTTGTGCATGCTTTGCGAAGTTCTCATGTTGTGTTTTTCAGCTCCATCAATTCACTTATGTTCCTCTCTATGTTGTCCATTCTCGTTAGCATTTCATCAAATCTTTTTTCAAGGTTCTTAGTTTCTTTGCATTGGGTTAGAACGTGTTCTTTTGGCTCACAGAGGTTTCTTATTACCCACCTTCTGAAGCCTGATTCTGTCATTTCATCACCCTCATTCTCCATCCAGCCTTGTTCCCTTGCTGGTGAGTTGTGATCCCTTGCAGGAGAGGTGTTCTGGTTTCGGGTGTTTTCATCCTTTTTGTGCTGGTTTCTGTCCATCTTTGTTGGTTTATCCACCTGTTGTCTTTGTACTTTCCGACTTTCAGATTGGGTCTCTGAGTGGACGTTCTATTTGTGGATGATGAAGTTATTTCTGTTTCTTAGTTTTCCTTCTAACAGTCTGGCCCCTCTGCTGTAGGGCTGCTGAGGTCCACTCCAGGCCCTGCTTGCCTGGGGATCACCTGCAGCAGCTGCAGAACAGTAAGGGTTGCTACCAGTTTCTTCTTCTGCTATCTTTGTCCCAGAAGAATACCTGCCAAATGTCAGTCTGATCTCTCCTTTATGAGGTGACTCTTTGGATATACGGGGGTCAGGGAGCTGCTTGAGGAGACAGTCTGTCCTTTACTGGAGCTCAAGTGCTGAGCTGTGAGCTCCGTTGTTCGTTCAGAGCTGCTGGGCAGGTACGTGTAGGTCTGCTGCAGCTGAACTCAACCACTTTTTGTTCCCAGGTGCTCTGTCCCAGGGAGTTAGGGCTTTATGAGTTTCCGTTGTGCTGCTGCTTTTTTTATTCGGGGCTGCCCTGCCCAGCACGGAGGCAGCCTATTCACTGTCTGCCTGCCGAGGCTTTGCTGAGCTGCTGTGGGCTCGGCCCAGCTGCCGTGTGGTCTTCCCTGCAGTCCTGTTTATACGGGTGTAGTTAGAACTGCCTCAGCAATGGTGGCCCGCCTCTGTAATGGCCGACTCTCTCTGTAATGGCAGGTTGCCTTGGCAACGGCGGGCTGCCTCAGCAATGGCGGACTGCCTCTGCAGTGGTGGAGTGCCTCGGTCATGGCAGACGCCCCTCCCCCACGAGCTGGACCGTCCCGGGTTCAGCTGTGCTGGCTGTGAAACTCTCAATCCAGAGTTTCTGATTGCTGTTCTTTTGCGGGGGTGGGACCAGCTGAGCCTGATCACCTGGCTCCCTGCCTCAGAGCTTTTTTTTTTTTTTTTGGTTGAACAGTCGACTCTCTCCCAGGTGTTCTAGTCACCTGTCAAAAAGGTGCCGGGATCTGTGTGATTTCTCATGAGGCAACTCACCGCACCAGCTTAAACAGCAGCGCTGAGATTCGTGGCACTTTTTTTGCCCAGGAATCTCCTGGCCTGCCTCCCTGCTCAGTCCCATTTTAATCAGATGAATGGGCGACTTCCTGGGGCTCCAATCACCAGCTAAAAGGGCACCCGGACCACTGTACTTTGTAAGGAGAACTGCCACACCGGGGCGCCGGCAAAGCAGCCATGCCGGGCAAAACAGCTGCACTGGCGACCCGTAGGGCTCCTCCACCTGGGAATCTCCTGGTCTGTGGGCAATAAAAATCCATCTGGAAATGCCGCGTCCACTCACCCTCTGAGCTTTCACTGGGAGCTGCAACCCTGAGCTGTTCCTAAATGGCCATCTTGGATATTCCCCCTCCATCCAAACACTTCAAATCACAATGTTCAGCATCTAATCAAACACTACTTAACACGCTAATGAAGCAAAACCATGTGACCCATAACCAGAAGAAAAACCAGTCAAAAGAAACAGAATCAGAAATGACAATCATGATGGAACTAGCAGACAGAACATTAAAACAGCTGTAAATTGTTCAAGATTTTAACAAGAACACAATGAAAGAAAAATATAAAAAGAACAAAATTGAACATTTGGAGCAAAAAAATACACTACCAGAAACAAAAACTTCACCGAATGCAATAAAAGCAGATTATCAATCAACTTGAAAATACAGCAATAGAAACTTTCGAACAAAACACAGGTATTTCCAAAAAGCTGAAAAAAAATAAAAAAAGAAAAAGCACATGAATGGCCTGTGGAACATCAAGCAGTTTAACATGAAAATAGATGGATTCTCAGATAAAGGGGAGGGGCAAGAAAATTCCGTGAGGAAACAATGACCAGATATTTTCCAAATGTGATGAAAACCATGAGCCCCAGACAGAACTCCAGAGGAAAAGACAAATCCATAATGAGAGACTTAACATTCTTCTCTTAGCAACGGATAAAACAAGTGAACAGAAAATCAGCAAAGCTACCAAGAAATCTGCAGAACACTCCATGCAGCAAGGGGCAGAAAGCACAGTCTTCTGAAGCAATTCACCAGCAGAGACCACATGCTGGCAATCAGATAAGTCTAAAATCTTAAGAGACTGAAATCATACTCAAAACTACGGTGAATACAGAAGACACAACTGACTTACACTGAAGGAGAAGAACCTAGTATTTGTGTAAAATGATTTAGAAAAATAAAAAGGAACTTCTGTTAAGATATCCTATTCCCACTCCTCCCCTCTCACAATTTAGTGTAAGTTACCTGCTTGAAAGTCTAATGGTCAACTTCTGGGCTAACGCTTTACACAGCGATGTTTTTCCAGTACCAGGAGGACCTGTGACAAAGATCCAAGCAAATATATTTGTAAGTCAGTGCTGCAACAAACTTCTTAAAACAGTAGTAAGTTGCATCATCCATAGAATACAAAGAATACTGTTAAAAGCTATTAACATTATTACTACAATGAAGTCTGCTTAGAAGCTTAAATGCTATAAAATATTACCAATACACTTACGTCTCCCCCTCTTCCTTTCTAATTTGTACTCAACTTCGTACTTCTGGTCCCAGCCTCCATCACCTCCCCACCCCGGCACTGCTCACAGCTTTGAGGCCCGCAGTCCCACTCAGCACTGGGAGTGACCACTGCATTTTCTAGCCTACGTCTTTGCTGACACCTGTCCTCGTCCCCACACTTTCTCTACGAAATCCACTCATCAAAGCACCTTTCAGAGGTCCAACACACCCTTCCTGATCAATGGAGTTGGAGGGGTCCCACCCTCCTCAGGCACTGTTGCCCCCCGAACCACCCTCTCCTACAGACAATTCTCAGTGGGCTCAGACCCCACACTAAACTTGAAGAGTGGCTGAGGCCAGGGCTCTTCCTGCATGTCTGCCTGCCGAGCGTCCCCCAGCACGATGCCTCACAGAAGCTGTGCGGTGACCAGTGTGGAAAAGGAAAGCACCTCACAGAAAATGCAGACACACAACTCTCATTTTCTGCAATCTCCGCCCCTCAGGTTCAAGCGATCCTCCTGCCTCAGCCTCCCGAGTAGCTGGGATTACAGGCGCATGCCACCACGCCTGGCTAATTTTTGTACTTAGAGTAGAGACAGGGTTTCACCGTGTTTGCCAGGCTGGTCTGGAATTCTTGACCTCAGGTGATCCACCTGCCTTGGCCTCCCAAGATTTTAGGATCACAGGCGTGAGCCATGGTGCCTGGCCCTGTGTACGCATTTTCAATAATTAAACAGGAAATACATAACTGGTTCCAAACGGAAACAACTGACTTCCCTAACGCAAGCATCTGGCTGCTCACTCTGACGGTGCCATGAGGACAGTGTGTTGGGGATACCTGCTCTTCAAAAGGACGTGATTAAGATCACGCCATCACGCAATCTTAACCGTGTAGAGCAGCTAAGTATTCTTCGAGCTTCTGTTTAATGCTTTGCTACAGTTCGGTTCTCTCGAGCCCACTCAGTTCCCGCATCACTGTTCTACCCGATGATATTGAAAACAAAACAAAACAATGAACCATCAAAATTTTTTCCTGAGAAGAACCAGACAGAATTTCTTTAAAATACGGCTTTTTCAGTTTACTCCACACAAAGTAAAACTCTGAGTACTACAAAGAAATACGAGGCACTGCTGTCCTAAACAGTTACAATCAGCTGGGGAAACAAGGCAGAATTACGGGAAAAGTTTAATAACACAAGTGCCCCCCGATCCAAGATTTTACTTTCCCAGGTTTCAGTTACCTGCAGTCACCCACAGTCCAAAAATATTAAATGGAAAATTCTAAAAATAATCAATTCACAAGTTTAAAATAACTTTAATGAGTTCTCATTACTCCCTTTTTCTACTAGTCATTACTGTGACTCTCTCACTGTGCCTGACTTAGAAATTAAGCTTTATCACAGGAACGTATGCACAGGAAAACAGTCTACGTAGGGTTCAGTACTATCCACGTTCTACGTTTGCGGCATCTAAGGAACGTCTTGGAACGCGGCCCCCACAGGATGACTTGAGGAAGTGCCAAGTAATAAATGCCCCAAAGGCCGGGCGCGGTGGCTCACGACTGTAATCCCAGCACTTTGGGAGGCTGAGGTGGGTGGATCACCTGGGGTCAGGAGTTCGAGACCAGCCTGATCAACATGGCAAAACCCCGTCTGTACTAAAAATGCAAAACTTAAGACGGGTGTGGTGGCACATGCCTGTAATCCCAGCTACTTGGGAGGCTGAGGCAGGAGAGTTGCTGGAACCCAGAAGGAATCCAGGAGGTGGAGGTTGCAGTGAGCCGAGATTGGGCCATTGCACTCCAGCCTGGGCAACAGAGCAAGACTCCAACTCAAAAAAAAAATACAAAATAAATGCCCCAAGTGTCAAGAGCTGGATCTGCTGCACAGAGAGGGACGTTCCAGGACAGCTCTGGCTCCTTCAGAAAACAAAGACCTGTAACTCATTGCAGAAGGACAAAGGAACAGTGAAGGCTGAATTTGTGTGCCTTATCTCGGCGAATAAAAGCCTGCGTGCTTTACCATGGAGCAGCACCACCCGGTTCCAGGCGATGAGGTTGCTGTTGACATTCTTGTCTGAGAACAGTAATGTCGTCATCACATAATCAAGCAGCTGACAGAAGAAAAAGAAAAAAACGACATAAGTGTACCCACAAGGCAGGGTTCCCAACAATGTGCCCCCAGGGCTTGATTGTACATGAGAAGAGGGAGCAAGGGAGCAAGGCCGCCTCCTAAGAGATCGTCACCTCCAAACGCTTCATTTCACAAGAGAAGGTGCCGCAAAAAGGTCAAAGGAAAAACATGGGCTGTTGCTATGAATATAAGAAGAGAAACAAAATGACCGCTTTTATTTAAAGTGCCAACATGGACCCTTCCCAACAAGGAGGATGCAGGGGTTGAGACACACGGGCCCTCCTCCGTGCGGACCAGGCCTGCTCACCTTCCCTGCTCCCATCTCTAGAAGGTCAGCTCTCTAATTCCCTTCCCCTTCTCCCTTGCCATCTTCTCCCGCAGGGCGCTCCCCAGAGGCCAGCTCTACTCGGGAGCAATCCTAGAGGACAGACGTCCAGGAAGAGAGCTGTCAGCAGACAAGGGCCCCCAAAACCCATCTGGATCAAGTTGCTTAGGGGTGCTGGAGAGCAAAACAGTAACGGTTCTTCTTCAAATAACAGGGCATTCTGGGAAAAGGCACAGCAACTTACATGGCATTTGACTTCCACATCGTACACCAAGCTGTCCCAAAGCCCGTGGAATTCAGCTATGACAGAATAAAACAAAGACCTGATTTCAGGAACGCAGGCAATGGCACCCACCATTCGGTCTGCCCTGAGCCTAAGCCTGAGCTTCCCACTGTGCCACACAAGCTAAGACTGCAATTGTGATTGCAGGAAAGTGTAAATTCTGCACATTTTTCTTCAAATTTTATTTTTTGTTAAAATCAAAGATTCAAAACAGACACCAGTCACGTATAACTTTTGGCAGACAATTGGATGGAGTCAAAGAATTACGCTTCATATCTCGTTATCATGCCCAATGGTCTTTTTTAAAAACTCTAGTTAACTTCCTATCCATCTTTTGCGATACTGTTGTCATATATTTTACATTTATGTGTATTATAATCCCCACATATAATGTTTTCATTAAACTATCCATTTTTATTGTGGCACACAGCACATCATAAGATTTATGATCATGACCACTGATAATTGTCTTTTGTGGACGCATGCTTCAACACAAGCTCAGACACTAAATCCACCCGTTTCGCCACACGATGACGGAATTCAGCCCTGGCCCCGGCCTGCTAGAGCCCATCAGCCACGCCCACAGAGATGCATAAAGAAGACAGAAGGGAGCCGCTCAGCAGGGCGGGCCAACGGGGCACATGAGGAGAGCACAGGGACACTGTCTGCTGGCCGTGACTCTGAGGAACCCACCCAAAGGAATGGTACAATCCCACACTGGAAATCTCTACTTTTCTCTGTTCTGATCTACTTTCCATTTCGTAAGAGATAAAACATTCTAAAATCCAACAGAACAAACGGACAAACAGAACGCCCTGGAACACAGACACGGCAGGGAGTGTGCAGTCCTCTGACCTCGGCCTATACTACACTGTGCCATCAGACCTCACATCTTTTTTTTTTTTTTTTTTTTTAAATGAGATGGAGTTTCGCTCTTGTCGCCCAGGCTGGAGTGCAATGGCGCGATCTCGGCTCACTGCAACCTCCGCTTCCTGGGCTCAGGCAATTCTCCTGCCTCAGCCTCCTAAGTAGCTGGGATTACAGGCACGCGCCATCACGCCCAGCTAGTTTTTTTATTTTTAGTAGAGACGGGGTTTCACCATGTTGACCAGGATGGTCTCGATCTCTTGACCTCGTGATCCACCCGCCTCAGCCTCCCAAAGTGCTGGGATTACAGGCTTGAGCCACCGTGCCCGGCCATACCTCACATCTTACCATCACTCCCACTCCTCAGCATCACCTGCCCCGCTCCTCAGCATCACCCCCCACTCCTCAGCATCACCCCCCACTCCTCAGCATCACCCCCCACTCCTCAACATCACCCCCGCTCCTCAGCATCACATCCATATCTCAGCATCACCCCCGCGCCAGAGCATCACCCCCACTCCTCAGCATCACCCCCCACTCCTCAGCATCACCCCCCACTCCTCAACATCACCCCCGCTCCTCAGCATCACATCCATATCTCAGCATCACCCCCGCGCCAGAGCATCACCCCCACTCCTCAGCATCACCCCCGCTCCTCAGCATCACCCCCCACTCCTCAGCATCACCCCCGCTCCTCAGCATCACCCCCGCGCCTCAGCATCACCCCCCACTCCTCAGCATCACCCCCACTCCTCAGCATCACCCCCCACTCCTCAACATCACCCCCGCTCCAGAGCATCACCCCCACTCCTCAGCATCACCCCCCACTCCTCAGCATCACCCCCGCTCCTCAGCATCACCCCCCACTCCTCAGCATCACCCCCGCTCCTCAGCATCACCCCCGCTCCTCAGCATCACCCCCCACTCCTCAGCATCACCCCCACTCCTCAGCATCACCCCCGACTCCTCAGCATCACCCCCGCTCCTCAGCATCACCCCCGCACCTCAGCATCACCCCCCACTCCTCAGCATCACCCCCCACTCCTCAGCATCACCCCTGCTCCTCAGCATCACCCCCCATTCCTCAGCATCACCCCCCCGCCTCAGCATCACCCTTGCTCCTCAGCATCACCTTCACTCCTCAGTATCACCCCCCCGCCTCAGCATCACCCCCCACTCCTCAGCATCACCCCCCACTCCTCAACATCACCCCTGCTCAACATCACCCCCGCTCCTCAGCATCACATCCATATCTCAGCATCACCCCCCTCTCCTCAGCATCACCCCCGCTCCTCAGCATCACCCCCCACTCCTCAGCATTACCCCCGCTCCTCAGCATCACCCCCCACTCCTCAGCATCACCCCCCACTCCTCAACATCACCCCCGCTCAACATCACCCCCGCTCCTCAGCATCACATCCATATCTCAGCATCACCCCCGCGTCTCAGCATCACCCCCCACTCCTCAGCATTACCCCCGCTCCTCAGCATCACCCCCCACTCCTCAGCATCACCCCCCACTCCTCAACATCACCCCCGCTCAACATCACCCCCGCTCCTCAGCATCACATCCATATCTCAGCATCACCCCTGCGCCTCAGCATCACCCCCCGCTCCTCAGCATCACCCCCGCTCCTCAGCATCACCCCCGACTCCTCAGCATCACCCCCCCGCCTCAGCATCACCCCCACTCCTCAGCATCACCCCCCACTCCTCAGCATCACCCCCGCTCAACATCACCCCCGCTCCTCAGCATCACATCCATATCTCAGCATCACCCCCGCTCCTCAGCATCACCCCCCACTCCTCAGCATCACCCCCCGCCTCAGCATCACCCCCACTCCTCAGCATCACCCCCCACTCCTCAGCATCACCCCCGCTCAACATCACCCCCGCTCCTCAGCATCACATCCATATCTCAGCATCACCCCCGCGTCTCAGCATCACCCCCCACTCCTCAGCATCACCCCCCACTCCTCAGCATCACCCCCCCGCCTCAGCAACACCCCTGCTCCTCAGCATCACCCCCGCACCTCAGCATCACCCCCACTCCTCAGCATCACATCCATATCTCAGCATCACCCCTACTCCTCAGCATCACATCCGTATCTCAGCATCACCCCTACTCCTCAGCATCACCCCCGCGCCTCAGCATCACATCCATATCTCAGCATCACCCCCACTCCTCAGCATCACATCCATATCTCAGCATCACCCCTACTCCTCAGCATCACCCCCGCGCCTCAGCATCACCCCCGTGCCTCAGCATCACCCCCGCGCCTCAGCATCACATCCATATCTCAGCATCACCCCGATACCTGCAGGCAGAACCCAGTGATTTGCTGCAATTATGTTTTCTGTCTCTTCCTCCAGATTTTCACTGCTGGGGCCATCTTCATTCAGCTGGAAGATGTGAAGTGCAACCTTGCAGGCACTCAAATCAATAGGCTATAATGACAGAAAGCCACATTAATCTACACACATTTAAGATAGCTCACTCATTTCTACCCATACAAATTAGATGTTAAGGTCTACAAATAAAAACTGAATGTGTAGTGTAATAAAAAGTAGTTTAAGATTAGATGAGAAGGCTATGAATTTACTTCAGACTGGGGATTAGCTCTTTTAAAAGTGTATACCCATCCCTTGCCTGTTGGGCCCTACACCCACTTCCTGGATAAAGAAAGTGCCTAAATCCAACCTTTGGGATGTCATTGGAGTCTAGAAACATGATCTCAGTTGACTTTGACCAAAAGGGTTTTTTTTTTTCTTTAATTAAGCTATTTTTTGAGACAGGATCTTGCTCTGTCTCCCAGGCTAGAGTGCAGTGGCAAGACCACAGCTCACAGCAGGATTACATTCCTGGATTCAAGTGAGTGATCCTCCCACCTTCAGCCTCCTGAGTAGCTGGCACTAGGTGTGTGTACCCCCACATTGGCTAATTTTTAAAAACTCTTTTTAGAGACAGGGTCTTGCTATGTTCCCCAGGCCAGTCTCCAATTTCTGACCTCAAGTGATCCTTCCATCTGCCTCCCAGTGTTGGGACTGCAGGCATGAGCCACCTCACCCACCAGGTTCCTAACCTGTGCCTTTTAGTGTTTGGCATAACTCAAAGAAATGTTTATATCAGTAGATAGAAATCTATTTCATTCTTCTTCATTGGCTACATTGCACACGGTGCAGATGTGTGGAATTCTTACAGTTAGTAACTGATCTCTGGTGTAGAGTTAAAATACTTCAAATTGTTGGCTATTATTAGCAACATTTAACAAGCATCTGTTCAGAAAGACCCACGAAACTGCAGAATTATCAGCCAAGAAAAATTCCTACAAGTGAATCTGCAGCCAAAGAGGGGACATTACTACTTTCCCTGGGCACCCCCGGAGCCCTCCAGCTAGCTGTCCATCCGTCCATACCAGTGTGGGAAGCTCCTCCTTCCCTCAGACTGGCTGAACCCATGGAGCGTCAGCTCTCAGTGACCACGAACAAACACGCGCCCCAACATATGACTGAGGAGGTCCACCTCGCCAGCGGAATTTAGTGCCAAGCCTGTCCTGCACCTCTGTTCTCTACGGGGCAGGGACAGCACACTGAAGTGACACTTCTTCCTCAGGAATACATTGCAGGCCTTTTTATACTGGTGCCAGGACTGCCCCAGTGCATCCACGGCCTCACACAAAGCTCCTCTAACTCCCACACACCAACTCAGACAGTGGGGGACGAGGCCATGCGTGGGATGAGATGAAGACCTGCCCTCTGGAGCCCCCACACCCCCAATGCCACCTCCTCATCCCTGGAGCCCCCACACCCCCTGAAGCCCCCATACCCCCGATGCCACCTCCTCATCCCTGGAGCCCCCACACCCCCAATGCCACCTCCACATCCCTGGAGCCCCCACACCCCCGATGCCGCCTCCTCATCCCTGGAGCCCCCACACCCCCAATGCCACCTCCACATCCCTGGAGCCCCCACACCTCCGATGCTACCTCCTCATCCCTGGAGCCCCCACACCCGCGATGCCGCCTCCTCATCCCTGGAGCCCCCACACCCGCGATGCCGCCTCCTCATCCCTGGAGCCCCCACACCCCCGATGCCGCCTCATCCCTGGAGCCCCCAAACCCCCGATGCCGCCTCCTCATCCCTGGAGCCCCCACACCCCCGATGCCGCCTCCTCATCCCTGGAGCCCCCACACCCGCGATGCCGCCTCCTCATCCCTGGAGCCCCCACACCCGCGATGCCGCCTCCTCATCCCTGGAGCCCCCACACCCGCGATGCCGCCTCCTCATCCCTGGAGCCCCCACACCCCCGATGCCGCCTCATCCCTGGAGCCCCCACACCCCCGATGCCGCCTCCTCATCCCTGGAGCCCCCACACCCCCGATGCCGCCTCCTCATCCCTGGAGCCCCCACACCCCCGATGCCGCCTCCTCATCCCTGGAGCCCCCACACCCCCGATGCCGCCTCCTCATCCCTGGAGCCCCCACACCTCCGATGGCCCTAGCACACACTGAGCACTTCATAAACATTTGTTCTCTGAAGAATGAGACACAATACACAGGCCTCCCCAGCCCAGCCCACTGTCCTACAGTGCTGCATTCTCGTTCTTCGTTCCCAGTCTGTCCCCTGCTGTACTGAGAGCACCCTGATGTCAGGACCACTTCCTACTCCCAGCACTAGTCTAGTCACCCAGACTCACAGAGAAGTGAACCTGTTTCTGACAACATGCTATGAAAACAGCAAAAGACATTCATGACACAGCCTTTGTATTCAGCTGTTATGTGGCCCAGGAAATTAGCAACTTACCTGTGAGTCTTTAACCTTTAATTCTGTGTCAACGATAGACACAGACTGCACATTTCTGGTCAAAAAAGGTTCATCAAACTCAGTCCATGTGTAATCACCAAACACAATATTATGTCTGTTGAGTAGCTTTCTGACACTCAGCTTTATGTCTTCTTTTTTTGCAGTGCTAAAAACAAAACAAAACCAAAACACACATAAAAGATCTTACTTCAAAAACAAGACGTTAAAATTAAGTGTTTTTTAAGAACTTAGATGACACATAAAAAAGTGCGGTAGTTAAGAGGACAGGCTGGAGCTGGCCTGCCTGGGGGTCTAATTTAGGGCCACCCCTTGCCTGTGGGGCCTCTACCAGCTGTGCCCTGAGGAAGCTGTGCCTCAGCTCCCAGTTAGAAAAACCGAACAGTCAGAGTTCTTTCTGTGCACTGTGAAGAGTCATTAATATATTCAAAGTGTTTAGGATGATATCTGGCACATAGTAAGCACCCAATAAATGCTGGCTTTTGCTATTAATGAAATTCACAGCTGTGGAGTCAGGCCTGGAGTCCTGTGATTCGTGCTGAGAAAACCTAATGCTTTAAGCTTGGCATCCCGTGCTCCCTGCAGCCCACCTTGCCACTGTACTCCTGATAGCTCCCCTTTCCACAACAGTGACCTGGTCCTGGATCTCACCTTTGTGCCCCCCGTGCATGGTCCCAGCTTATTGGGCTCATGAGCTGCAGTCACTCTTTGGGTTCTACTCAATGTCTGCCTCCCCCGAGCCCTCCCGGACAGGCCCCTCAGAGCCAGGCAGGTGACACGTGGCCCCTCTGCATTCATCCCAGCACCCTACAAGGCAGTGACCACAGTGCACGCTGTGGTTGCACGCAGGTGTCCATGAACTCTGCTGCAGCTGTGTACAGGTATCCTCCAGGCGCAGCTGTGCTCTGCTGTGATTATGCCCACATGTGGCTGTCCCTGGCTGTCTCCAGGCTGCGGTGGCACTGTGTGCGGGTGTCTCTGGGCCCTAAGGAGTTCATGTAGGTGTCACAAGGCTGTGGGGGGCTTTGTGCAGGTGTCTCTGGGCCCTGGTAAAATTACACTGAGGTGTCTGAACTCCAGCACCTAGAAGATACCCAGTCAACAGCTGTTCTGTTAAAGGAAAGGTCACTTTCTCTGCATCCCCTCTGAGACTGGTAGTCTCACCTGACCTGGGTCCACCCTCCGCAGACACGAGGAGGGTCTGTGACGGTCCCAGCTGACCCGGGTCCACCCTCCGCAGACACGAGGAGGGTCTGTGACGGTCCCAGCTGACCCGGGTCCACCCTCCGCAGACGCGAGGAGGGTCTGTGACGGTCCCAGCTGACCCGGGTCCACCCTCCGCAGACACGAGGAGGGTCTGGGACGGTCCCACCTGACCCGGGTCCACCCTCCGCAGACGCGAGGAGGGTCTGTGACGGTCCCAGCTGACCCGGGTCCACCCTCCGCAGACACAAGGAGGGTCTGGGACGGTCCCACCTGACCCGGGTCCACCCTCCGCAGACACGAGGAGGGTCTGGGACGGTCCCAGCTGACCCGGGTCCACCCTCCGCAGACACGAGGAGGGTCTGGGACGGTCCCACCTGACCCGGGTCCACCCTCCGCAGACACGAGGAGGGTCTGGGACGGTCCCAGCTGACCCGGGTCCACCCTCCGCAGACACGAGGAGGGTCTGGGACGGTCCCACCTGACCCGGGTCCACCCTCCGCAGACACGAGGAGGGTCTGGGACGGTCCCAGCGGACCCGGGTCCACCCTCCGCAGACACGAGAAGGGTCTGTGACGGTCCCACCTGACCCGGGTCCACCCTCCGCAGACACGAGGAGGGTCTGGGACGGTCCCAGCTGACCCGGGTCCACCCTCCGCAGACACGAGGAGGGTCTGGGACGGTCCCACCTGACCCGGGTCCACCCTCCGCAGACACGAGGAGGGTCTGGGACGGTCCCAGCTGACCCGGGTCCACCCTCCGCAGACACGAGGAGGGTCTGTGATGGTCCCACCTGACCCGGGTCCACCCTTCGCAGACACGAGGAGGGTCTGTGACGGTCCCACCCGACCCGGGTCCACCCTCCGCAGACACGAGGAGGGTCTGGGACGGTCCCACCCGACCCGGGTCCACCCTCCGCAGACACGAGGAGGGTCTGTGACGGTCCCACCTGACCCGGGTCCACCCTCCGCAGACACGAGGAGGGTCTGTGACGGTCCCACCCGACCCGGGTCCACCCTCCGCAGACACGAGGAGGGTCTGGGACGGTCCCAGCTGACCCGGGTCCACCCTCCGCAGACACGAGGAGGGTCTGGGACGGTCCCAGCTGACCCGGGTCCACCCTCCGCAGACACGAGGAGGGTCTGGGACGGTCCCAGCTGACCCGGGTCCACCCTCCGCAGACACGAGGAGGGTCTGGGACGGTCCCAGCTGACCCGGGTCCACCCTCCGCAGACACGAGGAGGGTCTGGGACGGTCCCACCCGACCCGGGTCCACCCTCCGCAGACACGAGGAGGGTCTGGGACGGTCCCAGCCGACCCGGGTCCACCCTCCGCAGACGCGAGGAGGGTCTGGGACGGTCCCAGCTGACCCGGGTCCACCCTCCGCAGACACGAGGAGGGTCTGGGACGGTCCCAGCTGACCCGGGTCCACCCTCCGCAGACGCGAGGAGGGTCTGGGACGGTCCCAGCTGACCCGGGTCCACCCTCCGCAGACACGAGGAGGGTCTGGGACGGTCCCAGCTGACCCGGGTCCACCCTCCGCAGACACGAGGAGGGTCTGGGACGGTCCCAGCTGACCCGGGTCCACCCTCCGCAGACACGAGGAGGGTCTGTGACGGTCCCAGCTGACCCGGGTCCACCCTCCGCAGACACGAGGAGGGTCTGTGACGGTCCCACCTGACCCGGGTCCACCCTCCGCAGACGCGAGGAGGGTCTGGGACGGTCCCAGCTGACCCGGGTCCACCCTCCGCAGACACGAGGAGGGTCTGTGACGGTCCCACCTGACCCGGGTCCACCCTCCGCAGACACGAGGAGGGTCTGGGACGGTCCCAGCTGACCCGGGTCCACCCTCCGCAGACACGAGGAGGGTCTGGGACGGTCCCAGCTGACCCGGGTCCACCCTCCGCAGACACGAGGAGGGTCTGGGACGGTCCCAGCTGACCCGGGTCCACCCTCCGCAGACACGAGGAGGGTCTGGGACGGTCCCAGCTGACCCGGGTCCACCCTCCGCAGACACGAGGAGGGTCTGTGACGGTCCCAGCTGACCCGGGTCCACCCTCCGCAGACACGAGGAGGGTCTGTGACGGTCCGACCTGACCCGGGTCCACCCTCCGCAGACACGAGGAGGGTCTGGGACGGTCCCAGCGGACCCGGGTCCACCCTCCGCAGACACGAGGAGGGTCTGGGACGGTCCCAGCTGACCCGGGTCCACCCTCCGCAGACACGAGGAGGGTCTGGGACGGTCCCAGCTGACCCGGGTCCACCCTCCGCAGACGCGAGGAGGGTCTGGGACGGTCCCACCTGACCCGGGTCCACCCTCCGCAGACGCGAGGAGGGTCTGGGACGGTCCCACCTGACCCGGGTCCACCCTCCGCAGACGCGAGGAGGGTCTGGGACGGTCCCACCTGCGGCTGAGCCCCCTCCACTCCAGGCAGCAGCGCAGCCTACAGGCCCCCGCCATACCATGAACTGGCCTGGTCACAAGTGAGTGGGATTTGCTTTGAACCCCACAACCTTAACATCCGTGAGGAACGGGACACAATTAAAGGGTCTGAAAAGCAGTGGCTCAAAAAGTAGCAGCCCCGCTTTCGGCTGAGCTCTCCGGAATGCTGCCATCCTGTCCTCCAACGGGGGACGCGGGGCCCGCTCAGCACCCTGCGGAACAGCCGGGCAGGGCCAGGGCCGGGCCAGTGGGCCGGGGTCCGATGGGGGCTCAGCTGCGAGCTGGGGTCGGCACCCCGGGGGGCCGGGAGGGGTGTGGCTGGGGTGGAGGCGCATCGGAATCAGCGCGCCGGGGGCGCGGCGGGCGGGCGGGCGCCCCGGTGTCGGGGCTCGGTGCGGCGCTGGGGTCGCCCGGAGGGTGGGAGCGGCCGGCCCGGCTCACCTGCCGCCGCGCTGATGCACCTCCACGTGGACCGTCGGCGACTCGGCCACACAGGGAAGCGCCTGCTTCAGGTCGCCCACGGCCTCGTCCATGGCGCCCCCGGGAGCAGTGGGGACCCGACCGGAGCGTCGCCGCCGCCGCCTCACGCCCTGCGTCGCCGCCACAGCCGCCGCCTCGGCCCGCCGGCCCCGCCCGAGCTTCGAATCTGCCGCGCGAGGCGAACCGCCTCCTGACCCGGAAGCGCTCGGGCCCGGCAGGGTCACTTCCTGCCGCGGCCCCGCCCCGCCCTGCTTCCGGCGCGGCCCGGAGGGTTCGGCGGGTTGGGCAGGCTCCGCGCGGCGAGCGCGGGCGGCCAGCCGGGACCGGGGGGCGGCGGCGGCGGCGGCGGCGGTCCGGCCGGGTCCCCACTGCTCCCGGCCCCCGCCCCGGGCCCGCCGCCGGCGTCGCCATGGGCAAGAAGCACAAGAAGCACAAGGCCGAGTGGCGCTCGTCCTACGAGGGTGAGCGGCGGCGCTTTGTGACGCGCGGCGGGCGGGCCCCGGGCTCGGGGCGGCGTTCCGGGCGCGCGGGAGGGGCCGGCCCCGGCCCCGGAGACGCTCGGGGAGAAGCTCGCGGCCCTTTCTCCCGCCCTTCCTCGGCCCGGCCCCCGCAGCAGCTCCGGGGGCGTCCGCGCGGCGCGGGGCCCGGGCAGGCGGGCCGGGGTGAGCCGCGGGGCTGGCGGTTTCTGGGAGGGAGATCGGGCCCGGGGTTCCGGGTTCCTCCCGATTCACGGACCTTCGCGGCCGGGTGAAGGGAGCAGCGTCCCACGGGGCCTGCCCCGTGAGGACACCGGCTGCGGAGGGAGCAACGGGAGGCCGCGGGGCGCGGGCCCTGCGGCTCTCCCCGGCGGCCGGCGGCCCGGCTGCGCTCCCCAGGGCGGCCTCTCCGCTGCGCGCCGCCCGCGCCGGAGCGCGCCGTGACGCCCGGTCTGCGTCTGCAGATTACGCCGACAAGCCCCTGGAGAAGCCCCTGAAGCTGGTCCTCAAGGTCGGAGGAAGCGAAGTGACTGAGCTCTCGGGGTCCGGCCACGACTCCAGCTACTACGATGACAGGTCCGACCACGAGCGAGAGAGGCACAGAGAGAAGAAGAAGAAGAAGAAGAAGAAGTCCGAGAAGGAGAAGCGTCTGGACGACGAGGAGCGGAGGAAACGGAAGGTAAAGGAGCCGCGGCGGCCCGCGCGGAGCGGGTCCCGGGACGCAGGCGGAGGGGCGGGTCGCGGGGAGCGGAGGCCGACGGGCTCGGGGCCGGGAACCCGCCGCGTGCGTCCTCTGCAGGCCCTGCCCGGCTCCCCGTGAGCAGGGAGCCCAGGGTGGCGAGGGGCTTCCCCTTCGCTCTGTCCGTCCTGAGAACCGAGGGGGATGGGCGGAGGTGTCTGGATGCCCCTGCTCCCGCCGCTCACTCCCTCGGCTCTGCCTCCCAGGAGGAGAAGAAGCGGAAGCGAGAGCGGGAGCACTGCGACACGGAGGGAGAGGCTGACGACTTTGACCCCGGGAAGAAGGTGGAGGTGGAGCCGCCCCCAGATCGGCCCATCCGAGCCTGCCGGACACAGCCAGGCAAGGGTCGGCTCTTAGAGACTCTCCGGGTGTTCACTGATCCTCGTAAACTAGGGGTCGGCGCCGTGAAACAGGGGAGGGAGGCCGACTGGTATTTCCGGGGCCTCATTCCGGCTATCCTATCTGAGGTTTCTTTCCTCTGGCGGCTTTGAGTGTCTAGAGCAAGGCCTGGGTGGCGGCTACGGGTGCCCTTGAGGTTTGTTTTTTCACTTGTTAGCTGTGGGTGGTTTCTGTGTGTTTTAAGGGCTTGTAAAAAGAAACAAAAAGGCGTATCCACAGAGATCAGTCATATGGGACCAGCAAAGCCTAGACTATTTTTTTTCTGGCCTTTACGTAAAAAGTTTGCCAGCCCTGGGTCTAAACGTTTGGTTTTGTCCGCACTTAGCACCAAACAGAACAGTGTCAAAAGAGTTGCCCCACAGGGTCACAGTGGGAAGAGAGAGGCATGTCAGTGAAAGCGCAGGTAGTTCCCCTTGGTCGAAGGGACCCGGAGGCCAAAAGAGTGGGTCTGAAGCTCAAAGTGACCATAGGCTGAGGCGAAGGGAGTTGCAGACCTTCCGTAGAATTTCTGTCGTGGGCACCGGCTGCCAAGGATGGCATTTGGCTGGAATTTCCAGCCGATAAGGGCTTGCCCTCTGGGTTCTCCTTGTCCCCAACCTTAGTGTGCACCACTCACAGTAATGAGGCATTTGTACCTAAGACACACAGTGTCTCTTCCAGGTGACTCTCAGCGTCTAGCGGTTCCTGGATTGTGGGGAAAGTGGGACCTCAGGCAGTGGTAGGCTAGTCCTGCAGACGTTCAGGACATCAGAAACCATCTGAGCCCTGCTGACTCCACCAAAGGAAAGTTTTGGCATACTGCTGGTCTCTGAGTTTCTGTGGTCATTTTGCTCTTCAGGCATTTTCTTCTTTTAATTTATTCTTGAAACGAGGTCTCGTTTTGGCGCACAGGCTGGAGGGCAGTGTCATAATTCACTCCTGGGCTCGGATAACCCTGGGCTCAAGCGATCCTCCTACCTCCGCCTCCCACGTTGCTGAGACTGCAGGCACACGCCACCACGCCAGCCATTTAGTTATTTAGTTTTTGTGGAATGTTGAGCGGACCTCAAGTGAAATAATAATGGGCGAATACAGGATCGAGCTTTCCACCCAGAGCCTCTGTGCTATCCTTCATCCCCTGCCTAGAGTAGTGCCAGGAGCTGAAAACAGGGATCAGGCGTTTGTTGATGTAAGGGTTACCGGGTGTCACACGGGGTTTCCACCACTCTTGCTGCATGCGGGTGCCCTTTCCCGCCCGGCTGAGCGTCGTGGGAGCCAAGGCTGAGTCGGATGTGTCTTTGTATCCCCAGTTCTCGCTGGAACTTAAAATGCGGTGAGACACCAAGCAGACAGATACTGTGAACTTGGAGCTGTCTATTGAAGGGATACCAAAGTCTTTGTATTCAATTTTTTTTCCCTTAAATTGTCAGCCGAAAATGAGAGCACACCTATTCAGCAGCTCCTGGAGCACTTCCTCCGCCAGCTCCAGAGGTAAGCCTGGGTGTTTCTGAAGAGCTTGTGTTGGGGGGGTGTGGTGTGGTGCCGTCTTTATTTTCTGAGGTCTCATTCTGCACCCCAGCCCCATCAGCTGTGAAACAGACCCTGCACCTTCTCTTGGTAACTCCTGGTCCATGTTGGGGTGGACGGGAAGAGTTCATGGACTCTAGGAACGTTTTACTTTTAAGAAACAAAATTCGGTCAGCGGAATCAAATTTTTAGATTGTAAGTGATTTTTTATCATTTAGAAATCTAGATTTTTCCACAAAGATGTCTTTGCTTTCAGAAAAGATCCCCATGGATTTTTTGCTTTTCCTGTCACGGATGCAATTGCTCCTGGATATTCAATGATAATAAAACATCCCATGGATTTCGGCACCATGAAAGACAAAATTGTAGCTAACGAATACAAGTCAGTTACAGAATTTAAGGTAAGTTACTTTCATTGCCCAAAATAATCGTGACTTAGTTCTGTGTAATTGTGTCTAGTGAAAACTTTGTTCACCTCAGGTCATGTGTAGTTTTTGTGCATTCACCCGGGTTTCTGTTTGGGTGATGCTTTACAAACGTCTCGTAAGGAAATGATTGGTTGTGAGCATTCTCTCTTGTGCTCTGGTCTAGAATCGAGACCTTGTTGCAGCGCTGTTAGAAGCCTGTCTTTTCTTTCTCAGTTAGTGTGCTGGCGTGAACAGGGCATGTTGTCTTAAGCAGCGAGGTATCCTTTGTGGCATGGCTTGAGGCTAGACATTTTAAAAAACATACTTCTTAGATGGGCGCGGTGGCTCACGCCTGTAATCCCAGCACTTTGGGAGGCTGAGGCGGACAGATCACAAGGTCAAGAGATCGAGACCGTGGTGAAACCCCATCTCTACTAAAAACGAAAATTAACTGAGCGTGGTGGCGTTTGCCTGTAGTCCCAGCTACTAGGGAGGCTGAGGCAGGAGAATTGCTTGAACCTGGGAGGCGGAGGTTTCAGTGAGCCGAGACTGAGCCATTGCACTCCAGCCTGGCGCCCAGCGATGGAGCAAGACTGTCTCAAAAAAAAAAGAAATACTTTTTAATTCTTACTTTTGTCTTATAATAATTGAGCTTTTAATTTTTTTAGCATAATAAGTTTTTTTTTGTCTCCTGAATACTTTGCTCTTAACTCTGTTTCTTTTTACTGGCTATGAAAATTAACATTGGTTTTGCAGCCTGTGGGAAGAAAACAAAATAGATGCCTGATAAAATCGACATTAATATAGTTGAGAAAGCCATTAAGTTTCTCTCTTAGGTTCCGTTAGCTTTGGAAAAGCCTGACTTTTCTGTTTTTGTGACACATTGACTGAAGGGTTTGCTGACTCTCAGAAACACAACAGAACAGACTGAAAGGAGAGTGGGAGAACAGGAACCTTAGGAGAGGATCGGGCAGTGCCCGAGGGCAGCTGTGGGGCGCTCCATGCCCTGAAGCCCCCTGTATTCCCAGCTGTGGCCACAGTCTCCTCATTCCTAGCAACAAAGTGAGCAGGGGAGCAGCGCCCACTCTGTGGAGTGTCCTGAGTGAGGGTCTTCAGGGGAGGGGCTCTATAGCCTCGGGCCGGGCCCTGGGGCTGCTGGCTCGGGCACCAGGACTTGGTGAGGTCCCAAGGGCACATTCCCGTCAGGGCGCTGGCCTCCAGGGTGACTCTCCAGCCTGATATTGGTATTCACCTTTGAGAGGCCTGTGCTGAGGAAACTGGTTATCATAATAAAATCCTGATGTTTCCGTATTTTTTGCATAAATTATGAAATAAGGGTCTTCTTTTGGGGGGCAAAGTCTTTTTCTAGTAGTTTGAGGGAGCTATTTGTAGACAAAATTTTAAATTGTATTCCATGGAAGAATTCTAGAGCCAGAGCATGTCATTGTGTCTCGCACCTGCCTTCATCCCTCAGCTTTTACTTAAAAGAATCAGATTGTTGCTTCTTGTTCCTGTGCGTGTTCTGGAGCGGTGCTGGAAGCACAGGCTGCGATGCTCCTTTCTCCTCGCACAGCGTTTGTGTGACGCGTAGAAAGAACTTACAGGCTCGGCCAGCTCTTCACTGTAAAATTTTTCCTGCAAGACCAATAAGCAGCTAAGAAAATCTAAGTTCTTAGACATTGTTTTTAGATCAGAGAGCCGAGTTTGCGTTCTGCGAAATTGTGGCTTTTTCCTTTTTGTCTCTTATGATAGTAATCTGGAACTTGGATGTTGTCTGTGTGGCATTTCAAACTCAGTAAGTCTTTCCTTTTTTCAGGCAGATTTCAAGCTGATGTGTGATAACGCGATGACGTACAATAGACCAGATACCGTGTACTACAAGCTGGCGAAGAAGATCCTTCACGCAGGCTTTAAGATGATGAGCAAAGTAAGAGACTCGCTGGCGGCAGCGAGCTACGGAGAGCGGGGTGCTGCTCACGAAGGCAGCCTCACAGTGAACACATGCTCATCCACTGCCGCCCTCATGGAGTTGCCCCCTTTGCTCTAGGGTAGACGTCCCCACCCGCCCTCTCCGGCCGCCCTTTCTGCTCATGACCTAGCTGTAACGTCTCACTTAGGGTTGGTGGAAAGTTTGCCTCTCTCGATCTTAAGCCTGGGTGTCCATCTTGCTGGATTGCAGCCAGCCTTGCGGGCTTGTTTTGCGTGGCTGCCTCAGGAATCCAGGCGGGACATCCTCATCTTCCTTGGCCATGCCGAGTGGCTTCCCCGATCTGTGCCGTGAGCCAGGCTGCATGCGTCCCACGTAGGTGAAGGTGAAGCTGAGGTCTAGCCCCTGCCGCGCTGTGGCGGTGGGTCAGGCCCGCGTCTGCTCCCGCCGCTCTGCCGTGGAGAGTTAGCTGTTAGGCCAGGTGAGGCTGTGGTCATCCCCATCCCATCCCATCGTCACGCGCCTGGCTGTGAGGGAGAGGTAAATCCCTGCTGCTCTGTCCTTTCTGGTTCCAGGAGCGGCTGTTAGCTTTGAAGCGCAGCATGTCGTTTATGCAGGACATGGATTTCTCTCAGCAGGCAGCTCTTCTGGGCGGCGAAGACACAGCTGTTGAGGAACCTGTTCCTGAGGTTGTACCTGTACGAGTAGAAACTGCCAAGAAATCCAAAAAGCCGAGTAGAGAAGTTCTCAGGTAAAGGCTCTTTGGAAGCTGCATTTGCCTGTTGGAGTTGAGCACCACCACCAGGAAAGCAGGTGCTTTGCGGGGGACAGTGAGTGAGGGGACGATGTCACCTAGACGGCTTTGGAGGAGCACGGTCAGACCGCCCCTCCCGCTCACCGGCCACGTGCACTCTCCGACCCGGGTGTGGCACCCCTTGCCCCTCTGGACACCCTGCCCTGCGTCTGCTGCTGATTGGTGGTTGCTGTCTCCACACGAGTGCTGTTTAAGCTCATCGGCCCCTCCCTCCCCTGTACTGCGCCTGCTGGCAGCCGAGGCTGTGCCCTCGTCCCAGGCTGTGCAGCACAGATGGGCCCACTTTGGGCAGCCAGTGTTGGCAGGGGCTTCTTTCCTGCCCCGGGGCGGGTACACACCCCTGAGCTGCGCGCGTCCATGTCTGTCTGTGTAGATGCTGGGGCGGCAGCTGCAGCCCCGGGGTCAGGAGGTGTGGATGCTGCAGCAGAAGCAGGTGAGGACTGCAGGCCGCAGCTTCCCAGAGCTCTGCTCCCTCCCTCCCACAGGGAGCAGCTGACTCGGGTGTGCCTTCAGGGAACCTTCCTCCTTTTTCTCTAAAGGCCAGAGTGGTTTTCCTGGGGCCTCTGTCTCATGACGGCTGAGCATTGAGATCTCATTAAAGTCTCTATCACTTGTCATTCCCGTGGACGCTCCTCCACATGCTTGAGGCGGCTTCCTGACAAAACCAAACAAAGCGGGAGTATCACCAGCTGGCTTTCAGGCACTGAGAACACCTACCATGGCTTCCAGCCGGCCAGAGGCACCTGGCACAGAGCCTGCTGCGTCACGAGATGTTGTGTGTGTTGTGTCACTTGTTGAGTGCAGGCCCCAGGGAGCGGGTCCCGGGACGTCACCCTCGGGGCTGTGTGTCTGGTCCCGGGACGTCACCCTTGGGGCTGTGTGTCTGGTCCCAGGACGTCACCCTCTGGGCTGTGTGTCTGGTCCCGGGACGTCACCCTCGTGGCTGTGTGTCTGACAGCACTGTGGCTTGTGGTGGTCCCAGCATCTTGAGAGGACTGTGGCCTGCTGCCAGCTTGGGGACGGATCACATTTGAGGGATGGTTTCTGCTGAACCATATTGCATGTACCGTCTTGTGGAAAGGCAGGGACCGTCTGGAGTTGGTGTTGAATGTCCTTGAAAAAATCGTGTTGATCACTGCCCTCTGTCGTCTCTTCCTTCCCAGAGTGTGTGTGGGACCCATGTGGATTGAACAGGTGGGGTGGCAGGGGTGCTGGGCTGGGTGCTGTCTGCTCTGGGTAGCTCCCGCCAGCAGTCGAAAGGGAGAGCGGTCTCGGGACCAGCCCCTCGGGTCCTGCAGCCTCGGCTGAGGAGACGGGGGTGCTCTGTGTGGCCAGAGCGTGTTGCCTGGGAAGGGCTCACAGTCCCCGAGGCGGTCTCCCCACGCGGCACGTTTCCCACCCACTGCCTCACGCACACTCACTGCGCGGTTGGCTGGTGGCGCGTCGGGCCTCAGCCGCGACGCGAGTGTGCTGCTGGCCTTCAGGGCTGAGGGTTTCATGGCTGCCCCTCTCCTTGTCGCCGAGCATCGAGAGTGAACTGGAGCTGGTGTCCGTCAGCATCTGCACTGTGGTGGGGCCGTGTCCTGGCAGACCACCCAGGTTGGGTGTGAGTGACCCTGGTGCTGCGGCTCCCCAGTTGCCTGTGGATCTGGGCCCTTGAGCTGGCTCCCCAGCCATCAGTCTGGTCCGCAGAGTGTGCTGAGCTCTGGCTCACCTCCACCTAGGGCCACGGCACCGTGTGTGGGGCGGGCTCACGCAGCTGCCTGAGTGGACCCTCCCTGCGAGCTCACGGGGTCCCCAGGGTGTCACTGTGGGTCAGGCGAGGGTGGGGCCGTGCTCACTGGCAGGGCTTGTCCCAGGCCTGCACCTGGCCCTAGGCCATTCAGACCCACGCCCAGGCAAGTGCCCAGGGTGGGAAGGAGCCCACCCGCCTGCTCCTAGAACCTTCCACACTCCGTGGGTGCTGCAGCCTATGCCCCTCAGCTGTTTGAGAACTGCTTCAGGTGGAACCCGGGGCCCATGGCTGAAGTCCTTGTGTGTTCTTTGGCCACAGCAGAGGGGCTGCTGTCCCCCCAGCCCTGCCCCACCAGCCCCGACTAGTTGCTGTGAGCCCATTGTAGCCACAGGGGAGCTTTGCCATCACGTTTCTGTTGGGGCCTTTAATGACTAACCTGTGGCTCATCTGTTACTTTGTTTCTCTTGTTGCTAAAGTGACTGGGTCTTAACTGTGTTCAATAGCAGGGAGCCTGGCTACTTGGCTTGGACTTGCTCTTTATTTTAATGAAAGCCTCTTGTTTTGTCATTTTGTTGAGGGTGGAAAGGAATGCTTTGAGACCTGAAAGGAGTTAAGTATGCTCTGCCCGCGCTGTGTCCGAGGGCAGGGTGGGTAAGGCCAGGTTCGGTGCTGGCGTGTGGGGAGCAGGTGTGCGGCAGGGACTCTCTGCCCATGCTGTGTCCAAGGGCAGGGTGGGTAGAGACCGGGTTAGGTGCTGGCCTATGGGGAGCAGGTGTGCGGTGGGGCGCTGCCTCCAGGTGACTCAGTTGTCCCCCCTCACAGCTGTATGTTTGAGCCGGAAGGGAACGCCTGCAGCCTGACAGACAGCACTGCAGAGGAGCACGTGCTGGCGCTGGTGGAGCATGCGGCTGACGAGGCTCGGGACAGGATCAACCGCTTCCTCCCAGGCGGCAAGGTAGTGCTCCGTGGCCCCTGCGCGAGGGTGCCACTCAGTCCCAGACACTCCGTGGCATCTCCTCGGGGACAGTGCCGTGTGATCTAGCACAGCCACAGGCGTCAGGAGGTCAGCGTGGGCCCTGACGGGGGATCCAGGTCAGACACACGGGAGGCTCGTGGTCCCTTCACTCGGGCCGGATGTCTCTGGCAGAGCTGCCGCAGGCGTGCATCTCACACAGTGGAGGCCGGGTGGTCACTGACCCCGTTTGGAGGCCCTGCTGCAGGGTGATCCCTTCCCTTGGAGTGAGTGTTGACTTCTGTGTCTCTGTAACTGCACCGCGTTTGTTATTCCAGCGGGGGCTGGCACTGGATCCGACAGATGGTCCACGATAGACCACCTGCTGTGTTCACGTGGCCGCCACAGATGGTCTGTGTGGTGGTGAGGCCCACTCAGCTGACTGCGCTCTCTTTTCTGGCAGGAGATGTTTTAGACCTAGTGCATGCAACAGAAACAGAGCACAGGCTATCTGCAGTCTCAGTCTTCCTAGTAGCCCTGGATGCAGGTGACATTAATCCTAGCAGGTTTTAGTTACTTCTGGAGCCAACATTTAATCTCAACATGTAGTCTGTAGAAAACGTTAATTTGAACTTGATGTTTTTTTTCACAGTTTTCAAAATGCACATAGGATGAGATGTAGAAAACACTGAAGTGGCATTTCAGATGCATCTGCTTCTGCTTGCCTCCACCTCCTGGAAAGTTGTGGTGGTCTCTGTGGCTTGTGTGTTGGGAAGCTGTGGTCTGCGTGACTTGTGTGTTGGGAAGCTGTGGTCTGCGTGACTTGCGTGTTGGGAAGCTGTGGTCTGCGTGACTTGCGTGTTGGGAAGCTGTGGTCTGCGTGGCTTGCGTGTTGGGAAGCTGTGGTCTGCGTGGCTTGTGTTGGAAGGGTGTGGTCCTTGTGGCCTGTGTGTTGGAGGGTGTGGTCTGCATGCCTTGTGTGCTAGGGGGATGTGGTCTATGTGGCTTGCATGCTGGGAAGTTGTAGTTTGTGTGCCTTGCATGTTGGGAGGGTGTGATCTCTGTGGTTTGTGTGTTGGGAAAATTGTGGTCCGCATGACTTGCATGTTGGGAAATTGTCTCTAGCTTGTATGTTGGGAAGTTGTGGCCTGTGTGGCTTGTATGCTGGGAAGTTGTGGCCTATGTGGCTTGTATGTTGGGGATATTGTGGTCTGTGTGACTTGTGTGTTGGGAAGTTGTGGTCTTTGGCTTGTGTGTTGGGAAGTTGTGGTCTGCATGGCTTGTGTGTTGGAAGAGTGTGGTCTGCGTGGCTTGCGTGTTGGAAGAGTGTGGTCTGTGTGGATTGTGTGTTGGGCAGGTATGGTCTGCGTGGCTTGCATGTTGGAAGAGTGTGGTCTGTGTGGATTGTGTGTTGGAAGAGTGTGGTCTGCGTGGCTTGCGTGTTGGAAGAGTGTGGTCTTTGTGGATTGTGTGTTGGGAGGGTATGGTCTGCGTGGCTTGCATGTTGGAAGAGTGGTCTGTGTGGATTGTGTGTTGGGAGGGCATGGTCTGCATGGCTTGCGTGTTGGGAAGGTATGGTCTGCATGGCTGTGTGTTGGGGCAGTTGTGGTCTGCGTGGCTTGCGTGTTGGAAGAGTGTGGTCTGTGTGGATTGTGTGTTGGGAGGGTATGGTCTGCGTGGCTTGCATGTTGGAAGAGTGTGGTCTGTGGATTGTTGGGGCAGTTGTGGTCTGCGTGGCTTGCATGTTGGAAGAGTGTGGTCTTTGTGGCTTGCGTGTTGGGAGGTTATGGTCTGCGTGGCTTGCGTGTTGGGAGGGTATGGTCTGCATGGCTGTGTGTTGGGGCAGTTGTGGGCTGCGTGGCTTGCGTGTTGGGAGGGTATGGTCTGCGTGGCTGTGTGTTGGGCAGTTGTGGGCTGCGTGGCTTGCACTGTAGTTCTGCTGGATAGCCTTGCTCTGCACACTGTGCTCCAGCCTTGGAATTGTCACGTTCTCCAAGGAACCCTGGTTTTTTTTATTAGAGAACCTTGTTTAGAAGCCAAGACCCAGGTGCTGGGTGCAGCCCTCTCAGCATGTAGACCTGGGAAATGCCGGTGTGTGTTCTACACATGCGTGGACACTGTGTGTAGAGGGGATCAGTTGGCACCCATGTTTACTGTGTTGAAAACTGTTTTTACGGTGAAACTTCCAGTTCCGTCTGCACTGTGGGTCCACCCCACTTCTTCCCTTTCAGTTTTGTACCTGCTCCGTGAAGACCGGACTCACTTGCCCTTAACCTGTGTGTCAAATCAGTGCCCACTGTACCTGATCTTCTGCCTTTACCCCAATGCTCTGGCCCTCCTGTCTGGGCTCTGATACTTCGCAGGGGTTGTGGGGCTGCCCCCACACAAACGTCCTGCTCCTCCCCGCGGGCTGGGTGGCTGCTCTGACCGCAGCGTGGATATCACCCCTGCACTGGAGCCCAGCCACGTCCACACAACAGCCCCCCTCCCCCTGACCCCCACAGTGCACACACTACTGCCTCCTCATCCTGGGTACTTCCGATGGTGGGTTTTTAAGTGGGAAGCAGTCCACACATGCGTGAGAGCTGGGGCTGCCCGCCGTCAGGGGGTGCCATGCTAACCTGCTGACCATTCCACTTTCTTCAGGCTCACAAGAAATTTTAAATGTTTGTTCTGGGTAGAGGTTTGTGTTTCAGCGGTGCCCCTTTCAGCAGGGCCACAGGGAGCCTGAGAGGTTCCCCTGACACCAGGGGGCACTCTGCTGTTGCCAGCGAGTCTTACATTCCTGGCGGTGCCATGCGGGGCCTCTGGCATTCGTTCTTGGACAAACTTGGTTTTACCCCCATGAAGCCCTGCTTGTTGGCCTTCATTTCGTTTGTGCCTCGCTGCCGCCTGGCGGGGACAGACACTCAGGCCATGCTTCCTTCCAGATGGGCTATCTGAAGAGGAACGGGGATGGCAGCCTGCTCTACAGCGTGGTCAACACGGCTGAACCGGACGCTGATGGTGGGTGCCCGCTCGCGGCTGGCTCTCTGCTCTCTGCACACTGCTTTTCGGGTCTCCATTCATGTTCTGTGATGAAAAGAGCGTGTTGTCTGCTTAGAGCCCGAACCGTTGGCTGGGGGAAGCATGAGAAGCTGCGCGGCTTCCTATCCCTGCATGCTCTGCTGTGACACGCGTGCCGAGCGGAGGCGGAGACGGCCGTCCCGCAGGCTGGGGTGCCAGGTGGACCTTCTCGTCAGGGCTCCCTGAGAGCAGCGGGACTCGGGCGCGTTCCTGAAAAGCTGCCGAGAAGCCCTTAAGGCTGAACCTCGCTGGCATCGGGAACAGTTCGCATCCCAAGTTCAGTCTTCAGCAAAGACCAGAGTGCGGACCCACCCTGCTCCTTGAAAGTCACCTTAGAAGAAAAGGCCTGTTTGGTGATCATTTCAAGGACGATGGTGAAGGCGGCCGGCACCCTAGGCCTGTCTGGCCTGTCGTGGGTGCCTTCACGGCCTGGGAGTCACTAAGAGGCTTGTCCTTGGAATAAAAGTGTGACTCACTCGGCTTTGAAGCACGCTCGCAGGCACACGGGACCCTGCCGTCTGGCAAGGGCTGCCTTTCCGTCTTCCACCTCCCTCGCTCCCACCGCATGCCTGCCAGCGGGTGAAGCCAACGTGGTCTTTCGGCGAGCTCCAGCGTGCCGGCCTGGTTTCCCCAGTGTGTGAAGAATGTAAACTAGCTGACCTATTTAATCCTCAGCTGGCTTTCCTTAAGGGGACACACTGCTGATCCATATTGAGTTTAAGAAAGAGTATAGAGACCAAGGTTCTGGTTGGGACCCGAGGAACTCCTGCCCTGACCCTGTGAGTGGCATGTGGATGCTGATTCAGCACAGGGGACGCCTGTCAGATTCATGCATTCTGGGTGCACGTGCCACGGCTTTGCTGTTAGGGCACGGAGGACAGGATTTCTTCTTGGAGGTGTTGAGTGATCCATTTGAGAACGTTCACAGTATTGCTGGTGTGGTGGCCAAAGATGTGATACTTTTTATTGTGTTGACTTTGCAGTGATAAGTGAAATTGCAGTGCAGTTAGTTTTGAGAATGATAGTTGATGTTGCAGATTGATTTTCAGGTGATCAGTATAAAATCCCCCACCCCCCACAGTCAGATCCACTGTGATATGGAGAAAGGGCTCCCGGCGCTGCATGGGGCGCGTGTGGGGTCATGCCTTCCGCTCACAGCGCTGCACTGGGGCTCCCGGCGCGGCACAGGCGCATGTGGGGTCATGCATGCTGCTGACAATGCTGCACTGGGGCTCCTAGCGCTGCACTGGGGTGCACGTGGGGTCATGCTGCTGCTCATGTCTGCTCTCTCCATTTGCAGAGGAGGAGACCCACCCAGTGGACTTGAGCTCACTGTCCAGTAAGCTGCTCCCAGGCTTCACCACGCTGGGCTTCAAAGACGAAAGAAGAAACAAAGGTGAATCCACAGTCCCGTCCCAGGAGCTGGCTGGCCCGGGAAGGCGGGAGGGATTTAGTGGAGGGAAGGCAAATGCTGCTGATTCCTACTTCAGGGTTTCCTTGTGTGCTTTTGTGCCTCTATCTGGATTCGTATTTTCACGTGGATGAGACTGAGATCAGTCCCAGTCACAGGAGTAAAGCTTGTGTTGGATGAGTTTGCTGTGAAACGCGCAGAGAGCACCTTGGTTGCTGTCACTGGACTTCACCTTGGTCGGTGTTTTGCCGTCCTTGTGATTGTGTTCCTGTCGCGTTGATAAAACATCCTTTTGGGGGTCTCTGTGGCCTCTGGTCCCTGGCTCTGGCCGGCCTGTGTCCCCCTGTCTGTCTTCACTGCTGCCTCCTGCTCGGCCCTGCCTCCGCTTCCCCACTGCTGCTGGGTCCCTCCCATGCAGACGTCTGCAGGGGCCCTGCTGCTGCCTCCGCCTCAGCCACTGTCACCGTCGCCTAATAGGACAGCAGACTCTTCCCTCCGAACCATGGCCTTTACTCAAGAGCATCCTTCGTTCTGGAATGTTCTTTCCTCCAGCTCCAGGGGTGGGAGTGCCGCCTGGTCGGGGTCTCCTGGTGAGGGACACCTTCCACAGGGAAGGATCCTCTTACCTTCATCAGCCCCGTGTCCCTCTTTCTGTGGGGCCTGTCATGGCTGTTGATAGTTTTCTTGTGTCTAACACACGCCTTGTTCTCACCCTCTAACACAGTTCTCAGCCACAACAGTTCTGTCCCTGAGGGCGTTTGGCAATGTCCGGATGTGATGATGGTCCCATTGGGTTGGGGGTGCTGCTGGC
The DNA here is from genome assembly GCF_048565385.1 of Saimiri boliviensis. Taxonomy (NCBI): domain Eukaryota; kingdom Metazoa; phylum Chordata; class Mammalia; order Primates; family Cebidae; genus Saimiri; species Saimiri boliviensis. The sequence goes on from NC_133449.1 coordinate 301,062,309, forward strand.
ATCTGGTGAGGAGAGGCCAGGGGTGCTGCTCACCATGCCCTGTGGGACACCGCACGGCACACCTGGCCCGTGGTGTGGTTTCGTGGAGGTTGAGAAGCCCTGTGCTAGCACGGACTGTTGATTGACTCTTGTGTCCCCGCAGCGAGAGCTGGCCCTGGGTGGGCTTGGCCCCTGCAGCGTGCATGTTGTCGGGGTGCTGGGCGCTGCCGGACAGCACTCTGCCCGAGCCCCCACGGAGCTCTTCTTGGAGAGCTCACCCCTTTGCCAAAAGCTCATTCCTCTGCAGTCTCTGGCCTGCAGCAGTGAATGACACGCCTGCCAGTTGACACTCAGGAGCGAGAAATTTGTGGCGAGCAAGAGAGGTGGGACTGCGGCGCCGGCTGCCAGCCGGGCGGTCCCTCAGCCCCGGGAGACGTGGTGGGGCCTGCGCTCCAAGTCCTTCAGCGAGCGCAGTGATGCTCTCTCTTCTCTTCTTCCCAGTTACGTTTCTCTCCAGTGCCACCACCGCACTTTCAATGCAGAACAATTCAGTATTCGGCGACTTGCAGTCGGATGAGATGGAGCTGCTGTATGCAGCCTACGGAGATGAGACAGGCGTGCAGTGTGCGCTGAGGTCAGTGTTGGCCCCAGGGAGCCTTTACCTGCTGTGCAGTGTGAGCTGTGTCCTGGTGTGGGGCCCGGAGCCCGGGGCCCCGTGTGTGTGCCACCTGCAGCCGTCCAGATGGCAGATGGGTTTTCCTGCTGCTTTCAGTCTCCACCCTGGTCTGCCACAGGCCGGTCCTGAAATTTGGCTAACTCAGAGTTGCAGGAAGGCGGTGATCAGGCGAAGCTTGTGAAGGGGTGGGGGCGTGTTCGGCCCACTGCATCGTATTGAATTGTGTTTCTTAAGTGGCCGCACTAGCCCAGGCTGCCATGACAAAGCGTCACAGACTGGGGTCCTAGTCCTGGAGGTTGGTGTCTGCGGTGAAGCTGGGTGCAGAGCTGGTTCCTCCTGAGCCCTCGCTCCTGGGCCTGCAGGTGCCAACCCCTGTGCCTTCCCGGGCTCGTCCTATGTGTGTCTGTCCCCACCTCTCCTGGAGAACTGGCCGTTCTACAAGGACACTGGTCATATTGGATCAGGGCCACCCTAAATGACTTCGGGTCACTGCATAACTTCTAAAGGCCCTAGCTCCAAGTGCAGTCACATTCAGAGGCACTGGGGTCAGGATTTCAGCTTAGGAACTTTGAGCCGGAGACATAGTTCAGGCCATGGAACACTAAAGTATAATCCTGAAATCACAAATGTGGTGGTCTGCCTTTCCATAGAACTTTGTTGTGTATGTTTCTTGGTTTCTGTGGCAAAATAAAAGTGGGTCACTCCTGTAAAATTTTAGCTTTTGGGAAAAGTAACTTAATTTTGCTAGCCTCTAAGAAATGGAATCTTGAGATGTCATGTCTTCATTTTATTCCAACAAGAATGAAGAATATATTTGAAAAATAAACAAGAATCCAGTTAGTGCTTAATAAAATGAGTGAATACCTGACCCCAATTTTTGTAGTAAAAAAGGAAATAAATGTGGAAAATGAAGAGGACATTTTGGTAGGAGATGATGGCGTCATAACTCAGAAGTTAAAGAGTTGGTCGCCCCCCACGCCAGCCCCCACCTCACCCCTGCTGTGGGGCCTCTGGCCAGCATGGGCCAAGGCCGCAGCTACCCTGGCACCACCTGTCCACAATTCGTGGCTCCTCCAGGACATCAGTCACCCATTGTCAATGTGGCTGTCATCAGCGGACTCTGCATCCCCTGCCTCCCCAGCCTCCCCCAACTGTCAGCTCCTGGAATGCGTAAGGTTCCATGTTGCCATGAAGCAAAGATCATACCCCTGCCTACCTCACAGCTGCAGGGGCAACACTAAGAAGCACGTCTTCTAGGGCCTGGTGTGGGTCTGTGTGGTAGCACATCCCTAGGGCCTGGCGTGGGCCGTGTGGTAGCACATCCCTAGGGCCTGGCGTGGGCCGTGTGGTAGCACATCCCTAGGGCGTGGCGTGGGCCGTGTGATAGCACATCCGCTGGGGCCTGGCGTGGGCCGTGCGGTAGCACATCCCTAGGGCCTGGCGTGGGCCGTGCGGTAGCACATTATATGTTCCCTAGGGCCTGGCGTGGGCCCGCATAGTAGCACATTGTATATCCCCTGGGGCCTGGTGTGGGCTGTGTAGTAGCACATCTCCTGGGGCCTGGCGTGGGCCGTGTGTTAGCACATCCCTAGGGCCTGGCGTGGGCCAACGTGGTAGCCATCCCCTGGGGCCTTGCGTGGGTCATGTGGTAGCATATCCCCTGGGGCCTGGCATGGGCCCGCATGGTAGCACATCCCCTGGGGCCTGGCGTGGGCCCGCGTGGTAGCACATCCCCTGGGGCCTGGCATGGGCCCACATGGTAGCACATCCCCTGGGGCCTGGCATGGGCCCGCATGGTAGCACATCCCCTGGGGCCTGGCGTGGGCCCGCGTGGTAGCACATCTCCTGGGGCCTGGCGTGGGCCCGCGTGGTAGCACATCTCCTGGGGCCTGGCGTGGGCCCGCGTGGGCCCACACCAGCCTCGGTGCACAGGCACCCAGATCCTCTGCCCCTGAGTTCCTTCCTGTGCACGGTGTAATTGCAGAACTTGGTCTGTCCCGGGCTGTGCATTTTAACACAGATGTGGAGTCTCCTTAGTGCCTCCTGGGGCTGTGGTCAAGCTTCTGACCAGCAGCCGACCTGTTCCTTTCTGCAAAGGTCTTTGGAGTCTGAAGAGCCTTTCTGAGGCCCTTGCTTGGTGCTTTGCTTCTAAGACTATGCATTTTTGTTCCTGGCCTATTTTTTACATTGTATTATATTTTAGTTTTTAAGTGTTTCATTTATATAGCCAAGAATCAGGGTGATACTTAAAGGAGTACCCTGGAAGTCTTGCCCCACCCACCGCTTCGTCTCCAGCAGGCGCTGCCCACCAGTGTGGTTCCATCCACACCCACTTCTGTTTTTAAACGCACAGAGATCGGGCTGTCTTGTTACAGATATGGCACTGCACAGCTTGTGTGTTCCTAGGCTGGGCGCGTGCGCATTCATACTGTGCTCCCCTCTCACCCAGAGATCCTTTCAACCTTTTTGGGTCATGGACCACTTTGAAAATCTCATGAATGCTGTCAGTTACTCCCCTAGAAATACCCACTCTGGGAGCATCATGGGACCGTCTGAGGAGCTGCGCTGGCACAGCAGGCTTCTGTGATTGATCAGGGCCACCGCAGGGAGGGTCATAGGAGACCGTCTGAGGAGCTGGGCTGGCACGGCCAGTGGTGATCAGAGCCGCTGGGAGGACCAGGCAACACGGGCTTGGCATGGAGCACACAGCATGCCTTTCAGTACGCCTTCTTCCGCGGCCCCTCTAGCCTGCAGGAGTTTGTGAAGGATGCTGGGAGCTACAGCAAGAAAGTGGTGGACGACCTCCTAGACCAGATCACAGGTGGAGACCACTCCAGGACGCTCTTCCAGCTGAAGCAGGTGGGCCGCGCTTGCGCCGGATGGGTGGGTGCCCTTGGTGTGGTCCTGATGGGAAGAGCCTGCAGCCTGACCAGGCTCTCGGGGACGAGAAGCTGTCACAGGGACTCTGCCGCCGGCCCCTTGTCGGCATCTGTGTGCTGCTCCGCACAGCCGCGTCCTTCAGAGACCGTCCCTGTGCTCCCCATCCCGCGCGCTTCGTCGCTATTCCCAGACGCCTTTCGTCTGCTAGCACTTTCCTTCATCCCGGAGAATTTTAAAGATGGTTCCTGTAGGACAGATTTACTGACGGTGAGCTGTCAGCATTTGTCTGTCTAAAAGCCTTTATTTCACCTTGGCTTTTGAAATTCACTTTCCCTGGATATGGAATTTTAGATGACCTTTTTTCCTCTACTGTAAAATAAGTTTGACTTGCATCGTTTCTATAAAACAGCGTCTGAAGTCATCTTCATCTTTGTTTTCCACGTGTGACGTGTCTTTTTGGCAAACTGCAGCCCATAGGCCGCATCTGCCCTGCAGTCTGCTTTCGTACAGACCGCGAGCCAAGAATGCGTTTGACATCTTTAAAAGGTTGTTTAAAGGAAAGGAAGAGGAGGAAGCTGTCGGCCGTGTGCGGCTCGCAGAGCCTTGGGCGCTCACTCCCGGCCCTTGGCAGGACGCGCTGCTGGCTGTGCTCCGGCAGCTTTTCAACTTTATTTATCAGTGATTTTCAGCATCGTATTTTTCAGGTGCCTTGGTGGGCTTTTCTTTGTGCCTGTGGTGCTTAGCATTTGTTGTTTCTTGGATGTTTGTCTGTAGTTTCCATCACATTTGGAAGAGTTTAAGCCGTTACTCAAATGCCATTTTCCACCCTCACCTCTCCGCCTTCCTGCTGGACTGTGGCGGCTGAAGACGCTCGTGTTATCTCACGTGGCTCTGACGCTTTGTGCCGCTGCACACGGCAGGCGCGGGTTAGTTTAGTTTCCGATGGTGTGGCCTTCAGTCCACTGACCTGTGCCCTGGGGGCGCACCTGCACCTTTGTCCCCATTCAGTTTTCACTGGTGACGCCGCCCCGGGCTCGTCGCTGGCGCTCCGTTCGCTTCTGTCCATCCTCTCTTCGCTCATGTTAGTTTGCATTTTCCCGTAAATCCTCGTGCCATGTTTGTCGTACTTACTGCAGCTGCTTCAGAGTCCTCGGGCACTGACTGTCGCCTCTGCTGTTTCCTGCTTTGTTTCTGTTTGCCGCCTCACTGCACTTGGAGCCTGGGGTGTTGTGCATGCGCCTGGAGGAACGTGAAGAGTAGTTTTAGTGTGGCAGCTAGGTTTGAAGAGCTGGGTACACTGGCATGCACCTGTCATCCCAGCTCCTCGGAGCCTGAGGTGGGAAGATCACACGAGGCTGGGAGTTCGAGGCTGCAGTGAGCTGCGGCTGCCCCCTGCACTCCAGCCTAGGCAATAGTGCAAGGCCCTGTCTCAAAAAAAAAAAAAAACAACAAAGAAAACATTTAGAATGAGGTGTGTACTCACTTCATGTCTGCTGGGCAAGGCTGATCAGGGTTCTGCTCTCTTTCAGAGAGTACTGACCATCATTTTGGCCCTTGTTACCTGTGGATCACCTTACCTTACCGGGCTTGTCTGGGGCGGGTCCGGGGCAGCCTTGTTCTAGGGTTGGCGTGGCCTTGCTAAGGAGTGTCCCTCCTGGGAGCTCTTGGCCCCGACTCTCCCCCGCAGTCTCTGCTATGGGTGGAGTTCAGATGAGTCCGTCCTGCCCAAGCTCTGAGGACGTTTGGCTCACGGCTCCCAGGGGTAGTCCATCTGTTGACTTCACGGTTTCATCTGTGCTTGTGACAGAGGAACTGGGTCCAGTTGCCTGGTGTAGTAAACCCAGGCCCCCACGCTGAGGTTTGTCATGGTAGAAAAGAAGACTTGTATTTGCAGAGTGCCAAGCAAGGAGGGCCGGGAAGCTCATGTGTCAATGCTGGCCTTCCCCACTGGCTACAGGCAAGGTTGTTAAAGCAAGGGTAGAGCTCCAGAAGCAGAAACAAAGGCAGAATTGTGCGTCAGTACACGGAGGTTACGGGTTGGTTTGGCCTATAAGGTGACATATCTCCAGGCAGGGCCTTACGGGTTATAGGTGGACTCAAAGGTTTTCTGATTTGCAGTCGGTTAAGGAGGAGAAGCTTCGTCTAAAAATTTGGGGTGACAAGGAAAGAACGTTAGCTTAGGCTTGTGGGTGTGGCTCCCTCCAGGCCCCTCAGGAAGAAACTCAGAACAGAGAATGGAGTCAGGGTTCAGTCTTCTGCTTCTCCTTCTCTGAGGCCTGCATGCCAGCAGGTTGTTTTGGTGAGGGTCCTAGGTAGAGGGTCCAGGTTCCTGAAAGACAACTCAGGAATACGCATTCAAATGTTGTCTTTACTTACTTTATTTTATTTTATTTTTTGAGGCAGAATCTCACTTCGTCATCCAGGCTGGAGTGCAGTGGCGCACTCTTGGCTCAATGCAACCTCCGCCTCCTATGTTGAAGCGATTTTCCTGCCTCAGCTTCCCGAGTAGCTGGGACTACAGGCCTGCGCCACCTCACCCAGCTAATTTTTGTATTTTTAATAGAGAGGAGGTCTCATCATTTTGGCCAGGTTGGTCTTGAACCCCTGACCTCAAATGATCTGCCCGTCTTGGCCTCCCAGAGTGCTGGGATGTTGTCTTTACTTTCAGTCCCTAGAAACGTCTGACTCCAGCTTCCTTGGCTGTTGTTTTAGGATACTGTTACCTTCTTGCTTACCAAGTCGCTGATTTACTTCTTCGGGTTAGCTAGGTACCTGGAATGTCCCTTGAAGGAACTCAAGATTTTCCTTGATTTCCATGCTTGGGGGACCCGCAGGCCCCTGGAGAGAGGGTCCCTACACTGCCTCACTTGCACAGATGAGGTTGCAGCCCGGTGGGAGGCCCCACGCAGATTTCTGCAGCTCTGAGGAGCAGCCCCCTCTGCAGAACCTGCCCCACCAGCCTGTGGTTCTAACTCTGAGCTCTGTCACCCTCCCGTGTCATGGCCTGTGGGTTCCCTCCAGGCAGGAAGCTGGCTCCTCCACATGGTGTTAGAAGCAGCATTGCTGTGTGGGAGGGAAAGTGACCCTCTTCACAGCCCGGAAGTGGGGTGGCTCTGTGGGTTTCCTCTTTGGGTTCCGGTTGGGTTCCCTCCAGAAGAGTGAACTTGGATACAGAGTTGAGTGACCCCAGGTGCGCCCCTGCGACTCTAATATGGACAGAAGGCTTGTGTGTGGGAACATGTGAACGTAATGGCAGTATTCCTTTTCTAATTCAAAACTTGTGAAAATCAGTGAATCTGAGAAACATGATTTTGAGCAAAGATGACAGATGATAAGAGTGCGTACAAATGACCACTTTTGAGTCACATACGCAAAACTCGGCGTTTCTAAGGCAGTGCTCCACTGGAGCATAGGACGGGGGTGCCCTGGAGGCTGACGTGTGGCAGGGAGCGGATGCGTGCGGCCCACCTGCCTCAGGTGTTGCCGGGAGGCACCTGCCTCAGTGCTCCTGCGCTCACCTGCCCCTGCGGGACTCCAGCTGGTCTCACGCACCTGGTCATATTCCAGAGGGAACCCACCAGCTTTTACCCTCAGCTGCCCATAGAATCTAAGCACATCGGTTTTCTTCTGTTTGAAACCACCCAAGGCTGCCGAAGCTGCATCCGCATCCTCTGTCTCTGTCTCTGTCCTCGCCATCTCGCCCTGTGGAGTGTTCCCCTGTCACACATGCTGGCGTGAGGACGGGGCTGGCTGCTGGCGGGTCAGCTGCTGGTGATGAAGGCGGCTTGCGGGACCCCTAGCCTGAATCTGTTAAGATGCTGTGACTGAGGAACAGAATTCGCAGAAGTGTACAAGCCATTTTTTTATGTGTGTAATGTCAGTGAATTTTCCTTTTATATAAAATTGCTCTGGAAAAACTAGTTTCTGTCCTAATTTATTTTGCAGAGAAGAAATGTTCCCATGAAACCTCCAGATGAAGCCAAGGTGAGTTTTGAACTTGGAAGTGCAAGCCTAAGGTTAGGATTCTTGTTGGGAAGGTCGTGTCCGGCCTTCGAGGTGGAAGAGACTGTGCATTACAGTTGGGAAACAGGGTCTGTTTCTGGCTGATGAGATTAACTAGTAGTGTTTCTCCTGTGCTGCCTTTTCATGACTTGGGGTGAGTGGTGTGAAGCCGCAGGACCTTCTTCCAAATCCAGAAGTGGTAGTTTCAGAGCAGTTGGCCCCGGGTGCTGTCCTTGCGGGACATCCTAGCAGGGGGTGGGCAGGAGGGGCCTGCTTGGGACCCGCTTGCTGAGTAGCAGGTGCTGTTCCCAGCATAGTGGGCTGCGGGGCCGGTGTTGGTAGGGCAGTGCTGTGAGCTCAGGCCGCTGCACCTGCCGATTGGCAAGCATGTGTCCATCCATCGGCAGGATGGGCAGGATGGGCTTTGGTCTACGGTCCCTAGGAACTTGGAGAGACCCCTTAACGTCTGCATGAGGGCAGAGGCCGGGCTGCAGGGAGCTGATGAGAGTGCGCCTTAGGGTGCTGTAGCCAGGCCTTCAGGACACGCTTCTGGGAGAGGAAAGGGAGAGTGGTGTGCTCTGTCGGGTCCCTGAAAAACAGTCGTGGACCCTTAAATCTCATATCTTCTTGCTTCGTAATGTCCCTCCCCGATTTCTTTAGCCCCGAGACATTAGCAGAGGATTATCGTTTGCGTTGTTGGTGAGTGGAGTTTTTGGTTAGTAGAGGGTTATTGTTTGCATTGTTGGTCTGCGTGGAGTTTTCGGTCAGCAGAGGATCATCGTTTGCATCGTCGGTGCGAGTAAGATTTGCTTTGACGGAGATTTGCACATCAATTCATGAGGTCAAACCTGATAGTTCCTTGCCCCGCAGCCTCAGTGAACAGGGCTAGGTCTTGTCACTTCCTGAGGGGTGGACCCATATTTACAAATAAGTGGAGTGATTTCAAAGTGAGGATTAAGTAGCATTTCATTTTTTGTTTGATGCTTCATTTGAGCTTGATATGTATGTGTCTGTCTTCCACAGGTTGGGGATGCCCTCGGAGACAGTGGTGGCTCTGTTCTGGATTTCATGTCGATGAAGCCGTATCCCGACGTGTCTCTGGACATCTCCATGCTCAGCTCTCTGGGTGAGTGGTAACAGGTGATAGCGCTTTCCCACAGGGCCCGGAGATGGGGTGATGTAAGAAGAAAATACTTGGTCTCCACCTCCTCTCCCTTCCAGACTAGACAGGGATGCAGGAAACTCTTTTGTTAGTATTTGGTCTTTGTCCCTGGTTTTTGGCCCATAGCTCCTAAAACCCCTGGAATCTCCTGAGTTAGGCATCTCTTTTAAGCTGATAAGAAGTGGTTGCAGCCCCTGGGTAACCTCAGGATGGGGTCTGGCTGATCCCCAGTAGCTGTAGACTTCATGAGTGTTGCCTTCTGCCTCCGTGAAATCCCAAAAGGTGGAGTTCCCTTGGGAGCTGCCTCAGTGCCGGATGCCTTGAGGCCCCGGGAAGAAGGCATCCCCTTCCCGCAGTTCCCTCTGCTTGGCTCCCACCTGGGGCTCATCCGTACCCTAGGTTACACTCCGCATAGTAAATGGGTACATGTAAGTCAAGTGTGCTGACAGAAGAGTCCGACTCTGCAGTGTTCAGAGCGGTTTAGTCTGAGTCAAATACGAAGACTATGGCTGTGACGCCATCCCAGGAGGTCCCGAGCATGTGCCCAGAGGGTGGGCTTGATTTCATGTTTCAGGGAGACAGAGGGCGTCCGTCAGTACACGTCACGTGTTACGTTGGCTCATTGCGGAAAGGCAGAACAGCTTAAAGTGAGGAACTTCAGGTCATTGGTGGATTAAAGATTTCCTGATTGGCATTTGGTTGAAAGGGTCGGCTCTGAAGAGATGAAGTCATATGGGAGTGTGTGTGTGGTTACGATGAGGGGTCGTGGAAGTCAAGGTTCTGGTCACACAGAGGAAGCCTTCAGGTTGCAGGCTTCGAAAAGAATGGAGTAGTTGGTACCTGTTGCTCATCGGCCCCGGAAAGGTACCAAATTCTCGGTTAAATCTCTCCTGGGTCAGAAAGAGACTTGGAAGGGGAAGGAGATCTCCCGAATGTACATTTTCCCCACAAGAGACAGCTTTGCAGCCATTTCAAAATATGTCAGAGAAATACATTTTGAGGTAAAATACTCTAGTTTCCTTCAGGGCTGCCGTCTGCCGTGTGATGCTGTACTAGAGTTGGGTTGGAAGGTGGTGCCTTGTGACCACAGAGTCTGCTTTGTCTGTGTGAAGATCTCTGTTTAATGTCACTGCTGGTCAGCTGTGCCTGAATTCCAAAATGGAGGGATAAAGAGGCAAGTCCAGTCCCACTTCACGTCATGGCCTGAACCCGCTTTCCGGACTGAATTTGGAGCACCCTTGGCCAAGAGTGGGAATCCGTTCGATCCGTGCGGCTTAGAATTTTAATCTTATGGATGTTGCCCTGACTTCTGTGAGTCACACTAGCAAATTTATAGAACTCAAGTAAGGTATTGTGAGAATCCCATTTTATAGCTGGTCAGTCGGAAGCACAGACCCCAGTCTGGCATCAGGCGGGAAGGGGGGCACATTCCTGGAGACGGAGCCCTCCCCTGGAGCTACACGGCAGCCTGCAGAGCCACCCAGCTGTTCAGATTGCCAACGGCGTCTGTGGTACCTGCAGCCACGCATCCCCCTAGTTCCAGTGGTGACATTGCATCTGCCTCTGCTGGCTCTATTCTGGCACTTAGGGCCATGATTTATTGTACGGGAAGGGCACCAATGGCATCATAGGGACAAGAGTGTAGGTGACACCCAGGAAATCCAGTGTGAGGCTCAGACAGCCTCCCAGCATAGGGACAAGAGTGCAGGTGACACCCAGGGAATCCAGCGTGAGGCCCAGACCCTCCCAGCATGGGGACATAGGATATGTTTAATTCTCAGGAGTGAGCTGTGACAACACGTGTGAAATGCCCACCAGGGAAGCTCATCAGAGGCTTCATGCCCAGGATTACTGGGGTCTGATCACATAGGGTACCCCCTTGCCAGGCAGGTACCAACATCCAGACCCCAGAGGGAAGGTGAGCTTTAGCATAAACCACACTGTTCCTGTAGCTGGAGCTTTGAATACTCCCTAGCACTGTGTGGCACCCCAGCTGCCAGCCTTGGCTGGCCTTGCCCTGCAGGGGACCCTGGCCTCAGGCTACTGTGACAGTACTTTTCTGCACAGCAGCTGTTTTTCTCAGTGCTTCTGAGATCTTGTCCTTATTATTACTTTTCAGCAGCTTGGTGCTGGTGTGCTGTGGTGTATTAGTCGGTCCTCACTCTGTTAGAAAGCACCACCTGACACTGGTAATTGGTGAAGGAAAGAGGTTTGATTGACTCACAGTTTCTCAGGCTGTACAGCAGGCATGGCTGGGAGGCCTCAGGAACCTTACAATCATGACGGAAGATGAAGGAAAAGCATGCATGTCTTCACATGGCGGAGCAGGAGAGAGCACAGAGGGGGAATTGCTTTTAAGCAACCAGATCTCATGAGAAGTCACTCACTATCACAAGAACCGAGAACAGCAACAGGGAAAGCCAGCCCCACAATTCTGTCACCTTCCACCAGGAGCCTCTCCCAACATCAGGAATTACAATTCAACATGGGATTTGGGTGGGAATACAGAGCCAAATCATATGATTCTGCCCCTGTCCCCTCCCAAATCTCTTGTCTTTCTCACATTTCAAAACACATGCCTTCCCAACAGTCTACCAAAGTCTTAACTCATTCCAGCATTAACTCAGAAGTCCACAGTCCAAAGACTTATCTGAGACAAGGAAAGTTCTTTCTATGAACCGTAAAATCAAAAACGAGTTAGTTAATTCCAAGATACAAACTGGTACAGGCATTGGGTAAGTAGACCCATCCCAAGAGGGAGAAATCAGCCAAAACAAAGGGGCTGGCAGGCCCAGTGCAAATCTGAAGCCCAGCAGGGTACTCGTTACATCTTAAAGCTCCAAAATAATCTGTTTGGTTCCTTGTCTCATATCCAGGCCACACTGATGCAAGGGATGGGCTCCCCACCCTTGTGGCTCTGCAGGGTACAGCCCCTGTGGCTGCTTTCCTGGGCTGGTGTTGAGTGCCTTGCAGCTTTTCCAGATGTTTAGTCCAGGCTGTCAGATCTGCCATTCTGGGTTCTGGAGGATGGTGGCCCTTTTCTCACAGCTCCACTAGGTAGTGCCCCAGTGGGGGCTTTGTGTGTGGGCTGCAACCCCACATTTCCCCTCTACACTGTCCTAGCAGAGGTTGTCCATGAGGGCCCCGCCCCTGTAGCAGACTTCCGCCCGGACACCTTGGCTTTTCCATACGTCCTCTGAAATCTAAGCCGAGGCTCCCAAACCTCACCTCGTGCTTTCTGTCACCATGTGGAAGCTGCCAAGGCTTGGGGCTTGTACCCTCTGAAGCATTGGCCCAAGCTGTACCTTGGTCCCATGGCACCGTGTCACAAGGCTGCACAGAGCAGCCGGTCTCTGGATCTGGCACACAAAACCATTTTTTCCTCCTTGACCTCCAAGCCTATGATGGGAGGGGCTGTGCAAGATCTTTGAAATACCCCTGAGGTATTTTCTCCATTGTCTTGGCTACTAACATTTGGGGTCCTCTTTACTTAACAAATGTCTGCAGCCTTCTTTAATTCCTTCCCAGAAAATGGGTTGTTCTTTTCTACCACATGGCTGGGCTGAAAATTTCCCAAACTTTTGCACTCTGCTTCCCTTTTAAATGTAAGTTCCAGTTTCAGGTCATTGTTTTGTTTATGCAAGCAAGCATAGACTTTTAGAAGCAGCCAGGCCACCTCTTGAACATTTTGGTGCTTAGAAATTTCTTCCACCAGTTGCCCTAAATTCATCTCTCTCAAGTTCAAAGTTCTGCAGATCTCTAGAGCATGGGCACAATGCTGCCAGTCTCTGCTAAGGTATAGCAAGAGTGGCCTCTGCTTCAGTTCCCAGTGAGTTCCTCATCTCCAAGACCACCTCAGCCTGGACTTCACTGTCCATATCACTGTCAGCATTTGAATTACAGCCATTCAGCAAGTCAGCCATTCAGCAAGGACGTTCCAAACTTTCTGTCATCTTCCTGTCTTTAAGCTTTCCAAACTGTTCCAACCTCTGCCTGTTGCCCGGTTCCAAAGCTTCTTCAGCATTTTCAGGTGTCTTCATAGCAATGCCCCACATTTCAGTACAAGTTTTTTGTGTTAGTCTCTTCTTGCACTGCTATAAAGAACTACCTGAGACTGGATAATTTGTGAAGAAAAGCAGTATAATTGATTTTTCTCCTGAAAAGCAGTTCCACTGGCTGTACAGGAGGCATGGCTGGGGAAGCCTCAGGAAACTTGCAATCATGGTGGAAGGCGAAGGGGAAGCGGGAGGAGGGTGACCGGTGCTGCCACATACTTTTAAACACCAGATCCCATGAAAACAGCAAGGAGGAAATTCGGCCTCTCCCCAGGCCCCTCCCCCAACATTGAGAAATTAGATGTGAAATTTGGGTGGGGACCCTGAGCCAGAGCACATTGCATCAACTGCTTTTCTTTAGGCTTATTATCCTTGGGTTTTGTTCAGCTTCGCAAGCCAAATGCTGTCCTGAGTGAGAGGTGTGTCGCGATGGGGGCTCCGCTCCTCCTGTGACCACAGCCTGCGCTCCTGCCCTCGGGGTGGGCCAGCGGGGTTATAGCCTGGACCAAAGGCAGACATTCTGGCTACGGTCTCTTCCGCATCACCAGCGCAGCTATTCTCTGGGACTCTGGTTCTGTGCGTGGCCCCTGCCCGCGTCCTGGACCGAGGCTGTATCTGTCGCCCGTGCCCTATCGCGGCAGATCTGCGGCCGGCCTGCCCCGTGGGGCGTTCACTGCAGATGCGCGTTTCTGTTCGTATCCGGAAACGCCACTGGCTTCCCGTGTCGTCGTCCCTGTCCTGCCTCACAGCGGGGTCCTCCGCCTCCCGGAACACGGAGCACGCCTCTGTTCACTGCCCTCACCCTGTCTTCTGAGTCCCTCATCTCAGCTTCGATTCTCTCCTGGTTTGGGACCGTGTCTTCCTGCCCCTTTGTGTGTGTGGGATCGTTTACTGGATGCCAGGTAGAGTTTGTAGTTGATGCGGTGGGGTGGTGGGTCTGCTTACACACCTTTGAGACCTGGTGGCCTTTGTAGAAGTGGCTCAGACTCGATGGGACCTTCGCCAGGCATTGTCAGGATAAGCCCAGAGCCTCCCCGGTGGAGGGTAGCTCCGGGCCCCTGTCAGGCTGCACCTGTCCCAGGCTTGACTGGACGGCCTGGCTGGTGGGGCTTGGGTCACCACAGACCTGTGTGCAGGCTCTTGGCATGTCTGGCACATGGTCCAGGAGTGGGCCGGGAGCTCTCTAGGGAGCCCGTCCTTTCTGCCTCTCAGCTGGATGCGCTGGGTCCACCGTGACTGTGGCCTGGAGCTTGCTCCACGGTGAGCTGCGTGGGTGCCAGTGTCTGCAGGCCTCTTGCACCCTCCATCCAGCTGTCTGGCCTCGTATGTTGAGGACAGGCCCATCCTGGGTTGTGGCCGGAGCCCTCCACGGAGTCCGTGTGTGGCACGACTTGGTCTGTGCGGTGCTGGGTCTTGCCTGACACATTGCTTAGCAGAGGACCCAGGGTGTCTGCCTTCCCTTCCGCTCACTGGTGAGGGTGATGTCCGTCCTCTAGGCTTGTCCCCTGGTCTGCCGTGAGCTGGTCCCACTCCACTTCCAGAGCAATCACCGTTCAGAGTGGAGAGGTCAGATCGGGACAGGCAGTGAGCTCCCGAGCTCAGCCGATGTGGTCATTTCTGTGTTGACGCAGGGAAGGTGAAGAAGGAGCTGGACCCCGACGACAGCCACTTGAACTTGGATGAGACGACCAAGCTCCTTCAGGACCTGCAGGAAGCCCAGGCGGAGCGTGGTGGCTCTCGGCCCTCGTCCAACCTCAGCTCCCTGTCCAACGCCTCCGAGAGGGACCAGCACCACCTGGGTAAGACGCCCCCACCCACGCCGGGTCCGCAGAGACCCCAGCACAGTCTGTGTGGCGTGTAGACCAGGCAGTGGGCAGCCTTTGAGCTGCGGAAAGGCTGGAGGCTGTGGAGGCCGCTGTTGCGGAGTTGGGTTAGTTCTGTGGCGGGCAGGCTGTGCCTGTGTCCACAGCCTCCAGGTGCAGAGCAGGAGCTGGGTTGCCGGCTTGGCTGTCTGCTGGATGACAGGCTCTCCGCCAGATGACGTCCCCTGCTCTGTTGACCCCTGTGGCATCTGTGGACTGTGGTTCCAGTGTTTCTGCTGCAGGGAGAGAGTGGCTTCCTTGGCCATGTGTTCCTGGAGCAGTTTTTTGTTCTCACATGTAAGCGCTGAATCACTCTTTGAGCAGAGTGAATCCTGACAGTTTTTCAGCTCCAACTGTCTGGAAAAGGACCAGTGTTTTCGGTCCTATTAACCTCACGGTCAGGGCGTTAACAGTGCATGGAGCAGGCCCTGGAGGGCCGTGGGTCAAAGTTAGAGGACCCCGATATCCCAGGATGCCTTCAGGGAGCTGCCCTGGAGTCTGGGCTGTGTCTGAGGGACCCCTGGCTGAGGAGCTCTCTCTCCTTCAGGAGCAGCCTCAGTGCTGTGTGCAGGGTCAGAGCCGGCCCCTTGCTCCAGCTGTCCATGCACAGCCCTCCCTGGGGTGAGCAAGGTGCCCCGTGTCCTGGCAGAGGCCAGGAGGCAGTCACTGGGCTCATGCGTGCTGTGGGTCTGTCCTGTGTGTTGAAGTCCTGTGTTCTGAAAATTGCAGGAAGCCCTTCTCACCTGAGCGTCGGGGAGCAGCCAGACGTAACCCACGACCCATATGAGTTTCTTCAGTCTCCAGAGCCTGCGGCCTCTGCCAAGACCTAGCTCTGGGCCAGCTTCAGCTCTTTTTTTTTTTTTAGTTTTCATTTGCATGTGTGGAGTTTTTGTCATCAGACAAAACTTTATCTTGTCCCCTTTGGCCTGCGGCAAGCAGCCCCGGGGAGATCATGGTCATGAATTGTCTGTGGCATCGTGTCAGCAGAGAGGCCCTGTCCACAGCCCCATGAGCCCTGAGGAGTGGAGTCACACGTGAAGGGTGTCCCTGTCCACAGCCCCCTGAACCCTGAGTGGAGTCACACGTGAAGAATGTCCCTGACCACAGCCCCGTGAGCGCTGAGGAGTGGAGTCACACGTGAAGGGTGTCCCTGTCCACAGCCCCGTGAGCCCTGAATGGAGTCACACGTGAAGAATGTCCCTGTCCACAGCCCCCTGAACCCTGAGTGGAGTCACACGTGAAGAGTGTCCCTGTCCACAGCCCCCTGAACCCTGAGTGGAGTCACACGTGAAGAGTGTCCCTGTCCACAGCCCCCTGAACCCTGAGTGGAGTCACACGTGAAGAGTGTCCCTGTCCACAGCCCCGTGAGCCCTGAGGAGTGGAGTCACACTTGAAAGGCGTGTCCAGGCTGCAGAGCTGTCTGCAGTCAGTCTGAGCATCATGTGTGGGTCCAGCCCTAGTTTCTGCCGTTGTAGACACCACTGTTCCGGGGTCAGTCTTGGGAGGCACAGGCATCGGTGTGTCTGGCCTCATTCCGCGTCAGTCCTGTGTTCCTGGCATAGCGTGTATTCCCCAGGCAGGCCGTGGTTGGGGCCTTGCAGAGGCCAGTGGGGAGCACAGGGCCAGGCTGGGACGAGGGCTGTCCCCCTGTTTTCTGTGTAACTGGTGAGCCTGAGAAAGGAGTGTGTTCTGCCTGCCCTAACGTTCCCCTGGAGGGAGGTTCCATGTCTGTGACACGTTTTCTAACTGGGTGTGTTTACTGGGTGCCCATTTATATTAATCTCTGCAAAATATCCTAAGCGCAGCACCAAAGCACACCCATCTGCTCCCTGCACATGAGGGCGCTGCGTCCCGCCAGCTGGGGGTGGTCCTCCGGCCCCGCTGTCATGCCCACAGGGACGTTGGTGCTCCTGCACGCCCTGCAGCACCTTCTACAGGGTGCCCTGCTCCAGGGCCAAGCAAAGAAGCCACACCTTCCAGAGGCCAGGCGCAGATGGGAGCTCGGTCATCCTGGGAACACCGGCGTTTGTGACTGAAAAAGCCCTGGGGGCTGTGTCCAGTGTGCAGTGGCTGGGCTCTGACAACAGGCGGCCACGGGGCCGACCCTCGCTGGCCCTTGACAGTGGCGAGCAGGGTGGCCGGTGCTCTGTGTGGCCTGGGTAAGGGTTGTCAAGTCTCTCTTGGGCCTGGTGGAAGGGGATGCAAAGCTATTGCCTCTGGACAGCATGAGGAAGCCATAGCAACTGACTCACAGGAAGTTTGTGATCAGGGCTCAGACATCGGGCAGAGCCGGGGCTGTGCAGGAAGGCGGCCCCGTGGACGTCGGCAGAGCTGCAGCCACCGTCCTGGCCCTGGATGCTGCCACATGCACGTTTCTGCAGCTGCCTGCAGGCTCTGCACCCCACCCCAATTCTGGGAGGGTGCCTTGGCTGCACGGAGGCTGGGAAAGGCAGCATCCGGAGTCCCGAGCTTGGTGGGGCGGTGTACCATGCCCTCTTCCACCAGGGCTCCAGAGGCCAGGATTCCCTCAACGGGACAGACGCTTCCACAGCTGGGTCCCGGGGGCCTCGGGGAGCTTGGGCTCAGGAATAACTTGGCTCCTGAGAGCAGGTTGCTGTGGAATCGGCTTCCTCCATCCAAGCTCTGAATACCGCTCTGGACCTGCTGTGAGTGGAGGACCCTGGCTTAAACTTTCCAGCTCCAGGACCATGAGCCAAATAAACCTTGTTTCTTTCAAGTTACCCAGTCTCCGCCATTCTATTACAGCAGCACAAAGAAGCCTGCGTTGCGATGACACAGCCGGCCTCGTGGTGGGGCAGGTGTGGGCGGCCGTCCTCTGGGCTCTTGGCTCGCTCTGAAACGGTTTCTGGGGGAAGTCAGGTAGAGCCAGCCCACAGGCAGTGCTGAGCCACAGGAGGCAGCAGCCCTGCCCCGCTTCCTGGTGGTCTGGCCGTTGTTCCTGCTCCCTCAGGCCCCCGAGACTGGCTGTCGCTCCGGGTGGCATTGCTGGTCCACAGGGTCCCAGTAGGGGCACCGGGCAGTAGCCGCCACATGGCCAAGTCGTGGCAGGCTTCCGTTTGAGTGAGTGTGTGGGGAGGGGGCGTCTCGGAAGAGGCCTGCAGGCAGTCTACGGGCTGACGACCCCTTGGGTCAGGAGATGGGAGTTGTGTGGGGGCCAGGGCTCCTCCCGCTCCGCTGGGGCTGCACAGATGCAGGTGACCCTGGCCAGCTGACTTGCCTGACTTCGAGGGCCCTGGTGGTGGCCAGAGCTTCCAGGAGGGCCATGCATGGCCTCCCAGGATCCCAGCAGCCTCTGCTCTGGCTGGCAGCCCATGGGTCCCCTTCCCTCTTTTGTGGGTACACCACCTTTGGGTGTCCCCAAGCCCGTGTGCCAGGGTGCAGAGCTGCCACGGTGGAGGGAGTGGGGGCTGGTGCCCTCCCTGAGCTCAGTTCTTCTGGTCCCTGGACCCTTCCCTCATGGTCACACGGTTGCTGCTGCTGTGGCAGCCATCTCATGTTGAGGCCAGAAGAGGTGGGGAGGTGAACAGACCACCATACCTGGGTCTCTGACAGGACACAAGAGCTTTTCAGGTAGGCCCCGCAGACATGGCTGTGTCTGAGCCTGGGGGACAGCTGGGTGTGTGCCTCCATCTCCCCTTGTGCAGGCTGGGGGCAGCCACCACTGCTCCCACCCCAGCTCCCTGGGCAGAACCTGGGCAGGGGACAGGGAGGCAACTGGGAGCAGAGGGCAGCAGTGACGGGCCACCTGCAGACTGGGGCGTGAGGGCCTGCAGCTGTGCACCCCCAGCCAGGACCCTGCGAGCTTGTGCGTGTCTCAGCCAGGAAGCAGGAAGCAGGAGGGTGGTGGTACCTCCTGTGTGGGACGCGGCATCTGGTCACCCTGTGGTGCCCTCAGGGCTTTGTTGTGGATGTGGAAACTGAGGCAGGTGCCCCATCACCCAGAGCTACCGTAGGCCCTTGAGTGTGGCTGAGCCTGCCCCACCAGCTATGAACCTTGGACCCTGGTCAGACCTCCCCGAGCTCGAGCTCGTAGCTTCCTGTTCTGAATCTGGAAGCAGAGGAGGGGCCAAGGGTCTCCTCCGAGGCCCTCAGTCTGTGGGCGGGGATGCACGTGTGCATGGGGTGCAGGTGGGGTGTGTGCAGGTGTTGATGGGTACAAGTGAGGGGGGGTGTGCAGGTGTGGACGGGGTGTGTGTGGTGTGGATGGGGTGCAGGTGGGGATGTGTGCATGTGTGTTTGGGGTGCAGGTTTGGAGGTGTGGAGGTGTGTTTGGGGTACAGATATGGAGATGTGCAGGTGTGTTTGGGGTGCAGATATGGGGATGTACAGGTTTATATGGGGTGCAGGTATCGGTGTGTGGGTGTGCCGTTGCCTGGTGTGTAGTGTGAGCGGTGGGGGTGTGTGAGTGTGCTATGGTTTTTGTCTCCACCGAAATTTAGGGGTTGACACCAGTGGCCCCTGTGATGGTGTTAGGAGTGGTTAGCCTGTGAAGGTCCTTGCAGACCAGGCCTCAGGCAGCAGGGTCCTCCCACCCCTCCATGTGAGGCCACAGCGTCCGTCCCCTCCACAGGATGCAGAAGAAAGATGCCACCTTGCAAGCTGAGCGTAGCCCTGACCAAACAGCAGACCTGCTGGCTTCTGAGTCTTACACTTCCAGCCTCCAGAACGGCAAGAGATAAGTTTCTGTTCTTTAAAATGACGCCGTCTGAGCTATTTTGTTACAGCAGCACAGGGGGACAAAGACTGGGTGTGCAGGAGTGTGTGTGCCGGGGGGTGGGCGTGTGCAAGGGTGTTGGAGGGTGTTTGCCTCGATTTTTAGACCACACTGGGGCCAGGATACCTGCAGGTGTCAGGGGACGTTAACTTCAGACCTTGGTGAATAAAAGCCAGTGTTCCTGAGTTTGACAAGAAAACCTTTGGAAGAGACCCTTAACAGCCACTCTGGGCTACAAGACGGGGCATTTGTCCCGTCCCTGCCCACCTTCCCGTCCCCGCCCCAAAGGCAGCGTCAGCAGCTGGCCAGCACCAGAGGCACTCAGGAGTCCTTGGAGACCCCCGCCCAGGGGAACTGGAAATGCCTCGAGTTCTGAGGGGCGGGGCAGCAGGGACAGGAGGGGATCCTGTTAAACAGACTCACTGGCCCTTCTCAGGAGAATCCCTTCCTTGGCATCGGTCCTGGTGAAACTGCCCCGAGTTAAGCCAGTGACCAGTTGAACTGAGCGTACAGGACAGCCAATGAAACAACTTGCTGGAATGCGAGGACTCCCTCCGCTTGTGCGATGAAGGAAAAACGGGGCCGACGCGTTTGCTCAGAACCAGCTCGCTGACAACACAGCCTGAATGTCACGTGTTTCCTGCCAACTCTGCCCAAATTTGCCGTGTGGTCCATGAGGCAGCGTGAGGAGAACCACCCAGGCCCAAGGACTTTCCGGGCCTTCCCTTTCCTTCCATCTGTCACCCACCAATCTCAGAATCCACCCTGAGCCTTTGGCCACAGCAGTGGTGCCTTGAACCCAGCACAGCGCAGGGAGGCCGATTGAGCAAGACTCCTGTCTCCCTGGGGTCAACTTTCAACATAAAGCTTTTCTTTCCTCTCCCTGCCGTCAGTGCTGGCATCTAGTGTTAGGGGCATCGAGCCCTCTTCGCTGTGTAACAAGGGAGCACTCACGGTGGGCGGCGGGGGCGGCTCTGCTTCAGAGTGCCACGCTCCTGCCCTGCCCTGCCCTGCCCTGCCCTGCCCCGTCCCTGCCATCCCCTACCCCCGCCCCCACGAGCAGGGCCAGAGCAGCGTCCTACTGTGAGAACGGACTCAGCTGTCCAAACCCGAAGAATGGACTCCCAGACCTGGAGAACAGCAGTGAGGCTTTTAGTGACGGTTCTGCAAGATCAGGTGTGGGAGGGGCAGGCACACCCAGCTCTGTCACAGACAAGCCACTGATCCCCTCGTGTGCGGGCCCCGCGCCCGGTTCCTCATAGGCTGAGTACCGTGGGGGTCGCCACTGTCTTCCCCGACGTCGCCTGTTAGTTGTTGGGCAGCGGCGTTAGGTGTTTGTTTTAGGGGCGTACGCTGCATTTTGTTGACCCCACAAGGCACGGCAATCCCAGTCAGCTCCGGGGCTCTTAAGTATTTGGCTTCTGACCTACGTCGCTGGCAGGCTGGTAAGAACAGACAAAACGAGCTGTTTTGCAGGCTAGTGAACTTTGACGTTAGACTAAACGACTTTGGTTCAGGTGAGGGCCACTAAGTGGGTGGGAAGGTGGGAGGGCGGGGAGGGGGAGGCCGGCAGCAGGCTGCTTCTGGAGCTCGCTGACCTGAGCACGTTCAAGGCGCCTTGTCCTGGAAATGGACCACTGTTGAGGGTTTCTTTCACCTGCGCCCGAGTCGGCTTCACGTTTTTCTTCCCTCCTCGTGCTCCTGGCTCTGCTTCATCCTCCCAACCACCACGGCTTTCTTTATGAGGTGTCCTGGGTTCCGTGGCTGCCGTGACAACCAGGGACGCCACTCACTTCTCACTTTGGTCTGGAGTGAGCGATGGCTGATCGTGCCTTGCTCTTTATTCCTGACCTGCGATGGACGTGACGCCCCTTCCTCTTTATCCCTGACCTGTGATGGACGTGACGTCCCTTGCTCTTTATCCCTGACCTGTGAGACAAGGAGCTGAGTTCTGGCGGTGAGGTAAGTGGGGGCTCACCTTCCCGTGTTCCCAGAAGGCAGATGCGATCCCTGCACTCCTTAAGGAGTCAAGCAGTAAATGGAACACAGCAAGACTGTCCAGGACTCAGGCTGTGAGGCTGTGTCTCATGCGGGGCTCAGAGAAGACGTTTCCACTGGGGAGTAGGGGACTGGGAGGTTTCACCAAGGTAGGGTGGCATCCAAGGCTCCCCACGGAAGAAGCATGGCTGAGCAGGCCCTGAGGGGGGTGAGGACACACTCAGGGTCCGGAGGGGGACAAGGACTCGCTCGGCATCTGGAAGGGGACAAGCTCACGCTCGGGGTCGGGAGGGGGATGAGGGGTGTGAGGACATGCTCAGGGGGACCATATTGTCAAGGGCAGGGACAGGGTCAGGACAGACTCACGTACCACAGTGTCCTAAAGGCAGGAACGGGGATGAGGAGGACAGACTCGGGAGCACAGTGTCATACACAGGTGGGAACAGGGAAGACTTGGGAGGCTTGAGAGGGTGGGGTGGGCACCTGTGTTCTCTGGGGTCCATGTAGGGCTGGTTCTCACGTGCGGTGTTGTAGAGGGAGGCCCAGTCAGAAAAGGGGGCTGTCGCCCCATTCACAGATGGGGGCAGACAAGAGGCGCCTGGGTCCACCACGCAGGATTGTGCTGCAGCCCTGGGCAGCACAGTGAGTTCCTCGGGCATCGGTCCGGTGTCATAAAACGGTGGGGGGTGGCAACAGCCTCAATCATGCCAACTTCCCGAACCCACCATGCAGCACGGCAAGTTCCCTGGGCATCGGTGTGGCATCAATCATGGGGCGCCCATCTAGCCTCAGCTATGCCAACTTCCCAAACCCAACGTTACATGTCTTCTGTGTCAAGGCACACAGATGTTCCTTTCGCTTGAATTGTGTGTGGGAGTGTGTGCACTGTGTGGTGTGTGTGGTATTTTCTGGGGGGTGTGGCATATGTGGTGTGTGCAGTGTGTGTGATGTGTTCTGTGTGTGGTATGTGGTAGGCAGCATCATGTGTGTGGCATGTGGTGCCTGTGTGGTGTGTGGCGTGTGTGTGGTGTCTGGTACGTGTCATGTGGTGCATGTGCAGTGTGTGGTGTGTGTGGTTTGTGTGGTGTATAGTGCATATGTGGTGCAAGTGTGTGTATGTGTGTGTGGTGTGTGCCTTGTGTGTGTTCTGTATGTGTTTGCAGTGTGATGTGAAGTGTGTGCGTGTGTGGTGCGTGTTTGTTGTGTGGTGTGTGGTACGTGTGTGTGTAGTGTATGGACATGTATGTTGTGTAAGGGCATGTGGTGTGTTTAGTGTGTATGATGTGTGTGGTGTATGTGGTGTGTGCTCTGAAGTGTGTTGTGTGGTATGTGGTGATGTGTGGCATGTGCTGTATACTGTGTGGCATGTGTGGTGTGGGCTGTGTGTGGTGATATGTGTGGTGTGTGGTATGTGTGCTGTGTGCAATGTGTGGTGTGGTACATGTGATATATGGTGTGTGTTGTGTGCTATATATGATGTGTGGTGTCTGGTGTGTGTTACGTGTTGTGCGGTGTGTAGAGTGTAGTCTGTGTGGTATGTGGTCTGTGGTGTGTGTTGTGTGTTCTGTGGTGTGTGGTATGTGGTGTGTGTGTTGTGTGGTATGTAGTGTGTGGTGTGCGTGTTGCGTGTGGTGTGTCTTGTGGTCTATGTGATATTTGTGGTTTGTGTTGTGTGTGGTGTGTGAGGGTTCTCACAGCCCATGGTGGGATGGAGGCTGAGTGAATTGAAGGGAAGGAGCTGTCCTGGCATCTTCCATGGCTGTCTTGAGTTCTGAACCCCCCTCCCCCACCCCGCCCTCGCTGTCCTCCTTGGGGTGATCACCTGCGCCTGCTGCTGGGTGGCTCGGCTTATTCTGGGCCCATGCGGGTCCCGTGCGGAGAAGTCCCTGCGCTGGTGAGCTTGGGGTTCCCATGCCCCTGTCACGGCTCTGCAGAACAGCCCGTCCCCAGCGCTCTGTGCCTGCGGCCAGTTGCGCAGACTCATGGCTCTGTCGTCTGTCACGCAGATTTGTTTTGTTCTGGATTTAATGTAGATATAATTTTAGATTAATTGACTCACAATGTTTAACTGTGATAATTTGTCAAGGTACTATTCTTTACGTAATTCTTTTGGAAATGATCAATTGTTGCTGTACTTGGAATATTCACATGTCCCGAAAGTATCTGCTTCCTCTCAAACTGTGTCCTTTGGCCACGCCTATTTTAGATTAAAATGCTCTCAGAACTTGAAGAATTGCTTCATGTTGTGTTGTTTTAAAACACGGATGCAGTACAGTGTGTAGGTATCCACATGTTGGAATTCAACTCTTTTGTTTTCTCCTGAGAACTCTTGTAGGGTTTTGCTCTGTATCCTATAGTTCACATTTTCACTGGCATGGATGTATTTCCTTTTCCAATCGTCCTTTCGGGCCCTCGGTGCAGTGTTCACCCGAAGGTGAACATCTTCTCAAAGTTCCTCGCTATTTTCTTTGTTTCTCTCAACGTACTCTCCACCTTCATCTTCTGAAATCCCAGCAGATGATCACATGTCTCCAGGCTCAAGGCTCTGCGCCGCCGAGGACTCCCCTCCTCTCCTCTCTGCTCTGAGATCCGTGAACGTTCCTTCAGGGTCCACGTTACCGCGCCACCGAGGACTCCCCTCCTCTTCTCTCTGAGATCTGTGATGGTTCCTTCAGCGTCCATGTGACCGCGCCACCGAGGACTCCCCTCCTCTTCTCTCTCAGATCTGTGATCGTTCCTTCAGCATCCACGTGACCGCACCACCGAGGACTCCCCTCTTCTCTCTGAGATCTGTGATTGTTCCTTCAGGGTCCACGTTACCACGCCACTGAGGACTCCCCTCCTCTCCTCTCTGCTCTGAGATCTGTGAATGTTCCTTCAGTGTCCACGTGACCGTGCCACTGAGGACTCCTCTCCTCTTCTCTCTGAGATCTGTGATCGTTCCTTCAGGGTCCACGTTACTGCGCCACGGAGAACTCCCCTCCTCTCCTCACTGAGATCTGTGATCGTTCCTTCAGCGTCCACGTGACCGTGCCACCGAGGACTCCCCTCCTCTCCACTCTGCTCTGAGATCTGTGACCGTTCCTTCAGCGTCCACGTGACCAGTTTGGGTTTTGGCAGCATCATTTCTGTGTGTTGGCACTTCCATTTGGACTTTTTTTTAGTTGGGAATTGTGTTTTTAATGTCCAGGATTGCCTTTCTGTTCTCTCTCCTTCCTCGGCACCTTTTTTTTTTTTTTTTTTTTTTTTTTGAGATGGAGTCTCTCTCTCTCTCTGTCGCCCAGGCTGGAGTGCAGTACTGCAATCTCAGCTCACTGCAGCCTCGCGGGTTTAAAGGATTCTTGTGCCTCAGCCTCCTGAGTAGCTGGGATTAGAGGCACGCACCACCACACCCGGCTAATTTTTGTGTTTTTAGTAGAGATGGGGTTTCGCCATGTTGCCCAGGCTGGTCTGGAACTCTTGACCTCATGATCTGCCTGCCTCCCCCTCCCACAGAGCTGGAGATCACAGGCGTGAGCCCCACGACCTGCCAAGGCACCTTGGCCTTGTTTAATGATTGCGAGTCTCTCAGGTCTCCCTGAGACATTCTCGTGTGACTCAAGCCCAGGGCCCTGCAGCGTCACATCCGCTTGGTGTCACAGTCCGAGGACCAGAGAGGAGCCACCAGAGGCAGTGCAGAGCACGAAGCGTGGATTTTCACGACTGCAAGAAGGAAGAATTTTTAACTATTTCTCAGTGTCTTTCTTCCCAAAGTAATTCATTTATACATTTATATCAACTTCATTTTCTCTGGTTTTTTTCCCCCAAAGACACAACAAGGACTTTGTGTGAGACATGACATGGCAAGGCTTTTCCGAAACATGACATGGCAAGGCTTTTCCGAAACATGACATAGCGAGGCTTTTCCGAAACATGACATGGCGAGGCTTTTCCGAAACATGACATGGCGAGGCTTTTCCGAAACATGACATGGCGAGGCTTTTCCGAAAACTCCCGGTAGAGACCGCCCAACCCGCAGGCGGCTGCTGACCACCTTTCACGTCCCAACATGACACCTCCCTCCCCGCTGCCCTCCCCACCTGCCTGGCCAGGAGTGGCCGCAGGGCGTTCCCTCCCAGCCACTGTCCACACGTGCTGAGGTCCCAGCCCCGAGACGCCATCTGGGCTTCCTGTCCTACGGAAGGAGAGACACACAGGACTCTGTGGAGTGAGCTCTCTGGTCCTGCTCCTCTGGGAAGCTCACAGAAGGTTCTCGGGGAGGATCTGTCAGATTTCAGTGTTGCACCTGTTCGTGATGGCCCATGAGCTCTTCTGGCATTGCCTCACTTTCCCCAGGAGCACCCCTCTGCTCAGTGTGGCCTCTTTCTGATGTGGGTTTTCCTCTCCCACCTTAGGAGTCTTGGGTGAACCTGTGTATTCATGGATGAGTTCCAGGACCTCTTGCTGTGTGGGGGTCGTTGAGGGCTCCCCAGAATCCATCGAAGCCTTGGGTCTACTGAGGGGTGGCAGGATGGTCATTGGAGGCCTTGCCAGGCTCACAGCCCTGGAGAGCCACTTCCCACAGCCGCATGGCTCTGGCCGGGGTCAGATTCTGCAGCATGGCACTTGACTCCCCGTGCAGGGCCCCGCTCCAGCTGCGGCGCAGCCCATCTCGCTCTGGTGGGACGTGGCCCTGAGCAGTGCTGGGCTGTGGGCTGTCAGTGCTGGTCCTGGGGGCTGTGTTCCTAGTCCCCCTGTGGTTCCCCCGACAGTGGCGGGTGGGGCTGGCGCTGCCGGGGGCTGACGGCGTCGGCCCTCCCCTTCTCTTCCTGCAGATGGACACTCCCCGGAGTTCCGGCCCCCCTTAAGCCACGGGCAATAGCACGAAGCTGGCCTCGCCGCCGCAAATCTCTCGAGTGAACGGCTGTTCACCGCCTAGAAACGCCTTCCAGGCAGTGTCCTGGGCCGTCTTCCTGACCCTGTCCTTGGCCATCTTCGGGATCTTCATTCCCTTCCTGTCTCACGCGTGGAAATACATCGCCTACGTGGTATCCTTTTCACCGTGGCGTGGTCTAAGCAAGAGGAGCTCCTGGAGGGCCCTGCAATGGACCTGATCGGGGGTCCAGGCCATGCCTGCCCAGTGGCACCAGTCACCTTCCCTAAACCAGACCACATGCCCCGTGCCTGCAGGCGGGCCCCATGGGCACTCATGCTCCTGCGGCCCCTGCTCAGGGTCAGGGTGGACAGGGCAGCCACTGACTCTGCATCAGGCTGTTCCCACATGACTCAGGCTTGAAGTGGACAGGTCGGCCACTGACCCCACATCAGGCTGTTCCTGCATGGCTGTGAAGGAGATCCGAGGCTGGGTAATTTACAAAGAAAAGAAGTTTAATCAGCTGACAGTTCGGTGGGCTCTTCAGGAATCGTGGGGCCAACATCTGCTCTGCTTCTGGGGTAGCCTCAGGAGCCTTCACTCATGGCGGAAGGTCAAGGGGAGCAGGCAGGTCACATGAGCAGAGCAGGTTCAAGCGGGGTGAGGGGGAGGGAGGTCCCACACTTTTTTAAACAACCAGATTTCCCATGAACTCTGGGAGTTCACTCACTACCGCAAGGTCAGCACCGAGCCGTTCACAGGGACCCACCCCACGACCAAACAACTCCCACCAGGCCCACTTCCAACCCTGGAGACTGTATTTCAACATGAGATGTGGACAGGACGCATGTCCAGACCCTCCGCCCATGAATCACCTGCCCCGTGTTGGAGCCCCCCCGGCCTCTGCCACTGAGGAGGGGAGCCTGCTGGATGGTGTGGGGAGGGGGCATGTGCCATGGGGGGAGCACAAAGGAAGGCCGGGGCAGAGGAAGGGAGGGGGATGTGCCTGGGGGGAGCTGTGGCGGGGTTTGTGGGGGCACCAATGCCAGGGCAGAGGAGGGGAGGGGGACACGCCGTTGGGGGAGCCATGGGGGGAGCACAAAGGCCAGGGCGGAGGACTTTGGCCATTTCAGCTCAGGGGCCAATCCGTGTTGTTCAGTGAATAATACTAAGTTTTAATGAGAAGGGACTTAAGGGGAATACTAAGGCCTGGGTGAGGCACAGCTGAAGGTTCTGCCCCGATGTGGCCAGTGTGTGCTGTGGAATCTGTTTCCAGGCGCAACAGAGTGTCCTGGTCAGCCCTGCGTGGCTGGCTCATGGCCAGAGGGGAGTTCATGTGGGTCCCCGGGGATGGCTGTGCTCATCGATAAGCCACCACCAGCTGGTTAGGAGAGCAGAGGGCGGCGCAGAAGAGGGTGGGGGGCGGGGGCGTCTGCTCGCATCACCTCCCAGCAGGCGGGGCGGGGGGGGCGGGCGGGCCTTGTGTCTGCTCCTGTCTCCAGCATGCATGTCCGTGGAGCATGTGGCCTCTGCAGTACCCCCAGCCAACCGTGGCATTCAGCTGAGAAACCCCGGGCCCCCTAGGGTGGCTGAGACATGAATGTGTGGGGACAAAGGGGTCTGGGGATGGTGGGGCTGTGTTCAGTGCCCAGGAGCACTGGAGACATATTTCTAAAGTGGGATGTGTCACTCCCCAGGGGAGCCTTCCTCAGTGGGGAAGCGGCCACACCACCACATGCTCCTAGGGCTGCGCCGTCCTGGGCAGCTGAATGGCGACCCTGGTGTGCAGAGTGAGCAGGCACCATGGGGACCGCAGCCCGCCGGCCTGAGCGCCTCAGCCACTGGCTGTCTTGGCTGGGAGTGGCCGTCTGGGCTGGGAGTGGCCGTCTGGGCTGGGAGGGCTGGCCAGGTTGTGAGTAAAAGACTTGGTGTCCCCCATCTGCTCCCTGGCCTCCCCAAGCCTAGGGGATTTAGGGAAGTGGTTCTCACGGTTCTCACTTCCCAACAGGAGGCCTTTGCTAAGAGGCCTTGAGTGTGCCCAGTCCCCAGAGTGGGGGTTCTGTGGGAGTCTAAGGCCATGCCTGGACACACTGTGGGCATCAGCGTTTGACAGTGGCAGGGCTGGAATGTGGCAGCTCGTGTCTCCACCCAGCACATGCTGCCAGCCTGGCACCCCTCCTTTTGTCAGGACAGATTGCCATTCTGAGTGGTGACCTATCTCTGCCAGGCCTCAGGTATACCTCTGCTGGCATCACCAGGTCCCCTGGCACTAACCCAGCTTCTGGTGTCGCTGGCCTCCGAGTTCTCCACCTGCAGCCCCAGCCCCCACACCCCCAGAGCCTGGGTCCCTGCAGATGTTCCTTGGGAGGGTAGGTGGGGTCCCTGCCCCTGCCAGTCCAGAGCAGTGCACAGGGGTAGACTCTGGGCCTCTGAAGTATGTTGCTTTCCGTTGCAGCCCTCGCCTGAATCACAGTTACACGGTGCTGTAAAATGCTGTGTTTCCATCTGTGATTCTACTGCATGGCCCCATGCACGCTCAGCAGAGGGTGGCTCCCTGCCCCGCTGCCCCGTCCGCCGTCTCTCTCTGATTCTACCGCATGGCCCCGTGCACATTCTGCATAGGGCGGCTCCCTGCCCCGCTGCCCCATCCGCCATCTCTCTCTGATTCTACCGCATGGCCCCGTGCACATTCTGCAGAGGGCAGCGCCCTGCCCCGCTGCCCCATCCACCGTCTCTCTCTCCACCAGCATCACCGGGTGGCTGCAGTATGTCCTGGGGCTGTCACAAAGCACTGCAAACGGGGTGCCTGCACCAGCAGACGCTTCTGGTCTCCCAGTTCTGGGGGTCTGGAATCGGGTGCTGACAGGCTTCCTGGGAAGCTGCTGGACGGAACGGTCTGGCCACACTGTGGCTCACCTTCTCCAGTTCACACTGTCTTTCCTCTGCGTGTGTCTGCTGCCATTCAGTTCCCATTTTCATAAAGACGCCAGTCACTGGAGCAGCCCCCACCCCCCGAAACTACCTTGGCCCAACCAGTCATCTGCAAAGACCCTATTTCCAAGTCAGGTCACATCCACAGGTGCAGGGGTTGGGCTTGAACCTATGTGGGGGATGGATCCAACCCTCAGCACCTGGCTCCCTACTTGGTGCCTGTGGAATCCATTCCCTCCATTCTCCCGCCTGTGGCTCGGCCTTGTTTCGGCCCTGAGCTGTCACCTGCTCTCTGGTAGGTGAACCCTCTGTGGCCCCCCTGTACCCCCACTCCACACCTGGACCTCTGTTTCTCAAGGAGCCCCAGCCCGGCCCTTGGTGGCCTAGCCCTCATCCATGCTGCCCCTCCCTCTGGCCGGCACTGAGCTCAGGATGGGTCCCTGGGCCAGCAGCATGTGGCCTTGCATTGTGGCCACTGGAGGGTGCCCACGCTATGTGGCACCTGCAGGGAGCGGGTATGTCTAAGAAGTGACTGCCCAGGCCCAGTGGCTGCAGCCCCTGACCCCAGGGGAGGTGAGAGTCCAGGTCAGGATCAGGATCAGGGTGAGGGACGCTGTGTTGTGGAGACCAGGGAAGACATGGAATAAAGACTCCTGCTTAGGCGGCCATTTGACTGCCAGGCGCGGCCTGCTGTCCAGCAGCCTCATGCGTGGACCCTTCCGGAGCACGCTGTGGTACAGGCCCCCACATCTGTTCTTCTGCAGAGGGAAACGGGCTCCACTGTCGCTGCTGCGTCCACAGGGCCCGTTGCGTGGACGGGGTTGGAATCTGTGTAGCTGTTTAATCCGGAGAAATCTCTTCCCAGCAAAGTCCTGTGGCCCAGGGCGGCACGGGCTTGGCAGCACAGCGGGAAGTTCGGCAGCATTGAGTGGCGCTGTGCCTTCGGCTGCACGTGTCAGCTTCGAGTCCCACAGGGATTGACAGGACAAGACGTGGCCACGCCGGGCACCAGGAGCAGCGGCTGTGGCTTGCTCTGCGTCCCCTTGCTTCCAGCCTGCAGAGCTGGGCGGGGAAAGGTTAGCAGTGTTACAAAGGGCGCCGGGCTGCACTGTTTATTTACAAAATACAGATTGTTGCTAGGGCAGGTTCCGGCGTGGCTGCGGTGCTCATGACAGCTTGAGCCCAAAACTTCCAGAGGGCCGGCGGTTTGCAGGATGAAAGGGAGATGTTTACTCTGCTTCTCTTGCTTTTGATTGCTCACTGGAACATAAAACACTACTGGGGTAAAATTAAATGTGAAAGTAAAAGCAGAGAAAGTTGAGAACAGGGTGCTCGGTGTCACCTCTATCCCAGGCTCCCCGCCAGCTCAGGGAGGGTTACCCAGGTGGGTGAAGGGCAGTGGCTAGCTAGGTCAGCCTGGGCAAAACGTGGCCAACTTAAGGTCACCGGCATCATTGCTGTGGGTGATGAGTGCCCCGGGAGGACGACCCAAGCTCACACGCAGAGCTTGGACCTCACTGGCCAACGCGCAGCTGAGGGGCAGCAGCGCACCACGGCGTGCGGTGAAAGATCTGCTTCAACCCGGTTCTTGTGCAAAACGCTTTGTGTCCCAGGGAACTGTCCGGAAGAGTCGCTGCCCCAGAATCTGGGGTCCGCTGGCAGCTGAACGCTTTTGTTCCTGGGCTGATGCCTTCAGGGCAGCTCCCTGGCCCCGGCGCCGCCAGGTTTGGGAACCGGCTCGGGGACGGGCTTGGGCAGCCCCTTGGGGTTTGCCTGGCAGGGTCAGGCTCAGGACAGCCCTGAGCTCCTCCACATGGAGGTCACCGGGTCCCGGTTAGGGCCACTGTGTCCCCAGGCTGTCTGCT
Organism: Saimiri boliviensis; assembly: GCF_048565385.1. Classification (NCBI taxonomy): domain Eukaryota; kingdom Metazoa; phylum Chordata; class Mammalia; order Primates; family Cebidae; genus Saimiri; species Saimiri boliviensis. Next base: position 301,093,306 of record NC_133449.1, read on the forward strand.
GGTGGCCCCCCGCACCGTCTCCCTGGCGGTGGGCTTGTGTGTGCCATGCCTGAAGGGTTGAGGCTGCTGCCAGCTGTGGTGGCCGAGGGCCTGGGTGGGTCTCCTCAGCCTGAGCCTCACCTGCTGCCCAGGCAGAGGCCCCGCCTGGCCCCACCCTCCCCGCCTGCCGGTTTCCAGTGAAGGAAGTGCTGCTCCAGCTCCGCAGAGGAAGGGGCTGCCCCCCGGCCACTGCACAGCTTCCTGCCCCAACTCATTGTCCTCAGCTGCCACCCACTAGCCTCCCAAGGCTCTGGATGTGCTCCCTGTTGCCCCAGCAACCACACAAATAGTGCCGCGTCCCCGGCTCAGCCTGCAGGGAGTGGGTGCGGGAGACAGCGGCCAGGAGGCAGGCTCGGTCACTCGATGTCACCAGCTGCACAGGGAGCCCTGCGCCTGGCCCCGGTGACCTACCCCCTGGACGGCCGCTGCAGCCTCACTCCCCAGCCAGGCGGGCCCACTGCAGCCCTCTCCTCTAGCATGCCGGGGTCAGAGTGGCCACTGCAGGCGTCCGATCAGTCCTGGCCCCATGTGAGTCCCCCAAGGCCTGGCTGGCCCCCTGCGCCACCGTCCAGCTCCCCCTCGCCCTGGCCTGGGCAGCAGCTCCCCAGTCCCATCCCCTTGACATCCAGATTGTTCTTGTCTTCCTTGTGGCCAGGTCTGTACCCTCGGAGCCTCCTCCCCAGCTCATGCCCACAAGCACCGGGGCCCGGGGCCACGTGGGTGCCTGGAGGGTGCAGAGTGTGCGGCCCGCCCGCCGAGGGCTCCGGCACCTGTGTTTGGGTTTCAGTTGGAAGCAGCTTCACACTTGGGCTTCCTGGACATTGCAGTGTATTTCTTACGGGACCCTTGTCAGGGAAGGGCCACCGCGCAGAAACCCCAGCCCCACGCCCCAAGGTGGTGCCAGGAAGAGCCTGAGTGTGATCCCAGCAGCGCGGCCATGACCAAAGAGGGGCTGGGTTGGGAGGGATGGAGCCCCTGGCCCGGCACAGGACCCACCTGCTGGCAGCCTTCCTTCTGCTGAAATTCCTGCAGGGTCTTTTGCCCCTGGTGCCAAGGAGGGCAGCACTGTGTCCCGAGGGCAGGTGGCCTGTGTCTCTATGCCAAACTCAGGCCACACTGTGAGGGCTGCTGGGTCGCCCTGCGGAGATGTCCGTCAACCCTGAACTCTTGGCTAGAAGGCAGCCCAGGGGCCAGGCAGGGTGACGGGAGGCCCCGTGCTCCACCCCATCTGTTTGGTTGCCATGGGGAGGCTGTGTTGGTCCCAGGGCAAGAGGAGGAGAAAGCCAGGATCTGAGGGTGGGAGCGGCCGTCCCAGTCATGGGGAGCCAGCTTCTGCTGGCTCCAGGGGACAAAGGCGCTCTCCCCAGGGCCCCTGCAGCCAGGCTCCGAGCCACGGGGCCCAAGATAGAGGCCCAGGGTCCCTGAGTGAGCTATCTGGGGTCCTTGAAAGAGTCTGGGGGTCCCTAAGAGAGTCTAGGGGTCCCTGAGCAGGTTGGGGGTCTCTTAGCAAGTCTGGAGCCCCTGAGAGAGTCTGGGGGGCCCTGAGTCGGGGATCCCTGATGAGTCTTCAGGGGGGCCTTAAGTGAGCCATCTAGGGTCTAGAGGAAGTCTGGGGGCGTCCCTGAGCGAGCTGTGTGGGGTCTAGAGGGAATCTGGGGGGGTCCCTGAGCGAGCTGTGTAGGATCTAGAGGGAGTCCGGGGGGTCCTTGAGCGAGCTGTGTGGGGTCTAGAGGGAGTCTGGAGGGGGGTCCCTGAGTGAGCCGTCTGGGGTCTAGAGGGAGTCTGGGGGCGTCCCTGAGCGAGCTGTGTGGGGTCTAGAGGAAGTCCGGGGGCGGTCCCTGAGTGAGCTGTCTGGGGTCTAGAAGGAGTCTGGGGCGTCCCTGAGTGAGCCGTCTGGGGTCTAGAGGGAGTCTGTGAACATCCCTGAGTGAGCTGTGTGGGTCTAGAGGGAGTCTGGGGGGGTCCCTGAGTGAGCCGTCTGGGGTCTAGAGGGAGTCTGGGGTGTCCCTGAGTGAGCCGTCTGGGGTCTAGAGGGAGTCTGGGGGGTGGGGTCCCTGAGCGAGCCGTCTGGGGTCTAGAGGGAGTCTGGGGCGTCCCTGAGTGAGTCGTCTGGGGTCTAGAGGGAGTCTGGGGGCGTCCCTGAGCGAGCTGTGTGGGGTCTAGAGGGAGTCTGGGGGGTGGGGTCCCTGAGCGAGCCGTCTGGGGTCTAGAGGGAGTCTGGGGCGTCCCTGAGTGAGCCGTCTGGGGTCTAGAGGGAGTCTGGGGGCGTCCCTGAGCGAGCTGTGTGGGGTCTAGAGGGAGTCTGGGGGGTGGGGTCCCTGAGCGAGCCGTCTGGGGTCTAGAGGGAGTCTGGGGTGTCCCTGAGTGAGCCGTCTGGGGTCTAGAGGGAGTCTGGGGGCGTCCCTGAGTGAGCTGTGTGGGGTCTAGAGGGAGTCTGGGGAGTGGGGTCCCTGAGCGAGCCCTCTGGGGTCTAGAGGGAGTCTGGGGGCGTCCCTGAGCAAGCTGTGTGGGGTCTAGAGGGAGTCTGGGGGGGTCCCTGAGCAAGCTGTGTGGGGTCTAGAGGGAGTCTGGGGGGGTCCCTGAGCAAGCTGTGTGGGGTCTAGAGGGTGTCTGGGGGGGGTCCCTGAGCGAGCTGTGTGGGGTCTAGAGGGAGTCTGGGGGGGTCCCTGAGTGAGCTGTGTGGGGTCTAGAGGGAGTCTGGGGGGGGTCCCTGAGCGAGCTGTGTGGGGTCTAGAGGGAGTCTGGGGGGTGGGGTCCCTGAGCGAGCCGTCTGGGGTCTAGAGGGAGTCTGGGGGCATCCCTGAGCAAGCTGTGTGGGGTCTAGAGGGAGTCTGGGGGGGTCCCTGAGCGAGCTGTGTGGGGTCTAGAGGGAGTCTGGGGGGGGTCCCTGAGCGAGCCATCTGGGGTCTAGAGGGAGTCTGGGGGGTCCCTGAGCGAGCTGTGTGGGGTCTAGAGGGTGTCTGGGGGGTCCCTGAGCGAGCTGTGTGGGGTCTAGAGGGAGTCTGGGGGGTCCCTGAGCGAGCCGTCTGGGGTCTAGAGGGAGTGAGTAGGTTGTGCAGCTCCCTCCCTCTTCTCCCTGCTCCTGCTGAGTCTGTGCTTCTCTCCCGGTGCTTGCTTCCCCAGGGCTGTAGGGGCTGCATCTGGCCATGTTTACACCTGGGCATCCCTCCTGCAGCCCTGCTCTTTCCCTCAGGTGTAAAGGGTTTTGAGGTCACTGTGCTTGGCTGGCCTGGCTGAGCCTCTGGGGGTACAGAGCCTTCTGTGGGGAGTTTGCCTGCGTCCAACAGGGATAAACCAAAAGGGTTGTGGGGACAGCCATCCGGGTCCCCACCCCTGCTGGGCACACGGCTGTGTGTGCAAGGCTGTTGAGCAGCCTCACCTCCTCTGGGCCTGGGGGGAGCAGGGCCAGGTGTGCAGGGCTGGAGAGCAGTGCCAGGTGTGCAGGGCTGTGTGTGCAGGACTGGGTAAGCAGGGCCAAGTGAGCTGGGCGAAGGTGAGCAGGGAATGCAGGGCTCAGGTGTGCAGGGCTTGAGTGAGCAGGGACAGGTGAGCAGGGACAGATGTGCAGGGCTGGGTGAGCAGGGCTCAGGTGAGCAGGGAGTGCAGGGCTCAGGTGTGCAGGGCTTGGGTGTGCAGGGCTCAGGTGAGCAGAGCCAGGTGAGCAGGGCCGGTGTGCAGGGCTCAGGTGAGCAAGGCTGGGTGTGCAGGGCTCAGATCAGCAGGGCTAGGTGTGCAGGGCTGAGGTGAGCAGGGCTGGGTGTGCAGGGCTGGGTGAGCAGGGCTGGGTGTGCAGGGCTGGGTGTGCAGGGTTGGGTGAGCAGGGCTGGGTGAGCAGGACTGTGTGTGCAGGGCTGGGTGTGCAGGGCTGGGTGAGCAGGGCTGGGTGTGCAGGGCTGGGTATGCAGGGCTGTGTGTGCAGGGCTGGGTGAGCAGGGCTGTGTGTGCAGGGCTGGGTGAGCAGGGCTGGGTGTGCAGGGCTGGGTATGCAGGGCTGTGTGTGCAGGGCTGGGTGAGCAGGGCTGTGTGTGCAGGGCTGGGTGAGCAGGGCTGGGTGAGCAGGGCTGTGTGTGCAGGGCTGGGTGAGCAGGGCTGGGTGTGCAGGGCTGGGTGAGCAGGGCTGTGTGTGCAGGGCTGGGTGAGCAGGGCTGGGTGTGCAGGGCTGGGTGAGCAGGGCTGTGTGTGCAGGGCTGGGTGAGCAGGGCTGGGTGAGCAGGGCTGTGTGAGCAGGGCTATGTGTGCAGGGCTGTGTGTGCAGGGCTGGGTGAGCAGGGCTGTGTGTGCAGGGCTGGGTGAGCAGGGCTGGGTGAGCAGGGCTGTGTGAGCAGGGCTATGTGTGCAGGGCTGTGTGTGCAGGGCTGGGTGAGCAGGGCTGTGTGTGCAGGGCTGGGTGAGCAGGGCTGGGTGAGCAGGGCTATGTGTGCAGGGCTGGGTATGCAGGGCTGTGTGTGCAGGGCTGGGTGAGCAGGGCTGGGTGAGCAGGGCTATGTGTGCAGGGCTGTGTGTGCAGGGCTGTGTGAGCAGGGCTGTGTTTGCAGGGCTGTGTGTGCAGGGCTGGGTGAGCAGGGCTGGGTGAGCAGGGCTGTGTGTGCAGGGCTGGGTGAGCAGGGCTGGGTGTGCAGGGCTGGGTGAGCAGGGCTGGGTGAGCAGGGCTGGGTGAGAAGGGCTGTGTGTGCAGGGCTGGGTGAGCAGGGCTGTGTGTGCAGGGCTGGGTGAGCAGGGCTGGGTGAGCAGGGCTGTGTGTGCAGGGCTGTGTGTGCAGGGCTGGGTGAGCAGGGCTGTGTGTGCAGGGCTGGGTGAGCAGGGCTGGGTGAGCAGGGCTGTGTGAGCAGGGCTATGTGTGCAGGGCTGTGTGTGCAGGGCTGGGTGAGCAGGGCTGTGTGTGCAGGGCTGGGTGAGCAGGGCTGGGTGAGCAGGGCTGTGTGAGCAGGGCTATGTGTGCAGGGCTGTGTGTGCAGGGCTGGGTGAGCAGGGCTGTGTGTGCAGGGCTGGGTGAGCAGGGCTATGTGTGCAGGGCTGGGTATGCAGGGCTGTGTGTGCAGGGCTGGGTGAGCAGGGCTGGGTGAGCAGGGCTATGTGTGCAGGGCTGTGTGTGCAGGGCTGTGTGAGCAGGGCTGTGTTTGCAGGGCTGTGTGTGCAGGGCTGGGTGAGCAGGGCTGGGTGAGCAGGGCTGTGTGTGCAGGGCTGGGTGAGCAGGGCTGGGTGTGCAGGGCTGGGTGAGCAGGGCTGGGTGAGCAGGGCTGGGTGAGAAGGGCTGTGTGTGCAGGGCTGGGTGAGCAGGGCTGTGTGTGCAGGGCTGTGTGTGCAGGGCTGGGTGAGCAGGGCTGTGTGTGCAGGGCTGGGTGAGCAGGGCTGGGTGAGCAGGGCTGGGTGAGCAGGGCTGTGTGAGCAGGGCTATGTGTGCAGGGCTGTGTGTGCAGGGCTGGGTGAGCAGGGCTGTGTGTGCAGGGCTGGGTGAGCAGGGCTGGGTGAGCAGGGCTGTGTGAGCAGGGCTATGTGTGCAGGGCTGTGTGTGCAGGGCTGGGTGAGCAGGGCTGTGTGTGCAGGGCTGGGTGAGCAGGGCTGGGTGAGCAGGGCTATGTGTGCAGGGCTGGGTATGCAGGGCTGTGTGTGCAGGGCTGGGTGAGCAGGGCTGGGTGAGCAGGGCTATGTGTGCAGGGCTGTGTGTGCAGGGCTGTGTGAGCAGGGCTGTGTTTGCAGGGCTGTGTGTGCAGGGCTGGGTGAGCAGGGCTGGGTGAGCAGGGCTGTGTGTGCAGGGCTGGGTGAGCAGGGCTGGGTGTGCAGGGCTGGGTGAGCAGGGCTAGGTGAGCAGGGCTGGGTGAGAAGGGCTGTGTGTGCAGGGCTGGGTGAGCAGGGCTGTGTGTGCAGGGCTGGGTGAGCAGGGCTGGGTGAGCAGGGCTGTGTGTGCAGGGCTGTGTGTGCAGGGCTGGGTGAGCAGGGCTGTGTGTGCAGGGCTGGGTGAGCAGGGCTGGGTGAGCAGGGCTGTGTGAGCAGGGCTATGTGTGCAGGGCTGTGTGTGCAGGGCTGGGTGAGCAGGGCTGTGTGTGCAGGGCTGGGTGAGCAGGGCTGGGTGAGCAGGGCTGTGTGAGCAGGGCTATGTGTGCAGGGCTGTGTGTGCAGGGCTGGGTGAGCAGGGCTGTGTGTGCAGGGCTGGGTGAGCAGGGCTGGGTGAGCAGGGCTATGTGTGCAGGGCTGGGTATGCAGGGCTGTGTGTGCAGGGCTGGGTGAGCAGGGCTGGGTGAGCAGGGCTGGGTGAGCAGGGCTGGGTGAGCAGGGCTATGTGTGCAGGGCTGTGTGTGCAGGGCTGTGTGAGCAGGGCTGTGTTTGCAGGGCTGTGTGTGCAGGGCTGGGTGAGCAGGGCTGGGTGAGCAGGGCTGTGTGTGCAGGGCTGGGTGAGCAGGGCTGGGTGTGCAGGGCTGGGTGAGCAGGGCTGGGTGAGCAGGGCTGGGTGAGAAGGGCTGTGTGTGCAGGGCTGGGTGAGCAGGGCTGTGTGTGCAGGGCTGTGTGTGCAGGGCTGGGTGAGCAGGGCTGGGTGAGCAGGGCTGTGTGTGCAGGGCTGGGTGAGCAGGGCTGGGTGAGCAGGGCTGGGTGAGCAGGGCTGGGTGAGCAGGGCTGATCTTCGTCCTCGCCGCCTCTGGGCTCGTGGGCCTCAAGGGGACGCCTCGAGCCAGGCTGACAGGACCCGGGCCAGGTTCTTCCTTGACGTGCCAGGTGGCTGGGGGGATTTTCCTTTTCCACCTCGTCTTTCACCTGATCGCCTGCTGCATCGACCCCGCTGACCCCAACGTGAGACTCAGGAAGGACTATTCTCAGCCCATGCCCATCTTCGACAGATCCAAACACGCACACGTGATCCAGAACCACTACTGCCACCTGTGCAAGGTCACCGTGTGAGTTCCCGCCCTCGCTGAGGCCCCTCGGTGTCGGGGTCAGCTCCAGGGGTGCGGGGGCTCAGGGAACTGCCGGCCCTCAGGTTCCCTGCCACGGCTGCAGCCGGCGCTGATGGGGTTTCCGGGGAGTAGCCCTGGCCACAGTCTGGCTGAGGTGAGCAGCCCCTAGTCCCCTGTGAAGGGGACACAGGGCTGGGCCGCCCCCACTCTGCAGGCAGGGCTGAGGCTGGAGGGCTGTGCCTGCACTCAGGCACGGTTGATCCCAGGGGATTTTGTGCACACGGGCCCCTCCCCAGGGGTCCAGGGGCAAGAGAGCGCTATTGTTCTTGGGGATTTTCAAGACAAGCCCTAAGGAAAGAGGGAGGCTGGACCCCATGTCCCCAGGGGTCCTGGGCATCCGTGGTGGCCTTGGGGGCAGCTGTCGGCTGCAAGGGGGGCCTGTAGGCACAGGTGGAATCCAAGCCCCCACTCAGCTCCGGGCCCCGCTACGATCAGGGCGGCCGCACCCAGTGCAGACACACCTCCTCCTGCTCTGTGGCTGCCCCGTCCAGAGCTGGCCTGCTTCTCCTCCTCCCCACGGGCCTCGGCACCTTCCCCCAGCCTCCTGTCCCCACCGGACGCCCCGTCCCCAGGCCACACAGGCCTGGTTCCCTCGAGGTGCCTGGCCCTGGTGATGGGGCTGCAGCCCTGCCCCAGGCTTTGGGCCTGACGGCCTCTCCCCGATTCTTCCCTCCAGGACCAAGAAAGCCAAGCACTGCATCGCCTGCAACAAGTGTGTGTCAGGCTTCGACCACCACTGCAAACTGCTCAACAACTGCGTGGGGAACCGGAACTACTGGTGAGGCCGGGCGGGGGGATTCGGAGGCAGCGGTCCTCTCGGGGCCGCGTCCCTGTCCTGGCAGGCTGGCGCTCCATGCCTGCATGCCCCGGCCTCCCGTCTGGTTCTGGGGCTGTGACGCAGCCGTCCCTGGACAGGCTCGTCTGCAGAGGAAGTCCCTGGAGGCCCCCATGTGGCACCGCTGGGCCACACTGGCTGAGGTGGCCTGCCCGCACTGTCCTGGGCCGGGCTGCCTTCTCTCTGCCAAGGCTGCTGGCTTGTGGAGCACAGTGGTGGGACCACGGAGGGGCAGTGGGCAGCCGGCGCATGGAAGAGAGGTGTTTCCCTGAGCATTGTGGAGGATCCAGGGACTCTCAAGGCCCCATGTTCTGAGCCCCGGCTGTCCGTGGCACTTTGAGTTGTGAAGATCACCAGGGAAAAGAACCATGTGTGCCCCCCGCTACTCTGTGCTGAGCTGAAGGAGGCCTTGGTGTGGGCAGGAATGGGGACCATCGCTGTCTGGTGTCACGGGACGCACCGTGGGGTCCCTGCCCTGTCTCCCTGCCCTCCTGCCTTGAGCACAGATTGTGTCCAGAGTGGCTGAGCAGCCCAGCAAGGGCAGAGAGACTGTGCCACTGCAGAGCAAGGCCAGAGGCCACGTGAGGGGGGAAGGGCCGGGGAGACCCACCCGCCTCCCCCTGGAGAAGAGCAGCTCTGGCGGCCACGGTCGGGCCCGCTCCTCTGGGAGCCCCGGGCACCGCTTCCTTCTGGACTCTGTGCTCTGGTGCCTCGAGCTGGCTTGTCCGTTAGGCCTGGTGGGGAAGGTGGGGGCGAGGGCCCACAGGCAGGTCAGGAGAGGGCCCTGCCTTCCCCAGGAGGGGTGAGGGAGCGGCGCCGTGTGGGCGCCCGGTGCAGGCAGGTGCTGCAGCCTGTGCATGGGAAAGGGGCGTCAGGAGAGCAGGGCTGGGGGCACAGGTGCCCTCTGGCCCAGGAAGTTGACGGAGGTGACGGCAGAGCCCCTGAGAGGGAGGCTGTGTGCTGCTCCCCGGTGCGAGAGGAAGGCAGATGGAGAGGAGGAGGAGGCGGCCCCGGTGTCCTGGGAAGACCGTGGGTGTGACCTGCTGCCGAGGAGAGCGGCCCTGGGTGCCAGTGGGAAGAGGAGCCCTGCGTGAATAGCTCTGCCCGGCCCCGTGGGCTTTGGGCTCTGAGGTCTTGGAGACCCACCTTTTTTTAATTGGATGAAGAGGGGAGTCCTGTACAGACCGTAGGGTGAAGATGAGGGGTCTTTACTCTCCGAGTGGGCTCAGGCCCTGGGGGACTGGGGACAGGGTGGGGCACCGCTGCCTGGAGGGGTTGAAACAAAAGTCAGGCATGAAAGGCCTCGCCAGTCCTCCGCCCTGCGCGGCCACATCCAGGCCAGGGAAGTGAGGCTCCGACAGGGCCACTAAGTGCTGGGGTCACAGTGCCTGTGCGGCCACATCCAGGCCAGGATACCAGGCTCGGCACTGACCGGAGAGCATGTTGGCGACATCAGGGGCCGGCACGGCAGGAAGGAGTGCTCGGGACCATCCGCCTGGTCGCCGCTGTGGGAGGGAAGCCAGCGAGAGGGAGCGGGTGTCAGGGAGCCCCTGAGCCCCTCACGCCTGGAGCCGCCCAGCCCTGGGATCTTCTGGAAGACGCTCAAGACTCTTGGAGGGAGGAGCAGTGCCTCAGAAGACTGCGGGATTCATACTCTGGCCTCCAGCTGAAAACATGAAAAGGAATTTCACAAGTTGAAGTGAACAGGATACACAGGCCGAAGTTAAAGGAGATTAGAGGAAACTTTAAATAAAATATCATATTGGTGGCAAGACCAAAGGAGGATGTGGATGAAGATGTTCCAGGAACCGCTGCGGAGAACTGGATGTTCTGGGTGGATCGTTCTCGGCGTCTTTTGAGCAAAGACGAGAGACTGGGGTGGTTTTGGGTCCAGAGCCTGGCTGTGGCTTTTGGCTCAAATGTGCACAGGACCCTTGGAGGAGGAGGCTGGGGCCGAGGCATGGCTGGGCTCCTCCACGGCCTCCTCAGCCCAAGTTCCCTTTGGGTGCAGAGATCCAGATCCCTGAGCCCGCAGGCCCATGGTGTGCCTGCCCTCCTGGGTGCCCACAGGCCCTCCTGGGTGCCACGTGGCTCTCGTGGCCCTCACCTTCCCTGGCTTCGGTGCCCTTGCCTTGAGAGGTGCCGCGAGACCCCGACACAGACCAAGCTCAGGGCCCCCAAGTGGACCCAGCCCACGTGCTCCTTGGCTGGGAGGGAGCCCCTGTCTGAATGAGGTGGGGTGGAGGGGTGCAGGCAGAGGCCCCGGAGCTGTGATGCCGGGGATGCGTGTGACCCTCACGCTCCGCTGGCCGGGTGGGCTTGGTCGAGTCACACTGTGCCTCTGGCCTCAGTTTCCTCACTTTTGAGAAGGGCTGGTTCCCCCTCTTCACAACCTCTTTGTTCCTTGTGGGGATTAAATGAAATCACGTTTGCAAGAAGCGCTGCGTGAATTGTCAGGCGGTGCGAGACGGTGAGAGTGGGCCACGGCCGTCCCTCCCCGAGAGGCCTGGAGACCCTGGGGAGCGTCATAGGATGGGACTGAGACGGGAGCCTGAGCTTCCAGTGTGGTTGAGAGTGGAGTTTGGGGCCAGCGTCGGGCCTTGGCCAGGCGCCTTCTCTCAGTGGACACCCGCACTGACCTGTCACCTCCACCGTGCAGGCCCCAGATGCCCCCCGTGCTGCCCCCGGTGCCCACCCACACCTGCCCCTGTGTACCCCGCCTCACGCGCCCTCGCCTGCCCCAGCGCCCCCCATGCCTGCCCCTGTGTACCACGCCCCCACGCGCCCTCGCCTGCCCCAGCGCCCCCCATGCCTTTCCCTGTGTACCCCGCCCCCACGCGCCCTCGCCTGCCCCCCATGCCTGCCCCTGTGTACCCCTCCCCCACGCGCCCTCGCCTGCCCCAGCGCCCCCCATGCCTGCCCCTGTGTACCCCGCCCCCATGCGCCCTCGCCTGCCCCAGCGCCCCCCATGCCTGCCCCGTGTACCCCGCCCCCACGCGCCCTCGCCTGCCCCAGCGCCCCCCATGCCTGCCCCTGTGTGCCCCGCCCCCACGCACCCTCGCCTGCCCCCCATGCCTGCCCCTGTGTGCCCCGCCCCCACGCGCCCTCGCCTGCGCCCCATGCCTGCCTGTGTGTCTGCTTGCAGGTTCTTCTTCAGCACCGTGGCCTCGGCCGTAGCCGGCCTGCTCTGCGTGACCGCCGTCCTGCTGTACGTCCTCATCCAGTACTTCGTGAACCCCTGGGCGCTCCGCACAGACCCCAAGTATGAAGGTACGTGGCTGCCGCTCCTGGCGTGGCCTCTGCCAGGGCTGCCGTGAGCCGACTTGGCCACAGCCTCGTCTCCAGTCGTCTTTCCAAGTGGCAGTATCGGTCTGGGGGTGGTTGGTCCCGTTTGGCCCAGGGAGAGGCTGGGGTGGGCAGCCCCAGGCAGACTCTGACCTGGGCCAAAGGCAGCAGCCCAGGCCCACGCAGCCCAGCAGCCCCCAGTGCCCGGGAGGCAGGCTCGGGATGGCACTGGCCACGCTGCTCTGTGGGTGCTGCCGCTGCTGCCGGGCCTCCACAGTCAGACCTACAGCACCTGCTGGCATCCCTGTGGGATGTGGGAGGGCGGTGCCTGTCCTGCGCAGGTCACTACTGCCCTGGCCTCCACAGTCAGCTCTGCAGCGCCTGCCATGCCTTCCCTGTGGGCCACGTGGCGGTGGGTGAGGGGCGTGCCCGTCCTTCAGGAGCAGCCGGAGGGGAGGGGAGAGCGGAGGTGGGACGGGGGTAGGGCTAGGGGTGGGGGCTGTAGGCTGTGGGGGGCTTAGGCTCTTAGGAACTGTTCCCTGCACTCAGCCACAGGAGAGACGTGGCAGCAGTGGACTCTGGGCTCCAGAGTCAAGTCCACACCGAACCCAGATCCCACGATGCCACCGTCCTGGGAAACGTGTCTGTGGCCGTGACTTAAGATTTGAGGTCGGAGGATTGAGCTGGGTTGTCCCAGGGGCCCAAGTCTAGACACGAGTGTGCTTATAAGAGAAAGGAGAGACGCAGAGGGAGGCAGCCCTGTGAGGACAGAGGCACGGTGGAGTGAGACGGCCACAGCCCAGGGTGGCCAGAGCCACAGGAGCTGGCAGCGGTGGGAGGACCTCCCTGGAGCGTCCGGAGGCAGCGCCTGGCCGGCAGCAGGATGTCAGAGCCCTGCGTGGGACCACAAGCGTCTGTCGTGGAAGCTGCCCAGCCCCCACACCCCCGCCGCTTGACGTACTCTTGGCTGTGGCGCCGGGACCCTGACCAGGAGGACCCGGGCCAGGCAGCCCTCGGGGTGTGGGTCGAGGCTGCCAGTCTCAGCTCCAGGTTTGGCTGTGCCCACACTGCACATGGCCCGGGTGTTGAGAGAGGCAGAACTCACGTGGCCCTTGTTCTAGAACATTCTGGAGCCAACACAGTGCAATGTTTTTTTCAAGGATGAGCTTTGCCAGCTCCCTAGTAAAGGCCCTGAAGCTCCTCCATCCACCTTGAAGCATGATGGGCGCTGCCAGGGCCTCACAGGCGCCCCAAAGCACTTTCTGAAAGCCAGCTCCGCCCTGGTGAGCCCTGAGCTCAGCGGCCTTGAGCCCTTCCTCCCTCTACGGCACTCACCTTCCCCGGCAGCCTCTGCGCTGTCTGGGTGCTCACTCCAGGGGATGCCAGGTGACGGAGAGGGCACAGGCAGCTGGAGCGGCCGCACTGGCTTCTCTCCTGGAACACGCTACTTCTGCGTGGCAGGGCAGGGGCTCCGGTGAGTTCGTGGACCGTGGGTGGAGCCATTTCCTGGGTTTGCTGTTCTGGAAGATTCTGCAGGGCTTCAAAGCCAGCGGGGCCCCGAGCCACGCAGCTCCTCGCTCTCGTGGGCTGAACTCATCGTGACATCGCTGGCTAAGGGGGCAGCATGGGTCCAGCCTGGTGGTGCACATGCAGCCGCAGCCTGTCGTGCTGAGTGTGGCATTTGCTTCTAGGATGGCCCCCAAGGCCGCCAGTTCCAGGCAGCGCCCATCACCCAGACACATCCAGGCTGAATCCACCCTCTACCACCCTCCCTCGCACAGCCCCTCAGCATCTTTCTCTCGCCTGATTTTTGGAAGTGTTGTTTTGGGTGTTGGCAACCCCAGGTCACAGAGGACCGCATCTTAGAAATGCCCCCAGGCGAGAGCTCTGGCTTTCCTGTTCTATTTGAAGGCAGCTGTTTTAGGGTGCAGAGGGTCCAGGGAGGCAGTGTGGCCAGTGAAGAAGGGGTGGATGCTGGGTCTCATGGAGCCGGCAGGCATGGTGACCCCTGCAGTTAGTGACCCTGTTGCAGCCTTGCCTCTGGATCTGTAAAGCTGGGATCATAAACACCACCCGCAGGCAGCGGGGCCTGAGGGGCACTCAGGTAAGGGAGGCATCCACCTGGGCAGGGACAGAGTCCGAGCACCTGTAGTCCCAGCTACTCGGGAGGCTGTCTGCACGCTGCCCCATCCCCAGCCAGCCCTGGTCTGCGACGCCCACCCAGTGTGGTGCCCATCGGCAGGTGCCGGACGTGCTGTCTCTCCCTTGTCTCCACAGATATCAGGAGTGCGAACACATGGCTGCTGTTCCTCCCGCTGTTCCCAGTGAAGGTGAAGACTCAGATGGTGGCCGTCATCGGGGCGGCCGTGCTCCTGCTGGACCTGCTTGGCTTGCTCCTGCTAGGGCAGCTGCTCATGTTCCACATCTACCTGAGTACGTCCCCTGCCGCCCTGAACCCCCCGAGACCCCCGAGCCTGGGTGGTCAGAGCTACTCATCTTCCACATCTACCTGAGTACATGCCCCGCCCTGACCCCCCAACACCTGAGGCCAGATTCTTTGCCGCCTCCCCTCCGCCCGTGTTCACTTGTGTTCACGGTCAGCCTCTGCCAGAAATGAGATCATGGGCAAAAAGGGCAAATCACAGGAAGAAATGAAATCTGTGAGGCCCAGCAGACCCAGCAAGGGGCTGAACTCACACCCGAGCCCTCAGGAGTGGTGCCGGGTGCTTGAAGTAACAAGTTTAAAACGTTCAGAGACAAAGGAGTGGTATCTATTAGGCAAGAACAGGACATAATGAAATAAGAACAGGTGGACTTGGAAGAGCACCATGTAGAAATTCCAACAACAGAAAGTACTGCGGGCAGGTCGCCCACTAACCACACAAGAGAGGCAAGGGCTGGCAGTCCTGCTGAGTCTCACGCGGGCACAGCTGCGGGTGATGGAGGTGAGAGCTGGCGGTCCTGCTGAGTCTCACAGCAGGCACAGTGGCGGGTGGTGGAGGTGAGAGCTGGTGGTCCTGCTGAGTCTCACGCGGGCACAGCGGCAGGTGATGGAGGTGAGAGCTGGCGGTCCTGCTGAGTCTCACGGTGGGCACAGCGGCGGATGGCAGAGGTGAGAGCTGACGGTCCTGCTGAGTCTCACATGGGCACAGTGGCGGATGGCAGAGGTGAGAGCTGACGGTCCTGCTGAGTCTCATGTGGGCACAGCGGAGGGTGGCAGAGGTGAGAGCTGGCGGTCCTGCTGAGTCTCACGGTGGGCACAGCGGCGGGTGATGGAGCTGAGAGCTGGCGGTCCTGCTGAGTCTCATGTGGGCATAGCGGCGAGTGGCAGAGGTGAGAGCTGGTGGTCCTGCTGAGTCTCACATGGGCACAGCGGCGGGTGGCAGAGGTGAGAGCTGGCAGTCCTGCTGAGTCTCACATGGGCACAGCGGCAGGTGGCAGAGGTGAGAGCTGGCGGTCCTGCTGAGTCTCACGTGGGCACAGTGGTGGGTGGCAGAGGTGAGAGCTGGTGGTCCTGCTGAGTCTTACAGCAGGCACAGTGGCAGATGATAGAGGTGAGAGCTGGCAGTCCTGCTGAGTCTCACATGGGCACAGTGGCGGGTGGCAGAGGTGAGAGCTGGCAGTCCTGCTGAGTCTCACGTGGGCACAGCGGCAGGTGGCAGAGGTGAGAGCTGGCGGTCCTGCTGAGTCTCATGTGGGCACAGTGGTGGGTGGCAGAGGTGAGAGCTGGCGGTCCTGCTGAGTCTCATGTGGGCACAGTGGCGGGTGGCAGAGGTGAGAGCTGGCGGTCCTGCTGAGTCTCACGTGGGCACAGTGGTGGGTGGCAGAGGTGAGAGCTGGCGGTCCTGCTGAGTCTCACGTGGGCACAGTGGCGGGTGGCAGAGGTGAGAGCTGGCGGTCCTGCTGAGTCTCACGGTGGGCACAGCGGCGGGTGATGGAGCTGAGAGCTGGCGGTCCTGCTGAGTCTCATGCGGGCATAGCGGCGGGTGGCAGAGGTGAGAGCTGGTGGTCCTGCTGAGTCTCACGTGGGCACAGCGGCGGGTGGCAGAGGTGAGAGCTGGCGGTCCTGCTGAGTCTCACGTGGGCACAGTGGTGGGTGGCAGAGGTGAGAGCTGGTGGTCCTGCTGAGTCTTACAGCAGGCACAGTGGCAGATGATGGAGGTGAGAGCTGGCGGTCCTGCTGAGTCTCATGGCGGGCACAGTGGCGGGTGGCAGAGGTGAGAGCTGGCGGTCCTGCTGAGTCTCATGGCGGGCACAGCGGTGGGTGGCAGAAGTGAGAGCTGGCAGTCCTGCTGAGTCTCATGGTGGGCACAGTGGCAGGTGGTTGAGGTGAGAGCTGGCGGTCCTGCTGCATCTTGTCTCACCTCGGGCACAGTGGCAGGCAGTCAGTTATGTTGCTGAATGAGGTAGGGCAACCTCCTCCCCACCCCCAAGGAAGCCTGTTGTTGGAAGAAGCAGCCACCCGCCTCCTCCCGGCACCAGCTGTTCGGTCATGGCGGGCCAGTCGTACAGTGTCTTTCATTCTCTGGGCAGTGGCTGCCCCGGGCTGTGGCATCTCAGGGGGTGTCTCTGGGCACGGGCAGCAGTGTGTCCAGGCCCAGCCCCCGATAATACCCTGTTCCTGACAGCCTGGCCAGCCCCAGGTCAGAGCAGAGGGAGCGGGGTGGGCTCACCTGGACCACTCCATCTCCGGGACAGCCCTGGCCTGCGGCTGTGGCGAGAAGGCCCAGCTCAGAATGAGCATGCCCCACTAAGAGGCTCCTATTCAAACCACAGTCACTGTTGTCTTGCCTGAGGCTTGAATTGTTTCTTAATGAAAGTGTGGTGGGCCAGGCGCAGTGGTGCCCGCCTGTAATCCCAGCACTTTGAGAGGCCAGTGCGGGGGGTCACGAAGGCAGGAAATCAAGATCAGCCAGGCCAACATGGTGCAACCCCATCTCTACTAAAAATACAAAAATTAGCTGGGCATGGTGATGTGTGCCTATCGTCCCAGCTACTGGGGGTGGGAGGCTGAGGCAGGAGGATCGCTTGAACCCGGGGGCAGAGGTTGCAGTGAGCCGAGATCGCACCACTGCACTCCAGCCTGGGCGACAGAACAAGGCTCCGTCTCGGAAAAAAAAAGGGAGAAAGTGCAGTGAAGTTGAATGGAAGAAACCCTGCGGACGCAGTGCTGAGCGTGATGCTGTCAGAGTTCTAGTTCCGGCTGTCAAGGCCCGGGCCTGCATCGAGCAGGTGCCTGGGGTATGTTTACTGAACGGAATGGAACGGAAGCCTCAGCCGTGACTTCACGGAGAGGCACGGGCCGCCCCCTCCTACAGCTTAAACCCTTCAGCATGAGGGTTGTTTGGACCTCCTTCCAAACTCTCCACCCCTCTTAGAACCGGCAGTAGTTTTTAAAGTACTTTCTAGAATTATCTAGAAATCCCTCTGTTTAAAGGCTTTTTTGAAGGCTTTTCTGGAGTTTCACCTCCCCCGGAATTCACCATCTCTCCTTATCAGGAGGTCTGTCCCCCTCAGATGCCCAGAGCCAAGCAAGTTCCCCACAGCGCGAGACTCAGCTGGGCTCAGGCGTCCACGGGGCACATCCTGGGGCCCACGTGGTTTTTCCACTCGTGCGGCAGGTGAAGAGATGCCCAGACTGCCCAGGAATACAAAGTCTGCACTCGCCAGTTTTTTCCAACTTTGGGCACAAAACGTATTC
This sequence comes from Saimiri boliviensis, assembly GCF_048565385.1. Taxonomy (NCBI): domain Eukaryota; kingdom Metazoa; phylum Chordata; class Mammalia; order Primates; family Cebidae; genus Saimiri; species Saimiri boliviensis. The sequence continues at coordinate 301,110,113 of NC_133449.1, forward strand.
CCAGGTTAAAATAGCGTAAATACCCACTGTGTGCCGAGTGGGGGCCGAGGCTCCTGTGGACCCGGCATGGTCACCTGCACGCTGCGGAGGGGGACAAAGACCAAGACGTGGATGCGTGTGGATGGCCTCGTGCTGCGGAGAAGCTGGCCCTCGCGTCAGGCGGTGGGGCTGGGAGGTGCGGCGGCGGGCATGGGGCAGTGAGGAGCGCCCGCCACCTCGTGCCCGACGGCCCGGAGAGAAGCCAGGGCCAGGGAGCTGGCAGGAAGCCTTCTCGGTCATCCGGACGTCATGGCAGGCTCTCAGACACGAGGAAGGGTGGGCTGGGAGCTGTCCTGGACGCAAAACCAGCGGCACTTAAAGGCCCACTGAGGTTGCCGTGAGGACGGGGCCTTCGTGGGCCCCTGGGTCCCAACCCCGTGCCTGGGAGTAGATGCTTCCGTGAGCCGAACGAGGGCCAGGGGACTTTCAGACCCCGATGGAGCCAGGGCTGAATGTGTTGATTCAAAAAGCAGAGTTCCAGGACAACGTCGGAGGATTAGGTAGTTGTGGTGAAACTGCCACACAATGTAGCTGCTCAGAACAGCACCTCGTCACCTCGGCTTCTGTCATCAGGAGGCCGGCACCTCTGAGCTGGGTCTCTGCCAGGGTCTCTGGAGAGTCGTCCACCTGGGCACCGGGCTGCGCTCTCATCGGGGGCCCGATGGGCCGTCTGCCTCCTGTTCCGTGAGGTTGAGGCAGCTGTGGAGGGCGGTCCTCGGGGCGAGGTCGCCAGTTCCCATGCAGGCTCCTGGAGGCGCTGCCTGTCCTGCATGCGTGCTCTGTTCATCTGTGGGCAGGTGTCGGGTGTGGCCCCTGCTCTGCCTGAGCACCATGGGAGACTGTGGGGAGCCGATCCGAAGCAGCTGCTCACTCAGACTCTGTTTTGAAGCTTGGAGGACAGACCTTAATGAGCCCTCAGTGCGTGTGGCGAGGACGCGATGTCCTGAGCAGGTGTGTGATATGGGGCCGCCTTCCAGAGGTGGGTGGGAGCCGCCTGCACAGCAGACGGCAGAGAAAACCTGTTGCATGAGGTCGCGGAAGCACAGCCCTCCCCGTGCCGCCCGGCCCGCCCGGGAGCACTGGCCCCGTCTGGAGGTCCGCGGCTGCCCTGCAAGCCCTCAAGGTCACCGTGACACTCGGGTTAACTGTGTCCATGGAGCTTGCCCGCACCATGCTGCCCCCGGGAGCACGGGGCACACTGAAGATGTGCTTTTGATGGTGTTTCTGCAAACCTGGGGAAAAGAACATAAATTTTAACTGGAATATAAACAAGCATGAGGTTGTGTGCTGAAACCACGACACGTTCTAAGGGGTGTGGAGGACTAGCCAGAGCCACGTCGAGCGGCTCAGGACCTGGCCAGAGCGGAGCACCTGAAGGACTGTAGGCAACGGGGCTGTGCCGCCGCGGGCAGCTCCGCGGGGCTCCCACTGCCATCTGCTCTTCGCTGCAAATAGGCCTCTGTGGGCGGCCACCCGGCTCTCCAGGAATAGTCACGAGCCGTCGGCTCTCACAATGCTGGTGTTTCAGGAAAACAGCATGGAGAGTTTGGCCCCTCCGTGGAAGCTCGTGGCTGAAATCGGTGCAGAGCCCATTTTATTAACATTTATTAACACGGCTCTTTTAGATAAATGGGCATCTCGGATTTTGCTTTGCTTCCCTGGGCTGTTCTGCTGCACGCAGGGCCGGCCGAGTGGGTGGGGTGCTGGCCACCCCGCTGAGCTGTCTGTGGACATCGTGCAGGGCTGCAGGGTCAGTAACCTGTCTCAGCCCCATCAGAGGCTGTGCTGAGTGGCCCTTGTGGCATTTGGGTTCACCTCCTGGGCCTGGGGCTCTGAGCACCCACTGGAGTGTGTGGTCCCAGGACCCGCTGGCCAGCACCTAGGGGTGACTGCTGTACCACGTGGTCCTCTGACTTTGGGGTCTCTGTGCCTCCCCCAAAGTGTGGCCATCCATTGTCCAGATATGAGGACCCCCACAGGGCACTGGACCCTCAGACAGAACGGCCCTCCAGAGCTGGCCTCGTACCCCATCAGCAGTCCCCGGGGGATCTGGAGCAACTTCTCAGGCTGCGTGGTGTGGGGGGACCCGGGTGTGAGAGGCCCCTTCTGTTCTGACCCCACTGACAGTGCAGCTCAAGAGGCCTTGGCGGGCCAGCGCCAGTCCCCAGCTAACACCTGCAGACCCCTCGCTGACCATCAGCCAGCTACAGAGCTGGGCCCCCGAGGTGCCTGTACCCGCCCTGGCCTCACAGGGCCTGCGTGGTGGGCAGAGCAGTGCTCCCTGGTGGGCAGGTGGGGCACTGGCTGCCCTGCTGAGCTGTCGTGTGGGCGTGGTGCAAAGCGGCAGGGTGGGTGACTTGTCCTGTTCCTCCTTTCCTCTTTCTAGAGATCAAGAAGATGACCACCCTGGATTATCTCACTCAGACCCATGAAGAGGAAGAGAAGTCAAAATGCCAAGCAGAGAGGAAAGGTTCACCCGTGCAAATGGGGGAAGGATTTCTCCAGGTACCACCTGTCCCTGCTCCATTTGTCAAGGCCTGGGACACTGTCCACGTTGCTCTGTGGCTGGGAGCTCTCAGCCACGCTCCTGTGCTTCAGTGCTGGTGCAGCCCGTGGACTTTGCTGTGAGAGTGTGTGTGTGTGTGTGTGTGTGTGTGTGTGTGTGTGTGTACCTGATGTGTCTTTGTGAACATAAATACCCAACATGCACAGATGACTTCCTAGTGCAAAAATAGTAATGGAACTGAGTTTCTTAAACATTTCTATACTTCATTGTCAATCTTCTAAAGTTGAAGTCTGCTTTTTTTTCCTCTTCACCAGCCACAGTGTTAGCACACAGAAGTATGCTTTTTGTGGGTTTTGTTTTATTTTGTTTTGAAACAGACTCTTACTCTGTTGCCCAGGCTGGAGTGAAGTGGTGAAATCTCAGCTCACTGCAGCCTCTGACTCCCGGGTTCCAACAGTTTGCCTGCCTCAGCCTCCAACTCGCTGGGGTTGCAGATCACACTACGTCCAGCTAATCTTTGTATTTTTAGTAGAGACGTGGTTTTGACATGCCAGGCTGGTCTCAAACTTCTGCCTCAAGTTATCCTCCCACCTTGGCCTCCCAAAGTGCTGGGATTACAGGCGTGAGCTGCTGTGCCTGGCCTGAAAGAATGCTTTTTATCTTAAGGTAGTTAGTTTCTTTTCCAGTTAAGTGACACAAATTATTATAACTAACTCAAGAAGACATAGAAGATCTCAATAGACATAGAACAGCCGAGAGACTGAAGTATTGATTTGAAATCTTCCAGTGAAGAAAACATTCCAGGCCCTGAAGTCTGCATGGATGAATTCTGGCAAAGATTTTAAGACAAAATGTAATACCAACTGCATACACACTCTTTCAGAAAAGGGAGACGGCTCCAACTCATTCGGCAATGCCGGTATCAACCTGACGTCAAAGCCAGATATTCATAAGCCAGTAAACTCCAGAAACACAGGCGCAGGTCACTGACGAGACCCTGGCAAACCAAACCCAGGAGCACAGGGCAGGCCCACGCACCGCAGCTGGGTGCTCTTACTCCAGGGCGCCACGGTGGCTTCAGGCCCGGATATCAGTGACTAGCTCAGCACGTTAGTACAACCGAGAGCAGTAACCATGTGACCATGCCAATCAGTGCAGAAAGGGTGTGCTACCGTCAAGTGCCCATTCATGATTTTTTTTAAAATTTATTTATTTATTTTATTGCGTTTTAGGTTTTGGGGGTACACGTGAAGAACATGCAGGATTGTTGCATAGGTACACACATGGCAGTGTGGTTTGCTGCCTCCCTCCCCATCACCTATATCCGGCACTTCTCCCCATGCTCTCTCTCCCCAACTCTCCACCCCCCACTGTCCCTCCCCTGTTTCCCCTCAACAGACCCCAGTGTGTGACGCTCCCCTCCCTGTGTCCATGTGTCCTCATTGTTCAACACCCGCCTATGAGTGAGAACATGCGGTGTTTGATTTTCTGCTCTTGTGTCAGTTTGCTGAGAATGATGGTTTAAAGGATGTGAACAGACACTTTTCAAAAGAAGACGTACATGAGGCCAACAAACATAAGAAAAAATGCTCATCATCACTGGTCATCAGAGAAATGCAAATCAAAACCACATTGAGATACCATCTCACGCCAGTTAGAATGGCGATCATGAAAAAATCTAGAGACAACAGAAGCTGGAGAGGATGTGGAGAAACAGGAACACTTTTACACTGTTGGTGGGAGTGTAAATTAGTTCAACCATGTGGAAGACAGTGTGGCGATTCCTCAAGGACCTAGAAATAGAAATTCCATTTGACCCAGCAATCCCATTACTGGGTATATATCCAAAGGATGATAAATCGTTCTACTATAAGGACACGTGCACACGAATGTTCACTGCAGCACTGTTTACAACAGCAAAGACCTGGAACCCACCCAAATGCCCATCGATGATAGACTGGACAGGGAAAATGTGGTACATATACACCATGGAATATTATGCAGCCATCAAAAACAATGAGTTCGTGTCGTAGGGACATGGATGAACCTGGAAACCCATTCATGATTTTAAAAATCTCAGTGACCTCAGAATGATAGGAAAGCATTCTGTGTACCTGATGTCATACTTCCTGGTGAAAGGCTGAGGGCACTCTCCTCGAGGCTGGACAGGCAAGGGCATCCCTTCCCCTACTTCTGACCTAGCATGAACATTCTGGCCAGCCCAATGCCGCAGGGAAAGTGAAGGTACACAGAACATAAAGTAAAACCATGTTTATTTGCAGGCAACAAAATCCTAAAAATTATGTTTTAAAACCTAGTTAAGATAATAAAACTGCTTCACAAGGATGTGGGGCACATACTAAAATACACATTCACACATCTCTCTACACTAGCAATGAAAAATCTGGGTTATGTTTTTAAAACTTCGATTCACAATCTTATAAAAAAGAGTAAATTCAACAAACCATGTGCATATATGTACACTGAAAACTGTGCACCATGACTCACAGAAGTCGAAGACAACCTATTGAATGAAAAGGTCCACAGCAGTCATACATTGGAAAAAATACTGTTAAAAGAGCAATTTTCCCCAAAACTGATCTGCAAATTCACCACAATGCCTGCTGAACCCCAGCAGGCTTTTGTTTTAGCAGAAATGACAAGGTGGGGCTAAAATGTCTATGCAAATTTAAAATACCTAGGCTACCTACTCTACTATATTAGCCAAAACAATATTGAGAAAAAATGCAATTGGAGAGCTTACACAGCCAGACCTTCAATTGTACTATAAAGCTGCAGTAATAAAAACAGTGTGGCATTGACAAGGAGCGGGACATAGATAAAGGGACCAGAAGAAAGGTCCAAAGTTAAACCTTTCACTTACGGTCAGTTGTCTTTAAATAACAGTACTAAACTAATTAAATGGGGAGACATTATAGTTTAACAAGTGATATTAGAACAATTGGATGTCCACATGGGAAACACAAGAGAACAATTGAGTTCTTCAAACCTGTACAAAGATTGCTCAGGGTCACTTCATTCCCCACACAAAAAGTGGGCCCCAAATCTATCTGACACTTAAAAGCTGAACATAGAACACTTTTAGAAGCAAGCATAGATTGAGATCTCTGTGATCTTGAGTTAGACAAAGCTTTTCTTTGATAGGACACCAAAATCACTGCCTATGGAAGAAAAAAAATTATAGTTTTGACTCTACCAAAATTGAAAATATTTGCTCTTCGAAAGTCACCATTAAGAAAATAAAAATACAGGCACACATCAGAGATATTGCAGGTTTTGGTGTAGAATACTGCAATAAAGTGAACCTCTCAAGAAAGCAAGTCACATGAATTTCTCTGGTTGTAAAAGTTATGTTTACACCACCCCCGGGCAGCAACATTACGTCTAAAAGCAGTGTCTGTGTCTGAATTAAAAGTGCTTTCTTGCTAAAAGTGGCTTACACAGACACCTGAAGTGAGCACAGGCTACCAGGAACATGGCACCGATATGCTGGGATAACGGTCACTTGCTTAACCAGGGCCACCACAAACCCTCAATTTGTTAAAAAACAAAAAAACACAGTGTCTGTGAAGTGCAGTAAAGCAAAACACAGCAAAGTGAGATGTTCGTTCCTGTGCAAGTCACAGGCAAACAAAATATTTTCAAGTCTTAGGCTGATGCCAGAACACACAAAGACACAAAGACTTTCAAAGTGCAGTTGTAAAAAAAACACCAAAAACTCAGTTTTTTAAGTGGGCAACAGGGCTGGGCACAGTGACAAGCATCTATAATCTTAGTACTTTGAGAGTCCAAGCAAGAGAATTGCTTGAGGCCAGGAGTTCAAGGCCTGCCTGGATAACTGAGAGATACCCCATCTCGACAAAAATAAATAAAAATACACACATAAAACGGACAAAAGATCTGAATGAACTCCTTAACAAGGAAGATATATGGATGGCATATAAGCACATGGAAAAGTGCTCAGCATCATTCGACATCAGGGAGCCACAAACTTAAATCACAATCAGATATGACCACACACCCAGGAGAACACCTGTCAGCAAAAAGATAGACGCCACCAAGGGTGAGTAAAGCTGTGGAGAAACTGCAAGTCTCAAGCATGGCTAGTGGCAGTGAAATGAGAGTGTGAAGTGTGTCATCTGTGGCTAGTGGGAGTGAATTGAGAGTATAAAGTGTCTCACCTGTGGCTAGTGGGAGTCAAATGAGTGTGAAGTGTCTCACCTGTGGCTAATGGGAGTGAAATGAGTGTAAAGTGTCTCACTTGTGACTAGTGGGAGTGAAATGAGTGTAAAGTGTCTCATGTGGCTAGTGGGAGTGAAATGAGGTTGTAACGTTTCTCATGAAAGGCTAGTGGGAGTGAAATGAGGGTGTGAACTGCCACCTCTCTGGAAAGGTTTTTGGCATTTCATCACAAGATAATGTGCTTTTATGGGACCACAATTCCACTCCCATTTTCTAACCAGAGAGAAATGAAGACGCGTGCACATGTAAGGGTTCTGAGAGCCTAGCTCAGGACTAAGGACAACTCCGGGCACTGTTCTTCAGAACTCACTAGTAACAGACTTGTCCTTTATGTAAGAATAAACTGCATGTCAGCATCTTCCTTTCTCATCTTACAACTTTCCGTTTACCCCACAGCAGAGAGAAGGAGCCGGCGCCCCGGGCTCTTCTGCACAGGGGTAAGTTGTAAGCTTCCTGCAGGCGCTTGATCGCTCTGAAGGATAGCTCTGTTCCCTTAGTACCTCAAGCGACTTTGGAAAGCAATTCACCTACGATGAGGCATTTTAAATAGTTCTGCCGAGTCATAGCGACTGCTCGGTCTCGTCGCGCTTCTCTCACTTGCAGAAACTGCATTTTCCCTCCCTTTGTCATAACTAACATCTAGAGTAGCGGGCGACAATAAGACCAGCTCATTCATTTCCACGTCTCCCCGTGAGCCCGTGGGCTGTGAGTCTCGGTGTTTGCTTTCGTCGTAAGCTCCGAGAGTCCGCCCGTCCTGAGCCCAGATGCTGAGTGCGTGTGGGCACCGGCGACGCCTTCACCCCGGAGCCCTGCCCAGGCGGCCCGGGCGTGGCTTCCCAAACCGGGATTCAAGAAGCGTCTGTGAGCCAGTGTTGGGTAGTGCGGGTCGTTTTATTTTGGAGGCTGAGTCAAAGGTCATGCGCGTCTTCAGTGTTCACAGACTCCTTCCAATGACCTTCCCAAAAGCGTGCTGCAGTTCACACTTCCTTCAATTCTGACCCTCTTTCGGCGTGAGGTACTAACAGTACGTTTAGCTTTATGCAGATAAAATAGATAATATTTTAGTATGCATTTCCTTAATACCGTGACGACTGAACTTTTTTCGTGTTTTGACCAGATTTCCGTTTTTCCTGTGTGAATTAGGGGTCAGCAGTTGGGTGATTCGATCATCAAACATAACAGCTCTTTGCATTTTCGGAATCCTGCGGTATCTTTCACAGTGTAGATGCTGTAGACTACTCTGAAGCCAAATTTGTTAAAATTCCCTTTTGTCTTGCTTTAAAAAGCCTTCTTTATTCCAAGGTTATACAAATATCCTGCAATACTCTTTGTTTCAGGCGTCCCCAAACTACGGCCCGTGAGCCGCATGCGGCCCCCTGAGGCCATTTATCCGGCCCCCCGCCGCACTTCAGGAAGGGGCACCTCTTTCACTGGTGGTCAGTGAGAGGAGCACAGTATGTGGCGGCCCTCCAACGGTCTGAGGGACAGTGAACTGGCCCCCTGTGTAAAAAGTTTGGGGATGCCTGGTTAATATAGTCATGTTTTTTATTTGTACCTTTACTTTTTGACTTTTCGGGCCAGAGGACATTGATTTTGGCATTTGGTGACAGAGGAGCGAAGGTTATTTCATCCCAACAAAGTAACGCTTGGTTTTTCACTTCGTGTACTGAGTGATGCTCTTTCCCCTCAGGTTGAAAGGCCTTTTCTGGTTCTCTCTGTTCCCCTAAGCACAGGCCCAGGTCTGTCTCGTGGGTCTGTGTCCTGGAGCGGCACCATCTGTTTAAATTACAGGGCCTCGTTTAGCTACTATATTGTAATATCTGGCAGGCAAACTTCTGTCTAAAGATTTTTTTCATTTTTCATTTACTTTAGACAGTTCTTACACATTAATTTTCAAATGTGAACTTTAAAATCACTTTGTCCAGTTCCAAGAAACGTGAAATTCGAACTGGAGTTATGTTAGTGACGGGTCTGCCCTTGGGAGGGGCCCACATCACAGCCCCCACGGAGAGGCAGCAAAGCCTTTGAATTTCACTTCGAGTTATCACGGAACCATGGCCCTTTAAGTGAAATATAAAAATGCTTTATCTGTTACGCATTTTGAGCAAGATTAACAGAAACCTAAGTATGACTAGAATTGTAAACTTCCACTCTAAAACCAAAACAAAATAAAAAAAATTTTAGTGATTGCCAAATCAATGTGTGTATTATAGAAAATGTGGGAACTGCAAAGATTCCCAGGTAAAAATGAAAGTCATGCAAGGTCCCTGACCCACCAGTAGCCACTGTGGGCATCTGGACTGGCATCTTCCGGGTCGTCCTTTGGAATGTTTCTTCTGTGCATGACGTGCATAATGTGCTGATTTATACAATTACAGTCACCTTGCACAACTGTTTCCGAGCCTGCTTTTTCAACTTCAAATACTGTGAACATTGTTCTGTTAAAGAAAGAAAGAGTGGCTCGTATGGGTATAAATCGTCGCAGCTCTGGGATCTGTTATACTCCCTGTTTCTGGAATAGTGTGTTTGATTTTCAGTCTACCCTGTGATTTTCCAAAGACTGCTGAGCTGGCCTTATGTGGGAGGGTTAGGGTATTTCAGTGGGATAGTTGACGAAGCAAGTAGATGAGTCCCCTGGTGCAGCAGGATGCCAGTGCCCGTCTTCTGCCACAGGAGCTGCCTGCTGGGGCACCTGGGAGTTTGGAACAGTGGACCACATGGACACCTGACAACTCTCAGCCTTAGTCTTTTTTTTTTTTTTTTCTTTTTTTTTAGACGGAGTTTTGCTCTTGTTACCCAGGCTGGAGTGCAATGGCGCGATCTCGGCTCACCGCAACCTCTGCCTCCTGGGTTCAAGCAATTCTCCTGCCGCAGCCTCCCGAGTAGCTAGGATTACAGGCACGTGCCACCATGCCCAGCTAATTTTTTGTATTTTTAGTAGAGACGGGGTTTCACCATGTTGACCAGGATGGTCTCGATCTGTTGACCTCGTGATCCACCCGCCTCGGCCTCCCAAAGTGCTGGGATTACAGGCTTGAGCCACTGCGCCCGGCCAGCCTTAGTCTTTAGTGCAAGCCTGACCTACACCGTCACAGCAGAGTCCCTCCAAATCGGGAAAGTCATCTACACCCATGGCACCGTGTCAGTACAGAACAATCCAGTCACTAAATGCCTGTGGAGAGCAAGGGTTCAGGCTGGGTGGGAGCTTCGGGAGGAGCTTCTGTTCCGATGGTGGCTCTCAGGCCGGTCCACAGAGACGGTTTGGTCACAGCGGTCCATGGCTGCCTGTGTTTCTCTGCGCTACTGTGGATCAGTAAACATGGGGAGGTGCTGCAGAGCAGGTGGGATGGAAACACAGAGACCCAGCAGGGTCCCACGGGCTTTCTGTACAGCTTTAGGGGGGCTCCCACTGGCTTGTGCCCATGAAGTGGCTGGTGTTAGCTTCCCACCTGCCACAACAAATGACCACAAATCCAGGCATTCAGCACAACACTCCCTGTCGGCTCCGTGGGTCTCAGGCCTGGGCTGGCCCAGTGGGTCTGTGCCTACGGCCTTGCAGGGCAGCAGCCACAGTCAGGGGCCAGAGTCCTCTCTGGGCTCCTGGGGAAGAATCTGTCCCAGGCTCCTTCAGGCTGCACCGGGTGTCACAGTTTTCTGAGGTGCCACGTAGCCCCCTCAAGCTCCCCATAGGCACCGGGGTCCCAGCGTCCTCCTCTCGCTTTCAGTCTCCGGGTGCTTCCTCCTCACTTCTCTGTTTTCCGAGGCTCAGGTGATTCCTGGGGCCTGTGAGGACAATCCACGTCCCTGCTCCTGTCTTAGGGTCCTCTGTCTGCTGTGAGAGATTGCCACGAATGTGGAACGCTGTGGGCCCCAAGGCACCTTCTGCCACTTGCCAGTGAGCCAGGCTATACCCGCTGAGGACACACCCTGGCTAAGGCACTGGTCTAGGGTGGGGCCCCCACAGCGGGAGGAGGTCCTGCTTCCCAGGGTCCCAATGGGAGGGAGTCACGGTCCTTTACACGCAAATCTCCTTCCATTTCCCACTGCGCAGTAACCTGGGAGCACTCACAACCTCCCGGGAGCTGCTGGTCTCGGTTCTGAGACACGTGGCCCCACAGCAGTGCTGCTTACAGGAGACGCTGCAGCCCCCAGCGCTGCCCTTAGGCCCCCACAAAGCTGAGATGAGTTTCTTTCCTTCTGCCCATCCCACCAGGGTCAAGGCCAAAAAGTCCCTGCTGATGCCCAATTGCCTGTGCCACCTCCCCGCTCCCGTACACCGAGATCGGGGCTCATCAGCACAGGTAAGTTGTGGTCGCCGGGCACTGGGCCATGAGGACAGAGCCCTGTGGGGAATGCGTGGTCTGCGGTCCCCCCAAGCTGAGGTTAGGGCAGCCTTCAGAATGGAGGCACTCTGTGTCCAAGGGTGCTCCCCACCTGGGAATGATGGTGGGTGGAGCACAGAAGAGAGATCCAGTCAGAGGCAGAAACGCTTCCCAGCGGAGGGTGAGAGAGACAGATGGGTGCCAGTGGGAGCCCCCAGCACTGGAGCCCCACGGTCAGGCTGTGGTGACTCAGATGCCCAGAGCAGGCTCTGAAGGGCCCAGGACATGCAGCGGGGGACAGTGCTGTGATAACGGATGCAGGGAAATTGTTAGCCATGGCAGAATCAGTGTGCTGTGTTAAAATAAAATGCTGAGGAAGGACTTGTGTAGGACACAGGTGGGAATAGAGGTGTGTGTGGTCACGTGTGCACGTCTGTGGTGTGTGGCTGCAGGTATGTGTGTGGTGTAGGGTCACATTTGTGGTGTGTGTGGTGTGTGGTTATGTGTGTGGTTGTGTGTGCTGTGTGTGTGGTGCGTGGTTACGTGTATCTGTGTGTGAGTGGTGCGTGTTTGTTCCGTGGACTCTGTGTCTGTCCTTCACAGGAAAAGCCCAGCATGGCTGCCGGCTTTAGGGCCACCTATTTCTGTTCCTGCTCGGGGGTCGGCTTCCAGTGGTTTCTGCTGAGTCATTATTTATTTTTTAGAGATGGGATCTACTCTGTCACCCAGGATGGATTGCAGTGGTGGGATCAGGGCTCAAGGCAGCCTCCACCTTCTGGCCTTAAGTGATCCTTGTACCTCAGCCTCTCGAGTAGCTGGAAGTACAGACATGTGCCACCACACCCAGCTAATTGATTTTTTATTTATTTATTTATTTTTTTGAGACGGAGTTTCGCTCTTGTTACCCAGGCTGGAGTGCAATGGCGCGATCTCGGCTCACCGCAACCTCCGCCTCCTGGGTTCAGGCAATTCTCCTGCCTCAGCCTCCTGAGTAGCTGGGATTACAGGCACGTGCCACCATGCCCAGCTAATTTTTTGTATTTTTAGTAGAGACGGGGTTTCACCAAGTTGACCAGGATGGTCTCGATCTCTTGACCTTGTGATCCACCCGCCTCGGCCTCCCAAAGTGCTGGGATTACAGGCTTGAGCCACCGCGCCCGGCCTGATTTTTTATTTCTTAAGAAATGGTGTCTCACTCTGTTGCCGAGGCTGGTTGGAACTTCTGGTCTCAAGCAACTCTCAGGCCTTAGCGTGAGCCCTGGGGGTGTCCTTTTGAGCAGGCTGTGTGAGGGAGCCAGCTTCAGCTTCTGGGGATTACAGGTGACTTCTTCCCTGTGGGGCAGGGCCGCCTCACCACACTCCCCAGGACTTCAGGGAACGGGCTCCTGAGACTTGGAAATGAAAAGGGCTCAGCCCCGGTCGGGAGGAACAGTGGCGCTGGTGTCCAAGCCTTGCCCCTTGCCTGGACTTCCATGAAAGATTCGGAGACACACTCAGTGGAAACCGTTGGAGCCCCAGCCCACCCCAGACTCAGCCACCAAATTTCCCTCCCTCCACGTGGTGCACGGACTCACGGGATTTTCTCTGCCTGGGATCGTCTGCGTCGACACCTGCTGCCCGGGTGCAACCGAGAGTCCCCTCGGTCTCTCCACAGCGTCTCGGGTGGATGATGAATTACAGTCACCTCACGTGAAGCCACGTGATGCCTGGTCCGAAGCAGAGAAGATCCGTCAGCACCATGTTGAATCCCAACCCTGCATCTCTGTGGGCTCCAGGACAATCCTATGAAAACGACACTGTTGGTTCACTGTTCACGTCAGGGAGGAGAATCCGAAAATGAGTGTGACGTCACTGACACCCACGTCCATGGCACAGCCCAGTGCTGAGCTCCGCAGACCTGCAGTCCACAGCCTCCGCTCGGAGTGGGCCACGGCTGCCGACAGCGTTGTCCAGGGAAGATGCCCTGAGTCCATGAATGGAACAAACTGGAAACTCCAGAAACAAACTCCAGACCATTTCTGGTCTTTGGCTCTAATGGAAGGTGGCAAGGCAGTGGGGAGAAATGACAGCGTTTTTAATGAACGTGCAGCAGCGGCAGGATGACCACATGCCAAACTCACACACACACAGCTCAGGTCCTCAGAAAACCAATGCAGAATCCATCACAGACTGCATAGTAAAAGGGGAAACTTTAACATTTCTGAAAATATCATACAATATCTTTAGGATCTTCTGTTAGGCAGTTTCCTTTGACAGATACCAAAAATTCTATTTCAGAAAGAAATGGTTAATTTGACTTTAAGGATTTAAAATGTTTCTTTTAATTGTCAGCATTAAGGGACTGGAAACATAAGCCACCGACGGACACAACAGATTTGCCAGTCATATACTTTTATCCAGAGTATTTAATGAATGGTGAAAACTCGATAATAAGAAAACAGCTCAGCTTTTAAATGAGTGAAAGATTTGAACACACTCTTCACCATGGCAACAGTATCGATGAGAATAAAGCACATGAAATCGTGCTCAACATCATTTGATATCAGGGAACCACAAGCTAAAACCAAAATAAGATACCACTGCCCCCATTGGAATAGCTGCAAGAAAAATGGTTAACGATGCCATCCAGGCACAAGGGTTCACACGTGAAACCCCAGAGTTTTGGGTGGGATCCTCCATGAATCAGGAGGATCCCTTGAGACCAGGAGGTTGAGACCAGTCTGGGCAACATAGCAAAACCCTGTCTCTCAAAAAATAATTTTAAAAAGATGAACGATATCCAGTGTTGGTGAAGGCATGGGAGAACCGGAAGCCTCACCCTCTGCTAATGGAGATGAATGATGATGCCACACTGGCAAGCAGTTTGGCGAACTTCAGATGCTGAGCATACACTTATCATATGACCCAGCACTCCCACTCCTGCATTCTGACCCAAGGGCACTAAAACAACATGTGTGCGTGGAGCAGGTGTTTTTATTTGCTAGAACTTCCACAAGCAGGAATCACACACGGGGCTGAAACTAGAAATGTATGTTCTCACATACCCGGAGGCTGGAAGTCCCAGAGCATGGTGTCTGCAGCATTGGCTTCTCCCGATGCCTTTCTCCTTGTAGATGGCCGCCTGCTCTCTGCGTCGTCCCGCAGTCTTCCCTGTTTGTGTCTCTGTAGTAATCTCCCCTTATTACGAGGACAGCGGTCACTCTGGATGAGGGCTCACCCTAATATCCTCGTCTAACATCAGTTTCCTCTTTCAAGACCCTGTCTCTACATACAGTTACATTCTGAGGTTCTGGGTGTTGCGATGTCGACCTATGAATTTGGAGGAGGACACAGTTCAGCCCGTAATACGAGAATGGAGAGGAAGGGTGCTGTGCCACTGCTGAGGCCAAATCCTGGGATCCGGCCCTCCTTGAAGTGCCATTATTCTCAGAACTGACTAGCAATGGACTGGAATTTTATGAGTAAGCTCAATGTCAACAACATCTTTGTTCACCCTGTGAATTTTCCTTCACTTCCCCACAGGAAGCAGATGATGCCCCAAGTCCATCTTCATGTGGGTAAGTTTCTGAGCTTCATGGGCATGTTTTATCTGTCTATAACACGGTTGTACCCTCATCTGGACGGCTTCGCAAACAGGGTTTCCAGAAACGTCTGCGAGCCAGTGTTGTGCCATGTACGTCATTTTATTCTGGAAGGTAAGAGTCAAAGGTCATGTGCATTTCAGTCTCCACAGAGTTCTGATGACTTTCCCAAAACGTTGGGGCAGTTCATACTTCCTTCAGCTCTGCCGCTCTTCAGCATGCCATACAACCGTATATTTAGTTTTATTTCAATAAAATGTAATATTTCAATATGCATTTCTTTGCAACCAGTAAGACAACATTTTTTCATGTTTTGACCATCTTACAATTTTTCTTGTGTGAATTAGTGTTCAATAGTTGGATTATTTGGATTATTAAACATAAGAGCTCTTTGCCAATTAGGAACTCTATGGAATCTTTCACAGCGTAGAGATTGTAAACTTTTCTGAAGCAAAAAATTTGTTAAACTTTCCTTTTGACTATCTTTAAAAATCCTTCTTTACTCTGGGGGAATACAAATATCCTCCAATAATTTTTACTTATATAGTCATAATTTTTATTTTTATTTTATTTCAATGGCTTTTGAAACGAGTGGTGTTCTGTTGCATGGAAAAGTTCTTTAGTGTTGATTTCCGAGATTTAGGTGCACCCACCACCTGAGCAGTATACACTGTACCCACTGTGTAGTCTTACCGTCACCCTTTTCCCACCATTCCCCCCAAGCAGCAAATGCCCCTTGTATCATTCTTATACCTTTCTGTCCTTGTGGCCTAACTCCCACTTATAAGTGAGAACGTGTGATGTTTGGATTCCATTCCTCAGTTGCTTCACTTAGAATCATGGTCCGCAGCTCTATAAAGGTTGTGTGAGTGCCATTATTTCATTCCTTTTTATGGCTGAGTAGTAGTCTATGGTATGTACATACATACGAATCAGTGGATAAAGAAAAGGTGACATATGTATAGGCTGGTTGATTTAAGCTGGTTCCATAGTTTTGCAACTGCACACTATGCTGCCGTAAACATGTGGGTGCAAGTCTCTTTTTCATAAGATGATTTCTTTTCCTCTGGGCAGATACCCAGTGGTGGGATTGCTGGATCAAATGATGGTTCTACCTTTTGTTCTTCATGGAGTCTAAACACTAGTGGTTGCACTCATTTACATTCCCACCAGCAGTGTAAAAGTGTTCCCTTTTCACCATGTCCATGCCAGCATCTGTTTGTTTTTTTAATTATGGCTATTGTTACAGGAGTAAGGTGTTATTGCATTGTGGTTTTGATTTGTATTTCCCTGACAACTAGTGATGTTGATCATTTTTTCATATGTTTATTGGTCATTTATCTTCTTTTGAGAATTGTCTATCTGTGAACTCTGCCCACTTTTTGATGGGATTTTTTTTTTTTTTTTTTTTTTTGGAGACAGAGTCTCACTCTGTCACCCAGGCTGGAGTGCAGTGGCAAGATTTTGGCTCACGGAAGCCTCCACTTCCCAGGTTCAAGAGATTCTCCTGCCCCAGCCTCCCAAGTAGATGGGATTATAGGTGCCCACCACTACGCCCAGCTAATTTTTGTATTAGTAGAGATGTGGTTTCGCCATGTTGGCCAGGCTAGTCTTGAACTCTTGACTTGAAGTGATCTGCCCACCCTAGCCTCCCAAAGCACTGGGATTATAGGCATGAGCCACCATGCCCAACTGGATGCTGGATGATTTTTTTTGGGGGGGGGGGTGCTGAGTTTGAGTTTCTTTTAGATCCAGATACTAGTCTTTTGTCAGATGTACAGCTTGTGACTATTTCCTTTTTTTCTGTGGGTTCTGTTTACACTGTTCATTGTTTCTTCTGCTGGGTATAAGCTGTTTGGTTTAAAATAAAAATAAATTAAGATAAATTTCATCTATTTGTCTTTGTTTTTGTTGCATTTGCTTTTAGATTCTTAGTCATGAACTCTTTGCCTAAGTCAATGTCTAGAAGCGTTTTTCTGATGATAGCTTATAGATTTCTGTATGCTTTCAGGTCTTAGATTGAAGTCTGATCCATCCTCAGTTGATGTTTGTAAAAGGTGAGAGGTGGGGATACAGCTTCATTCTTCTACATGTGGATTGTGAATTACCCCAGCACCATGTGTTGAATAGGGTGCCCTTTCCCCACTTGATTTTTTTTTTTTTTTTGGTTTGTTGAGAATCAATTGGCGGTAAGTATTTGGCTTTATTTATGGGTTCTGTGTTCTGTTCCATTGGTCTGCATGCCTATTTCTATATTAGCATCATGCTGTTTTGGTAATTCTAGTTTTGACCTCTCATATCCTTTCTTCTGCTTGATCAATTCGGCTGTTAAAACTTGTGCATGCTTCGCGAAGTTCTCGTGTTGTGTTTTTCAGCTGCATTAATTCACTTATATTCCTCTCTAAATTGTCTATTCTCATTAGCATTTCGTCAAACCTTTTTTCAAAGTTCTTAGTTTCTTTGCATTGGGTTAGAACATGTTCTTTTAACTCACAGAAGTTTCTTATCATCCAGCCTTTGAAGCCTGCTTCTGTTGATGGAACACACTCGTTCTCCATCAGGCCTTGTTCTATTGCTGATGAGGAACTGTGATCCCCTGTAGAGGGAGAGGCGTTCTGATTTTGGGTATTCTCAGCCTTTTTAGGCTGGTTTCTTCCCTTTGTTATAAATTTATCCATCTGTTGTCTTTGTAATTACTGACTTTATAATTAGGTTTCTGAGTGGACGTCCAACTTGTTGATTCCCAGCCCTGGAATCTGAGCAACACACTGTGCCGAAACAGCGGCGTTAAGATTGATGGTGATTTTCTGACTCTGCACCAAGAACCACCGCACCGAGGCACCGGCAAAACTGCCAGAGTTGCGCTGGTGACCCATGGGGCTCCTCCACTGGGAATCTCCTGGGCTATGAGCAACAAAAATTCGTCTGAAAGTGTGGCGTCCTCTCGTTCTCTGCGCTTTCACTGGGAGCTACAATCCCGAGCTGCTAGTGATCAGCCATCTTGGATCGCTCTCTCTGGTTTGTTCTTGTTTCTGTGGTTACTTCAGGTGTGACTTTAGATTGTCTACTTGTGTCTTTCAGACTCATGTGGGCTTTTAATTGTATGAACCTTCCTGTTATCATTACTTTTGCTGTGGCCTAGGGGTTTTGATAAGTTGCATCATGGTTATCATTCAGTTCAAAGAATTTTTAAATTTCCTTTTTGATTTGGTTGTTGACCCAAAGGTCATTAAGGAGCAATTATTTAATTTCCATGTATTTGTGTAATTTTGTGGATTCCTTTTGAAGTTAATTACCAGTGTTATACCACTGTGGTCTGAAAGATGCTTGATATAATTTTGAATTTCTTAAATTCATTGAGAATTGTTTTGTGGCCTATGATATGATGTATTGTGGAGAATGTTCCATGTTCCACTGATAAGAAGAATGTATATTTGGCATTTTTTAAGGCAGAATGTTCTGTAAATATCTAAGTCCATGTGTCCTAGGGTAGAGTTTAAGTCCACTGTTTCTCTGTTGAGCTTCTGTCTTGATGGCCTGTCTAGTGCTGTCAGTGGAGTACTGAGTGCCTCACTTTTATTTTGTTGCCATCTATCTTACTTCTTATGTCCAGTAATAATTGTTTTATAAATGTGGGAGGTCCCTCATTAGGTGCACTTATGTTTAGGATTGTGACATTTTCCTGTTGGAGTGATTCCTTTATCATTATGTAATGTTGCTCTTTGTCTTTTGTAACTATCGTGGCTTTAACATCTGCTTTGTCTAATATTAGCATAGTTACTCCTGCTTGCTTTTGGTTTCTATTTGCATGGAATATCTTTTCCACCCCTTTACCTTAAGTTTATGTGAGTCCTTATGCATTAGGTGAGTTCTTGAAGACAGCAGATACTTGGCTGGTGAATTTTTCTCCATTCTGCCACTCTCTTTTTTAGTTGTTGCTTTTAGGCCATTTATATATTAGTATTGAGATGTGAGCTACAGTCTTATTCATCATGCTACTTGTTGCCTAAATACCCTGGTTCTTTTCTTTGTGTTACTGTTTTATAAGCCCCAAGGGATTTGTGCTTTAAAGAGGTTCTATTTTGGTGTATTTTGAGGTTTGCTTTTTTTTATTGCATTTTAGGTTTTGGGGTACATGTGAAGAACATGCAAGATTGTTGCATAGGTACACACATGGCAGTGTGATTCGCTGCCTTCCTCCCCTTCACCTATATCTGGCATTTCTCCCCATACTATCTCTCCCCAACTCCCCACCCCCTGCTGTCCCTCCCCTATTTCCCCTGACAGACCCCAGTGTGTAGTGCTCTCCTCCCTGTGTCCATGTGTTCTCATTGTTCAACACCCACATGAGTGAGAACATGTGGTGTTTGATTTTCTGCTCTTGTGTCAGTTTGCTGAGAATGATGGTTTCCAGGTTCGTCCATGTCCCTACAAAGGACACGAACTCATCGTTTTTGATGGCTGCGTAATATTCCATGGTGTATATGTGCCACATTTTCCCTGTCCAGTCTATCATCGATGGGCATTTGGGTTGGTTCCAGGTCTTTGCTATTGTAAACTGTGCTGCACTGAACATTCATGTGCATGTGTCTTTATAGTATAACAATTTACAATCCTTTGGGTATATACCCAGTAATGGGATTGCTGGGTCAAATGGGATTTCTATTTTTAGGTCCTTGAGGAATCGCCACACTGTCTTCCACATGGTTGAACTAATTGACACTCCCACCAACAGTGTAAAAGTGTTCCTATTTCTCCATATCCTCTCCAGCATCTGTTGTCTCCAGATTTTTTCATGATCGCCATTCTAACTGGTGTGAGATGGTATCTCAATGTGGTTTTGATTTGCATTTCTCTAATGACCAGTGATGATGAGCATTTTTTCATAGGTTTGTTGGCCTCATGTATGTCTTCTTTTGTAAAGTGTCTGTTCATGTCCTTTGCCCACTTTTGAATGGGCTTGTTTGTTTTTTTCTTGTAAATATGTTTTAGTTCTTTGTAGATTCTGGATATCAGCCCTTTGTCAGATGGGTAGACTGCAAAAATTTTTTCCCATTCTATTGGTTGCCGATTCACTCTACTGACTGTTTCTTTTGCCGTGCAGAAGCTGTGGAGTTTGATTAGGTCCCATTTGTCTATTTTGGCTTTTGTTGCCAATGCTTTTGGTGTTTTGGTCATGAAGCCCTTGCCTACGCCTATGTCCTGAATGGTTTTGCCTAGATTTTTCTTCTGGGGTTTTTATAGTGTTGGGTCTTATGTTTAAGTCTTTAATCCATCTGGAGTTAATTTTATTGTAAGGTGTCAGGAAGGGGTCCAGTTTCTGCTTTCTGCACATGGCTAGCCAGTTTTCCAAACACCATTTATTAAACAGGGAGTCCTTTCCCCATTGCTTGTTTTTGTTAGGTTGTCAAAGATCAGATGGTTGTAGATACGTTGTGTTGTCTCTGAGGCCTCTATTCTGTTCCATTGGTCTATATCTCTGTTTTGGTACCAGTACCATGCTGTTTTGATTACTGTAGCCTTGTAGTATAGTTAGAAGTCCGGTAGTGTGATGCCTCCCGCTTTGTTCTTTTTGCTTAGAATTGACTTGGCTATGCGGGCTCTCTTTTGGTTCCATATGAAGTTTAAGGTGGTTTTTTCCAGTTCTGTGAAGAAGGTCATTGGTAGCTTGATGGGAATAGTGTTGAATCTGTAAATTACTTTGGGCAATTTGGCCATTTTCACAATATTGATTCTTCCTAACCATGAACATGGAATGTTTCTCCATCTGTTTGTGTCCTCTCTTATTTCGTTGAGCAGTGGTTTGTAGTTCTCCTTGAAGAGGTCCTTTATGTTCCTTGTTAGTTGCATTCCCAGGTATTTTATTCTCTTTGTGGCAATTGTGAATGGCAGTTCGTTCTTGATTTGGCTCTCTTTAATCTGTTATTGGTTATAGGAATTCTTGTGATTTTTGCACATTGATTTTGTATCCTGAGAGTTTGCTGAAGTTGTTTATCAGTTTCAGGAGATTTTGGGCTGAGATGATGGGGTCTTCTAGATATACAATCATGTCATCTACACCATCAAGTCATCTGCAAATAGAGACAATTTGATTTCCTCCTTTCCTATTCAAATACCCTTTATTTCTTTTTCTTGCCTGATTGCTCTGGCTAGAACTTCCAGTACTATATTGAATAGGAGTGGTGAGAGAGGGCATCCTTGTCTAGTGCCAGATTTCAAAGGGAATGCTTCCAGTTTTTGCCCATTCAGTATGATATTGGCTGTTGGTTTGTCGTAAATAGCTTTTATTATTTTGAGATACGTTCCATCAATACCTAGTTTATTGAGGGTTTTTAGCGTAAAGGGCTGTTGAATTTTGTCAAAGGCCTTCCCTGCATCAATTGAGATAATCATGTGGTTTTTGTCTTTGGTTCTGTTTATGTGGTGAATTACGTTTGTGGACTTGCGTATGTTGAACCAGCCTTGCATCCCTGGGATGAAGCCTACTTGATCATGGTGGATAAGCTTTTTGATGTGCTGTTGCAATCGGCTTGCCAGTATTTTATTGAAGATTTTTGCATCTATGTTCATCATGGATATTGGCCTGAAGTTTTCTTTTCTTGTTGAGTCTCTGCCGGGTTTTGGTATCAGGATGATGTTGGTCTTGTAAAATGATTTGGGAAGGATTCCCTCTTTTTGGATTATTTGGAATAGTTTCAGAAGGAATGGTACCAGCTCCTCTTTGTATGTCTGGTAGAATTCGGCTGTGAACCCATCTGGACCTGGGCTTTTTTTTGGGTGGTAGGCTCTTAATTGCTGCCTCAACTTCAGACCTTGTTATTGGTCTACTCAGGGTTTCAGCTTCTTCCTGGTTTAGGCTTGGGAGGAGGCAAGTGTCCAGGAATTTATGTGAATAGAGTTGTTTGTAATAATCTCTGATGATGGTTTGTATTTCTGTGGAATCTGTGGTGATATCCCCTTTATCGTTTTTTATTGCATCTATTTAGTTATTCTCTCTTTTCTTTTTTTATTAATCTGGCTAGTGGTCTGTATTTTGTTGATCTTTTCAAAAAACCTGCTCCTGGATTTATTGATTTTTTTGAATGGTTTTTTGTGTCTCTATCTCCTTCAGTTCTGCCCTGATCTTAAGTTATTTCTTGTCTTCTGCTAGGTTTTGAGTTTTTCTGATCTTACTCCTCTAGCTCTTTCAATTTTGACAATAGGGTGTCAATTTTAGATCTCTCCTTGCTTCTCATGTGGGCACTTATTGCTATATAATTTCTTCTTGAGACTGCTTTAAATGTGTTCCAGAGATTCTGGTATGTTGTGTCTTCATTCTTGTTGGTTTCTAAGAACATCTTTATTTCTGCCTTCATTTCATTGTTTATCCAGTCAACATTCAAGAGCCAGGGTTCAGTTTCCATGAAGCTGTGTGGTTCTGAGTTAGTTTCTGAATTCTGAGTTCTAACTTGATTGCACTGTGGTCTGAGAGACTGTTTATGATTTCCATTCTTTTGCATTTGCTGAGGAGTGATTTGCTTCCAATTATGTGGTCAGTTTTAGAGTAGGTGTGATGTGGTGCTGAGAAGAATGTATATTCTGTGGATTTGGGGTGGAGAGTTCTGTAAATGTGTATTAGGTTTGCTTGTTCCAGGTCTGAGTTCAAGTCCTGGATATCCTTGTTAATTTTCTACCTGGTTGATCTTTCTAATATTGACAATGGGGTGTTAAAGTCTCCCACTATTATTGTGTGGGAGTATAAGTCTCTTTGTAAGTCATTAAGAACTTGCCTTATGTCTCTGGGTGCTCCTGTATTGGGTGCACATATATTTAGGATCATTAGCTCTTCTTGTTGCATTGATCCTTTTACCATTATGTAATGTCCTTCTTGTCTCTTTTGTTGCTTTAAAGTCTATTTTATCAGAGATGACACTTGCAACTCCTGTTTTTTGTTTTTTTTTTTCTCTCCATTTGCTTGGTAAATCTTCCTCCATTCCTTTATTTTGAGCCTGTGTGTATCCTTGCATGTGAGAGGGTTTCCGGGATACAGCACACTGATGGGTTTTGGCTTTTTATTCAATTTGCCAGTCTGTGTCTTTTGATTGGGGCGTTTAGTCCATTTACATTTAGGGTTAATATTGTTATGCGTGAATTTGGTACTGCCATTTTGATGCTAGCTGGCTGTTTTGGCCATTAGTCGATGCAGATTCTTCATTGTGTTGATGCTCTTTACCATTTGGTATGTTTTTGGAGTGGCTGGTACTGGCTGTTTCTTTCTATGTGTAGAGCCTCTTTCAGGAGCTCTTGTAAAGCAGGCCTGGTGGTGATGAAATCTCTGAGTACTTGCTTGTTCGCAAAAGATTTTATTTTTCCTTCACTTATGAAGCTTAGTTTGGCTGGATATGAAATTCTGGGTTGAAAGTTCTTTTCTTTAAGGATGTTGAATATCGGCCCCCACTCTCTTCTGGCTTGTAGGGTTTCTGCTGAGAGATCTTCTGTGAGTCTGATGGGCTTCCCTTTGTGGGTAACCTGACCTTTCTCTCTGGCTGCCCTTAGTATTTTCTCCTTCATTTCAACCGTGGTGAATCTGATGATTATGTGCCTTGGGTTACTCTTCTTGAGGAATATCTTTGTGGTGTGCTCTGTATTTCCTGGATTTGAATATTGTCCTGCCTTGCTAGGTTGGGAAAGTTTTCCTGGATAATATCCTGAAGAGTGTTTTCCAGCTTGGATTCATTCTCTTCATCACATTCAGGTACACCTATCAAACGTAGATTAGGTCTTTTCACATAGTCCCACATTTCTTGGAGACTTGTTCATTCCTTTTTACCCTTTTTTCTCTAATGCTGCCTTCTCGTTTTATTTCATTGAGTTGATCTTCGACCTCTGATATGCTTTCTTCTGCTTGGTCAATTTGGCTGTTGAAACTTTTGCATGCTTCGTGAAGTTCTTGTGTTGTGTTTTTAAGCTCCATCAATTCACTTATATTCCTCTCTAAGTTGTCCATTCTCATTAGCATTTTGTCAAATCTTTTTTCAAGGTTCCTAGTTTCTTTGCATTGGGTTAGAACATGTTCTTTTAGCTCACAGAAGTTTCTTATTACCCATCTTCTGAAGCCTGATTCTGTCATTTCATCACCCTCATTCTCCATCCAGCCTTGTTCCCTTGCTGTTAAGGAGTTGTGATCCCTTGTAGGAGGAGAGGTGTTCTGGTTTTGGGTGTTTTCATCCTTTTTGTACTGGTTTCTGTCCATCTTTACGGATTTATCTCCCTGTTGTCTTTGTAGTTGCTGACTTTCAGATTGGGTCTCTGAGTGGACCTTCTGTTTGTTGATGATGAAGTTATTTCTGTTTCTTAGTTTTCCTTCTAACAGTCTGGCCCCTCTGCTGTAGGACTGCTGAGGTCCACTCCAGGCCCTGCTTGCCTGGGGATCATCTGCAGCAGCTGCAGAACAGTAAGGGTTGTTACCAGTTTCTTCTTCTGCTGTCTTTATCCCAGAAGGATACCTGCCAAATGTCAGTCTGATCTCTCCTTTATGAGGTGACTCTTTGGGTATACAGGGGTCAGGGAGCTGCTTGAGGAGACAATCTGTCCTTTACTGGAGCTCAAGTGCTGAGCTGTGAGCTCCGTTGTTCATTTAGAGTGGCTGGGCAGGTACGTTTAGGTCTGCTACAGTAGAACTCATAATCCCCTTTTCTTCCCCAGTTGCTCTGTCCCAGGGAGTTAGGGCTTTATTTATGAGTTTCCGTTGTGCTGCTGCCTTTTTTTTTTCAGGGCTTCCCTGCCCAGCAAGGAGGCAGCCTAGTCACTATCTGCCTGCAGAGGCTTTGCGAGCTGCTGTGGGCTCCACCCAGCTGCCGTGTGAACTTCCCTGCAGTCCTGTTTATATGGGCGTAGTTAGAACTGCCTCAGCAATGGTGGCCCACCTCTGTAATGGCAGACTCTCTCTGTAGTGGCAGACTCTCTCTGTAATGGCAGGTTGCCTTGGCAACAGTGGGCTGCCTCAGCAATGGCGGACTACCTCCATAAGGGTGGAGTAATGGTGGCCGCCCCTCCCCCACAGAGCTGGACCATCCCAGGTTCAGCTGTGTTTGCTGTGAAACTCTCAACCCAGAGCATTTCCAATTGCTTTTTTTGTGTGCGTGGGGCTGGGACCAGCTGAGCCTGATCACCTGGCTCCCTGCCTCAGAGCCTTTTTTTTTTAGTTGAACAGTCGACTTTCTCCCAGGTGTTCCAGTTGCCTGTTGAAAGGGCTCCAGGATCTGTGTGATTTCCCATGCGGCAACCCACTGCACCAGCTGAAACAGTGGCGCTGAGATTCATGGCACCTTTTTTGCCTGGGAATCTCCTGGCCTGGCTCCCTGTTTCAGTCCCCTTTTTAATCAGATGAATGGATGACTGTGCCTTCCCAGGGCTCCAATCGCCAGCTAAAAGGGCACCCAGTCCAGTGCATTTTGTAAGAAGAACCACCACGCCAGGGTGCCGGCAAAGCCGTGCCGGCCAAAACAGCCGTGCTGGCCAAAACAGCTGCACTGGTGCCCTGTGGGGCTCCTCTGCCTGGGAATCTCCTGGTCTGTGGGCAATAAAAATCCATCTGGAAATGCAGCGTCCGCTAACCCTCTGTGCTTTCACTGGGAGCTGCAATCCTGAGCTGTTCCTAATCAGCCATCTTGGATCTCTGAGGTTTACTTTTAAGATTTAGAACTCCTTTTAGCATTTCTTGCAGGACTCACTTGGAAGTGGTTAGTTGTCTCAGCATTTGTTTGAAAGAGACATTATCTCTACCTCATTTATGAAGTTTAGTTTTGCTGACTACCAAATTCTTGGCTGTTACTTATTTTGTTTGAAGAAGCTAAAGATGGGACCCCAGTCCCATTTAGCTTGTAGGGTTTCTGCTGGGAAATCTGCTAATCTGATAGGTTTTCCTTTGTACATTACCTGATGCTTTTTCCTAACAGCTCTTAAGTTTCTTTCATTTGTCTTGCTTTAGATAAACTGATGTCTATGTGCCTGGGTATGATTGTTTTGCAATGAATTTCCCAGGTGTTCTTTGAGCTTCCTGTCTTTGGATGTCCAGAACTCTAGCAAGGCCAGGGAGGTTTCCTGAGTTTTTCAAACTTGTAGATTTCTATTCTTCCTCAGGAACACTAACTATGTTTAGGTTTGGCTGTTTAACATAGTTCCAAATCTCTTGGAGGCTTTGTTCTTTTCTTAAAATTCCTTTTTCTTTCTATTTGACTGGGCTAATTAAGAAGCCTTGTTTTTGAACTCTGAAATTCTTTATTGTACTTGTTATAGCCTGCTGTTAAAACTTTCCAGTGCATTTTGTATTTCTCTTAGTGTGTCTTTCATTCCAGAATTTGTAACCTTTTTTTCTTTAGGACCTGTATTTCTCTGGAGCATTTTTCACCTATATCCTGTATTAATATTTAAATTTCTTTAAGTTGGGTATGACCTTTTGTTGATATCTCCTTGAGTAGCTTGATAATCAACCTTCGGAATTCTGTCTGGCAATTCTGATTTTCTTCTTTGTTTGGATCTCTAGCAGGGGAGCTAATGTGGTCTTTTGAGGATGGACTAGAACCCTGTTTCATCATATCATCAGAATGACTCTTCTGATTCCTTCTCATTTGTGTAGATTATTTCAGTGAGAAAACCTGGAACTCAAGAGCTGCTGGTCAGACTCTGTTGTCCCAAAGGGTGGGCCCTTGAAATGGTGCACTTCCCCTTCCTCTAGAGATGGGGCTTCTGCAAGCCAGACTGCAGTGATTGTTGTTCTTCTGGGTCTCCCCACCCATCAGGGCTACCAGTCTGGTGCTGGGGAATGTCTGCACAGAGTGCTATGATGTGATCCGCCTTCGGGTCTCCCAGCTGCAGGTGTCAGCACCTGCTCCAGTGGAGGTGGCAGGGGAGTGAAGTGGACTCTGTGGGGGTCCTGGGCTGTGGATAGGTTTACTGTGCTGACTTTCTTGGAGGCTGGTGATTCTAGCAGTGAAGCTGTCACATGGACAGACTCGGGACCTCTGGTTATTCTGGATGTTGCAGGAGGTGGAATCAGCTCTTTGTTTTCTTCTTCCTGGGAGCAGGATTGTTTAGTCATGAGTTGCTGTCCTGTTCTGAGCTGGGTGGCCTCAAGCCAGGAGGTGGTACTTTCAAGAGAGCAGCAAGCAGAGTTGTCACCTGTCCTGTCGTATTCACAGTGGCCAGTGGCTTCTTCCAAAGCCTCTGTGATTTTTTTTTCCTGGTATGCTCCTGTGTTGGTTTCCAGAGCAAAAGTCCATGGTGTGAGTCTCCACCTGCTTTTCTCCCTGTCCTAGTGGGAGCTGCTCATTAGATCTGTCTCCCATCTGCCATCACCCTTCAGAACCTGGCTGAGGCACTGGTCTAGGGCAGGGCCCACACAGATGAAGGAGACCCTGCTTTACAATGTCCCAGTGGGAAGAAGTCATGGTCCTTTACACGAGAAGCTCCTTCCATTTCCCACTGTGCAGTAACCCAGGAACACTCACACAACCTCCCAGGAGCTGCTGGTCTCCAGGTTCTGAGACACGTGACCCCACAGCAGTGGTGCTTACAGGACACACTGCAGGCCCCAACGCTGTCCTGAGCCCTCCACAAAGCTGAGATGAGTTTCTCTCTTCCTGCTGATCCCACTAGAGTCAAAACCAAGAAGTCCCTGCTGATGTTCCACTGGCCATGTCACCTCTCTGCTCCCATACACCCAGTTGGGAGCTCATCAGGACAGGTAAGTTGCAGTCACTGGGCACTGGTCCCTGAGGACAGGGCCCTGTGCGGAATGTGTGGTCTGCGGTCCCCCAAAGCTGAGGTTAGGGCAGCCTTCAGAATGGAGGCACTCTGTGCCCATGGGTGCTCCCATGTGGGAATGATGGTGGGTGGAGCACAGAAGAGAGATCCAGTCAGAGGCAGGAACGCTTCCCAGCTGAGGGTGAGAGAGACAGATGGGTGCCAGAGTGGGAGCCCCTGGCACTGGAGCCCCACAGTCAGGCTACGGTGACGCAGATGCCCAGGGCAGGCTCTGAAGGGCCCAGGACACACAGCAGGGGACAGTGCTGTGATAAAAGGATGCAGGGAAATTGTTAGCCATGGCAGAAAGTACATGTTGTGTTTTAAAATAAAATGCTGAGGAAGGACTGTGTGTAGGACACAGGTGGGAATAGAGGTGTGTGTGGTCACGTGTGCATGTCTGTGGTGTGTGGCTGCAGGTATGTGTGTGGTGTAGGGTCACATTTGTGGTTGTGTGTGTGGTGCGTGGTTACGTGTATCTGTGAGTGAGTGGTGCGTGTTTGTTCCGTGGACTCTGTGTCTGTCCTTCACAGGAAAAGCCCAGCGCAGCTGCCAGCTTTAGGGCCACCAATTTCTGTTCCTGTTCAGGGGTCGGCTTCCAGTGGTTTCTGCTGGGTCATTATTTATTTTTTAGCGATGTGATCTACTCTGTCCCCCAGGATGGATTGCAGTGGTGGGATCATGGCTTACTGCAGCCTCCACCTTCTGGCCTTAAGCAATCCTCGTACCTCAACTTCTTGAGTAGCTGGAAGTACAGGCATGTGCCATCACACCCAGCTAATTGATTTTTTATTTCTTAAGAAATGGTGTCTCACTCTGTTGCTCAAGTTTGTTTAGAACTTCTGGGCTTAAGCGAGTGTCAGGGCCAAGTCTCCCATAGCACTGGGATTACAGGAGTAAGCCACTGCGCTGGGCTGTGGAGGGGTGTCCTTTTGAGCAGGCTTTGTGAGGGGGTCAGTTTCAGCTTCAGCTTCTGGGGATTACAGGTGACTTCTTCCCTGTGGGGCAGGGCCGCCTCACCACACTCCCCAGGACTTCAGGGAACGGGCTCCTGAGACTTGGAAATGAAAAGGGCTCAGCCCCGGTCAGGAGGAACAGTGGCGCTGGTGTCCAAGCCTTGCCCCTTGCCTGCACTTCCACCAAAGATTTGGAGACACACTCAGTGGAAACCGTTGGAGCCCCAGCCCACCCCAGACTCAGCCACCAAATTTCCCTCCCTCCATGTGGTGCAAGGACTCACGGGATTTTCTCTGCCTGAGATCGTCTGCGTCGACACCTGCTGCCCGGGTGCAACCGTGAGTCCCCTCGGTCTCTTCACAGCGTCTCGGGTGGATGATGAATTATAGTCACCCTCACATGAAGCCATGTGATGCCTGGTCCGAAGCGGAGAAGATCTGTCAGCATCACGTTGAATCCCAACCCTGCATCTCTGTGGGCTCCAGGACAATCCTATGAAAATGACACTTTTGGTTCACTGTTCACGTCAGGGAGGAGAATCCGAAAATGAGTGTGACGTCACTGACACCCACGTCCATGGTACAGCCTAGTGCTGAGCTCCACAGACCTGCAGTCCATGGCCTCCGCTCGGAGTGGGCCACGGCTGCTGACAGCGTTGTCCAGGGAAGATGCCCTGAGTCCATGAATGGAACAAACTGGAAACTCCAGAAACAAGCCTGTAAAGTATATTCTCTGTAGGTTTATTGCTGAGTTAAAAACGAGGAAACTGCAGCCAGCACAAGAAAATTAGATGCCAATTTATTCAGCTCCCAGGCGAGGTTCTGTGGTCCCAGGGAGAGGGGCCAGGGAAGTCCCGCTGCTTCCTCTCAGGAGTGGGGTTTTATGGGAAGTGAAGACGTTCGATTGGATTTGGAGAAACAGGATGTGGACGGGGTGAGCTGCTATTGGTAGGGAGGTGGGACTTCCGGTGAGCAGGCTAAGTGCTGAGTGCAGAGGGGATTTCCAAGGGTGGGGTTAGATGATGGGCATATTCTGATAACATGATTTTCAAGCAGGGAGGGACATGGGCATGTCTGAACTCCCGGTGAGAGAACCAGCATTACAAAGCCCTTCTCTCCATTTCTGGTCTTTGGCTCTAATGGAAGGTGGCAAGGCAGTGGGGGGAAATGGAAGCATTTTTAATGAATGTGCTGCAGCAGCAGCAGGATGACCACATGCCAGACTCACACACACACACAGCTCTGGTCCTCAGAAAACCAATGCAGAATCCATCACAGTCCGCATAGTAAAAGGGGAAACTTTAACATTTCCGAAAATATCATAGAATATCTTTAGGATCTTCTGTTAGGCAGTTTTCTCTGACTGATACCAAAAATTCTATTTCAGAAGGAAATGGTTAATTTGACTTTAAATATTGAAATTTGTTTCTTCAGTTGTCACATTTAAGAGAATGAAAACATAAGCCACCAGCTAAAATAACATATTTACCAGTCATATTCTTTCATCCAAGATATTTAAAGAATCGTGAACACTAAATAATAATAATTTAAAAACTCAGTTTTTAAATGGATGAAAGATTTGAGCACAGTCTTCACTAGGGCAGCAATACTGATGAGAAATAAAGCACACAAAATAGTGCCCAACATCATTTGACACTGGGGAACCCCAAGCTAAACCACGGTGAGGTACCACTACACCTTCAATAGAATGGCTGCAAGAAAAAAATGATTAATGATACCATCCCGGCACAAGTTCACACCTGACATCCCAGAGCTTTGGATGGCTCGTGAGGAAGGAGGATCCCTTGAGGCCAGGAGTTTGAGGCCAGTCTGGGCAACATAGCAAGACCCTGTCCCCAAAAAAAGAATTTAATAAAAGATGATCAATATCAAGTATTGGTGAAGAGGCTGGAGAACTGGAAGTCTCATCTTCTGCTAATGGAGATGAATGATGATGCCACATCAGCAAGTAGTTTGGCAAAGCTTCAGACACGGAGAATACACTTACCATATGACTCAGCACCCCCACTCCCAGGTTCTTACCCAAGAGCACTGAAAACCACAGGTGCACATGGAGCAGGTGTTTTCTTTGCTAGAGCTTCCACAAGCAGGAACCACATACCGGGCTGAAACAAGAAATGTATTTTCTCACATACCCAGAGGCTGGAAGTCCCAGAGCACAGTGTCTACAGCGTTGGCTTCTCCTGATGCTTCTCTCCTTGTAGATGGCCGCCTGCTCTCTGCGTCTTTTCACAGTCTTCCCTCTGTTTGTGTCTCTGTCATAATCTCCCCTTATTATGAGGACACCCGTCACTCTGGATGAGGGCTCACCCTAATATCCTCATCTAACATCTGTTACCTCTTTCAAGACCCTGTCCCCACACACAGTCACATTCTGAGATACTAGGTGTTAGGATGTCAACCTATGAATTTGGAGGAGGACACAGTTCAGCCTGTGAAATGAGGATGGGGAGGAAGGGTGCTGTGCCACCACTGAGATCCTATCCTGAGATCCAGCCATCCTTGAATTACCATGACTCAGGACTGACTAGCAATGAACTTCAATTTTGTTTAAGAATAAGTTCAATCTCAACAATGTCTTTGCTCATTCTATGAATTCTGCTTCACTTCCCCACAGGAAGGAGATGGTGCCCCAGGTCCCTCTGCACTTGGGTAAGTTTGTGAGTTTAATAGTATTATTCTACCTATCAGTAACATAGTTGTACAGTAGTCTTAATTCAAATTACTTTGGAATAATATGTCATCTATTTACGTCTTCAAAATATGAAGATGACATAGTAGAAAATCAAAATATTTCACTTAACATTTATACCCATTCATGTAGCTTATTGTACTTTTCTTACTTGAAAAAATTTTATAATTCTTCATAACTAACAGCTGAACTCATGCTCAAAAAGAAGGCCAATCATAGTTATTTTCTGTCTTTCTTAAACACATGTAATGTGAGTCTGTATGGTTTTTAATATTTCTAATAGTTTTTCACTGCAAGTCAAGTCTGGTCATTTCACCTCTAAATGTGTCCACTGATGACAGCTCTGCCCCAGCACTGCACAAATTCAGCCCAACTGCACACGACTACAAAAGCTGAAACGCGACCATTATAAAGGTCATGATCCAGTTTCAAGCACACATTTTAATGAATAACCTGTTCTCAGATGAAATGAAACTGTGTGCAGCCATGACAAGTACACATTCTTCCCAGAGAACCTCAAGTCAGAATACGCTTCTCACAGAACTTAGAGTCACAGGAAATCTACTCATACATGATGGCGAGTAAATTATTAATCTCTTTCCTGTTCCATTTTCCTCTGCATATAATGAACCAGATTAACTCTGCATTTTAGAAGCTGCTTTATACAACATTTCCCAGGGTTCTGGGGTTCAGATATTGCACTCCTACCCTCTAACCCAGGCGTCCCCAGACTTTTTACACAGGGGGCCAGTTCACTGTCCCTCAGACCGTTGGAGGGCCGCCACATACTGTGCTCCTCTCACTGACCACCAATGAAAGAGGTGCCCCTTCCTGAAGTGCGGCGGGGGGCCGGATAAATGGCCTCAGGGGACTGCATGTGGCCCGCGGGCCGTAGTTTGGGGACGCCTGCTCTAACCTGAGGGACTTTTCTTATAGAACCATTTACTACCATTTAGAATGAAATGAACTTTAAAGATAGAAATCATTGACTCAAACTTTTCCAGGTGTGCACTCCAACACACATATACACACCTACACGCAGGAACATACACATTCATATACACGGAGTCACTCACACATCCACACACACACATGCTCACAGGCATTCACACACACTCACACATTCACACACACACATTCACACACAGTCACAGATTAACACACATTCACACTGGCACAGCCTCCCTCCGGCCCTCACATCACACCCCAGTCCCCACCCTGCCTGCCATACTCCCCCGTCACTGCTGGGAGCCCCAGCTCATCTCACAGGGAAACCCCACCCCAGCCTGTACAAAGCAGCCCTGTCTCCACTCTGGGGACCCAGCAGCGTCAGCTGTCCTGGCCCAGGACCTCTGGGGGACTCTGCCACTGTCCCAGTAGACCATGCTGCTGAGAGGAGCCAGACAGCCAATCTGGGAAGGGCCCAGTGGACGTAAGCCCAGAAACGAGGTGGGCATTGCAGGAGGGTGTGTGAGGGACGCTCCTCATGCTGGGATGAAGGAGCACCCACACCCCGTGGCTCGGAGCTGCCTGGGGTTCCTCTGGATGCAGCTGTGACCCCAGACTGCTGAGGGCACCATCTGGCTCCCGGGCCTCCCCCTCAAGATCAGTGCACCCAGCTGACCTCATCCTCCCAACCCAGCTGCCCTGGGTCATGGAGCAGCATGCACCTGGGGAAGATTTAATCCCAACTCATTCTTACAGCTGACCGTCGCATCACACGCTCATTGTTCCAAGGTTGCACAGTGGTAGCAGTTCTTTAAGGAATCGCCATACTGTTTACCACCGTGGTTGTACTAGGACCTTCCCACCTGCAGTGTAAACGGCTTCCCTTTTCACGACATCCATACCAATATCTTTTTTTTTTAATTTTTAAAAATTATAGCCATTCTTGCAGGAGTAAGTATTGAGGTTTTGATTTGCATTTCCCTGATAATCATTAATGTTCAACATTTTCCATATGCTTGTTAGCCATTTGTATATCTTCTTTTGAGAATTGTCTATATGTGTTCTTTGCCCACTTTTTGATGAGTTTTTTTCTTTATTTGTTGTTTTTGAGACAGAGTCTCTCTCTGTCGCCCAAGCTGAAATGCCGTGGAAAGATCTTGGCTCACTGAAGCCTCTGCCTCCCTGGTTCAAGCCTCCGCCTCCCGGATTCTCCTGCCTCAGCCTCTTGAGTAGCTGGGATTACAGGTGCCCACAACCACGCCTGGCTAATTTCTATATTTATAGTAGAGACAGAGTTTCACTGTGTTGGCCAGACTGGTCTCAAACTCTTGACATCAAGTGATCCCCCTGCCTCCACCTCCCAAAGCATAGTATTACAGGCATGAGCCACCATGCCTGACTGGATGATTTGTTTTTTCTTGCTGATTTGTTTGAGTTCCTTTTTCGATTCTGTATACTAGTCCTTTGTTAAATGTACAGATTGTAAATATTTTCTCCCATTCTTTGGGTTGTCTGTTTGCTGATTATTCCTTTTCCTGTGCAGAAGCATTTTAGTTTAATTAAATCCCATCTACTTATCTTTGCTTTTGTTGCATTTGCTTTGGGATTCTTAGTCATGGAATCTTGGTCTAAGTCAGTGTCTAGAAGCATTTTCTGATGATATCTTGTAGATTTTTTATGGTTTCAGGTGTTAGATTTAATCTTTGATCCCTCTTGAGTTAACGTTTGTATAAGGCGAGAGATGAGGATCCAGCTTCCTTCTCCTGCAGGCGGATTGTGAATTATCCTGGCACCATTTGTTGAATAGGGTGTCCTTTCCCCACTTGATGTTTCTGTTTGTCAAAGATCAATAGGTAGTAAGTATTTGGCTTTATTTATGAGTTATCTATTCTGTTCCATTGGCTACATGCTTATTTTTATATCAGTACCATGCTGTTTTGGTAACTCTAGCCTCGTAGTATAGTTTGAAGTCAGGTAATGTGATGCCTCCACATTTGTTCATTTTGATTAGTATTGCTTGCCTATGTAAAATCTTTTTTGGTTCCATATGAATTTTAGGATTGTTTTTTCTAGTTCAGTAAAGTATGATGGTGATATTTTGATGAAAATTGCATTGAATTCGTAGATTGCTTTTGGCAGTCATTTTCACAGTATTGATTCTACCCATCCGTGAGCATGGGATGTGTTTCCATTTATTTGCATTGCCTGTGATTTCTTTCAGCCGTATTTTGTAGTATTCTGGTAGCGATCTTTCACTTTTTGGGTTAGGTATATTCCTAAGAGTTTTGTTGTTGTTGTTGTTGTTGTTGTTGTTGTTGTTGTTGTTGTTGTTTTGCAGCTGTTGCAAAGGGTTTGATTCTCATTTGATTCTCAGCTTGGTTGTTTTTGGCATATATCAGTATTACTGATTTTATCTTGAAACTTCATGGAATTCATTTATCAGATCTAGGAGCTTCTTGGACGAGTCTTTAGGGTTTTCTAGGTATATGATCATATGATATGTGAACAGGGACAGTTTGACTTCCTGTTTACCAGTTTGGATGATTTTTATTTCTTTCTCTTGTCTGATTGCTCTGGTTAGGACTTCTGGTACTATGATGAATAGCAGTGGTGAAAGTGGGCATGCTTATCTTGTTCCAGTTCTCAGGGGCAATGCTTTCAGCTTTTCCCCATTCAGCATAATGTTAGCTATGGGTTTGTCATATAGGCCGTTTATTACCTTGAGGTATGTCCCTTCTGTGAGATTTTGCTGAGTGCTTTATTTATAAAGGGATGCTGAATTTTGTCAAATGCTTTTTCTGCATCTATTAAGATTGGTCTGTGATTTTTGTTTTTAATTCTATTTATATGAGTTATCACATTAGTGACTTCCATATGTTAAACCTTTCCTGCATCCCTGGTATGAAACCCACTTGACCATGGTGTATTATCTTTTTGATATGCGATTGGATTCTGTTGGCTAGTAGTTTGTTGAGGATTTTTGCATCAATATTCATAAGGGACATAGTTTTCTCTTATTGTTATGTGCTTTCCTGGTTTTGGTATTAGGGTGATACAGCCTTCATGGAATGATTTAGGGAGGATTCTCTTAGGCTTTTGCAGTAGGTTCTTCTTTGGATTCCTGATAGAATTCAGCTGTGAATTTGTCCTGGACTTTTTTTCTTGGTAATTTGTTTTGTTACTGTTTTAGTCTCACTACGTGTTAAGAGTTTCTATATCTTCCTGATTTAATCTAGGAGTTGTATATTTCCAGGAATTTCTCCATCTACTACATTTTCTAGTTTGTGTAAAGGCATTTATAGTAGCCTTAAATGATCTTTTGCCTTTCTGTGGTATCTGTTGTAATATCTCTCATTTCTTTTCTAATTGAGCTTCTTTGGATCTTTTCTTGATTAATCTCAGTAATTGTCTATAAATTTTGTCTTTTCAGAAAACTGGCTTTTTGTCTCATTTATCTTTTGTGTTGTTTTTTCAATTTTATTTAGTTCTGTTCTGATCTTTGTTATTTCTTTTCTTCTGCTGTTTGGGTTTTGTTTGTTCTTCTTTCTCTAGTTCCTTGATGTGTGACCTTAGATTGTCTATTTGTGTTCTTTCAGAATTTTTGATGTAGGCATTTAATGCTATGAATGTTCTTCTTAACATCATTTTTGCTGTGTCCTAGAGGTTTTGATAAATTGTGTCACTATTATCGTATAGTTCACAGAATTTTTAAATTTCCTTCATTCATAGTTGACCCAAAGATCATTCTGGAGTAGATTATTTAACTTTAACGTATTTATGTAGTTTTGAGGGTTCCTTTGGAGTTAATTTCCAATTTTATTCCTCTGTGGTCTGAAAGGATGCTTTATATGATTTAGATTTCCATAAATTTATTTAGATTTGATTTGTGGCCTATTATATGATCTATCTTAGAAAATGTTTCATGTACTGATGAAAAGAATGTATATTTTGTAGTAGTTGGGTAAAATGTTACATAAATACCTGTCAAGTCCATTTGTTCTAGGGTATAGAGTAAGTCCATTGTTTCTTGGTTGACTTTCTGTCTTGATGACCTGTCTAGTGCTGTCAGTTGAGTTCCCCACTGTTACTCTGTTGCCATCTATCTCATTGCTTATGTCTGGTAATATTTTTATGAATTTGGGAGGTCCCATGTTAGGTGCATATATATTTAGTATTGTGATATTTTTCCTTATTCTTTAATCATTATATAATGTCCCACTTTGTCTTTTTTAGCTGTCCCTGCTTTAATGGCTTTCTATCTGGTATAGGAATAGTTCCCCCTGCTTGCCGTTGGTTTCCATTTGTATGGAATATCTTTTCCCACCTCTTTACCTTGAGTTTATGTCAGTACTTGTACATTAGGTGAGTCTCTTGAAGACAGCAGATACTTAGTGGAATTTTCACCATTCTGCTCCCCTGTATCATTTAAGTGGAGAATTTAGGCCATTTACATTCAATATTAGTATTGGGATGTGAGCTACTGTTTTATTCATTACGCTGGTTGTTGCCTGAATACATTGGGTTTTGTTTTCTTTGTGTTACTGTTTTGTAAGCCCATGAGATTTATGCTTTAAGAAGGTCCTATTTTGGTTAGCTTGAGGTTTTGTTTTAAGATTTAGAACTCCTTTTAGCATTCTTGTAGTACTGGCTTGGTAGTGGCTAGGTTCTCAGCATTTGTTTGTCTGCAAAAGACATAGTCTCTCCTTCATTTCTGAAGTTTAGTTTTGCTGAGTACGAAATTCTTGACTGGCAATTATTTTCTTTCAGGAGGCTAAAGATAGGACACCAATCCCTTCTGGCTTGTAGGGATTCTGCCAAGAACTCTGCTGTTAATTTGAGAGGTTTTCCTTTATATATTCCCCGATGCTTTTGCCTCAGAGCTCTTAAGATTCTTTCATTTGTCTTGACTTTAGGTAACCTGATGACTATGTGCCTGGGTGATGATCCTTTTGCAATGAATTTCCCAGGTGTTCTTTGAGCTTCTTGTCTTTGGATGTATAGAACTGTAGCAAGGCCAGCGAAATTTTCCTTGATTATTCCCTCAAATAAGTTTTCCAAACTTGTAGATTTCTCTTCTTCCTCAGGAGCACTAATTATTCTTAGGGTTGGCTGTTTAATATAATCCCAAATTTCTGGGAAGCTTTTTTTAAAAAACAAAAAAACACACAACTTTTTTCTTACTCTGTGTGACTGGCTTAATTAAAAAGCCTTGTTTTTGAGTTCCGAGCTCTTTTTTTGAGTTGTTTGTTTCTATGTTGAAACTTTACAGTGCATTTTGTATTTTTCTAAACTGTATTTTATTTCCAGAAGTTGTGACTGCTTTTTCTATGTGATCTCTATTTCTCTGGGTACTTTTCATCTATATCCTTTATTGTCTTTTAAATTTCTTCAAGTTGGTCTTCGCCTTTCTCTGGTATCTCCTTGAGTAACTTAAAAATCAGCCTTCTGAAGTCTTTGTCCCACAGTTGAGAGACTTTCTTCTTGGTTGAGATACATTACTGGGGAGCTGGTGTCTTCTGAGGGAGGTATAGAAACTTGTTTTCTCATATTCCCAGAATTACTCTTCTGATTCCTTCTCATTTGTTTAGATTATTTTGGTAGGAAAATCTGGAACTCAAGAGCTGCTGGTCAGATTCTGTTGTCCATGGCATGGTCCCTTGATTGGTGCACTCTCCCTTCCTGTAGAGATGGGGCTTCCTGCAAACCAGACAGAAGTGATTGTTACTGTTCTTCTGGGTCTCCCCACCCATCAGAGCTACCAGGCTGGTGCTGGGGAATGTCTGCACAGAGTGCTATGATGTGATCCGCCTTCAGGTCTCCCAGCTGTGGGTGCCAGCACCTGCTCCAATGGAGGGGGCAGTGGAGTGAAGTGGACTCTGTGGGGGTCCTGGGCTGTGGATAGGTTTACTGTGCTGACTTTCTTGGAGGCTGGTGATTCTAGCAGTGAAGCTGTCACATGGACAGACTCGGGACCTCTGGTTTTT
Source organism: Saimiri boliviensis (assembly GCF_048565385.1). NCBI lineage: Eukaryota > Metazoa > Chordata > Mammalia > Primates > Cebidae > Saimiri > Saimiri boliviensis. Next base: position 301,148,208 of record NC_133449.1, read on the forward strand.
CTGGATGTTGCAGGAGATGGAATCAGCTCTTGTTTTCTTCTTCCTTGGAGCAGGGTTGTTCAGTCATGGGTAGCTGTCATGTCCTGAGCTGGGTGGCCGCCAGCCATTAGGGGCACCTTCAAGAGAGCAGCAGAGTTGTCACCTGTCCTGTGGAATTCTCAGCAGCCTACAGCTTCTTCCGAAGGGTCTGTGATTTTGTTTGGTTTTTGTGGTATGCTCCTGTGGTGGTTCCTGGAGCAAAAGTCCACAGTGTGAGTCTCCACTTGCTGTTCTGTCTGTCCAAGTGGGAGCTGCACATCAGACCTGTGTCCTATCTGCCATCAGCCACCAAAACATGGCTGTTTAAGTGTGGTGGCTCACGTCTCAAATCCCAGCACTGTGGGAGGATGTGGTAGGCTGGATCACCTGAGGTCAGGAGTTCAAGACCAGCCTGGCCAACATGACAAAACCCCATCTCTACTAAAAAAAAAAAAATACAAAAGATAGCTGGCCATGGTGGTGGGCACTCTGGAGGCTGAGGTAGAAGAATTGCTTGAAGCAGGAAGCAGAGATTTCAGTGTGCCGAGATAGTGCCACTGCACTCCAGCCTGGGCAAAGAGTGTGACTGCATCTCAAAAAAAAAGAAAAGAAAAGAAAACGTGGCAGGGCCTGCTTTGCAGTGTCCCAGTGGGAAGGAATCATGGTCCTTTACAGGAGAAGCTCTTTCCATTTCCCACTGCGCAGTAATCCAGGAACACTCACACAACCTCCTGGGAGCTGCTGGTCTCCAGGTTCTGCGGCACGAGGGCCCCACAGCAGTGATGCCGCAGCTTCCAGTGCTGCCTGGAGCCCCCCACAAAGCTGAAATGAGTTTCTCTCCTCCTTCCCACCCCATCAGAGTCCAGGCCAAGAAGTCCACACTAATGCCCAAGTGCCCATGCCACCTCTCCACTCCTGTGCACCCGGATGGGGGCTTGTCAGCACAGGTAAGTTACGGTTGCTGGACACTGGGCCCCAAGGACAGGGCCGTGTGCAGGATGTGTGGTCTGCGGTCCCCCCAAGCTGAGGTTAGGGCAGCATTCAGAATGGAGGCACTCTGTGTCCAAGGGTGCTCCCCACATGGGAATGATGGTGGGTGCCGCACAGCAGAGAGATCCAGTGAGAGGCAGGAACCCTTCCCAGCGGAGGGTGAGAGAGACAGATGGGTGCCAGAGTGGGAGTCCCCAGCACTGGAGCCCCACGGTCAGGTTACAGTGACGCAGATGCCCAGGGCAGTCTCTGAAGGGCCCAGGACATGCAGCAGAGGACAGTGCTTTGATAAAGGATGGAGGGAAATGGCTAGCTGTGGCAGAATCTATGTGCTGTGTGTTTTAGATTTTTAAAAATAAAATGCTGAGGAAGGACTGTGTGTAGGAGACAGATGGGAATAGAGGTGTGTATGGTCACATGTGCACGTCTGTGGTGTGTGGTTGCAGGTATGTGTGTGGTGTATTGTCACATTTGTGGTTGTGTGTGTGGTGCGTGGTTACGTGTATCTGTGTGTGAGTGGTGCGTGTTTGTTCCGTGGACTCTGTGTCTGTCCTTCACAGGAAAAGCCCAGCGTGGCTGCCGGCTTTAGGGCCACCTATTTCTGTTCCTCCTCGGCAGTCGGTTTCTAGTGGTTTTCGCTGGGTCATTATTTTTTAGAGATGGGATCTCACTCTGTCACCCAGGATGGATTGCAGTGGTGGGATCAGGGCTCACTGCAGCCTCCACCTCCTGGGTTCAAGTGATCTTCTCACCTCAGCCTCTCGAGTAGCTGGAATTACAGGCGTGTGCCACCACACCCAGCTAATTTCTTTTATTTCTTGAGAGATGGGGTCTCAGTCTGTTGCCCAGGGTTGTTTGGAACCTCTGTTCTCAAGCAAACCTCTGGCCTCAGCCTCCCATAGTACAGGGATTACAGGTGTGGGCCTTCGCACCAGGCCATGGGGAGGTCCTTTTGAGCAGGCTTTGTGAGGGGGCTGGCCGCTGAGGGTTACAGGTGACTTCTCCTTCCCTGTGGGGACAGGGCCGCCTCACCGCACCCCCCAGGACTTCAGGGAACGGGCTCCTGAGACTTGGAAATGAAAAGGGCTCAGCCCCGGCCTGAAGGAGCAGTGGCGCTGGCGTCCAAGCCTTGCCCCTTGCCTGGACTTCCACTGAAGATTTGGAGACACACTCAGTGGAAACCGATGGAGCCCCCAGCCTGCCCCAGCCCAGACTCAGCCACCAAATTTCCCTCCCTCCACGTGGCACACGGGCTCACAGGATTTCTTTGCCTGGGATTGTGTGGGCTGCATAGCAAGACTGTGTCTTAAAAAAAAATAATTAACCAAAAATGAACAATGCCAATATTAGTAGAGAGGCAGGAGAACTGGAAGTCTCATCCTCTGCTCATGGAGGCGATGATGCCTCCTCAGAAAGCAGTTTGGCAAACTTCAGATGCGGAGAATACATTTATCATATGGCCCAGCACGCCCTCTCCCAGGTTCTTACCCAAGGGCACTGAAAACCACATGTGTGCATGGAGCAGGTGTTTTCCTTTGCTAGGGCTTCCACAAGCAGGAGCCACACACGGGGCTGACACTAGAAATGTAGGTCCTCACCCAGAGGCTGGAAGTCCCAGAGCACGGTGTCTGCGGGGCTGGTTTCTCCCGAGCCCTCTCTGCTTGGCTTGTAGATGGCCGCCTGCTCTCTGTGTCGTCCCACAGTCTTCCCTGTTTGTGTCTCTGTAGTAATCTCCCCTTATTACGAGGACAGCGGTCACTCTGGATGAGGGCTCACCCTAATATCCTCGTCTAACATCAGTTTCCTCTTTCAAGACCCTGTCTCTACATACAGTTACATTCTGAGGTTCTGGGTGTTGCGACGTGGACCTATGAATTTGGAGGAGGACACAGTTCAGCCCGTAATACAGGGATGGAGAGGAAGGGTGCTGTGCCACTGCTGAGACCAAATCCTGGGATCCGGCCCTCCTTGAAGTGCCATTATTCTCAGAACTGACTAGCAATGGACTGGAATTTTATGAGTAAGCTCAATGTCAACAACATCTTTGTTCACCCTGTGAATTTTCCTTCACTTCCCCACAGGAAGCAGATGATGCCCCGAGTCCATCTTCATGTGGGTAAGTTTCTGAGCTTCATGGGCATGTTTTATCTGTCTATAACACGGTTGTACCCTCATCTGGACGGCTTCGCAAACAGGGTTTCCAGAAACGTCTGCGAGCCAGTGTTGTGCCATGTACGTCATTTTATTCTGGAAGGTAAGAGTCAAAGGTCATGTGCATTTCAATCTCCACAGAGTTTATGATGACTTTCCCAAAAGGTCGGTGCAGTTTATACTTCCTTCAAGTCTGTCACTCTTTAGGCATGAGATACTAAGAGTATATTTAGTCTTTTTTGAATAAAATGTAATATTTCAATATGCATTTTTTTTACTACCAGTAAGACAACATTTTTTCATGTTTTGACCATTTTACAATTTTTCCTCTGTGAATTAGTGTTCAACTGTTGGATTATTTGGATTATCAAACATAACAGCTCTTTGCATGTTAGGAACCCTCTGAAATCTGTCACAGTGTAGCGGTTGGAAACTTTTCTGAAGCCAAATTTCTTAAAATTTCTTTTTATCTTGCTTTAAAAAGTCCTCATTACTCTAAGGTTATGTAATATTTCCCGATACTCTTTGCTTATATAGTCATAATTTTTATTCTTATTTCCATCGTTTGGGGGAACATTTCCTGTTTGGTTGCATGGAAAGGTGCTTTTGTGCTGATTTCTGAGATTCAGTGACCCCACCACACGAGCAGCGTACACTGCACCCAGTGTGTAGTCTTTTACCGTCACCCTCCTCGCATCATTCCCCCGAGTCCCAAAAGCCCGTTACATCATTCTTATGCCTTTGCATCCTCATAGCTTAGCTCCCACTTGTAAGTGAGATAGTCTGATGTTTGGTTTTTCATTCTTGAGTTACTGCACTAAGGATAATGGTCTGCAACTCCATCCACGTTGTGTGAGTGCCACTATTTCATTCCGTTTTATGGCTGAGTAGTATTCCATGGTGTGTGTGTGTGTGTGTGTGTGTGTGTGTGTGTGTGTGTGTATGTATATATATATATTCTTTATCCACTGATTTGTTTTAGGCTGATTTCATGCTTTTGCAATCACAAACTATGCTGCTATAAACATGCAGGTGCAAGTATCTTTTTCATGAGATGACTACTTTTCTTCTGGGTAGATAGATAGCCAGTAGTGGGATTGCTGGATCAAATGATAGTTCTACCTTTAGTTCTTCACGGAATCTCCATCCTGTTTTCCATAGTGGTTGTACTAGTTTACATTCCCACGAGCAGTGTAAAAAGATTCCCTTTGCACCACATCCATACCAACATCTGTTATTTATTTTTTAAAATTATGGCCATTCTTACAGGAGTAAGGTGGTATTGCGTTGTGGTTTTGATTTGCACTTACCTGTTAATTAGTGATGTTGAGCATTTTTTCATATGCTTGTTGGCCATTTGCATATCTTCTTTTGAGAATTGTCTATCCATGAACTTTGCCCACTCTGATGGGTTAGGTACTTTTTGTGAGACAGAGTCTCGCTGTGTCACCGAGGCTAGAGTGCAGTGGCACGATCTTGGCTTATGAAAGCCTCTGCCTCCCAGGTTCAAGCAATTCTCCTGCCCCAACCTCCTGAGTAGCTGGCATTACAGGCACCCACCACCATGCCCAGCTAATTTTTGTATTGTTAGTGGAGATGGGGTTTCACCATGTTAGCCAGGCTGGTCTTGAACTCTTGACTTCAAGTGATCTGCCCACCCCAGCCTCCTAAAGGACTGGAATTACAGGCATGAGCCACTGTGCCAAACTAGATGACTTGTTTTTTTCTTGCTGATTTGTCTGAGTTTCTTTTAGATCTGGATATTATTTTTTTGTCAGACGTACCGATTTTGAATATTTTTTTTAATCCTTGGGTTCTGTTTACTCTGCTTATTATTTCTTTTGTGGGGCATAAGCTCTTTAGTTAAAAATAAATTTAAGATAAATTCCATCTATTTTTGTTTTTGTTGCATTTGCTTTTAGATTCTTAGTCATGAACTCTTTGCCTAAGTCAATGTCTAGAAGAGTTTTTCTGATGATAGCTTATAGATTTCTGTATGCTTTCTGGTCTTAGATTGAAGTCTGATCCATCCTCAGTTGATGTTTGTAAAAGGTGGGAGGTGGGGATACAGCTTCATTCTTCTACGTGGGGATTGTGAATTACCCGAGCACCATGTATTGAATAGGATGTCCTTTCCCCACTCGATGTTTTTTTGGTTTGTTGAGGATCAATTGGCAGTAAGTATTTGGCTTCATTTATGGGTTTCCTATTCTGTTCCATTGGTCTACATGCCGATTTCTATATCAGTACCATGGTGTTCTGGTAACTCTAGCTTTGTAGTATAGTTTGAATTTGAATAATTTGATGCCTTCCGATTTGTTCTTTTTGGTTAGTCTTGCTTAGCTTGTGAGGTCTTTTTTGGTTCCATATGAATTTTAGGATTGTTTTTTCTAGTTCTGTGAAGAATGATGATGGTATTTTGATGGGAATTTCATAGACTGCTTTTGGCAGTGTGGTCATTTTCACAATACTGATTCTACCCATCCATGAGCACGGGATGTGTTTCCATTTATTTGTATTGTCTATGATTTCTTTCAGCAGTATTTTGTAGTTTCCCTGTAGAGATCTTTTATCTTTTGGGTTAGGTATATTCCTAAGTGTTTTGTTTGTTTGCTTGTTTGTTTGTTTTTTGCAGCCATTGCAAAAAGCATTGCCTTCTTTATTTGTTTCTCAGCTTTGGCATATAGCAGTGTTACTGATTTGTGTACACTAATTTTGTATCCTGAAAAGTAAGTTTCAGGATTTTTCAAATAATTTTTCTGCATCTATTGAGATAATCTATGATTTTTGTTTTTAATTCTGTTTATGTGAGGTATCACATTTATTGACTTGCATATGTTTAAACCATTCTTGCGTCCTTGGTATGAAACCGACTTGATCATGGTGTATTATCTTTTTGTTGTGCTGTTTGATTCCATGGGCTAGTATTTTGTTTAGGATTTTTGCGTCTATATTCATGGGAGATATCAGTCAGTAGTTTCCTGTTTTTGTTATGTTCTTTCCTGGTTTTAGTATTAGGGTACTACTGCCTTCATGGAATGATTTAGGGAGGATTCCTTCTTTGGAATAGTTTTCATATGATTGGTTTGAATCCTTCTTTGAATAACAATTCTTCTTTGAATGCCTGATAGAATTCAGCTGTGAATTCATCATTCTTTTTTTTTTTTTTTTTTTTTTTTTTGGCAATTTTTTATTTACGCTTTCTTTTCTTTTCTTTTCTTTTTCTTTTCTTTTTTTTTTTTTTTTTTTTTTTTTTTTTTGAGGTGGAATCTCACCCAATTGTCCTGGCTAGAGTGCAGTGGCATGATCTTGGCTAACTGCAACCTCTGCCTCCCAGGTTCAAGCGATTCTCCTGCCTCAGCCTTTCAGATAGCTGGGATTACAGATGTGGGCCCCTATGACCATCTGATTTTTTGTGTTATTAGTAGGGACAGGGTTTCTCCATGTTGGCCAGGCTTGTCTGGAACTCCTGACCTCAGGTGATCCACCTGCCTGGGCCTCCCAAAGTGCTGGGATTACAGGTGCGAGCCATCGCTGCTGGCCTATTTCTGTTTCAGTCTCACTACTTGGTGGTATTGATCTGCTAAGAGTTTCTATTTCTTCCTGATTTAATCTAGGAGGGTTATGTGTTTCCAGATATTTATCCGTCTCCTCTAGAATTTCTAGTTTGTGTGCATAAACGTGTTCATAGTAGCCTTAAATAGTCTTCGGTATTTCTGTGGTGTCAGTTGTAGTGTCTCCCATTTTCTTCCTCATTGAGCTTATTTGCATCTTCTCTCTTCTATTCTTGGTTAATCTCACTACTAGCTTATCAATTTTGTTTATCTTTTCAAAGAACCAGCTTTTTGCTTCACTTATCTTTTGTGTTGTTTGTTGTTTCAGTTTCATTTAGTTCTGCTCTGATCTTTGTTATTTCTTTTCTTTTGCTAGTTGTGGGCTTGGTTTGTTTTTGTTTCTCTAGTTACCTGAGGTGTGACCTTAGATTGTCTATTTGTGCCTTTCAGACTTTTTGATGTAGGCATTTAATGCTATGAATGTTTCTCTTAGCATCACTTTTGCTCTGTCCTAGAGGTTTTAATAAGTTGTGTCATGGTTATCATTTAGTTCAAATAATTTTTTAATTTCTCTCTTGATTTCATTGTTGACCCAAAGATCATTCAGGTGCAATTATTTAATTTTCATGTATTTGTTTAATGTTGTGGGCTCCTTTTGGAGTTAATTACCAATTTGATTCCACCGTGATCTGAAAAGACACTTGATATAATTTTGATTTTCTTAAATTCACTGAGATTTGTTTTGTGACCTATCATTTGCTCTACCTTGGAAAATGTTCCATGTACTGATGAAAACAATGTAGATTCTGCAGTTGTTAGGCAGAATGTTCTGTAAATACCCATCAAGTCCATGTGTCCCAGGGTAGAGTTTAAGTCCACTGTTTCTCTGCTGAGCTTCTGTCTTGATGACCTGTCCAGTGCTGTCAGTGGAGTACTAAGTGCCTCACTATTATTGTGTTACCATCTATCTCATTTCTTATGTCCAGTAATAATTGTTTTTGAATTTGGGAGCTTCCATGTTAGGTGCATTTATGTTTAGGATTGTGATATTTTCCCCTTGGAGTGATGCTTTTATCATTATATAATGTCACCATTTGTCCTTTTTAATTGTTGTTGCTTTAAAGTCTGCTTTGTCTGATATAAGAATAATTACTACTGCTTGCTTTGCTTTTCATCTCCATTTTTATGGAATATCTTTTTCCACCCCTTTACCTTGAGTTTATATGAGTCCTTATGCATTAGGTGAGTCTCTTGAAAACAGAAGATACTTGGTTGGTGAATTTTTCTCCATTCTGCCATTCTGTATCTTTCAAGTGGAGCACTTGGGCCATTTATCTTCAATGTTATTTTGAGATGTGAGCTACTGTTTTATTCATCATGCTACTTGTTGCCTGAATGCCTTGGTTTTTTTTACTTTGCATTACTGTTTTATAAGCCCCATGAGATTTACACTTTCAGGAGTTCTATTTTGGTGCATTTTGAAGTTTAGGACTTAGAACTTTTTTTTTCTTTTTAGCATTTCTTATACTACTGGCTTGGTAGTAGCTAGTTTTATCAGCATTTCTTTGTCTGAATTATCTCTCCTTCATTTATGAAGCTTAGTTTTGCTGAATACAAAATTCTTGGCTGTTAATTATTTTGTTTGAAGAGATTAAAAATCGGATGCCAATCCCTTCTGGCTTGTAGAGTTTCTGCTGGGAAATCTGCTGCTGATCTGATAGGTTTTCCTTTATAAGTTACCTGATGCTTTTGCCTCACAGCTCTTAAGATTCCTTGCTTTGTCTTGACTTTAGGTAACCTGATGACTATGTGCCTACGTGGTGATGCTTTTGCAATGAATTTCCCAGGTGTTCTTTGAGCTTCTTGTCTTTGGATGTCCAGAACTCTGGCAAGGCCAGGGAAGGTTTCCTTCATTATTCCCTCAAATAAGTTTTCCAAACTTGTGGATTTCTCTTTTTCCTCAGGAATACTCATTATTTTTAGGTCTGGCCATTTAGCATAATTCTAAATTTTGGGGAGGCTTTGTTTTTAAATTATATTTTCTTGCTCTTTGTTTGACAGGGTTAGTTCAAAAGCCCTGTTTCTAAGCTCTGAATTTCTTTCTTCTAGTTGTTCCATTCCACTGTTGAAACTTCCCAGTGCATTTTGTATTTCTCTAAGTTTGTCTTTTATTTCCAGAAGTTGTGATTGTTTCCTCTTTGTGATTTCTATTTCTCTGAAGTAATTTTCATGTATATCCTTTATTGATTTTAAAATTTTTCAGATTTGATTTTCACCTTATTCTAGTGTCTCCTTCATTAGCTTAATAATCAACCTTCTGAATTTTTTCCCCACAATTCAGAGATTTTCTTTTTGGTTTGGATCCATTGCAGGAGTGTTAATGTGGTGTTTTGAGGGTGGAATAGAACTGTATTTCATCATATTACCACAATTACTTTTGAATTCCTTCTCATTTGTATAGATTATTTCAGTAGGAAAGTATGGATCTCAAGGCCTACTGGTCAGATACTGTTGTCCCATGGGGTGTTCACTTGATTGGTGCACTCCCCCTTCTCCAAGGTATGGAATTCCTGCAAACTAGACTGCAGTGATTGCTATTGTTCTTCTGGGTCTCCCCACCCATCAGGGCTACCAGGCTGGTGCTGGGGAATGTCTGCACAGAGTGCTATGATGTGATCCACCTTCGGGTCTCCCAGCTGCGGGTGCCAGCACCTGCTCCAATGGAGGGGACAGGGGAGTGAAGTGAAGTGGACTCTGTGGGGGTCCTGGGCTGTGGATAGGTTTACTGTGCTGACTTTCTCAGAGGCTGGTGATTCTAGCAGTGAAGCTGTCACATGGACAGACTCAGGACCTCTGGTTATTCTGGATGTTGCAGGAGGTGGAATCAGCTCTTGTTTTCTCCTTCCTGGGAGCAGGGTTGTTTAGTCATGAGTTGCTGTCCTGTTCTGAGCTGGGTGGCCTCAAGCCCGGAGGTTGCACTTTCAGGAGAGCAGCAGAGGTGTCCCAAGTCCTGTGGAATTTGCAGTGGCCTGCGGCTTCTTCCAAAGGCTCTGTGACTTTTTTGCGTGTTTTCCTGGTACACTCCTGTGGTGGTTTCTGGAGGAAAAGTCCACGGTATGAATCTCCACCTGCTGTCCTCTGTCCTAGTGGGAGCTGCACATCAGACCTGTCTCCTATCTGCCATCACCCTTCAGAACCTGGCTGAGGCACTGGTCTAGGGCGGGCCTGCAGGCTGTGAGGAGGCCTGCTTTGCAGTGTCCCAGGGAGGAGTCATGGGCCTTTACACGAGAAACTCCTTCCATTTCCCACTGTGCAGTAACCTGGGAGCATTCACACAACCTTCCGGGAGGTCCAGGACTCCAGGTTCTGAGACACGTGGCCCCCATAGGTGTGGTGCTTACAGGACACACTGTAGCCTCCAGTGCTGCCCTGAGCCACCCACAAAGCTGAGATGAGTTTCTCTCCTACTGCCTGTCCCACCAGAGTCAAGGCCAGCAAGTGCCCACTGATGTCTGAGTGCCCATGTCACCTCTCCACTCCTGTGCACCCGGATGGGAGCTTGTCGGCACAGGTAAGTTGTGATCACTGGGCACTGGGCCCCGAGGATAGAGTCCTGTGCAGAATGTGTGGTCTGCGGTTCCCCCAAGCTGAGGTTAGGGCAGCATTCAGAATGGAGGCACTCTGTGCCAATGGGTGCTACCCACCTGGGAATGATGGTGGGTGGAGCACAGAAGAGAGACCCAGTCAGAGGCAGGAATGCTTCCCACCTGAGGGTGAGAGAGACAGATGGGTGCCAGAGTGGGAGCCCCCAGCACTGGAGCCCCACGGTCAGGTTATGGTGACGCAGATGCCCAGGGTAGGCTCTGAAGGGCCCAGGACATGCAGCGGGGGACAGTGCTGTGATAACGGATGCAGGGAAATTGTTAGCCATGGCAGAATCAGTGTGCTGTGTTAAAATAAAATGCTGAGGAAGGACTGTGTGTAGGACACAGGTGGGAATAGAGGTGTGTGTGGTCACGTGTGCACGTCTGTGGTGTGTGGTTGCATGTATGTGTGTGGTGTGTGGTTACGTGTGTGGTTGTGTGTGTGGTGTTTGGTTACGTGTGTGGTTGTGTGTGCTGTGTGTGTGGTGTGTGGTTACATGTATTTGTGTGTGAGTGGTGCGTGTTTGTTCCGTGGACCCTGTGTCGGTCCTTTACCAGAAAAGCCCAGCATGGCTGCTGGCTTTAGGGCCACCAATTTCTGTTCCTGCTCAGGGGTCGGCCTCTGTTGGTTTCTGCTGGGTCATTATGCATTATTTTTTAGAGATGGGATCTCACTCTGTCACCGGGATGGATTGCAGTGGTGGGATCAGGCTCATTACAGCCTCCACCTCCTGGCTTCATGCGATCTTCCCACCTCCGCCTCCCGAGTAGCTGAAACTACTGGAGTGGGCCACCAAACCCAGCTAATATGTTTTTTATTAAGAGATGGGGTCTCACTCTGTTGCCTAGTCTGGGTGGAACTCCTGGTCTCAAGCTTCCCTCAGACCTCAGCCTCCCATAACACTGGGATTACAGGCATGAGCCACCGTGCTGGGCTGTGGGGGTGGGGGGTCCTTTTGAGCAGGCTTCGTGAGGGGAGTCAGCTTCAGCTTCTGGGGGTTACCAGTGACTTCTTCCCTGTGGGGGCAGGGCCGCCTCACCACACTCCCCAGGACTTCAGGAAATGGGCTCCTGAGACTTGGAAATGAAAAGGGCTCAGTCCCGGCCCAGAGGGACAGTGGCGCTGGTGTCCAAGCCTTGCCCCTTGCCTGGACTTCCACTGAAGATTTGGAGACACACTCAGTGGAAACTGATGGAGCCCCCAGCCCGCCCCAGACTCAGCCACCAAATTTCCCTCCCTCTACGTGGTGCATGGGCTCAGGGGATTTCTCTGCCTGGGATTGTGTGGGCTACACAGCAAGACTGTCAAAAAAACTAACCGGCTGAGCGCAGTGGCTCATGCCTGTAATCTCAGCACTTTGGGAGGCCAAGGCTGGTGGATCACAAGGTCAGAAGATTGAGGCCATTCTGGGTAACACGGTGAAACCCCTGTCTCCACTAAAAAAAAATACAAAACATTAGGCAGGCGTGGTGGCACATGCCTGTAGTCCCAGCTACTTGGGAGGCTGAGACAGGAGAACTGGCAGGCAGAGTTTGCAGTGAGCTGAGATCGCAACCACTGCATTCCAGCCTGGGTGACAGAGTGAGACTCTACGTAAAAAATAAAATAATAACAATAATAATAATTACTCAAAGATGAATAATGCCAAAATTGGTGGAGAGGCAGGAGAACTGGAAGTCTCATCCTCCGCTCATGGAGATGACGATGCCTCCTCAGAAAGCAGTTTGGCAAACTTCAGATGCAGAGAATACATTTATCATATGGCCCAGCATGCCCTCTCCCAGGTTCTTACCCAAGGGCACTGAAAACCACATGTGTGCATGGAGCAGGTGTTTTCCTTTGCTAGGGCTTCCACAAGCAGGAGCCACACACGGGGCTGAAACTAGAAATGTAGGTCCTCACCCAGAGGCCGGAAGTCCCAGAGCACGGTGTCTGCGGGGTTGGTTTCTCCCAAGCCCTCTCTGCTTGGCTTGTAGATGGCCGCCTGCTCTCTGTGTCGTCCCACAGTCTTCCCTGTTTGTGTCTCTGTTGTAATCTCCCCTTATTACGAGGACAGCGGTCACTCTGGATGAGGGCTCACCCTAATATCCTCATCTAACATCAGTTTCCTCTTTCAAGACCCTGTCCCGACACACAGTCACATTCTGAGGTTCTGGGTGTTGGGATGTCAACCTGTGAATTTGTAGGAGGACACAGTTCAGCCCATAATACGAGAATGGGGAGGAAGGGTGCTGTGCCACTGCTGAGATCCTATCCTGAAATCCGGCCCTCCTTGAAGTGCCGTTACTCAGAACTGACTAGCAGTGGACTCGAATTTTAAGTTCAATGTCATCAGTGTCTTTGCTCATTCTGTGAATTTTGCTTCACTTCCCCACAGGAAGGAGATGGTGCCCCAGGTCCATCTGCACTTGGGTAAGTTTGTGAGTTTAGTGGAATTATTCTATCTATCTGTAACATAGTTGTACACTCGTCTTAATTCAAATTACTTTGGAAAAATATGTCATCTTTTTACATCTTCAAACAAACTGATAATGCAGTAGAAAATCAAAATGTTTCACATAACATTTATACCCATTCATGTAGCTTATTGCACTTACTTGAAAATATTATACAATTCTTCATAACTAACATCTGAATTAATGCTCAAAAAGAAGATCAAGCATAATTATTTTCTAAGACTTTCTTTAAAAACATGCAGTGTTGTGAATCTGAATGTTTTTTAATGTTTCTAATAGTGTTTGCTGAGACTCAGATCTTACCATTTCACCTCTAAATATGTCCACTGGCGACAGCTCTGCCCCAGCACTGCACAAACCCAGCCCAACTGCACATGACTACAAAAGCTGAAAGGCGACCATTATAAAGGTCATGATCCGGTTTCAAGCACACATTTTAATGAATAACCTGTTCCCAGTTGAAATGAAACTGTGTGCAGCCATGACAAGTACACATTCTTCCCAGAGAACCTCAAGTCAGAATATGCTTCTCACAGAACTTAGAGTTACAGGAAATCTACTCATACATGATGGCGAGTAAATTATTAATCTGCTTCCTGTTCTATTTTCCTCTGCATATCATGAACACAGATTATCTCTGCATTTTAAAAGCTGCTTTATACAACATTTCCCAGGGTTCTGGGGTTCAGATTATTGCACTCCTACCCTCTCACTTGAGGAACTTTCATCTGGAGCCATTTACTACTATTTAGAATGAAGTGAACTTGAAAGATGGAAGTCATTGTCTCAAACCATCTCAGGTGCGCACGCACTCACACAGATACACACATACACTCACACACACACATTAATACACACACACAATCACACACCCACATACACACACTCACACATTCACACACACTCACACTGGCACAGCCTCCCTCCGGCCCTCACATCACATCCCAGTCCCTACCCTGCCTGCCATACACCCCTTGTCACTGCAGGGAGCCCCAGCTCATCTCACAGGGAAGCCCCACCCCAGCCTGTACAGAGCAACCCTGTCTCCACTCTGGGGACCCAGTAGCATCTGCTGTCCTGGCCCAGGACCTCTGGGGGACTCTGCCACTGTCCCAGTAGGCCATGCTGCTAAGAGGAGCCAGATGGCCAATCTGGGAAGGGCCCAGTGGATGTAAGCCCAGAAACGAGGTGGGCATTGCAGGAGGGTGTGTGAGGGACGCTCCTCATGCTGGGATGAAGGAGCACCCACACCCCGTGGCTCGGAGCTGCCTGGGGTTCCTCTGGATGCAGCTGTGACCCCAGACTGCTGAGGGCACCATCTGGCTCCCGGGCCTCCCCCTCAAGATCAGTGCACCCAGCTGACCTCATCCTCCCAACCCAGCTGCCCTGGGTCATGGAGCAGCATGCACCTGGGGAAGATTTAATCCCAACTCATTCTTACAGCTGACCGTCGCATCACACGCTCATTGTTCCAAGGTTGCACAGTGGTAGCAGTTCTTTAAGGAATCTCCATACTGTTTTCCACCGTGGTTGTACTAGGACCTTCCCACCTGCCGAGTAAATGTGTTTACTTTCCACCACACCCATGCCAACATCTATTTTTTTAAATTTTTTAAATTATAGCCATTCTTGCAGGAGTAAGTATTGAGGTTTTGATTTGCATTTCCCTGATAATTATTAACGTTGAGCATTTTTCTTATGTTTGTTAGCCATTTGTGTATCTTCTTTTGAGAATTGTCTATTTGTGTCCTTTGCCCACTTTTTGATGAGCCTTTTTTTTTTTTTTTTTTTTTTAGACAGAGTCTCACTCTGTCACCCAAGCTGAAATGCTGTGGAAAGATCTTGGCTCACTGAAGCCTCTGCCTCCCAGGTTCAAGAGATTCTCCTCCCTCAGCCTCTTGAGTAGCTGGGATTACAGGTTCCCACCATCATACCTCGCTAATTTCTGTAGACAGGGTTTCACTATTTGGCCAGACTGGTCTCAAACTCTTGACATCAAGTGATCCCCCTGCCTCCACCTCCCAAAGGATGGTATTGCAGCCATGAGCCACCATGCGTGACTGCGTGAGTTTTTTTTTCTTGCTGATTTGTTTGAGTTCCTTTGTAGGTTCTTTATATTAGTCCATTGTCAGATGTATACATCGTGAATACTTTCTTTCATTCTGTGGGTTGTCTGTTTACTCTGCTGATTATTCATTTTTCTGTACAGAAGCGTTTTAATTTAATTAAATCCCATCTACTTATCTTTGCTTTTGTTGCATTTGCTTTGGGATTCTTAGTCATGAACTCTTGGTCTAAGCCAGTGTCTAGAAGCATTTTCTGATGATATCTTGTAGATTTTTTATGGTTTCAGGTGTTAGATTTAATCTTTGATCCCTCTTGAGTTGACGTTTGTATAAGGCGAGAGATGAGGATCCAGCTTCCTTCTCCTGCAGGTGGATTGTGAATTATCCCGGCACCATTTGTTGAATAGGGTGTCCTTTCCCCACTTGATGTTTCTGTTTGTCAAAGATCAATAGGTAGTAAGTATTTGGCTTTATTTATGAGTTATCTATTCTGTTCCATTGGCTACATGCTTATTTTTATATCAGTACCATGCTGTTTTGGTAACTCTAGCCTTGTAGTATAGGTTGAAGTCAGGTAATGTGATGCCTCCACATTTGTTCATTTTGATTAGTATTGCTTGCCTATGTAAAATCTTTTTTGGTTCCATATGAATTTTAGGATTGTTTTTCTAGTTCAGTAAAGTATGATGATGATATTTTACTGATGAAAATTGCATTGAATTTATAGATTGCTTTTGGCAGTGTGGTCATTTTCACAATGTTGATTCTACCCATCCATGAGCATGGGATATGTTTCCATTTATTTGTATTGCCTATGATTTCTTTCAGCAGTATTTTGTAGTATTCTTGTAGCGATCTTTCACCTTTGGGTTAGGTATATACCTAAGATTTTTGTTGTTGTTGCTGCTTTTTTGTAGCTGTTGCAAAAGGGGTTGACATTCATTTGATTCTCAGCTTGGTCATTGTTGGCACATAGCAGTGTTACTGATTTGTGTACAGTGATTTTGTATCCGGACAAGTCTTTAGGGTTTTCCAGGTATATGATCATACTATTAGTGAACAGGGACAGTTTGACTTCCTGTTTACCAATTTGGATACTCTTTATTTGTTTCTCTTGTCTGATTGCTCAGGCTAGGAGTTCTGGTAGTATGTTGAATAGCAGTGGTGAAAGTTGGCATCCTTGTCTTGTTCCAGTTCTCAGGGTCAATGCTTTCAACTTTTCCTCATTCAGTATAATGTTGGCTGTGGTTTTGTCATATAGGGCTTTGTTACCTTGAGATATGTCCCTTCTGTGCTGATTTTCTTGAGTGTTTTACTTATAAAGGGATGCTGAATTTCGTGAAATGCTTTTTCTGCATCTATTTAGACAGTCTGTGATTTTTGTTTTTAATTCTATTTATGTGAGTTATCACATTAGTGACTTCCATATGTTAAACCATTCCTGCTTCCCTGATATGAAACCCACTTGACCGTGGTGCATTATCTTTTTGATATGCTGTTGGATTCTGTTGGCTAGTATTTTTTTTCTTATTTTTTTTAATTGCATTTTAGGTTTTGGGGTACATGTGAAGAACATGCAAGGTTGTTGCATAGGTACACACATGGCAGTATTTTGTTGAGAATTTTTGCATCAGTTTTCATGAGGGACATAGGTCTGTAGTTTTCTCTTATTGTTATGCCCTTTCCTGATTTTGGTAGTAGGGTGCTACAGGCTTCATGAAATGATTTAGGGAGGATTCCCTCTTACTCTTTTTGAATAGTTTTAGTACAATTGGTACCAGTTCTTCTTTGGATGACCGATAAAATTCAGCTGTGAATTCGTCTTGAACTTTTTTTTGTTGATAATTTCTTTTACTACTGTCTCAATATCTCTACACCAAAATCTGTTAAAGTTTTTCTTTTTCTTCCTGATTTAATCCAAGAGCTTGTATATTTCCAGGAATGTATCCATCTCCTCTGGATTTTCTAGTTTGTGTGCATAATGGTGTTTATAGTAGCCTTAAATGATCCTTTGTATTTCTGTGGTGTCAGATGTAATATCTCTCGTTTCATTTCTAATTGAGCTTATTTAGATCTTCTCTCTTCTTGGTTAATCTTGCTAATTGTCTATCAATTTTGTCTTCTTGTAGAACTGGCTTTTTGTTTTGTTTATCTTTGTTTCAATTTCATTTAGCTCTGCTCTGATCTTTGTTATTTCTTTTCTTTTCTTTTTTTTTTTTTTTTTTTTTTTGAGACAGAGTCTCCCTCTGTCACCAGGTGCCAGACTGGAGTGCAGTGGCGCAATCTCGGCTCACTGCAATCTCCGCCTCCTGGGTTCAAGCAATTCTCCCGCCTCAGCCTCCCAGATAGCTGAGACTATAGGCACATGCCACCACACCCAGCTAATTTTTTGTATTTTTAGTAGAGATGGGGTTTCACCATGTTGGCCAGGATGGTCTTGATCTCTTGACCTAGAGATCTGCCCACCTTGGCCTCCCAAAGTGCTGGGATTACAGGCTTGAGCCACTGCGCCCAGCCTGTTATTTCTTTTCTTCTGTTGTTTGGTTTTGGTTTGTTCTTGTTTCTTTAGTTCCTTGACGTGTGACCTTAGTTTGTTATTTGTGTTCTTTCAGAATTTTTGATGCAGGCATTTAATGCTATGAATATTCTTCTTAACATTGCTTTTGCTATGTCCTAGAGGTTTTGATAAATTTTGTCACTATTATCATACATTTCAAATAATTTTTAAATTTCCTTCATTCACAGTTGACCCGAAGATAATTCAGGAGCAGATTGTTTGATTTCCATGTATTTTTGTAGTTTTGAGGGTTCCTTTTGCAGTTAATTTCCAATTTTATTCCTCTGTGGTCTGAAAGCATACTTTATATAATTTCGATTTTCTTAAATTTATTTAGTCTTGTTTCGTGGCCTATAATATGATCTATCTTAGAGAATGTTTTATGCACTGATGAAAAGAATGTATATTCTGAAGTAGTTGGGTAAAATGTTCTGTAAATATCTGTCAAGTCCATTTGTTCTAGGGTGAGATTTAAGTCCGTTGTTTCTTTGTTGACTTTCTGTCTTGATGACCTGTCTAGTGGTGTCAGTTGAGTATTATGTCCCTCACTATTATTGTGTTGCCATCTATCTCATTGCTTATGTCTGGTTATAATTGTTTTATAAATTTGGGAGATCCTGTTTTAGGTGCATATATATTTAGGATTGTTATATTTTTCTGTTGAAGTGATTCTTTTATCATTATATAATGTTCCATTCTATATTTTAACTGTTATTGCTTTAAAGGCTTTTGTCTGATATAATAATAGTTCCTCCTGCTTGCTGTTGGTTTGCATTTGTATGGAATATCTTTTCCACCCCTTTACCTTGAGTTTATGTCAGTTATTATATATTAGGCAAGTCTCTTGAAGACAGTAGATACTTGGTTGGTGGATTTTTCTCCATTGCCATTCTGTATGTTCTAAGTGGATTATTTAGGCTGTTTACATTCATTATTGACATATGAGATGCTGTTTTATTCATCATGCTAGTTGTTGCCTTAATACCTTATTTTTTTTTCTTTGTGTTACTGTTTTGTAAGCTCATGAGATTTATGCTTTAAGAGTTCCTATTTTGGTGTATTTTGAGGTTTTGTTTTAAGACGTAGAACTCCTTTTAGCATTTCTTGTAGTACTGGCTTGGCAGTGGCTAGTTTTCTCAGCAGTTTGTTTGTCTGAAAAAGACTTTTATCTCTCCTTCATTTTTGAAGCTTAATTTTGCTGAGTTCAGAATTCTTGGCTGACAATTGTTTTGTTTGAGGAGGCTAACAATAGGACCCCAATCCCTTCTAGCTTGTAGAGTTTCTACTGGGAAGTCTGCTGCTAATCTGATAGGTTTTATTTTATATGGTTTTCATTATATATTTCCTTAAGAGCTTTTGCATCACAACTCTTAAGATTCTTTTATTTGTCTTGACTTTAGATAACCTGATGACTATGTGCCTGTGTGATGATCCTATTGCAATGAATTTCCCAAGTGTTCTTGGAGCTTCTTGGCTTTGTTTTTTTGTTTTGTTTTGTTTTGTTTGTTTGTTTGTTTTTGAGACAGAGTCTTGCTTTTTTGCCAGGCTGGAGTGCAGTGGCACAATCTCAACTCACGGCAACCTCTGCCTCCCAGGTTCAGGCAATTTTCCTGCATCAGCCTTCCAAGTAGTTGGGACTACAGGCACATGTCACCACGCCCAACTAATTTTTGCATTTTTGGTAGAGATGGGGTTTCACCATGTTGGCCAGGATGGTCTCTATCTCTTGATCTTGTGATCCACCTGCCTTGGCCTCCCAAAGTGCTGGGATTAAAGGCATGAGCCACAGCGCCCAACTGAGCTTCTTGTCTTTGGATATCTAGAACTCTAGCAAGGCTAGGGTAGTTTTCCTGTATTATTCCCTCAAATAAGTTTTCCAAATTTGTAGATTCCTCTTCTTTCTCAAGAACACTAATTATTCTTAGGGTCGGCTGTTTAACCAAATCCCAAATTTCTTGGATGCTTTTTATTTAAATTCTTCTTTCTTTCTCCTTGTCTGACTGGGTTCATTCAAAATCCATTTTTGAGTTCTGCAGTTCTTTATTCGAGTTGTTTGATTCTGCTGTTGAAACTTTCCAATGTATTTTGTATTTCTCTAAGCATATCTTTCATTTCCAGAAGCTATGACTGTTTTTTCTCTATGATCTTTTTTTCTGGAATACTTTTGATCTGTATCATTTACTGATTTTTATATTCCTTTAAGTTAGTTTTCTTCTTCCTCTGGTATCTCCTTGAGTAGCTTGATAGTCAACCTTCTGAATTCTTTATCCCCACAGTTCAGAGATTTTCTTCTTGGTTTGGACCCATTGCTGGGTAGCTACTGTGGTCTTCTGAGGGAGGTATAGAACCTTGTTTTTTAATATTACCAGAATTACTCTTCTGATTCTTTCTGATTTGTGTAGATTATTTCAGTGGGAAAATCTGGAGCTCAAGAGCCACTGGTCAGATTCTGTTGTCCATGGCATGGTCCCTTGATTGGTGCACTCTCCCTTCCTGTAGAGATGGGGCTTCCTGCAAACCAGACAGAAGTGATTGTTACTGTTCTTCTGGGTCTCTCCACCCATCAGAGCTACCAGGCTGGTGCTGGGGAATGTCTGCACAGAGTCCTATGATGTGATCCGCCTTTGGGTCTCCCAGCTGTGGGTGCCAGCACCTGCTCCAGTGGAGGGGGCAGGGGAGTGAAGTGGACTCTGTGGGGGTCCTGGGCTGTGGATAGGTTTACTGTGCTGACTTTCTCAAAGTCTGGTGATTCTAGCAGTGAAGCTGTCACATGGACAGACTCGGGACCTCTGGTTATTCCGGATGTTGCAGGAGGTAGAATCAGCTCTTGTTTTCCCCTTCCCAGGAGTAGGGTTGTTCAGTCATGAGTTGCTATCATCTCCTGAGCTGGTTAGTATCCAGCCAGGAGGTGGCACTTTTGAGAGAGCAGCAGAGTTGTCCTCTGTCCTGTGGAATTCGCAGCAGGTGTGGCTTCTTCCGAAGGCTCTGTGATTTTTGTTTGTTTTCCCGTTATACTTATGTGATGGTTCCTGGAGCAAAAGTCCACCGTGTGAGTCTCCACATGCTGTTCTGTCTGCCCCAGTGGGAGCTGCACATCAGACCTGATCCTATCTGCCATGAGCCATCTAAACATGGCTGGATGGGCACGGTGGCTCGCACCTGTAGTCCTAGCACTTTTGGAGGATGAGGCAGGCCAGATCACCTGGGGTCAGGAATTCAAGACCAGCCTGGCCAATATGGGGAAACTCCATCCCTGCTAAGAAAAAAAAAAATACAAAAATTAGCTTCAGGTGCCTGTAATCCCAGGTCCTCTACTCAGGGGGCTGAGGCAGGGCAGGGGCTTGGACTGGGAGGCAGAGGTTGCTGTGAGTTGAGATCATGCCACTGCACTCCAGCCTGGGCAAAAAGAGTGAGACTCCAGAAAAAAAAAACAAAGACCACCATGGCTAAGGCACTGGTCTAGGGCAGGCCCACATGGGGGGAGGAGGCCTTGCTTTACAGTGTCCCAGTGGGAGGGCCCTTTACACGAGAAGCTCCTTCCGTTTCCCACTGTGCAGTGACCCAGGAGCACTCACACAACCTCCCGGGAGCTGCTGGTCTCCAGGTTCTGAGACACGTGGTCCCATAGCAGTGGTGTTTACAGGACACACTGCAGCCCCCAGCACCATTCTGAGTCCCCCACAAAGCTGAGATGGGTTTTTCTCCTCCTGCCCGTCCCACTAGAAACGAGGCCAACAAGTCGCTGCTGATGCCCAAGTGCACCTGTCACCTCTCCGCTCCTGTATCCCTGGACGGGGGCTCGTCGGCACAGGTAAGTTGTGGTCACCAGGCACTGGGCCCCGAGGACTGGGCCGTGTGCCAAATGTGTGGTCTGAGGTCTCCCCCAAGCTGAGGTTAGGGCAGCATTCAGAATGGAGGCACTCTGTCCAAGGGTGCTACCCATGTGGGAATGATGGTGGGTGGAGCACAGAAGAGAGATCCAGTGAGAGGCAGGAACGCTTCCCAGCGGAGGGTGAGAGAGACAAACAGGTTCCAAGGCCCGGAGCCCCCAGCACTGGAGCCCCACAGTCAGGCTGCGGTGACGCAGATGCCCAGGGCAGGCTCTGAAGGGCCCAGGACACGCAGCGGGGGACAGTGCTGTGATAAAGGATGGAGAGAAATTGTTAACCATGGCAGAATCAATGTGCCATATTTTAAAAATAAAATGCTGAGGAAGGACTGTGTGTAGGAGTCAGATGGGAATAGAGATGCGTCAGTTGCCTCGTTCAAGACCCTGCCTCCACATACAACACATTCTACGATACTGGGTGTTGGGATGTCAACCTCTGAATTTGGAGGACAGGGTTCAGCCCGTAATACAAGCCTGGGGAGGAAGGGTGCTGTGCCACCACTTAAATCCCATCCTGAGATCCAGCCATCCTTGAAGTACCATTACTCAGAACTGACTAGCAATGAGTTTGAATTTTAAGAGTAAGTTTAATGTCAGCAATGTCATTTTTCGTCCCGTGAATTTTGCTTCACTTCCCCACAGGAAGCAGATGGTGCCTGGAGTCCATCTCCATGGGGGTAAGTTTGTGAGCTTCGTGGGAATGTTCTGTCTGTAACATAGTTGTACACTTGTCTTAAATTACTTGAGGAAATATATCGTCTATTTAACATGTTCAAATAAACTGATAACATAATGGAAAATAAAAACGTTTCATTTAACATTTGTAGGTGTTCATGTAGCTTGTTGCACTGATTTTACTTGAAAACATTATAGAATTCTTTATAACTAACATCTGAATTCATGAACAAAAATAAGGCCAAGCATAGTTATTTTCCAAGACTTTCTTTAAACACATGTAATGTTGTGAGTCTGAATGTTTTTTAATGTTTCTAATAGTGTTTCGTTGAGAGTCAGGTCTTATCATTTCACCTTTGAATACGTCCACTGATGACAGGTCTGCCCCAGCACCGCACAAATCCAACCCAACTGCCTATGACTTTTTTTACCCTCCAAACTACAAAAGCTGCCTGGTCCAGTTTTAAGCACACATTTTAAAGGGCACCCTGTTCCCATGATACAATAAAGTTGTGTGCAGCCGTAACAAGTACGTATTCTTTCCAGAGAACCTCAAGTACAGGATGCGCCTCTCACAGAACATGGAGTCACAGGAGACCTACTCGTGCATGATGGTGAGTCAGTTAGTTACTCTTGGTTCACTCTTTCGTTTTTCTTTCCATAACATGAACACATATTAACTCTATATTTTACAAAGCAACTTTGTACAACGCTTCCCAGGGTTTCAGGGTTTGGATGTTGCATTCCTACCCTCTGCAATAAATTTCATCTAGAACCATTTAATACAATCTCAAGTAAAATGGAATGGGAAAGTAAGAGTCCTTGACTCGAACCACCCCTGGGATGCAGACACAGGCACGCCCACACACGTGTACGCACACTGTCTCGCACAGTCACACGCATGGTCTCACACGCACACTCACACTGGCACAGCCTCCCTCCTGCCCTCACATCACGTCCTGGTCCCCACCCAGCCTGCCATAGTGGCCCCATGACTTCATGGAGTCCCCTGTGGTCCCACAGGGGAAGCATGTGCCCCAGCCTGCATAGAATGGCCCTGACCTCCACTCTGGGCACCCAGCAGCTGCAGCTGTCCTGGCTCAGGACCTCTGGGGTCTCTGCCACCATCCCAGTAGGTCATGCTGCGGAGGGTGGCCGGACAGCCAAACTGGGGAGGTCCCAGTGGACATAAGCCCAGAGACAGAGCCGACATTATTTGAAGAGGGTGTGGGAGGGAGGCTCCTCGTGCTGGAGAGAAGGAGCCCCCACACCCTGTGGCTCAGAGCTGCCTGGGGTTCCTCTAGAGGCACCTGTGACCCCAGACTGCTGAGGGCACCACATGGCTCCCAGGTCTCCCCCTCACAGATCAGTGCACCCAGCTGGCTTCATCCTTCCAACCCAGCTGCCCTGGGTCGGGGAGCAACATTTATTTTTGTTTATTTTTTGAGACAGAATCTTACGCTGTCATCCAGGCTGCAGTGCAGTGGCGTGATCTCCGCCCACTACAACCTTTGCCACTTGGGTTCTAACCATTCTCCCACCTCAGCCTCCCAAGTAGCTGGGACCAGAGGCTCAGGCCACCATGCTGGGCTTTCACCATGTTGCCCAGGCTGGTCTCGAACTCCTAGGCTCAAGCAATTTGCCCACCTCAGCCTCCTAAAGTGCTGAGACTACAGACATGAGCCGCTGTGTCTGGCCATGGAACCACGTTTAGCTGGGGGAGAAGTTGATACCTAACTTATGCTTAGAACTTACAGCCTTATCACGTGCTCACTGTATCAGTTTGAATACAATAGTACATAAGTAAAAAATATTCTGCCGCCCCCTTTCTGAATACCACCTCAAAACGCCATTTTAATCATAGAGGGTGAATACACGTTTGCAAAATTGCAAAACCTATGCATACACAATTATATTCACTCACACTGAGAGGTTAACGAATACCATATGAATTATTCTGCAGCTTCCTTTTTGATTTCTTCCACAGTATGGCAGGGATGACGCTCATGACACTTCACACAGATGTGCTTTCTTCTCGTCAGGAGCTTCATCCTCTTCCATGACGAGCATATACCACGGCTCAGTCAGCCATTGCTCACTAAGGGATGTTAAGTTTATGACCGAGTTTGGGTTTGAGCGCCTTTGTGCCCACATTGTCAGGTACAAACAATGTTGTTCTGTTTCTGTACAACACTTGAAAGTCAAAGGGCATTTGTGTTTTAAGTCTTCATAGTTTCTTTTTGATTACCAAAAGGTTTGAAGAGTGAAAATCTCCTTCAGTTTCCTCACTCTTTTCAGCACCAGATAGTAACAGGGTACTTTTAGTTTTATCTAAATAACACATTTAATTGTTTCAATGCACATTTTCCTTATTACTAATGAGACTGGACATAATGTCGTTTTTTTTTTTGAGACGGAGTTTCGCTCTTGTTACGCAGGCTGGAGTGCAATGGCGCGATCTCGGCTCACCGCAACCTCCGCCTCCTGGGTTCAGGCGATTCTCCTGCCTCAGCCTCCTGAGTAGCTGGGATTACAGGCACACGCATAATGTCGTTTTTTACCATTTCACAGTTCTTCTTGTGTGAATCAGCTTTTCAAATTTTGTGCACTTTTAAATGGTGTTGTTTGATTATCAATATTAAGCGGTCTTTGCACATTAGGGATAATAATTCCCTGATCTGTGTGTTTCAAACACTTCTTTCAGTCTGTCTTTTAAAAATGTGTGTTTATCATGTCTTTTGCAATGCGAAGGTCATAAATTTTTCTGAAGTCCAAGTTGTCAAATGTCCCTGTCTTGCTTTAAAAAGCCTTCTCACACCAGGGTTACACAAAAATCATCAAAACTCTTTGTTGATGTTTTCATAATTTTTCTCTTTCGGTTTTCCTTATATTTTGATTTTCAAGCCATCTTTTTTTTTTTTTTTTTTTTTTTTTTTTTTGAGACGGAGTTTCGCTCTTGTTACCCAGGCTGGAGTGCAATGGCGCGATCTCGGCTCACCGCAACCTCCGCCTCCTGGGTTCAGGCAATTCTCCTGCCTCAGCCTCCTGAGTAGCTGGGATTACAGGCACGCGCCAACATGCCCAGCTAGTTTTTTGTATTTTTAGTAGAGACGGGGTTTCACCATGTTGACCGGATGGTCTCGATCTCTCGACCTCGTGATCCACCCGCCTCAGCCTCCCAAAGTGCTGGGATTACAGGCTTGAGCCACCACGCCCGGCTTAAGTGATTCAAGCCATCTTGAACTTACTTTTGCATACACGGAGAGAGCCAACGTTACTTTATCTCAAAGGCTTGACTAATGGTCACCGCCTCACCTATGAAATAATACACCCTTCCCCATCTAATCCAAAGCCCCCTTTTCTAATGCTTCCCGTAAGCACTGGACTCAGATCTGTTTCTCCACGTTTATTCCCGTCTCGTCGACCCGCCAGCAAGCATCTGGAGTGCTCTCCATGTGTGTGGCATGCCAGGGGGTGTCTGTGGTGTCTACACTTCCGAGCACTCACACAGCCTCCCAGGAGCAGCGTCCCCGGGCTCCTGCTGACACGCGGGAACCACGGTCCTGGTGCTTGTCCAGCACTTTGCGGCCCTCAGTGGCCTGTTGTGAGCTCCTCCCCACAGCGAGACCCTGCGTTGCTGGCCCGTGTCCTTCCTCCTGTGCTTCCAGCAGAGAGGATCAGGAGCAGCTCCTGTCTCCCTCCCAGGGCTTAAGCCTGAGCCCCGCCGCTGTTGGCGTCTGGAGAGGACCTGGTGGCCTGGGGTACACCCCGAGCCGCGGGCCTCTTCCCTCCACGGAGCACGTCTTCCTGCACAGTGGGGGTGACAGCGGTGTTCCCAGTTGCTCGTTTGACTAAATGTGAGTGTGCATAGGTGTTTGTCTGTTCAGCCTGCTTCAGTAGAAATGCCACATGCCTAGGCTCCATCTTTGACCATCAGTTACACACACGCACACGCACACACACGCACACACGCCTGCACACACATGCACCATCTTTAATCCCCACCTGTCCCCTACGAGCACCATTGTCCCAACATTTTATTAAAATTTCAAACATAAACAAGACTGGAAAGGGCTTTACAGACACACACACACACAAAGAAACCTCAACCCTGGGACTTGGCCGCAGATACTTATCTCTCCCCATTCCCGAGCCTGGGAGGTCCAAGGTCACGGCGCCGGCAGCCCCGGTGTCTGGCGAGGGCCACATCCTGGTTCCCAGGTGGCCTCCGCTGGTTGTCCTCACAGGGCAGGGCGTGGAGCGTGAGATCAGACTCGCGTGCCTGTTCTCGTAGAGGCAGTCACACATCCTGCCATGGGGACCCCACTCGGCTGACACCAAAGGCTCCACTTTATTTAGGGCGTGCCACCCTGGGGTTAGGACTGGAGCATGTGAATCTGGGGGGCACAGGCACTGCGTGTACGTGAAGGGTCCCGAAGGGTGCTTCTGCGCCCCCAGCAACAAAGGGGTGTGGAGTACAAGGGAACGTCAGGGACTGAGAATATTTCCAACTGTGAAGCGTGTGTGTCCGTGTGTGTGTGTCTGTGTGTGTGTCTGTGTGTCCGTGTGTGTGTGCGTCTGTGTGTGTGTGTGTCCGTGTGTGTGTGTCCGTGTGTGTGTCCGTGTGTGTGTGTCCGTGTGTGTGTCCGTGTGTGTGTCCGTGTGTGTGTGTCTGTGTGTGTGTGTCCGTGTGTGTGTCTGTGTGTCTGTGTGTGTGTGTCTGTGTGTCTGTCTGTGTGTGTGTGTCTGTGTGTGTCCGTGTGTGTGTGTGTGTCCGTGTGTGTGTGTCTGTGTGTGTGTGCGTCTGTGTGTGTGTGTGTCTGTGTGTGTGTGTGTCTGTGTGTGTGTCCGTGTGTGTGTGTCTGTGTGTGTGTGTCTGTGTGTCTGTGTGTGTGTCTGTGTGTGTGTGTCCGTGTGTGTGTGTCTGTGTGTGTGTCCGTGTGTGTGTGTCTGTGTGTGTGTCTGTGTGTGTGTCTGTCTGTGTGTGTCTGTGTGTATGTGTCTGTGTGTCTGTGTCTGTGTCTGTGTGTCCGTGTGTGTGTCTGTGCGTCTGTGTGTGTGTGTGTCTGTGTGTGAGAGAGAGAGAGCAGACAGAACACAAAATCAGGTGCTGCTGTGGCAGAAGTGCTGTCTGTGTCTCGGTGAGGTGTGCAGATGTCTGCAATGCAGCAGACCGCAGAGCAGTGGGGAGACAGTCCTGTGACGGGGCCGGGGACAGTCCTGTGATGGGATGGGGGACAGTCCTGTGACGGGGCGGGGGACAGACCTGTGACAGGGCGGGGGACAGACCTGTGACGGGGCAGGGGGACAGACCTGTGACAGGGCGGGGGACAGACCTGTGACGGGGCAGGGGGACAGACCTGTGACGGGGCGGGGGACAGTCCTGTGACGGGACGGGGGACAGTCCTGTGACAGGGCGGGGGACAGACCTGTGACGGGGCAGGGGACAGTCCTGTGATGGGACGGGGGACAGTCCTGTGACAGGGCGGGGGACCTGTGACGGGGCGGTGGACAGTCCTGTGACGGGGCGGGGGACAGTCCTGTGACGGGGCGGGGGACAAACCTGTGACGGGGCGGGGACAGTCCTGTGACGGGGGGGACAGACCTGTGACGGGGCGGGGGACAGACCTGTGACGGGGCGGGGGCGTGTCCTGTGACGGGGCGGGGGACAGACCTGTGACGGGGCGGGGGACAGTCCTGTGATGGGGCGGGGGACAGACCTGTGACGGGGCGGGGGTGAGTCCTGTGACGGGGCGGGGGACAGACCTGACAGGGCGGGGGACAGACCTGTGACGGGGCGGGGGACAGTCCTGTGACAGGGCGGGGGACAGACCTGTGACGGGGCGGGGGACAGTCCTGTGACGGGGCGGGGGACAGTCCTGTGACGGGGCGGGGGACAGACCTGTGACGGGGCGGGGGACAGTCCTGTGACGGGACGGGGGACAGTCCTGTGACGGGGCGGGGGACAGTCCTGTGACGGGGTGGGGGACAGACCTGTGACGGGGCGGGGGACAGTCCTGTGACGGGGCGGGGGACAGTCCTGTGACGGGGCAGGGGGACAGACCTGTGACGGGGCGGGGGACAGACCTGACAGGGCGGGGGACAGACCTGTGACGGGGCGGGGGTGAGTCCTGTGACGGGGCGGGGGACAGACCTGACAGGGCGGGGGACAGTCCTGTGACGGGGCGGGGGTGAGTCCTGTGACGGGGCGGGGGACAGACCTGACAGGGCGGGGGACAGACCTGTGACGGGGCGGGGGACAGTCCTGTGACGGGGCGGGGGACAGACCTGTGACGGGGCGGGGGACAGTCCTGTGACGGGACGGGGGACAGTCCTGTGACGGGGCGGGGGACAGTCCTGTGACGGGGCGGGGGACAGTCCTGTGACGGGGCGGGGGACAGACCTGTGACGGGGCGGGGGACAGTCCTGTGACGGGGCGGGGGACAGTCCTGTGACGGGGCGGGGGACAGACCTGTGACGGGGCGGGGGACAGTCCTGTGACGGGGCAGAGGACAGTCCTGTGATGGGGTGGGTGACAAAGTAGCCCTGGCAGCGTGCAGGTGCTGGGTTTAGGGTTTGTTTTTTTCTCTATAAAGCCCTTTCCAGTCGTTTATGTTTGAAATTTTAAGAAAATCTTGGGAAAACTGTGTATGTAGGAGACAGGTGTGTGTGTGTGTGTGTGTGTGTGTGTGTGTGTAACTGATGGTAAAAGATGGAGCATGTGAGTGTGTTGGGGACACATGCAGACATCCAAGGGAAACTGAGTCAGGGAGCCTGCAGGTGAGGCTCGGCTGGGAGCACTGAGGACACAGCAGAGATGTGTGGGCAGGTCTGGACCCACACCCGGAGGGCAGCTCGGGCAGAGGAGCTCGGACAGGAGAGGAGCTGCAGCTACCACCGGGCTGTCTCTGCACCGAGAGCTGAGCACACGCACACCCAGCGAAGGCATAAGGCTAAGGGTGCAGGTCCTGGCAGGTATCCTGGGTGCTCCCTCCCAAAAGGCTGTGCAGCAAGAGTGGGGGCTGCACAGCTTGACCCCCTCCTGTCCCCATTGGGCAGCAGTGTCCAGTTTTCCTTCTGTGGCACCAGAGATTCAGGAAGACTCACCCAAAGATCTAGGCTTTGTCTTTTGCTCCACTTGGGAGAGCCCCATTCTGGCCATGGAAGGTCACACCCTGGCCCTTGACCCCAGTGGCCACAGTCACTGAGAGTCTGATGGGGACTGGCCTGCACCCCAGACCAAGCCTGTGAGCGTCTCTCAGCTGCAGGCTCAGTCCAGGGCCTGTGTCTGATCTGCTGCTCTGATATCCCCAGAGGCCTCCCAGGCCCACCTCTCTCACTCCTCACAGGAATCCAAAGCCCGCAGCTCTTAGCAGAGTGATCCGAAACTAACTGGCACCATAACTTGCATTTGGACTTGGGTGCCAGACAGACCTGGGTTCTGGGCTAGTGTGGAGATGCTGCTGGTTCTAGAAACTCAAGTAAGCTTTCAGACCTGAGCCCCTATTCCGCATAAGGAAATGGGGGATGTTAACATCTCTTCCCAGGAAGGTTATATGTGCGCTCCTGGAGCTGTGAATGCCACCGCCTGGGTCTGGCTCAGGGATGCCCAGTGAATGGTGGTTGCCTCTTTCCCCGTGTTTCGGGCCTCAGGTGCCCAGAATCACACTAATCCCAAATCCTGGGTTGGGAGCACAGATTCACCTTTGATCTGTGAGTGACCTGCTTTCTCCATTGACTCCATATGTTGTTTATTTATGATGAAGAAAGAAGTACCGAGAACAAAAGCAGTCGGAGGCGGCCTTTGTCTGCTTACGGGCCTCCAGTCCACGTCCTTGCTCCTGCTCATGTTCTTCATTCTTGAGCTTTCTTTTAAATTTTGCTCCTTCAATATCTATGTAGACACAGATGTGTATTCCTAAAAAGTCCATACACCCAATACATTGGTTAGTTTTTCTTTTTTCACAGAAAGATCATTGTGTATATGTAATATCTGGAATCTTTGGAATCATCTTTTCTGCTTAATGCTGAATTGCCAAGGTCCGTCCCTGCCACGTGTTGCTGTAGTCTGCTCGCGTTTGCTTCTGTGGCTGTTCCACACCACGCCACACTTAATTACCCGCTCTGCCGTGGTTGAGCATTGAGATGGTTTCCCATTTTCCGCTACACAGCTGTGCTGCCCAGTCTTGACAGATCTCCTGTTGTACAGGCACAAGCATTTCTCCTGGGGCTATTCCTAGGGGTGCAATTGCTGGGTATATGAATGTCCAGCTCAGAGGTAAGGCCACTGTTTTCTAAAGGTGTTGCACATGTGGCACTCTCACAGCAAGGTATAAGAAGTCCTATCGCTTCATGTCCTCTCTAACACTTGGAATTGACTATCGGGTAGTAGGAACTGGTAGCTTATTCTGGCCTACTTCAGTATTTCCCTCATTGGGAGTGAAGCTGAACACATGTGAGCCATACGAGTTTTCTTTGCCATGAAGCACTTGCTCGTGGTCCTAGCCCATTTATCCACTGAACTCTGTGCTTTTCTTATTGATTTATATGAATTTCTATATATTCTTCATACAAAACTTTTGTCAGTTGGGTGGATTACAGATAGAGTCTATGTGCAGCTTAACTCACGTTTAATTTAACACCATTCTATAAATAGAGCATGCATTACAATATAGTCACGTTTATACATATTGTATAAGAATGCTCTTTGGTCTTGGTTAATGAATCTTTCCACCAAAATATCCAAAAGATAGCCATCTTTCATTTCTACTAAGAGTTTTAAGTTTTTGATTTTGTGGGCCAAGTCTGTATCCTTGGTTGATTTGAGTGTATGGTGTGAGGTAGAGATCTAACTTCATTCTTTTCTCTGTGGATTCCTGTTGTTTCCATCACCATTCATTGAACAGCTCCTCTCCTTACTGGCATGAAAAGCTACCTCTGTCCTGTACCAGAGCTCCATTTATGCACAAATGTGAGTGTGTTTCTGGGCTGTCAATTCCATTGGTCAGTTTGTGTATCCCTGCACTAATTTCTTATCATCTTACTTCCCATAGCTTCACAAGTTTTAAACAGTAAGTACTCCCTTCTCTCTCCTAAGAAAGGTTCTGGTTATTCAGTATTATGGTCACTAGCCCCACTCTTTCCTGTCCAGAGCTTCTTCCACTCTCCCACCTGCCACACCTCTGATGTCCTGATGTCAGACCCTCCTTGTCTTCTGTGGGGTGGCAGAGGCTGGCCGCTTGCTCTGTGGGGTCAGCAACGTGTTCCACATATGGACACTTAGCTACCACCCTTGTGCTTAACCTCACATCCCACTCCCATTCTCACTCCTCACCCTTGCCCCTGGGACCCACCACATCTCGGTGTCCTGGAGCTTCTCCCAGTTGGTCGGGAAGACAACCTCCTTTAACTCAGCGTCTTCATCCACAGGCACTTCAGCTTTTTAAAAATCCACTCTGCCAATCTCTGACTCTTAATAAAAAGTTTGATCCATATATGTTTAAAGTAATCACTGATAAGAAAGGATTCACTTCTGCTGTGTAGCTTTTTGCCTTCTGTATATCTTCTATGCTTTTTGTTTCTCAATTCCTGCCCAGTTGAAAAATCTTCCGTTGAATGTCAAGTTCCATTTTGGTCCCTTTGTTCTTTCCTTTTTTGTTCATTTTCTACATAGCTCCCTAGTGGTTATGTCGGGGATAATAATTACTGTCTTAAACTTATAACACCCTAGTTTGAATATTTGAATATCAACATATATATATATATATATATATATATATATATATATATATTTTTTTTTTTTTTTTTTGAGACAGAGTCTCACTCCATCGCCAGGCACCAGGCTGCAGTGCAGTAGCACGACCTCGGTTCACTGCAACCTCCACCTCCCAGGTTCAAGCAATTCTCCTGCCTCAGCCTCCTGAGTAGCTGGAACTACAGGCACGCGCCACCACGCCCAGCTAATGTTTCTGTATTTTTAGTAGAAAAGGGGTTTCACTATGTTGGCCAGGATGGTCTTGATCTCTTGACCTCGTGATCCACCCACCTCGGCCTCCCAAAGTGCTGTGATTACAGGTGTGAGCCACCGCGCCCGGCCCTAACTTTGATTTTTTTGAAACAGGACTCACTCTGTTGCCCAGGCTGGAGTGCACAACCATAGATCACTGCAACCTCCTACCCCTGGGCTCAAGCAATCGTTCCACCAAAAAGAGTGTATGGTTTTGAGTTACTGTCTCGTGTCTCTTCATGTGAGACCAAATGATTTTTTTAGCACTTCTTTTAGGGCAGGTCTACCAGTAATGAATTCCCTCAACTTCTATCTGTCTGAGAATGTCTTAGTTTTTGCTTCATTCTTGAAGAATAATTTTGTCACATATAGAATTCTTGGTTGACAGGTATTTTCCTCCTTCCAGGGCTTTAAATATGCCACTGCCTTTGAGCCTTCATAGTTTCTAAGAGAAACCAGCTGTTAATTTTATTAAGGATCCCTTGATTGTGATGAGTCGCTTTTCTCCGCCTGTCTTTGAAATTCTCTTGTTGTCTATGTCTTGACAATCTGACTGTAATGTGTTTTGGTATACATCTTTTGGAGTTTATCCTGCTTGGAATTCATTGAGTTCCTTGGATGTGTAGATTGATTTATTTAATCAGATTTAAAAAGTTTTCAGTCATTATTTCTTTAATTTCAGTAGTCTCCTGTTCCCTCATTATCTATGGGGGACATGTTCCAAGACTCCCAGTAAGTATCTGAAACTGCAGATACTACCACACCCTGTATACACTATGTTTTTTTCCTGTGCATTAATGGGCAGATAGTGTATACAGCATGGATATCCTGGACAAAGGGATGATTCATGTCCTGGGTGCACGAGCAGGACAGAATGATATTTCGTTATGCTACTCAGAACCACACACAATTTAAAACTTGTCAATCGCTTATTTCTGGAATTTTCCATTTAATATTATTGGACCTTGGTTGCCCAGAGGTAACTGAAAATACAGAAAGCAAAACTGCTGGTAATGGGGGACCACTGTATTTTTTCTATTTTTTCTGCCTCTTTCCTTTTCTCTTCTCCTTTGCAGACTTCTATGTTGCATATGATACAGAAATACATAATTTCTATATCCATGGATAATCTAACATTCTCATGTCATTTTCCTCTTTTATTTAGTTGTCAGTGACTTCCTGTAGTTCACTGAGCATATTTAAAACAGTTGATTTAATGTCTTTTATGAGTCATTCAAATGTCTGAGCTTTTGCAGACATAGTTTATGCCAAATCTTTTCTCATTTGAATGGGTCATATTATTCCATTTCTTTATATGTTCTATAATTTTTTGTTAAAAACTGGATATTCTGAGTATCATAATGTGGTAACTCTCAAAATCAAGGGCTTCTCCCCCCAGGACTGTGGATTTTCTCTGGTTACAGGCTGGAACCATCAGTTTGTGACCTTTTCAAACTACTTTTGCAAAATGTGAATTTCTTGTCACTGAAGTTGCTCTTCGTTTATCACGACCACTTAGTGAACTAACAAAGATCCTCAAATATCTAGCTACAAACAAGGGGGAAGGTCTGTCTTTTAAAATCTTCCAGTAGATGCTGCTGGAGGAAGCCACTGCCACCAAGTGGATCAAAACCAAGGCGAGGCTCTGCGTTCATCCTCAGGGCACCAGCTGACTAGCCAGAACGTAGCACCTCACATTTTTTGAGGACAAGGTTCCTGCTGCTCACTCTGACGTCAGCCCGTTGCTCCAGGAATGTGGGTTGCTGCCCTCACAGCACAGCAGGACTAAGAAATGGAGGTGGTAGCTGGCTCATGTACGCCACTTATGGAAGACCAGCAGCTCCTCCCTTCCTCAAGCATTCTCCCATACATGTCTGACCAGGTTCCAGAGTTTCCAAATAATTTATTGCAGTTGCTCTTTAGAGCTGAATGGTTCTCCAGTGGAAGGAGCAGCCCCTGTAGCTTTCTACCATACCATTTTGTCCTTAGGTAAACTCCCTCTGCATTTTTATATACATACTTAAGAACACTTTCACAGCACAGCTGTCATGTACATTCTTTCCACACCAACCTCTGTTTCACAGTCCGCCACCATTTTGCCTGTCATACTTTGTCATGTTTTTATTTTCATTTCAAATTAACTGTTCACCTTCTCCTTGTTCTCAGTAATTTTGGGGTTAGTTCGGTGACACCTCAGCTCTCCTTTGCTTTCTGAGTCCTCTCACTTCCTTCTGTGCATTTTTTCCTTGCACTTCTCTGTGTCTACCAAGACCATCGCTCCCACGGCAGTCATATGAAGGCAGACACTCCCATTGTTGCCTGTGGTTTGGGAAGTTTTGCAGCAGCAGGCACTGCCTGGTTGCTCAGCCTGCAAGTGCCCCAGCTAATCGACCCATCAGGAGCCCTGCCCAGCTGAGCATCCACTGCCCCTCAGTGGCAACTCCTGGGGCCTCTTTCAGGTTCTGCAGCACGCTGCTGACGTTGGCCTGGCCTGCGTCGGCTCCCATTCGCATTCTTTCCTTCTAAGAGTCATTGTTTCTGATGCAACAAAGGTTTTCCTTCGATGTCCTATCTTTACCCAATTATGGATCTGTTTATATCCTGATTATAATTTTTAAGGATTGGATCAGAGAAGGGAGACTATAGCATGTGAGAGATATGTTGTTTTGATTTAGAAGCCTTCTGTTGGTTTTTTCGCTTGTGGGTCTTTCAAAAACTTTCAAAGAAAAATTTTGCACATTTCTTGTCTCTAATTCCTGCTGCATTCAGCACTGCTAGTTAAGATGAGCCCAATCCCCAACCCTTTGGAAAGTCCGGGCAGCAACGCAGTCACCTCTCCTGTCAGCTGGCCAGCACGCATAAACAATAAAGTCATTGGTTGGTTGGGCTAGGGTAGCATCAGGGCAAAGAGTAAAATACCTGTACTCAAGATGTGGGTATAAAAACACTTAAGGCTCCCTGGTAGCCAGAACTCACCACAGTCAAGCAAAAGTGTGAGAAGAAGGTCGCAGATGTGGGTTGACCCTTTGTGTGCCCACATTTCCCCACTTCTCATGCTGGAAATCCAAACTAGCCTCCTTGGCTACCACAAGACCCTCTTATTTATCAGGGAGAGCAGAGTTTGTCTCTATATCGGTACACGTGCAGCAGAAAACAGCAACATTCTTTCAGCAGTGCAGTCACGTTACTGTCTTCACAAAACTCAGAGAGGTGAAGTGATTGCCCAGGTCACAAGCTAATCTCCAAAATGGGCTCTTGTTTACACATTTGGTCCACTTTGGCAGTACGACAAATATTACATCATGCATCCTCTGTTGTTTCTCTTTCCAAATATTGCAGAGACACTGCAACAAGAACCAAACCAGCCTGTGAATACAGGCTGTGCTGAAAATTAAGGCTGAGATTCAGGTAAGATATATTGCAGTACGGGTCATGTTAAAATCTACCCAAGTTTGATTCTCTACAGAGTGAAGTATCTTCAAAACAATCACCAATGCAAACTCGAGGGCCAGCATGCTTGTCGTGTTCATGTCAGCAGTGACCCAGAAGGCCCCAGAATGTGGGCCATGTGTCCGTCTCTAGAAGTAGTGCGTTGCAGACGAGCTATGAAACTATAAATTCATCTTTATTTCCTAGGCAGTAAACGATGTATAGATGCAGACCGCTCATTTTCATACTTGCTTTTAAGTCTAAACTAAGAATTATTTTTACCCAATTGTACTGATCTAAAACCTTTTAATAATGAACACCTGCCATTTTAAGATGGCTTTTGGTTAGAAGCCTCTGACCCTACTTATCCTAGCTTTCTGCTCAAACATTTAGGATGATCCATAGAATGCAGTGAAATTTAACTGTGAAACAAGTGATCATTTACTTCTAGAATCAGGGGGAACATTTACTCCCTAGAAGGCTGAAGGAATTTGCTGTCACACACACAGACACACACATGAGTTGGCAAACCATCCAGCCATGCTCTGCTGTCGAAACAGGAAGTCTGAGTATTTGACGACAGAGGGACGTGCTCTTCATCCCTCCACTACTGCCTCTTCTCCACTGAGACGCGTGAGACATGACTGGACCTGAAAAGAAGACCTCAGCCCGTTCTCTAAGCTGTTACCTTGGCGTTCCCAAGCAAAGCAAGTTCCTTTGCACCCTGAACTCTACCATTCAGTACCTGTCTTCTCATAGGCTTCAGAGAGGCACCTCCCAAAAACCAGCTGGACAGGGAAAGGGTACAGGGTGCATGCACCCTGAAAGGCATGACCCGTACAAGGAAGCCCTGTGGTCAGGCAGAAAATCCAGAGCCCTGGTATCCTCAGAGTCCTGTGCTCTAGGCAGCTTTCCACAGCCACTGGGTGCCATCGAGCCCTGAGGCAGGTCACGGTCTCCCAGCAGCACCACCCTGACCAGCACCCTAGAGGATAAGAGGGCAGGACTGATGGTTCTGTGCATATCCTGTGCAAATTCTGCAGAACTGGGAATAGACATCACCATCCAGGCCCAGAGAGACAGCAGACCTGTGGCAATTGTCCTCTAGAAGAAAGTGTTTGAGATGAATAGCCCAGGATGTTAACAAGGCAGGGAGCCAGAATTGTAAATGGAGACAAGCCGAGATGAGAAGACAGATCCGCTGAGATTAAAGGGGAGATCAGTGAGATACGGAAAGCTTGCAAGAAACCGACCATGAAATTGCAAAACTGAAGTCTTTCAAGGAAAGAAGTAAATGGTGCCGTAAAAAATTGTCCCAGTGATATGGAGGACAAACTTAGAAGGTACAACCTGAGCTCATGTAGAACGTCTCCAGAATGGCACCTGAGTTGACGTGCTCCTCCCACCATTCCCTCTGTATGCAACAGTGAAAT
Organism: Saimiri boliviensis; assembly: GCF_048565385.1. NCBI lineage: Eukaryota > Metazoa > Chordata > Mammalia > Primates > Cebidae > Saimiri > Saimiri boliviensis. The sequence goes on from NC_133449.1 coordinate 301,185,077, forward strand.
GGCTGAGGAGAAGCAGAGCCCGGGAAGTGGAGCCAGACACTTGACTAAAGCATCAACTTGCAAATCATCTGCAAACAATGGACAGCTGCTGTGGACATCCTTGCATGTGAGCGTCACATGGAGCTGCGGACTCCCTGCTGTGAGCAACAGTGGCTCACAGCGATGGTCATGAGGAGGGTCTTAGTACAAAGGAGTTCTTAGTGTAAAAGAAGACTTAAGCCTAGGTAATTTATAAAGAAAAAAGGTATGTTTGGCTTATGATTCTGATGGCTGAAAAGTTCAAGATTGTGCCTTGCATCCGGTGAGGGTCTCAGGCTTCATAGCAGCAGGTGACGGGAGCTGACATGTGCAGAGAGAGGAGTGAGGCTCCAGACTCTTCAACAACACGGTCTCATGGGTTGGTGAGAGCAAGAACTATCAGCGCATGAACGGTGTTGATTTACTCATGGGGGTCCACCTGCATGACACAAACACCCCCTAGGAGGCCCCATCTCCAGCATTGGAGATGCCATTCCAACATAAGGTTTAGAAGGGTCAGATGTCTGAACCATAGCAAAGACTGAGGTCCCATGGCAGAGCTTGATTAGTGATTGACGGTGCAATGTGTTTTATAGAAGCCCAACCTCAGCCAACCACATACTGTCTGCTGAAGTTACAGAAAATTTCAGGTCACATTCTTTATTGTATGCATGTTTTTTTATCATCTGCATAGTTTTTTGAATGAGGCTAAATCATTACAAAAGCATCTGGTCTTCCCTGGGTGCTTTTGAAATTATTTAGCTTCATTTAAAAAAATATTCACCACTAAGCTTTTAAACAAGAAGTATTTGCTGTGATAACGTCTTACAGTTGTGAATGACTGCAGAGCACATGAAACACTTCTTCGGTATATCTTATTCTTCTCAAAATGCCTGTGGTGTGGGAGTCAGTCGCTCCTATCCCTAGACAAGGAGATGGTGGCTAAGAGAGTTGTTTGATTTTTACATAATCCCAGAAAGGATTTAAGTTAGATGTTAAAGATCGTAGAATACAGACCAATGGTATAACGGGAGAAGGGAGGGAAAAAGAAAGAAGGTAGTGAAATGAAGCTGGAGGTTCTGGTCATGTGGCAAGTCACTTACTAGGATCAGACAGTGCTCTGAAAACTGAGCGACTTAGGGTGTGTGTATGTGTGTGTGTGCGTCTGCGCTCTTGCACCTGCCTGTCCATGCCCACGTGAGTGCCAGTGTAAGTAAAGTCTTAAAGGCATTAAGAATTACTTAAGAAGCTACAACCTGAGCTCATGTAGAATGTCTACAGAACAGCACCTGAAATTCTGACAGGACTTAAGGAATTCTCAGGCCAGGGCTGAAGGCACAGAAGAACCCAAAGAAGAATCCAGAGGGGAGTGCAGCTGGCCTTTGCCCTGAGGGCATTTGTGAAAAAGCTGGTGAACTTCATTTTCAGCTTTACAAGAGGTACAAAGAGAAGATCCAGCTGAGAGCTCAGCCAAACTGGCATGCCCATCAGTAATCTCTTAAAGTTGGGACCCCCCCCCAGATGGTTGTACCCTCAGTGTAGTTGCAAACTAGAAGCAGCTCAGCCACTTGCAAAGGAATCAGGCATGATCAGCCATCTCAAGCCCTAGAGCCGAAAGAAAAAAAGAAAAATCCATGCTGAGTATTTGGAACAACAAGTTGTCCCTAACTTTGTGTGAGGTGGGTGTCCAGAAATCCCCAAGCTGAGAATTTAAGATAGAATGATTCTGAACTGATCATTCCCATTTGCCCAGCATAATTCCTTCTGAGTAACAAATCTTCCTCCTAAGCCTCAAAGATTTCTCAAAAATAAAACTACAAAGCAAATGAGCAATTCTAAATGAAAAATAACTAACCACACGTGAAAACACAACACTGTGAGTGAGAAACAACAGAAACCATAGTAGAAACAGACACACAAATACCTCAGCTGTTGAATTTGACAGACCAAAACATCAAGAAATAAAACACGAAGTCAAAAATATCTGAAGAGAACAGAAAACTATTTTTTAAATTACCAAGCAGATTTGGAAAAATACCAAATAAAACTTATAGCTGTAGAAATGAGAAATATCACTGATTTTTTAAAGAAAGTTGGTGAACGGATTTAACAACAAATTAGACACAATTGAAAAGTGAATTAGAGGACCGGAATCTAGAGCTGAACAAATTACTGAAATAGATACAAAGTGACAGAAATGTGAAATGTGAAAAAAATTAATGAGAATACAGTTTGGAGGCTATGTTATGTTTAATTAGAGTCCCAGAAATGGAAAAGAGATAAAATTGGGAAGGGGTAGGATTTAAAGAGATTTAGCTGAGAGTTTGCCAACATTGTTGGAAGAAACCAACTCACAGATTCATAAATCAGTTCTTGGTCAGGCATGAGGTGCAAATATTTTTCCAATATTTGGTGTGACTTAACTTTTTAATAGTATTGTTTGATAGCATTCTTAACTTTAGGACAGTCTCATTTATGCATATCTTCTTTATAACTAGTGCCTTTTAAATAACTTAACAAACCCTTATATACTATGAGATCATAAAGCTATCATCCAGTATCATATTCTAAAAGTTTGTTTATGTGAACCCAAGAAGAGTAAATAAAATTCTAGATATGACATAATTCAATTGATAAATGCCTTAGACAAAATATTGTTTAAAGTATCTCCTGAAAAAAAGATTATCTTTCAAAAATATTAATTAAGCTTCATACGAATGGAAGCCAGAACAAAGTTGAATCATACCTTTAATATGATGGAGGTGGGGGTGTAAATCTGTAATACTATACCTAGATAATGTATCTTTTAAGAATAAGGATAAAATGGACATTTCTGCATATCAGTAAGAAATGTTAGAAAATGAAGAATATGCCATTTACATTAGCATTTTAAAAATGAGTTTCTTAGACATAAACCTAGTGAAGGATGTGCAAGACTTTTGTGGAAAAATATTATAGAACTTAGAGACATTTTAGAAAGATCTAAATAAATGAAGAGATTTACAATGTTCATGGACTGTAAGAGATATAGTAAAGATAACACTTTCCCAAATAGAGTCAATATAATCTCAGTAAAAATCCTGACAGATTTTGTGTTTGTGTACATGTGTGTTTGTATATTTATGCGTATCACTTGAAAAGCTGATTCTGAAATGTATACTGAATTTCAAAAGGTCAAGAATAACCAAGATATTCTTAAAGAAAAAAGGCCACGTAGGAAGACTTGCCTCACCAGATAGCAACACCTCCTATGAATCTTTATTAAAACTGTGTGATATGTGTGTAGAAATAGAGATCATTGCGATAGATTAGAGATGCCAAGAGAAAACCCATGATCATATGGATATTTAATTTTTGATAGGATGTGATTGATGAGTTGGGATGGAAAGATTTTTAACTAATTGCTGCTGGAGCAGTTTACTTAAGACTAAAATTAAATTGTACTCATGTGAGAGAAACATGAGTGAAATCAAACCCCTATCTTGTACTATTTCCAAAAATCAGTTCCACTTGGACTAAAGAAATAAATGTAAGGAAAAACTATAAAAATGTATAGAATATCCAAAAGCTATTGGATAATAGCTTTATGTTCTCATGGTATATAAGGATTTGTTATTTAAAAGGTACTAGCTATAAAAGAAAATATACATAAATTAGACTGTACTAAAAATAAGAATGCCTGGCTATCAAACTATATTATTAAAAAGTTGAGTTACACCAAATATTGGAAAAATATATGCAACCCATAACTGATGAAGAACTATTATCTAGAATTATGTACAAAGAATTATGACTCAGTAAGAATAAAACAGAAAAATGATTGAATGGGCACTTCACAGAAGAGGAAACCCAAAAGACTGGTAAACATAAGAAAAGTGCTTACCTGTGTTAGTAATCAGGGAGCTGCAAGTTAAAGCCAAATGTGATAGCATTATATACCCATCACATGAGCAATAATGCAGATCTTAACAACACCACATCCTGGCAAGAGTGGGAGCACCGGCAATACTTTCTTGCTGCTAGGGGTTTTGACTGGATACAGCCACGTCGGAAACATGTTGGCATGACCTCATCTAGCTAAGGTGAGTCCACCTGGGCTCCTCAGCTCCAACTTAGTTGTCCATCTTAGGTTCTTGCCCAAGCACACCAAGAGACATAAAGATGGTTCGTGATAGCCCCACAATTAAAATGCCCATCACAGAGGTCCAGACAAGAAACTGCAATACAGTCATACAATGAAATACTACATCATGTTAAAATGAGTGGACTGTAGCTTGACATGTCACTAACACAACATCACATGGAGCAAAATAAGCAAGAAAGAGTAGTCTAATTTTATCTTATAAAGTTAAAAAATGGGCAGAATGAAACATTATCAATTGTTTAGAGGTTGATGTCATGCCCAAGTGGACATTTGTAAAAAGTGAGGGCATGTTTTCCACATGTGCATCTTGCAGCCACAGAGGTGAGGATGGAGGAAGTGATATGACTCCCTGGAGGAGGAGGGGAGGGATGAGATGGCTACCAAGGAGTTATTACATGGGCTTCCACTCTTTTGTTATTTAAAAAGGGGTACATAAGTGTTCTATCCACTCTTCTGCATGCAGGATCTATCTCCCAAGAAGAATAATAGAAAATTGCCTATGTCAGTGGTGCACTAATCTCTAAGCTTTCTGGAAGGATGGGGAGTGCTGGAGCCTTGCTCAGGAGGACTCACTAGACCCAGCTGGGATGGGCCCTGTGTCTGAGCCAAGGTGATCCTCCCAGAAACCAACCCTGCTTCTCCAAGAAAGAGAGTGGAGTAAAAGCCACTGGTGGATTTCCATCACAAGCAGAGCTGAGCTCCGTCCCTGGTGGCTGCTCAAAGAGTGATTTTGTTTTGTTCTGCAGGAGACGAGGTGCCCCTGTGGTCCAGGTGCCCTTCCCTGGAACCCTACCCCTCCATCAAGGTTCTGCCTGGGGAGTCTACCTTGTAAAGCCTCCTGCTTTTATACATACTGCAGTCCAGCCAGCAAAGCCCATCATCTCAGAGACCCCTGGATGTCCTTCGAAGGAACCAGGACCCCTGATCCCAGCATCTGTCTCTGTCATTATCTTCAGCACAACCAAAGAACAGGCCTTGCAGGAGGTGTTGCATTTCCAGGATGATAGTCTGCCAGGAACTGCAGAGGAGGCAGCCACCTGTTTAACTATGCAGGCCAGCCAGCCACAGGCCCTCTTGCTGCTTAAAAAATACCTGATGACTGAGCCTCTCATCCTTACCCACAGCGTGGAGCTCATCTGCCCCTTGGGGGAGGCTGTCCAGCCAGAAGCTGCTGCCCTAACCCCAGCGGAGGCCATCCCAAATGCTGATAATAATGTCCAACTGGGAGCCAGCACCTTACCCCAATAAAGGCCATCACTATGAATCATGGTGATGTCCAGCCAAGAGCTGGCACCCTACCGCTGGCCAGGGAATACCCAGGTCTGAAGGGGAGGAGCCCACCCTGTTTCTGTGTGCAAGAGCATCTGCTCAAAGCCCCAAAATGCCTCAGTGGGTCCCCCTTCTTGTCCTTGCACACACAGGAGTAGTGCCAGGAGAGCGAGCCACTCTGTAGGAGCACAGTACTGGGAAACCCCGGACCTGGATTAAGAGTTCTTCAGGCTGGCCCTGACTTCGTGTCTTAGTAGACAAAAGAGTCAAGAGAAGAAGAACTGCAGGCGTTTTCCATGTTTTAGTGAATTCTGCATTTTTGCCTGCTTAGTAGCTATATTTTAAAAGATAATTATAGCTTTCTAAATATATCTGTAAGTTATTAAGTGCATTGGGCTCCTTTGTGTGTCTGTAAAGAAATACCTGAAGCTGGGTAATTTATTTTTTAAGAAATAGGTTTAACTGGTTCACAGTTCTGCAGGCTGTACAGGAAGCATGGTGCTGGCATCTGCTTGGCTTCTGGTGTGGTCTCAGGAAGCTTCCAGCATGGAAGAAGGTGGGGCGGGAGCCAACACATCATGTGGTGAGAGCAGGAGCAGGAGAGAGTGGCAGGGTTGGGGGGTGTGCCATACATTTTTAGATGACCAGATCTCAACTGAACTTCCAGAGCAATAACGCACTCATCACCCAGGGGGTGGGACTAAGCTGTTTATGAGGAGCCTGCCCCGGTGATTCAAACGACTTCTGTGGTATGCACCAGTGTTCCCCTTCACATACTTTGACAGTTTTCCCTGTCTGCTTTTGAAATTTCTGTCACTGGGATTGAGCAATTTGATTATAATGAGCCATGATATAATTTTCTTCAGTGGTACTTTGAACTTCTTGCATCTGTAGATTTATAGTTTACATCAAATTTGGGGGAAAAAAGTTTGTCATTATTTTTCCAAACCTCTTTTTTAATGTACTACCCTCATTCCTCATGTTTTCTTCTCTCCTTCAAGGACTCCAGTTAAACATATATTAAGCCACTTGAAGTTGTCTCACAGATCACAGATAATTTGGCTTATTTTTAAATCCTCTTTTCTTTTGGTTTCATTTTGGATAGTTTATATTGCTATGGTTTCACAATCTGACATTACTCCCACGCAGTGCAATTCTTACTTTATACAATTGCAGCTTTCTCCTCTAGAACAGAGATCCAGAGGGCTGTTATGTCTTCTATGCCTCAAATTGGCTTTTACAACGTGTGGAACAGAGTTGATGTTGTTTTAATGCCCTTGTGTCTTCAGTTCTGGGTCAGTTTTCATAGACTGTTGTCTGCTTATGGCTCCTATTTCCCTACTTCTTTGTATGCCTAATATTTCTGATTAGATGTCAAAAATCGTTGCCTTCTCTGGTGTTAGATATTTCTGTATTCCTGTGAATATTCCTGAAGACTTCACAGAACTGACAAAATGCATGAATCCACAGGTACATAATGAGTAATTTATGACAAGCTGCATAAATGAAAAGAAGAAATCCACACCTAGGCAAATCTTATTCTGGAATGCAGATAAGATAGAATCTTATCCTGAGATGCAGTTATTTAAGAACAGATTTTTTAAGTGTTTATAGGTGTAAGAGGTGTAAGTGCAGATGTCTTCCATGCTGTATTACATAGTGGTGACATCTGGGCTTTTGGGGTACCCATCACCTGAACATTGTACTGAATAATTTTTCCACCCTCACCACCTTTTAGAGTGTCCCGTGTCTATTATTCCACTCCATATGTCCATGTGTATACATTGTTAAATCCCACTTAAAAGTGAGAACATGTGGTATTTAACTTTTTGTTTCTGAGTTATTTCACTCCGGATGAAGAATGGCCTTCCACCCATCTCCCTCAATATTTGATTTCATCCTTTGTTATGGAGGGGTGGTATTACCTTGTGTATATATGCTACACTTTCCTTAAGCAGTCCCCCACTGATGGAGACTGAGGTGGATCCATTATCTTTTCCATTGTGATAAACATACAAATGCAGGTGGTTTTTCATGTCAGTTATTTCCTTTCCTTTGGTACATACCCAGTAGTGGAGTTGCTGAATCAAATAGTAGTTCTAATTTTTGTTCTTTGAGAACTCTTCATACTGTTTTCCATAAAGATTGCATTAATTTACATTCCCACCAACATGCATTCCCCATTCTCCACGTCTTCACTGAAGTCGCTTGTTTTTAGACTTTAATAATAGCTGTTCTGACTGGTGGAAGATGGTGTCATATTGTGATTCTAATTTCCCTTTCTCTGATAATTAGTGTTGTTGAGCATTTTTATATGTTTTTTGACCACTTTTATGTCTTCTTTTTAAAAATCGCTGTTCATATCCTTTGCCTCTTTTTAATGGGCTTAAATGGTTTGAGTTACTTGTAGATTCTGGATATTAGCCCTTTGTTAGATGCATAGTTAGCAAGTGTTTTCCCACTGTGCAGGTTATCTGTTTACCCTGTTGATAGTTTTGTTTGTTTGTTTGTTTGTTTGTTTGTTGCAGAAGCTTTTTAATTTAAGTTCCATTTCTCTATTTTTGTTTTTGTTGCAGTTGCTTTTCAGGACTTCCTCATAAATTCTTTGCCTAGGCCAATGTCCAGAAGAGTTTTTCCTAAGTTTTCTTCTAGGATTTTCAGTTTTTGGTCTTATGTTTAGGCCTTCAATCCATCTTGAGTTAACTTTTGTGTATGGTGAGAGGTATTGGTCCAGTTTCATTCATCTGCACGTGCCAATCCAGTTTTCCCAGCACCATTTATTGAAAAGGGTGTCATTTCCTCTGTGTATATTTTTATTGACTTTGTGTCTTTACTTCTGAGTCCTCTATTCTGTTCCATTCATCTATATGTCTGTTTTTATACTAGGATCATGCTGTTTTGGTTACTATAGCCTTGTAGTATAAGTTGAAGTCAGGTAATGTGATGCCTTCAGCTTTGTTCTTTTAGCTTTGGATTGCTTTGGCTAATTGGGCTCTTTTTGGGTTCCACGTGAATTTAAGGATTTTTTAAAAATTAGATAGAGATTGTGTTGGGTCCACAGATTGCTTTGAACAGTATGATAATTTTTAACAATATTGATTCTTCCAATCCATGAGCATGGGATGCTTTTCCATTTGTTCATGTTGTATGATTTCTTTCATCAGTGTGTTGTAGTTCTCCTTATAGAGATCTTTCACTTCCTTGCTTAAATATATATCTAGGTAATTTTTGTAGCTATAATAAATGATATTGCCTTCCGGATTTGGTATTTGGCCAGATTGTTATTGATATATAAGAATGCTATTGATTTCTGTACATTAATTTTGTATCCTGAAATGTTACTGAATTCATTTATCAAAGCTAAGAGTTTTTTGGTGGTCTTGATTCAATTTAGCTGTGTCCCCACCCAAATCTTATCTTGAATTGTAGCTCCCATAATTCCCACATGTTGTGGGAGGGACTCCGTAGGCAATAATTGAATCATGGGGCAGTTTTCGCCATGCTGTTCTCATGGTAGTGGATAAGTCTCTCGAAATCTGATGGTAGTATTAGGGGAAACCCCTGTCACTTGACTCTCATTGTCTCATCTGCCACCATGTAAGATATGCCTTTTGCCTTCTGCCATGATTGTGAGGCCTCGCCAGTCATGTGGGATCATACAAACATTTTTTTTGTTTGTTTATAAATTACCCAGTCTTGGGCACGTCTTTACCAGCAGTGTGAAGTGGACTAATACAAGTTTTTACAGCTTTCTATATAGAAGATCATTTCACCAATAGAAAGAGAAGTTTTGGCTCCCTCTTCTCCAATTTGCATTCCCTTTATTTCTTTTTCTCTTGCCTGATTGCTCTGGCCAGGACTTCCAGGGCTATGTTGAATCAGAGTGGTGAAAGTAGGCATCCATGTCTTATACCAGTTCTTAGAGGGAATGATTTCAAGTTTTCCCCATTAAGTATGATGTTGGCTGTGGATTTGTCTTATAAGGCTTTTATTATGTTGAGGCATGTTTCTTTTATGCCTAGTTTGTTGAAGATTTTTATCATGAAAGAGGCTAAATTTAATTGAATGCTTTTTCTACATCAATTCAGCTGATCACATGGTTTTAATCCTTAATTTTGTTCATGTGATGCATCACATTTATTGATTTGCATCCCTGGGGTAAATCCCACCTGATCGGGGTGTGTTCTCTTTTTGATGTGCTGTTGGATTGTATTTTCTAGTGTTTTGTTGAGGATTTTTGCATCTATATTCACAGGGATGTGGATCTGGACGTTTGGTTTTGGTTTTCGTTTTTGTTTTTTGTCTTTGGTTTGGTACCAGAGTGGCATTGGCCTCATAGAATGAGTTAGAGAGAAATACCCCTTCTTCAATTTCGTGGATGGGTGTTGGTTCTTCATATGTTTGGTAGAATCTGGCTGTGAATCCATGTAGTCCTAGGCTGAGTGCGGGCGTCCACACAAGTGAAGCCACTTCTGGCAGTGGGGAATCAACTGCAGGGACAGAAGCTGACCAGGCGCCTTGTGCCTCTGCTCGGAGCAGTCTCGGCTTTACAGAGCTCACTGCCCACTGCCTCTGACAGCCACACCCAGAGCCTCAGCCCCTGCCCTTGCCAGCTGGGTGTGTCCTCTGCACTGCAGACATGAGTGCCTCCCTTCTCTGTGGCCCTCAGCTCTGCAACACCATCCTCTCTCTGGTCCTCCGTGTCTCTGCCAGCCATGGGCTCCTGTCCACATCTGCTGCCCAGCACACTGTCCTACTGCCACGTCCCCACATCCTTCTTCCCTAATGTCGGCAGTGGAACCATGGTAGCAGTGGCTGGCATATTAAGAACATGCTCCAACCAGCTCTGCCTAGGACCGAACACCCACCATGTGGCTTTCCCTCCTCATTAGCAGCTGACCAATGACAACACTGGGCCACAAAGCTCGGCTGCCATTCTCTCCGTCACAAGTGAGTGATAGTGGAGCCAGAGTCAGGGGCCACAAGGCTCAGCTGCCATTCTCTCCGTCACAAGTGAGTGATAGTGGAGCCAGAGTCACTCCCTGGCAGCAAGACCCAGAGCCTGCACTTTAATTCCATGTTCCACAGCAATTCAAACCCAAAAATTGAATTTGGCTTCTTTAAACAAAATAACCAGATGCAATAGTAGCCCAAACACACAGAGGCACATGCACACACACACACACACAGACAACAACACATGGGCACGCAGGTCCAAACACACACATGCATATACACAGACAGGCATGTGCACACACACATACACACAAAGACATGGGCCATGCACACAGGTGCAAACACACATGCATATACACAGACACACAGGCAGGTGCACACATACAGGTGCAAACATGCACACACAGGCATGAGCACATACAGGTGCACAAACAGGTGTGCACACACATGCACAGACACAGGCATGTGCACACACACATGCACACACAGAGACATGCACACACACTGTTGCAAACACAAAGACACAAATACACAGCTGAACATACACAGCTGAACGCACACCAACACACATACTGGCATGCATATGCACACACGCACAGGTGCACACTCACCCACAGGAATGCACAAATACATGCATGCCTCTGCACACACCCTCACATACTTACATGCACACACACATCCCGGCAGACATTTTGCCTAAGCTGCCAAGGTCACCAGGTGATGTGGCTTCAACACCCCCATGAGCCTTCCCAGGCCCCACACTCAGGCAGGCACGTGGTTGCTCCAGTCGGCAGGTGTCACACTGACCACCCGCTCTGACCCCATGCACCCAGGCTGTAGCTTGTCTCCAGCCCGGGGCCCACACAGGAGCTGCTTAGGGTCCCCAGTGGGTCCTGACTGCTCACCTGCTGTGGGCCACACCCCAACAGGGCCCAAAGAAGCCGTTCAGCCCACAGGCTGTCAAAGGACATTCAGCTGTGAGGGCGGGTTCCACTCCTATGGGTCCTCCTGCAGGCTTGGTGGAAGCAGTCCCGCCTCAGCTGCCGGGACCCGGCAACCCCACACTTGGCCTCGGAGTGTTTTTGTTTCTGCTGCACAAATCCCCACAAATCCACCTCTTCCCCCAGGCCCCCGTCCTCAGCACGGGGCTTCCCAGTGAAGCTGGGCTCCAGCCCTGGTCTCCCACTGCAGACGCGGGTGGCCCCAGCGTCTCCCAGCATCCCTTCCGCCCAGGCCTTCCAGGCTACCTACCACACTGCCCTTCCCAACCTCCACTGTCAGCCTGAGCCCCTGCCCACAAAACCCAACCCCAAACCCAGGCAGGTGCGGGCAGAGGGTGCTGGGCAGCTGGGGCTTGTCCCTGAGAGCTGGCCTCCTCCTATGTGACAACTGCCAGGCCTGGTGCTCCCCACTGTGGACGCAGAACCTGTGCAGAAGGCCACGGAGACAACAGCAGGCAGACAGGCACCCCAGCGAACGCTCCTGGTCACTGACGTGGTGCCACAGGTGGAACTGGGACAAGCATCCGTGCTGGGGGTGGGGAGGTTACCACCCAAAAACCTCATATGGACCCAGAACCTCAGAGTAAGACCTTACTTTAAAATAGGATCTTTGTAGATGTAATTCGATTAAAGATTTTGAGATCATCCCGGATTATCCTGGTGGCCCTTAAATCCAGTGACAGTTGTCCTGAAAAGCAAAGGAGGAGACAGACACAAACTTGGTGAAGGAGGCCCCATGAGGACAGAGGCGGGGTGGGGCCGTGTGACCACGCCCAGGGCCGCCTGGAGCCACAGGAGCTGGAAGACGTGGAACCTGCAGGTGCAGGCCTTGGCCTTGGACTTCCGGCCTCCTAAGCCATAAGAGGAAACCTGTGTTCAGCCCTTTTGCAGTGATTTGCTACGAACCCCAGGAAATAGCTTACAAGACACTGCGTGGACGACGTCATTGGGTTTTCAGTAACTGCAGGGTAAAAGGAGGCTGTCCAGGTTTGGGGTGGAGCAAGAGCTGGGGGCAGGGTCACCCCTGGAAGGGCCACTGGACAGGCAGCCACAGCCAGATGAAGGGCCCGCGTGCTGAATCAGGATCCACCTGTCCCGGCGGAGCAAGATCCAGTGCCCTTTCCTGGCGATCTGTAAGGGCCAACGGAACCGACTGTCACCATGAAATACACACCCGTGACCCGAAACCCAGATTTTACCCACAGACATGGAAACAGACTCATGAACACATGGATTCCCCACGGGAGAACCAGGGCCAGATGCACACCCAGCCCGGGTCACTCAGAGACCCAGAAGCCCTTCACTGTGTCTCCTGCACAGAGGCCCCAGCAGCCCCGGTCACTGTGGGTCCTGTGCTGACACCCGGGCAGCCCCGGTCACTGTGTCTCCTGCACAGAGGCCCCAGCAGCCCCGGTCACTGTGGGTCCTGCACAGACGCCCCGGCAGCCCCGGTCACTGTGGGTCCTGCGCTGACGCCCGGGCAGCCCCGGTCACTGTGGGTCCTGCACAGAGGCCCCGGCAGCCCCGGTCACTGTGGGTCCTGTGCTGACGCCCGGGCAGCCCCGGTCACTGTGGGTCCTGTGCTGACGCCCGGGCAGCCCCAGACTCAGCTCTGTCCTCTTCTCATCCTGGGGTGTGGGGTTGCCAGAGCTCCCACAGCCCCCAGGACCCACCGGTGCCCCTGCCTCTCCTCTCCTCCCAAAGGCTCCGGGACGATGTCTGGCTCCGAAGCCTGGCATAACCTCCCACTTCGATTTTATTGTAAAATCACTGCATTTATGTCAAAAGAGAGTTTGTACAGGTTTTGAAAGATGCACTGACGGTCATCGTGTGTCTCATACGACAGTGAGAGCACAAGGAGAGGTCATCTCACGACTTCCACGCCTCGAGTAGGAACTGCCGGAGGCAAAGGGGAGTCGCTCTGGGCTCTGTGGGACGAGGACGCAGCGGAGCCCCACCGGAGCCAGAGAAAAGTGGGACCCCAGCGTGGCCGCCGCTCGGCTCCGGGTTCTCCGGACTTCCCTGCTCCGAGTGTGGAATTTCTCAGAAGAGGAATAGACAGAAACCAGAGGGGAGGAGGGGAAGTGCGGGGCGCGGGACCACCGTGGGGTGGGTGGGGTCCAAGCCGGGCTCCGAGACCTCAGCACCTGCTGCCCAGCACCCAGCACCCTTCTGCCTTCTCCTGCTGCCTCTGCAGGGGCCCGGGGTCTGCGGGACGCCTGGTGCAGGGACAGAGGCAGGGCTGGGGGAGGTCAGCGTCACCGGACACAGTCCAGCTGGAAGTCACCTAAGGCGCCCCTTCCTCCCGGGGGCTGCGCCTCGGCCTCCTCCAGGGAAGGGGCCCCTGTGCCCCTCGAGTCCCAGCACCTAGCACCACGGAGCCGCCCAGTCCGCCTGGCCCCAGAACCTCGTCCGGACAGCTCCGGGCCGAATGCGTCGCCTCGGCAGAGCCTAGCTGGGGGCGCGGGGCAGCAGGTGCCCGAGAAAGACGAGGCTAGAAGAGTGGCCGGGACTGCCGCGCCGCATGCCGGCGACCCGCAGGAAGAGCCAAGGCTGAGGCCCGGGAGAGGCGCGCGCCGCTCCTGCGGGAAGGGCTCGGGCAGCTGCGCTCGGCGCCTGGCACGGACCCACTCCCCGCCCAGGCCGACTCCGGCCTCGGTGCCCCCACCTGGGAGCCCCGTCCCCAGCCTGCGCCCCGCCTCGAGGTCAAAGCACCCCCGCAGCCCGATACTGCCGCTTCCCTGCAGCGTTTGCGGCTCCCTAGAGAATGGGACGCCCAGCACCGTCCCAGCGTCCCCGCGTCCCCGCCGCCAACCCGCCCCGCCCCAGGAGGCCGCGGCCGCGCTCCTCCATCCCGCGCTGCCGCACCGTCCACGCGCGTCCTGCGGGGCGCAGAGATCCGGGTCCGGTCGTCCCCGGGGTCGGGGGCAAGAGCCAGGTGAGGGGCGCCGCAGTCCCTTGCCCAGCGGTTCCCACGGCCCGGCGAGTCGGCCGCGCCCTGCGCCGAGCAGGCGCCGGGTGACCGGCTGGGCCTGCGCGGAGCCGGCCTTGTAAGGCAGAGGCCTCCGTGCGCCCCGCGCGCTCCCCGGGCCGGGTGGGGCGGCGGGGCGGGGCCGCCAATGAGCGCGCGGGGCGGGGCGGGGCGCGGGGAGGGCGCGGGACGCTGGGGGCCGGGGGCGGGCCGGGGCGGGGCGGGGCCTGGCTGGCGCGGGGCGGTGGCGCGAGCGCTCCTCTGGGCACCGGGTCGCGCGCGGCCGAGTCGCGGAGGCGCCGCCGCTGCAGTTGCTGCGTCGCGAAGGTAAGTGGGCGCGGGGCTCGGTCCTGCGGGCGCGGTGCGGGGGCCGCCTGGGGACGCAGACCCCGCCTGTCAGCGCCAGCGGCCACCTGCGCCGCGGCCGCTGCGCCCCCCAAGCTCGCCTGAGCCCCTCTCGAGCCGCCCCGCGCGTCCGTGCGCCCTGCGCCCCCGGGATACCCGGCGGTCGGCGCTGCGTCCTCTGTGCCCGGAGGCGGCGGGGAGGCTGCGCGGGGGCCGCGGGCGGGGGGCTCCGTCGGTCGCGCCAGGGACGGATCTTCGCTTGGCGCTGTGGGCCTTTCTTCGAGCCACGGACGCCCCTGCAGCCCGTCCCTCCAGGCCCTCCCCAGCCCGGGGCTGGAACCCTGTTTATCCGCTCCCAGGCCTAGGGGCCGCGGGTAGGAGGCGTGGGAAATTGGGGCGTAGAGGGGCGGAATGCAGCCGCGGCCCTGCGGCAGATCTTGCGAGATTCCTGGACACAGAAAAGGGCCAGAACCAGCCCTTGGCGAGACCGCGGCGCCGGTCCCGGGGTCCTGACAGCACCGCGTCCTGGCAGGTGGGGCGGCCCGCCGGCCCCCCGCGGAGACGCCGACTTCCCCCGGCCGTGGCTGCCCCCGCGGGCCTGTGGCGATGGAGAGGCGCCTCCAGGACACCTTCCCGCACCCCTGGGAGCAGTGCCCAGGGATCTGAGGAGCCCTTTATTCTGCGGTTTCAGTTACGTAAATGGAGCCAAGGGAGGTGAGAAGCGCGTCCCTCCCGGGCCTTGGCCTTGGCCGGGGCTGCTGTTTTGATAAGGGTTGGGGTTGGGGGGCTGCTGTTTTGATAGGGGTTTGTGTGGGCTGCTGTTTTGATGAGGGTTTGCGTCGTCGCCATCAGTGTCACGCCTGACCCACCTGCCATGTTTATTGGCCCTTCTGGGTGCAGGGACCCTGGGGGACTGACCCCCGCCCACCCTGGCTCCGGACACCCCTCCTGACCTCTCAGGGGTGCTTCCCTGCGCCCAGCAGGTGACCCTGCTCCCTGTGGCCTGGGACCACCTCCGGGGACGCGGGGAGGGGCCGGACCGAGGCCGGGAAGGGGCAGGAAGTGGAGGGGAGCGAGGCAGCTGCAGCCTGATGCCGGCGCCGTAAACTGGGCTCCCGCGACTGTCAGCAGCTCGGTGCCAGCGCCTCGTCCCGCCACGTGATCCTCGGAGGGCCCGTGGGGGAGGGGCGGGCTCCGGGAGCGGCTGCAGACCGCGCGCTTTCGGAGGGTGTGTGCGTTGTCCGGGGAGGGGTGGGGTCCGCCGCTTTCCTGGTTTCTAAAGCGGCCCCTGGTTCCGAACGGCGGCGCGGGCTGTGAGCGCCGCGGTCCGAGCGCAGAGGGTGAGGTCGCGGCGATGCGGCCGCGTGTGCGCGGAGGAAGCGCTGCAGGTCTGCGGGCTGCGTTTCCATCTTGCAGTTGCTGTTGGTCGATCTTCCTGAAGTCCCTGAAGTCGCAATAAATGTTTTAACGGTTATACAAGGTTATAAATGCTTATTGTGGAAATGAGCATATAAATGCTCATATAAATGGTCAAAGGCGGCTTGCTTGGGACGCTCCTCGCCGGAATTTCCCGAGCCTCACACTGGCAGTGGCTGACCTAGGCCTGGGAATCAGAAAACAGGGTTCGAGCACCGGGCTGGGAGGCTGGGCAGGGCAGGGCCTGGAGGGAGGGGCTGCAGGGGCCTCCGTGGGCAAAAGGGGCCTCCTGTGGCCTTTCTTAAAGGCCACAGCGCCACACGCAAGGCCCAGGAGGACTCCCTGAAGAATATTAGGGTCACCCATCGCAGATGGGGCCAGAGAGCTCTCTGGAGAGTCAGGCAGTCTGTCCCCTCCCAGCCTGTGGGAGCCACTCCCTGCAGAGGACGCAGAGAATTAAAAGCTTCCTCGGGAGAGGCCGTGCCAGCAGAGAGCCAAGTCTATTTATAGCCGGTGGTGAGACAGGAGGCGTGTGTGAGAGGGATGCTATCTGTGGCTTCGGGGCCCCCAGGCCAGTGCTGGTCAGCGCCCTGCAGTACCTGGCCCAACCTGGTGCCCTCAGGCAAAAGCGCCTTCGGGAAACACTCCAGGTGAGAAAAAGGCGCCCATCGCCTCTGCCTGGGCTGGGGGAGCCAGGAGGCTGCACCCAGGAGGTTCAAGGCCGGGTGTCAAGTCCATCTGAGCCCACAAACCCTCAGCCAGGAGCCGGGATCAGGCAGCAGAATCTACACACACCCAGTTCCTACTCCTAGAGCAAAAGGTGTTTCCTGGGAAGGAAGGGGTGG
This sequence comes from Saimiri boliviensis, assembly GCF_048565385.1. Classification (NCBI taxonomy): domain Eukaryota; kingdom Metazoa; phylum Chordata; class Mammalia; order Primates; family Cebidae; genus Saimiri; species Saimiri boliviensis. The sequence continues at coordinate 301,202,042 of NC_133449.1, forward strand.
AACTGCCTGGGTCAGACCCAGCCACATCTGGGGCTCAGACCTGGTCCCGGCACCCGCGAGCCAAACCCCATGCTGCTCTGCGCCAGTCCTCCTAGGGAGACCGGCTTTCTCTCAGTGTGTGTGTGAGAGGGGAACAGGGGTGCCACAGGGCCGTAACCCCCTATATTCTCCCCAGATGATCCCCCACCCAGGACAGCCCCCACCCAGATGATCCCCCGCCCAGGTGATCTCCTGCCCAGATGATCCCCCACCCAGGGCAGCACCTACCCAGATGATCCCCCACCCAGGTGATCTCCCACCCAGATGATCCCCCACCCAGGTGATCTCCCACCCAGATGATCTCCCACACAGGTGATCTCCCACACAGTTGATCTTCCACCCAGATGACCCCCTACCCAGGACAGCCCCCACCCAGATGATCCCCCACCCAGATGATCTGCCACCCAGATGATCCCCCACACAGGACAGCCCCCACCTGAGGCAGTCCCCACCCAGAGGATCTCCCACCTGGGAAAGCCCCCACCCAGTTGATCTCCCACCCAGATGATCCCCCACCCAGGGCAGCACCTTCCCAGATGATCCCCCACCCAGGTGATCTCCCACCCAGATGATCCCCCACCCAGGTGATCTTCCACCCAGATGACCCCCTACCCAGGACAGCCCCCACCCAGATGATCTCCCACCCAGATGATCCCCCACACAGGACAGCTCCCACCCGGGGCAGTCCCCACCCAGAGGATCTCCCACCTGGGAAAGCCCCCTCCCAGTTGATCCCCCACCCAGATGATCTCCCACTCAGATGATCCCCCACCCAGATGATCTCCCACCCGGGGCAGTCCCACCCGGGGCAGCCCCACCCAGGTGATCCCCACTCTGTAGAACACCCACCCAGGGCAGCCCCCACTTGCTGCATCTCCCACCCATGGTATCCTCCCAAGATGATCTGTCACCCAGGTTTCCTTCCTAAGGCATTCCCCCACAAGGGTTTCCCCCTAAGGTGACATACCCCTCCCAGGACATCCCCTCCCACAGGATCCCCCAGGTCATTCCTTCCCCAAGGCTCTGCCACCCAGGACAACCCCCACAGGGATTCCCCCACACAGGGCATCTTCACCCAGGGTGTCCCCCTCTCCAGGCGCTCCCCCACCCAGGGAATGCCTCTCCCCAGGGAATCCCCCCCCCGACCCAGGGCTTCCCCTACCCAAGGCTTCCCCCCACCCAAGGCTTCCCCCCACTCCCACCCAGGGCTCCCCCCGACCCAGGGCTTCCCCCACATATAGATCTCCACCCAGGGCATTCCCCCCAACCCCGCCAGGGCACCTCCCTGCCAGGGCCTCCAGGGCGCATCAGCTCAGCAGCAGTCCTCAGTGAGGAACCCCCGCCCCAGTTCCGCACGTTAGTTCCTGCGAATGGCTTTGATTGGCCCTGCTGGGTCCCAGGCGGGGAAGGGAGGGCAGGTGCTGTGGGCTGCAGCCCCCTGGAATCACGCCTCGGTTGGGGGGGGGCAGCGCCCCGCAGGAGAGTGGCTCATGGTTCTCAGAAAAAAGAATAAACAGAAACATCAGCTGTCCCTAAGTCTTGCTTCCTGATGCTCGAATGAAGACTATTCTGGGTTCCATGCTCCTCCTCTAACTGTGCAGGCACTGCTTGTGAATTGCAATTTAACGTCTACATGCCCAAATGCATAACTTTCTTTGGGGAAGGAATATAAAAAATTCTTTGCAAAGAGTAGAAGCTAACAACAGCGTTCTGTCTGCACCGAACCAGCTGCCTCCCGCAGCCCCATCCGCTCCGAACGCCGGGCTCCTCTCCTCGTCATGGAAGGGGGAGCCTCTCCTCGGGGCCCCAGCTGCACTGACATCGTTTAAAAGTGAGGTTCTGGAAGGGAAGGGACGTTTCTTACCTTTCCTTAAGCCCAGCAGTTAAGGCCACCAGCAGCCCCTTCCCTGTCGAGTGGGGCTCGGGGAAGCAGCCGGTGCGTTCCTCCGGCAGGCTTGGGGTCCCACGTCTGACTTCTTGGCACGGTAAAAGGTGCCCATCCACGTGGGCTCCGGGTGATTGCTGAGCAGGCGTGGGGTCACAGACCACATTTCTCAGATCCTATAACCTGTAACTTGACACGCCCATTTGTTTACAAATGTCCAGCGTGACCTCTGCCAAGAGAATGTCACCAACAGCCATACCTGCCGGGTGACCTCACACACCTGCTGCCTCCCTCTGGCCATCAGTCCATGGGGCGTGGATGTGGCTTCAACCCCAGGCCTCGGCCCACGTGCCCTCACATCTGACACAGGCGGGCTCCCAGCACCCTTTGCCTCGTCAGGACGCGTGTGACATGCCCTCCTGGCCCACAGAGGCGCCCGAGCTGTGCTCGCCTCACCGTGCCTGCGGCAGCCACTCACTGTTCACCCGCTCACGCTGGCTCCTGCCCAGAAACAGACCAGGCCAGTCCCACCCCACTCAAAGTGCTGCTGGCGCCTGAGGACTGGGGAGCCATGTCCAGGCCCCAGCCAGCCCGGGGATAGTCCCAGCCCCTCCCCCTGCACCCGGGGCACCTGCATCTCCCACCCACGGTATCTCACAGTGACCTGCCCACCGTGGCTGCTTCTGGGGCATCCGCCCTCCCTGCACACATCGGCCCCCGCTTCTCCTAAGGCTGCCCGAGTGCCGGTTTCCTCTGCCCATTTTGCGCGTGGCGCCTCTGCCGCGTCAGCTCCGGTCCCGCCGGTTGCTTGCTGCCCTCTCAGTGCCTGAGGAACCCGGGCCGTGGACGGAGCCACTGGGGTGAAGCTCACGTCAGCCTCCGCTCCCAGCAGCCTCGTTCCCACCGCCTTTGCCTTCCCCAGTGCTACGTGTCCCCAGGCCGCCTGCTGTGAGGGCCCCGCCTGGCACTCGTCACAGTCCATCTGTGGTTCTGGTGCCAGTCATTCTGGGCTGCCTCTTTGTGTTCCAGGAGTGGGACGGGGTCTCACTCCCTGTCTCCATTTTCCCATCGAAGCACAAACCCCTGAGCACCGTGCTTTGGCCTTGGCTTTGCCTGCGTTTTTCACGTTTCACCGGCAGCCAGGCAGCAGACGCTCTGCCGTGCCAGCTCACCTGGGTCAGCCGTGTGCGTGAGGGATCCGTCCCCGCCGCGTCGAGGAGCCGCTATGCCCGGGCGCTCAGCGCTGCTCACGCTCCCGCTGGGAACGCCCACTGTCCCTCCGACCACCGGACCGTCGGCAGGCGCACATCCGCGAAGTTCCCTTGCTTGGCACGCAGGAATGAAGCTGTTGTGGGTGTTCCTGGGATGTTCTTTGGGGCACATGGGCAGGGGTCTCTGTTGGGTCAGTCTGGAAGTGGAGCCGTTGGGTCTGGGGTCCTCGGTGTCCTTACACTCATTAGCTGATGCCAAGCAGTTTCCCAGGGGTTGACGCCGTTCGCACGGCCCGGCCCCGCGGTCTCCTGCTGACCGGCGTCCTGGCCGGCACGTGCCACCGTCAGCTTTTGCAATGAGGCCGTGCGGAAGCGTCTGATTTGCGTTTTCCTGGTCATGCTAACGAAGCTGGGTGCTCTCCACTGACCAAGGGCACTTGGCTACCCCGGTCCTGAGGGGCCTGTTCCCGCTGGCTCCGTTTGTGTGTTCATTCTTACTGATCTGTGGAGGCTCTTTATATTTTCTGAGCCAAGCCAGTAGGAGCCGTGTGTGGCAGACGTCTCCCTCGCCCGGAGCTGCCTTCTCACTCTCTGGATACTTTTTCAATGAGCAGAAGGACTTTCTTTCAACCTGGTGCCGTCTAGGAATCTCTTCCTGCAGGGCAAGTCTGTCTGTGTCCTCGTGACGCGTTTTCCCCTGAGAGGACCTGAGAAGCTCCTTCCCTCCCCTTCCGAGGCGCCTCGATCCGACTGGCAGGGCAGCCCCGCAGCACCAGCCGCAGCCGAACCTTCTCTTAAATCAGCGGATTCCCGCCAAGCAACTTTCCGTCATGCCAGCTGCCTGTACATACACCCTGCATCTTCTCCATGTGCAAACGGGCAACCAGAGGCCGGCTGGGGCTCAGAAGGCCGGTGCCGTCGGCAGCCATGGCCTCATGCCGTCCTGGCCGAGGCGGATCCCCAGGCCTCTGGAGCCCCGTGTGGGCTCAGTGCTACCCGCAGGCCTCTGCAGACTCTTCCCCGTGACGGGTGCTGAGCCTCTGGTCCTGCCCGCTGGGCCACCGTGTCCAGAGAGAGGCCGCTGACAGTTGTCACAGACTGGGGTCAACACAACAGGACCGCATTCCCACACGGTCCTGGAGAGGAAGCCCAGCGTCCAGGCCTCTCAGGGCCCAGTGTCCTTGGGAGACTTGGGGACCCTCCCGCCTCTTCCAGCTCCTGGTGGCTCCAGGCTCCTGGGCGTGTGACGGCGTCACCCCAGTCTCAGCTTCACGGTGACTGTCTTGGTCCATGTGTGCTGGTGTAACGGCAGCACACATGGTAATGGATGAAATGATGCATTCACTTCTCACAGTTCTAGAGGCTGGAGGGTGCAAGGTCAAGGTGTCTGACAAGGGCCCCTTCCCTGCTTCCGGGGCAGGGCCCAGCGGCCGCGTCCTCACGCCCCTGCCCTCTGACCGGGCATTCCTTCACTTGCTGGAGCCTGGACCCCATGGCTTCATCTTGTCCCCCAGACGCTGTAGCCCTCAGTGCCTCCTCCACGGGGTTAAGTTTCAGCGTGGATTTTGGAGGGACAGATTCAGCCCGTAGCACCGTCTCTTCCCTCTGTGTCCTCTCTCCTGCCTCTTGTAGGTAGAGAAACTTGCCACTGGATTTAGGGCTCAGCTGTGGATGATCTGGGATGATCTCATTTACAGATCCTTTTCCAAACAAGGTCGCATTCACTGCTTCTGGGGATTAGATGGGGGCACCGTTCAGCCCAGAGCTGGCCCGGCCCCAGCTGCCCGAAGGTGCCTGGGACCTGGAGCCTCGAGGGCGACCCAAGGGCAGTGACTGGACTGGGTGGGGCAGGGTCCTCCTGCATCTGGCGCTCAGTGAAGCTGCACTGGATGAAGAACTGACCTCTGGTTCTATAGTGGCCTGTAACGCGCTGTGCCCACCGTGAGACCCCTAGCTGTGTTCTCCTGTAACCCATTGTGCCCCCGTGAGACCCCCCGGCTGTGTTCTCCTGTAAGCCACCGTGCCCCCCGTGAGACGCCCCAGCTGTGTTCTCCTGTAAGCTACTGTGTCCCCCATGAGACCCCCGGCTGTATCTTCCTGTAACCCGCTGTGCCCCCCATGAGACCCCTGGCTGTGTCTTCCTGTAACCCGCTATGCCCCCCGTGAGACCCCTGGCTGTGTCTTCCTGTAACCCGCTGTGCCCCCCATGAGACCCCCCGCCTGTGTCTTCCTGTAACCTGTTGTGTCCCCGTGAGACCCCCCTGCTGTGTTATCCTGTAACCCACTGTGCCCCCCCCGAGACCCCGGGCTGTCCCCTTGGGAGGTACCTTCAGTGGAGGCAGGCCCCACTGTGTCTGCAGCCACTGGGTCTCCGACGTGGATGATGGCGTGAGCCAGCTGGAATCTGTCTTTCATTCCCTTTGGGGTGCTCTGTCGGCAGCATGTCCTGTGTGGTGCTTTAGAGAAATGGTGTTGGCGCTGGGCGATGGGCACTGGGGATGTGGTTTCGCTCTCACGTGGACCTTGGACGGTCTCTGAGCTGGGTCCTTTGCAGAGTCCGGGAGCCCCTCGCACCTCCCTCCCTCCCACGGTTGAGTGGGTGCTCCTGGAGCCCCGGCGTCGGTGGCCTGGACGGTCAGCCGTGGTGCTCTGGAACATTCCGTCCTCCCGTCCGCATCTCCCGGCCATCCTTAGACCTGAGTCTCCCACTCAGGAGGGATCTGCCGAGTGGACTGGGGGTTTTCTCTGTGGCTGCCCCATCCCTAGACCTGGGTGCAGACAGGCTCCGGTGGCTGCCTCCAAAGTGGCCGTGCTGAGAGCTGTGAGGGCCACGCCCTGCAGGTGGGGGCTGGGGTGGGGCCAGGATGTGGTTCCCAGAGGCGGAGGACACCAGGTGCTGGGTGCTGGGCTGCCCCCTGTTGACCTGAGAAGCCCCTGAGCATCCATCTCTCTTCTGAGGGTGGAGGGAGGGTGGACGGAGGTGGCCAGGGCTGGGCAGCCCCTCGCCCGTCCCCCACTTACCGGAAGGCTCCTTGTGCAGAGCCCCTCCCACCCCATGGGCCTTGGGAGAGTGTGAAGCCTGCCCTGTCCTGCCCAGGCCTGGGGCACGTGGCTGTGGTGAGTGGCAGGGGCCCCATGCAGGATGGCTGGAGGGCCCCACACAAGACGGCCAGGGTAGGAGCGTGGCGTGCTGGGGACGCCCCCACAGGTCTCAGCCCCGGCCTCCTTCCCCCACTTCCCTGGGGACTGCACGCTGCCTGGGCCTCAGGGTCCCTGAAGAGCAGGAGCCCGACCTCAGGTCCTCTCTGGCAGGGCCTCTGCCCTGGCCTGGAGACCCCATCCTGGTGACCTCTCTGGACCAATAACCTCTCAGGACCGTGACCCCTCAGGACGGTGACGTCTCAGGACCGTGACCTCTCAGGACCGTGACCCCTCAGGACGGTGACCTCTCAGGACCATGACCTCTCAGGACCGTGACCCCTCAGGACCGTGACCCCTCAGGACCGTGACCTCTCAGGACCGTGACCCCTCAGGACCGTGACATCTCAGGACCGTGACCTCTCAGGACGGTGACCTCTCAGGACCGTGACCCCTCAGGACCGTGACCCCTCAGGACCGTGACATCTCAGGACTGTGACCTCTCAGGACGGTGACCTCTCAGGACCGTGACCCCTCAGGACCGTGACCCCTCAGGACCGTGACCTCTCAGGACCGTGACCCCTCAGGACCGTGACCTCTCAGGACCGTGACCCCTCAGGACCGTGACCCCTCAGGACGGTGACCTCTCAGGACCGTGACCCCTCAGGACCGTGACCCCTCAGGACCTCTCAGGACCATGACCCCTCAGGACCCCTCAGGACGGTGACCTCTCAGGACCGTGACCCCTCAGGACTGTGACCCCTCAGGACCGTGACCTCTCAGGACCGTGACCCCTCAGGACAGTGACCTCTCAGGACCCCTCAGGACAGTGACCTCTCAGGACCGTGACCGCTCAGGACAGTGACCTCTCAGGACCTCTCAGGACCGTGACCTCTCAGGACCGTGACCCCTCAGGACCGTGACCCCTCAGGACCGTGACCTCTCAGGACCTCTCAGGACCGTGACCCCTCAGGACCTCTCAGGACCATGACCCCTCAGGACCCCTCAGGACGGTGACTTCTCAGGACCGTGACCTCTCAGGACCGTGACCCCTCAGGACCGTGACCCCTCAGGACTGTGACCCCTCAGGACCTCTCAGGACCATGACCCCTCAGGACCCCTCAGGACGGTGACCTCTCAGGACCGTGACCTCTCAGGACCGTAACCCCTCAGGACCGTGACCCCTCAGGACCGTGACCTCTCAGGACCTCTCAGGACCGTGACCCCTCAGGACCTCTCAGGACCATGACCCCTCAGGACCTCTCAGGACCATGACCCCTCAGGACCCCTCAGGACGGTGACCTCTCAGGACCGTGACCCCTCAGGACCGTGACCCCTCAGGACCGTGACCTCTCAGGACCTCTCAGGACCATGACCCCTCAGTACCCCTCAGGACCGTGACCTCTCAGGACCGTGACCTCTCAGGACCTCTCAGGACCGTGACCCCTCAGGACCTCTCAGGACCATGACCCCTCAGGACCCCTCAGGACCGTGACCCCTCAGGACCTCTCAGGACCGTGACCTCTCAGGACTGTGACCTCTCAGGACCATGACCCCTCAGGACCCCTCAGGACCATGACCTCTCAGGACGCGCATGCTGGGGTGGCCCGGCTGAGTGTGCCTGCCTAGCCTCTGAGTGGGGTGTGCTCTCAAGGGTGCGGTGGGGACTGTGCTGAGCTGACACTGGGCTGGAGTGGCTCATCATCCTGCTTCCTACACTGCAGGGGGGCGCCTTGGACTCAGAAACTGCCAGCTTCGTCCTGCTTGGGAGCTCTGACCGCCTGACAGGCAGACTGGCCGAGAAGTGTAGGGACACTCACGTGGAGTGCCGTGGCATGGAGCGGCGAGTGCCACGCGATGGTCCTGAGAAACAGGAACAGCGTGCCGAAGGGCTGCGCCGTGCTCACATGGGCGCTGAAATGGGGGACTGGTGGGGGCTGTGCGGGGCCCACCCTGGCATGGCAGGTCCTGAGCCGCCCGGTTCCCCAGCCCTGTTTACTCGGGCAGCACCCCCTCGGCAGAAGGGGCCGGGTCCTCGGAGGAGCCTCGGCGGGACAGGGCGGGCGGGCGAGTTCCACAGGGCTCTGTCCACCCCTTCCCTGTGAGGGCAGCTTTTCCTTCTGGGGCTTCGGTCACTGTGGTCTCTGATGTTGCTGTTCCCTTGACCAGTGGGGGCCTCCGGAGCCGAGAGCCATCCAGGGTGAATGTCCGGTGGGCAGCGTGAGGCCAGGACTGCCCTACGGGGCCCAGCAGGCACCTTGGAGTCAGGCTGTCCCCTCAGCCTGCGTGGGCCCCTGGCGCCTGGTCTCCCTCGGGGCTCCGCCATGGCTGCGCTTCCGATGTACTCGGGGGCTGCTCCCCCAGGTCTCCGGCCCCCTCCCCTACCTCGGTCAACATCCTGGAGCCAGGCTGTGATGAAGCCTCCAGAGGGTCGTCCCGGGGCCTCAGTGCCAAGGTGGGACGTGTGGCCATGGGACATTGGAGGGTCCATCAGGCCCCCAGGAGCGTTTCCACCTGCGGGCCCGAGAGCGTGCCCTGCTGGCCGTGGGGTCTGGCCCTGGCATTTCCCAAACAGGAGTGGGGTTTAGCGACAGCCATGTCCAGGGAATCTGGGAGGGCCGAGGGCCGTGGTGACGGCTGGCCTGGGGTGGCGGGCGCTCCCTTGGACAGGACTTGGGTGTAAAGGTCCAGCGGCACCACACCCACCTGAGCCTGGGGAGGCCGGGCACCCGCATGGGAACGCACCATGGACACAGGACCAGGGACCCCCGAGGTGCCCGGTACGCGCTCCCACCCACAGGGCCTGGGGCAGCGCCTGTCACCAGCCCAGAGATGCCGGAATCCTGCCGCGCACCGTGGGGTCTGCCTGTTTCCCAATCCGATGGCGGCATGGCGGCCCCTCACACTCCCTGGTGCCAGTGCCCTAAGCAATGGGTGCTTTGCCCTGAGAAGGAAGGGGTTGCTGAGAGGCGTCCAAGCCAGCATGGCCCCTGCCAGGGACATCCTGCGGTCATAGCACGTTGGACGCCTGGGCAGCATCTCCAAGGGCTCAGAAGAGGGAGCGGCCGCCACCCAAGTCCCCAGGCCTCCAAATCACCAGGGAGGCCGTCGTCACCCATGAACAGGGAGTCCTCCAGGGCACAAGCACCGGCTCCTGACAAGCAGAGGCACGCCGGGCTCCGGGGACCCGGGTTGCCAGAAGGTTTGGGTTGAGTGTGATGTGGGAGCTGGTCACTTCTCGAGGAATGCTCGCCTCTGGGTCCCGGAGCGGTCCACTCGCTGCCATCAGGGAGCATCTGTCTCTACAGAGACAGCTTCTCCCTCGGGCTGTGCCTGCACAGCCATCTGGGTACGAGGGAGATGGGGGGGCTGCACCCCTTCAAGGATGAGGAGGCTGAGGCCCAGGCACCTGACCCACCGCGGGCACCTGTCTGAGAGAGCTCTGGGGCTCAGTGGGTGCAGCCGGAGGCCCCTCTTGCTGGTGGCTACTCCAGGGCAGGTGGAGCTGTCAGGTCACCCCCGGACTGGTCCAGCCCAGCACAGCCCAGGAGGCCTTCAGGACACCCGCAGCCAGGACAGAGGTTCCTGGGGAGGGCTGGGCCTGAGCAGGGCTGGGGGCCAACTCTGGGGTCTCAGGCCCCAGGGAGGGATGATGAGCTGAGAGGGTGGTGGCTCTGCCTCTGCCCCTGACCTGGCACTCCTGCACAGCCCGGCCACCAGCCCCCTCCAGCCGTCCACGTGGAGAGCGGTCGTGTGGGCTGTCGGTGCCATCCCCACCTGGGCATGGGCAGTGAACAAGGGGTCGTGGTGGGGGGTAAAGGGGAGCGAGTGAAGGAGGGAGGGGTCCTGGGACGGGAGGGGCACCTGGTTGCTGACAGGCAGGGAGGGTTTGTTCCATGGGCATGGTCAGAATTCAGGCAGCGCCTGCAGGCAGAGCCCTGGATTAGAGGCAGGAGGAAGGGCGGGCACGGTAAGCACAGACAGGCGGCTCCGTCTCCCCCTCCCGCTCCGGTGTGTGGCCACGCGTCCTGCTCCTCCAGACCCCGGAGCAGCCTGACACTCCTCCCACAGGAGCACCATGCCTGATTTGTTCTGTCATTTTTAGTTTAAAAACCTTTTTAAAATATTTTGTTACGTTAACGCATGTTTGAGGTGAGCCAAAACTACAAGAACCCAGAGCAGTGACCCCGGATGGGCTCTGGGTCTCCGGAGGGGGCTCTGCTGTCTGTGGCGTGCCGGGGCCCGACCCCTCTGCAGCCCCCAAGGGGCGTTCCGAGCCCCTCGCCCGCACCCGAACCCTCCTGTCCAGACAGCGAAGTCTGGGAGCTCTGAGGCAGGTCCCGTGTGAGACCCCTGGGCACGCGTTTCCGGCCGCCGGCGTCTGAGGCCGACGCTGCCCCACCCGTCGGTGCAGAAGGGCCCGGGCCGAGCTGAGGCGGGGTCTGCTTTTCCCTGCAGACCCTCCGGGGCTGGCCCTCGGGCCTCCCAAGCGCCGTGGCCGCGCTCCGGTGTGGTGGCCGGCCGTGGGCTCCCGCGTCGGCTCCTTCCGCCAGCTGTCGATGGCTCTCGCCCTCCTCTTCCTGGGAAGCTGGCAGTCGCCAAGCACCTCAGCGGGGGCTGTGGCCACGCCTCGAGCTCACACCCACTGCAGGTGGCCTCGCCTGAGTGGGGACAGTCGATGTGGGGGTCAAAGTCCCGGCTGGAAGCGTTTTCCTCAGACCCCTGCTCCTCTCTGCCCTCTCCCCCACGGCCCCACCGTGCTCCCGTGGGCGCCGTCTCACGCGGCTTGCTGTAATGGGAGGGGTCGAGCCCAGCAGGGACTCAGGCCCACGCAGGCACAGGGGCCGCGTGCCGGGCCGTTCTCACGCACCGAGACTCCACCTGCCCCGGTCTGTGCTCCTGTGCGTCCTCTTCCGCCGGCCTCCCTCTGACCTGCCTCAGTTTCTCCTCTTTGCTGCCCGATGTTTCATTGCTGATTTGCCTTTCACTTGTCCCGACTGAAGGCCTCATGAGGACAGGACCTTTGTGTCCCGCTCAGCCCTCCAAGGCCAGTCTCCAAGTTTATTTACTTATTTTTATTACACTTTAAGTTCTGGGGCACACGTGCAGATCATGCTGGGTTGTTACATGGGTATGCTCACGCCGTGGTGGTTTGCTGCCTCCACCCCCGGTCACCTACATTAGGCATTTATCCTAATGTTATCCCCCCACCCCCCCACGCCCTGCTCTCCATTCCATAGGCCCTCAACCCCCCAGCAGGCCCCAGTGTATGATGCTCCCCTCCCTGTGTCCATGTGTTCTCATTGTTCAGCACCCACTTTCGAGTGAGAACATGAGGTGTTTAGTTTTCTGTTCCTGTGTTAGTTTGCTGAGAATGATGCTTTCCAGCTTCATCCACGTCCCTGCAAAGGACATGAACTCATCCTTTTTTATGGCTGCATAGTATTCCATGGTGTATCTGTGCCGCATTTTCTTTGTCCACTCTGTTATCGATGGGCATTTGGGTTGGTTCCAGGTCTTTGCTATTGTGAACAGTGCTGCAGCGAACAACCGTGTGCATGCATCGTGCAAACCGTGGGCTGATGGGCCGGGACGTCCTTCGTGAGCCCAGAAGGCAGCTCCGAGGGGCTGCCCTCATCCCTCTGCTCCCAGCCAGGCCCCACAGGGCAGGCTCTCGGATGACTCGCTGAGGTGTGTGAATACGGGTCCTTGTTCAGGCGCGTCCCCTCCCAGATGAGAACATGAGAACACAGAATGCAGCCCTGAGTTTGAAGCATCCCAGAAGGTTCGTTCTCTCTCGCCCGCACGCCCCCCGCAGTTCTGGGTGCTCACAAACCTGTCATTGCTTCCAGTAATTTCCCACTTGGTCCTCCTGCCCAGAGTCCCCTGCTGCTGAGGCCCGGGGGAAACAGGTCAGGCCTGTGAGAAGCTCCTGTTTCAGACAAAGAAACGGTGTCAGCGAGGAAACTGGAAACTGTTCCCGGCTTGACACCCGACGCGGCCCTTCCACCCCCGGGATCCCGCCCCACCCGGCCCTGCCCCACCCCTGGGATCCTACCCCACACGGCCCTTCCACCCCCGGGATCCTGCCCCACACGGCCCTGCCCCACCCCCGGGATCCTGCCCCACATGGCCCTGCCCCTGACTCGGTCCTACCCTTGTGCCCCCCTCGGGGTTGGCATCTGCATTTTCAGTGCCTTTCTGGGAAAGGGGTGAACGGGTGGGACCTGAGGCCCTGAAGGTCCTCAATGTAGGGAGTGCCCCGGCATTTTTTCCAGCTGTTTTGGGGGAATTTGTGGGATCTCAAGGTCATCAGGGGCCACCCACAGGACCCCCACAATGACGGAGCACACTTTGGCCATGACTGGTGCTGAGAACTCTAGCTCTGAGAGGGCACCGTGGGGCCCAGGATTGGGACATGCACCTGTGTCCTCGGCACGGACCCTCCCACCTGCTCTTGTGCCTGTGTGTGGAGGCCCATGTGCAGCTCCTGGCGTGGTGCTGACGAGTGACCTGGTGTCCAGGCCCCTCGGGGAAGCGGCTGTGGTGCCCTGAGTCTGATACCGCACACTGGGTCCTTCGGGGCCTGACTGGGTCTCACCGGAGGCCACGTGTGGTGGAGAGGCGGCCTCCGCAGCCCACGACTGCACCACTGCGATGCCCTGCATCCCTGAGCCCTGCCTGGGCAGCACCCCTGTCTTTTCAACCCCATGGCCCAGCAGCCTGCTTGGCGCCGGGTGCCTTGCAAAGTCCAGGGGGTGTCCCTGCAACACCCTCCTGCCACCTCAGCCCTGAACATTCACAGTCCCCTCCCCTGGCTGGGGCCACCTCATGCTCAGCAGGCCCTGAGCTCCTGGGCAGAGCCTCCTCGGGCACCCCCAGAGCCACCATACACCCTCCCCAACCCAAAGCTCCGTCTCCAGTTAGAGGCTCTGCACTATGGTGATAGCAGCTGTCACACGACTGCTGTGGACCCCCTGGAAGAGGGTGACGCATCATGCACCCCAGAGGAGGGCATCCCCTCATGGATGCCAGGGAGGGTGTGACCCGAGGTGTCAACCAGAGCTGCAGAGCGGGCGTCCACAGGAGGAGCAGTGGAACTGTGGCATGGGGACCCAGAAAGGCAGTGTAACTGTGGCATGGGGGACACGGAAAAGTAGTGGAACTGTGGCATGGGGGACACGGAAAGGTAGTGGAACTGTGGCATGGGGGACACGGAAAGGTAGTGGAACTGTGGCATGGGGGACACGGAAAGGCAGTGGAACTGTGGCATGGGGACCCGGAAAGGCAGTGGAACTGTGGCATGGGGGACACGGAAAGGTAGTGGAACTGTGGCATGGGGGACACGGAAAGGCAGTGGAACTGTGGCATGGGGACCCGGAAAGGCAGTGGAACTATGGCATGGGGACCCGGAAAGGCAGTGGAACTGTGGCATGGGGACCCGGAAAGGCAGTGGAACTGTGGCAGGGGGACCAGAAAAGCAGTGGAACTGTGGCATGGGGAGACCTGGGATAGGCTTTGATGCTGCCAGGTCACACCGTGAGCCTCCTTGGCCTAGAGCCCCTGGGCACCCAGCTCGGCTCCCACCCTGGGCTCTGCTGTGCTGCTGGCTTTATCCGGCTTAGGGGGTCCTTGACCCACTGACGGCGGCGGGCAGAACCTCACTTGGCTCAGCTCTGTCCGGCAGCTGGACAGAAGTGCCCCAGTTCCGAGTGTCTGAGGGGCCTCGCGCCCAACCCCAGGAGGGCCTGCCTGGCTCAGCCCTTGCCACGTCCTGGTGGTCTTTGGCACAGCGGGTCTCCTGTGTGCCGCCCGGGTCAGTCAGGACGTGGCCTGGGTGACACCTCTCTCTTCTCCTTCCTCCACAGCAACATGGCTGACAAGGCCAAGCCCGCCAAAGCTGCCAACAGGACGCCCCCCAAGTCCCCGGGGGACCCCTCGAAGGACAGGGCAGCCAAGAGGCTGTCGCTGGAATCGGAGGGTGCCGGTGAGGGGGCGGCTGCGGCCCCCGAGCTCAGCGCCCTGGAGGAGGCCTTCCGGCGCTTCGCCGTGCACGGGGACACCAGGGCCACCGGGAGGGAGATGCACGGGAAGAACTGGTCGAAGCTGTGCAAGGACTGCCAGGTGATCGACGGCAGGAACGTGACGGTCACCGACGTGGACATCGTCTTCAGCAAGATCAAGTGAGTGTGCCGGCCTCGAGCCCAAAGCCTCGCCTGTGGGGTCTGCGACTCTGAGTCCCTGGGTGGGCTCTGTGGGGAGTGGGCCATGGGGAGGTGGAGCGGGTCGTGCTTCGAGACCCCACCCTTCTCAGAAGCAGCCCAGACACAGGAGTCTGAACGTGCCCTCTGGGCATCCGGGGAGCAGGGGTCCTGGCATTGCCGGACCCCTGGGTGCCATGTCCCGAGCGGCCCCATGGTCTCTGGGGGCTGGGCATGGGAGGTGGCCTGAGGGCTGTCTGGCCTCGGAGACACCTTGGAGTGAACACTGCACCCTGAAGTCCGGAAGCTGTGGCTGGGATCACTGGGCCGCCCCAGGAATGGGGATGGGGCCTGCCTGGAGCCCGGAGAGGCAGGTGGCTGCTGGCGGGCAGAGCTCCCGACCCTCCGCGGGCTGGCTCAGGGGCTGAGTCTGTGGGGTGGGGCGCTTGCGTCCCGGGCATGGAGCTGGCCTCTCGGCTGTCCCCAGCCCCTCCCACAGCTTTTGTGTCACTTCACTGCTGCCTGGGGACTCCCACGGGCCCCAAAACAGCAAAGGGTACCAAGGGAGCAGCAGCAGCCACCGCTGTGAAACCACATTGCGCCGCGCGCTGTGCGTCTTGTGTGCGTGTGTGTTTTTGTGTGTGCACACATTTGTTGCTGTGTCAACTGTGTGCCTGTTTTCTCCCGGACGCTGGGAAGCACGCAGAGGCACGCTGACACGCCCCGCTGCACTGACCACATGTCCTGACACCCCATGTGACTGCGCCTGATGAAAGCAGCGGCTCCCCCGAGCCCCGGCTCCAGCCCCGTCCCGCCTCCTGGGTGGAAATGGCTCTATCTCATTTCGACTGTGCTCCTGCGTCACCTGCCGCCAGTGTGATCCATTTCGGTCCCATGTCGCGGCAACCCCATCACCTCTTTCACCTCAGAGGTCCTGCCGCCTTCCCACCAGCAACCTTGGCTTTTCGAGGGGCCGGGCTGTGGGGCAGACACCCCGTGCTGAAGGCCGTGGGGGCTCACGTCTGCAGCCCCAGCACCCCATCTGCCTGCTCTGGGTGGGCCCTGCGGCCTTTGCAGCGGTGCCGTCTCTGCCGCGCTCCATGGCGATGTCGCGCGTGTCCCCTGGGTCTCGGTTGTCTCCTGGGTCGTGTGTGTTCCTGGACTCTGTGTGCCCTGCTGAGCTTCCTGTTGTGTGTGGCACCTTTGAGTGCATCCGAGGGCGTTTGGGTTTGGAAAGTTATGATTGCCTGGCGCGGTGGCACGTGCCTGTCACCTGTCATCCCAGCTACTCGGGAGGCTGAGGGAGGAGGAGTTCTGGGCTGTAGTGTGCTGTGCCGGTCCGGCGTCCGCGAGAAGTTCAGCATCAATATGGTGACCTCCTGGGAGTGGGGAACCGCCAGGCTGCCTAAGGAAAGTTATGCTGGAAAAGTTGTGAAAACACCCGAAGGATGCCTGAGCCTGGACTCTCTCTCCAGCCAACTGACTGCCTCTCAGGCTGCCCCAGCTCTAGGGGATGGCGTGGGGTGGCCAGGGATGGCGTGGGGCGGCCAGGATGGCGTGGGGCAGCCAGGTATGGCGTGGGGCGGCCAGGGATGGCGTGGGGCGTGGGGCGGCCGGGATGGGGCATGGGGCGGCCGGGATGGGGCATGGGGCAGCCGGGATGGCGTGGGGTGGTCAGGATGGCGTGGGGTGGTCGGGATGGCGTGGGGCGGCCGGGATGGGGCATGGGGCAGCCGGGATGGCGTGGGGCGGCCGGGATGGCATGGGGTGGCCGGGATGGCGTGGGGCGTGGGGCAGCCGAGATGGCGTGGGGCATGGGGCGGCCAGACCAGCAAGGTCTGTTCGTCATCCTGACAGCTCGCAGCCTCAGTCCTGGAGAGAAGCTGGAGGAGAGGCTCCATCAGGGGCCCCAGGTGTGAGCTGGTCTCACTCTTGACCCTGTCCTGACCCAGTGCCCCCAGTTCCCTCCTTTGTGACTTCCCAGCCTCCGTGTCCTCAGGCGTTGTCTGGTGTGAGACTAGGCTGTGGCTGGAGCCTCTGGCAAGGTAGCCATGCAGCCTCGCGCTCCCTGGCCTCTGGCAGGGCTGCTGTTTGCTGATGCCACAGCGGTCAGAGCCCACGCCCACCCAAGACCACTCATCCCTGGGAACCCTGGAGACCAGGAGAGCACACAGTGCCTGCCCAAGTTAGGGGACCAGCAAGGCCCTGACAAAGGCTGGCTCTCAGCCTGTGAGGGTCCATTCAACAGCCCACACCCCCAGTGCTACACCCCCGGCCACAGACTCTCCATGGACTGTCTCGGGGCTCGGGGCCCACTGTCCCTGCACCTCCCTCGGGACTGTGGTGGAGGCGACTCTGCTGTCCAGACCTCGCTTGTGGGCTCTTTGGTGAAGGGTGGCTCCCACAGGCTCCCTGGGGCTTGGCACATCACATGCAGGGCTCGCCATGCCAGCCGGCACCTGGGGAACAGACCAACCTGCTGTCCCCTGCTGGAAACCTGCAGCCTCCTGCAGCAGCAGGCCACGCGATGTGGGCTTGTGTGGACGGCCCCAGCCAGCAGCTGGCAGGTCCTGCTGACCAGGGCCACTCTGGTGGGTCAGCAGCCACGGGCAGGTGGCACTGACCTGCACTGAGCCTGGGAGGTTGGGGGCCAGAGCCTCTGGCACTGGCATTGCCCTTGTCTTGAGCCCAGAACTCACTCTGCCAAGGGGACGTGTCCTGGGCACACGGACCGGGAGAGGGAAACTGGGTCAGCTATATTTAGTGCGTGCAGTGGCAGGCCGAGCTCACGGTGCGGCCGCCGTGTCTGGAGCCTGCGTGGGCATGGGCAGGGCAGGCTCCTCCCCTCGGCCACCAGGGCCCTTGCTCTCGCAGTGCTCCTCCCCCACCCTCAGGTGTCCTTGCTTGGAGGGGCCAGCTCCTTCGCAAATCCCAGCCCATGCTCCCTGGCCCTGACAGCTGCCTCTCAACAGGCCTGGTGTGTGGGTGCATCTGGGATCAGTCCCGGCTGCCCTCTGTGCCACCCAGTGTGTGCTCCAGGATACACAAGAGCAGACCCGGGGCGAAGCAGTGTGGAGGTGGTGTCCATGGGTGAAGTTTCTAGAAGGACTGGGCAGGAAGCAGGAAGAGCCTGTCCAGGAGCTGTCAGCCCTGCAGGGCCGCCTTGGCATTGGCCAGGACACGTTGTACGATTACTTCTGCGGAAAGTTGCCTTCAAGCTGTGGCACATGCGTACACACGGCCCCGCACGTGCACACACACGCCTGCACACATGCAGAAATCACACGGCCGCATGTGCACACACACCTGCACACATGCACAACTCATCCAGCCCCACACGTGCACACACACGTCTACACACATGCAGAAATCACACGGCTCCACACATGCACACACACACCTGCACACATGCAGAACTCACAGCCCCACACGTGCACACACACGCCTGCACACACAAATCATACAACTGCACATGTGCACACACATGCCTACACAGACACGCAGAACTCACAGCTGCACACACACACACACATGCCTACACATGCAGAAATCACGACCTCACACATGCACATGCCTGCACAGACACGCTGAAAACACACGTGCACACACATGCCTGCACACACACGCAGAAATCACACAACCTCACATGTGCACACACACACCTGCACACACGCAGAAATCACATAACCGCACACAGGCACACACATGCCTGCACAGACAGGCAGAACTAACACAACCGCACACGTGCACACACATGCCTGCACACACGCAGAAATCACACAGCTGCACACGTGCACACACACACCTACACACATGCAGAACTCACATGGCCACATGTGCACACACACGCCTGCACACACATGCGGAACTCGCCCTGTGGCGGGTGGGGCCGTGGGGCCGTGGTTCACTTGGAGGATGATGCGAGCCCTTCCCTGCTTGTGGGGGGTGCTGGCGCCACAGGAGGCCGCAGGAGCCCCCGCCGGTCCAGGCTCGCCGCCAGAGGCAAGGCTGGGGCTGCCCAGGCACTTGGGACCCGAGGCTCGGACCCCCACTCTAGCACGACCACTTCCCCACTGCAGAGCCTGGGACCAGCCTTGGGGTGTGCCAGTCTGGGCTGACCATGAGGGTCAAGGTTGGGGGCAGCAGAGAGCTGTGGCCCAAGTCTAGAGAGGGGCTGAGACTGAGGCCCAGTCCCGGGCAGCCCAGTGGGCGCCGTGGGTGGGCGCTGCGTGGGAGAGCGTCCTGCAGGCAGCAGCTCAGGTGACCCTGGCCTGAGGGGAGGCCAAGGGATTCTGACCTCTCCGCCTCCCCATTCACCTGCAGACGCAGCCCCTGTGACCCCCGGGGTTCCTCCAGGGCTGCCTCCGCCTCCTCCCCTCCCCACCCTCAAACTGTCCTTCCCTCTTGCAGCCTGCACTGCCCTCGGGGGTCCCTATGATCCTGTCAGGGGTTCCTGACCTCCCAGCTGTGCAGGAGCAAGGGACCCGAACTCACACCCTTGTCTCAGGAAGGGCGAGGGGGCGGGGCCCCCAGGAGGGGTCTAGGACAACAGAGATTTTCCTTTGATTTCCGGGAAAAGCAAGGAGAGGTGGGGCGGCAGGCCTGAGGGGTGTCGGGTTGCTTTTGTTTTGCATTTTGGGGAGGGGAGGCCCACTGTCACTTGTGGGAGCCCCTGCCTCCCTCGGGAGCCTGGGGACTGCGAGGAAGTGGCCGTAGGTACCGAAGAAAGCTGCTGACTCTGACGGGGCTCGGCCGAGAGGGAGTCCAGCGATTTCTGTTTTCGGGGCAGGTTGCCATGGTTCCGCCGGCGTGGCGCCAGCCTGGGGTATCTGCGAGCCTTTGTTTGGTCCTCGTTGCCACGGCAGCGCTTGTTTGTTTTGATGTTACTATGTGTTAAACCTTAAACAAATTTCTTGCAGCCCGATGCCAGGTTTTTGTTGAAGACTACCGCTAACCCAGACAATGACTCCTCCTGCGAAGAGCACAGGGGCAGCTTTAAAATATTAATAGCAGAGGTGTGGGGTGCACAAGCAGAACCCGACCATAGCGGTGGGAGTGGGGCCCTGCAGGGCTACGGACAGCAGGTCTCCCAGCGCCTCCACGAGCCTGGGGAGGGGCCTGTGCCATGGGTGCCTTGGGACCCCTGGGGTCAGGCTCAGCCACTGCCTCCCCACCTGCGCTAACCACCACCAGCTCCCGGGCGAGGGTCGGGAAGCCTCGCTCACGGCGCCCCCTGCGGGTCCATCTAGCCCTGGGGTGGGGGGAGCATCCAGCTGATGAGGCAGAGGAAGGGGGCTGGGCTGGGGTCTTGGCTCGCCGGGACCCACAAGTGTGTGTTGGGTGTGGGGTGTTCTCCCAGGTAAATGCACTGACGTTTCCTGCAGCCACCTGATTGGCGGCGACTTGGCTTGGGGGTTAAAGCTGCCTGGACGCAGGTTAGGAGGAAGCCAGGGCCAGTCCCAGAGGACAGCAGGCCCGGGCTCCGTGGTCGCCCCGAGCGTGGAGAGCTGCTCAGAGCCCGGTACACCTGCCCAGCCACCAGGCGGGACACTGCCCTAAGGTGTGCAGACTGTTTCGAGTACGGAAGCCGACCCAGCCACCTCCCAGGAGCCAGACCCAGGTCTGGAGAGAACCCGGGTCACAGCGTGTTGGGCGGGCAGCCGCCGCAGGGCGGGGCAGGTCCTGGGCGCTGTGCGTGGCGTCGTCCTGTCTGTCCACCCCAGAAATGCAGGTGTCAGCTCCCTGGAAGGGGCCATTGCTCCCCTTTCCCTCCCCCGTGGTTCCCAGCCCTGGGGAAGGGTGGGCTGCGCTCCCCACACTGAGCCCTGTGCCTCCACTGCATGGGTGCCCACCCTGTCCGGCTGGCGCTGGCCCGCAGCGGAGCCCGGGGGCCTGTTCTGTCTTTGGGGGGCCTCTAGTGGCCACCCCTGGCAGTGCAGGATGACCACAGCCCCTGCAGCGTGGAGGCTCTGGGGTCCCTTGGTGGTGGATGCTTCTGTGGCCGGGGGTTCATGGGCTCGTGGCCCCGTGGCCTCACGGTCAAGGCCTGGGGCTCCGGTGATCTGCGGGCCAGGCAGCACCGGCAGTCGTCCGCGTGCTGCGTGGTGACAGGCGTCGTCCTCTGCTCTCTGCCAGTGGCGGGCGGGTCTGTGGCTGTCCACTCTGCCCAGGAGCCCAGCCTGGCAGCACAGGTCGTTTAAGAGGGTGACCTCCAAACAGCCAGACGCTGACGGCAGGTGCATTGGCCCAAGCCCTGCCCAGGCCAAGACTAGGGTGCACAGAGGCAGCCCAGCCCCTGTGGCCCCTAAAGAAGGCTGGGAACCCCCACAAGGGCCCGGGGTCCTCTGGGCCCCAAGTCCATGTCCCACCAAGGGCCACCTTTTCTTGGTGATGTCCACAGGGTGGTGACCACACACTCACCACCCCCACCCCTGCCCAGGAAAACAAAGGCTTGTGGCAACGCAAAATTAGGAGGAATCTTGGGGGCCCGTCCAGAGGGTGTGGGTGGCTCACAGGTGGCCCCTCAGGCAGGGTGGGCGCTTCGACAGCCAGACCTCTGGAGTCCAGCAGCCCGCCCCCGGCTGTGCGGGGCTTCGTGGTGGGCGTGCCTGGGGCTGGGGCCCGCGTGGTGGTAGGCGGGCCCTGAGCCCAGGTGGGGTGCAGGAAGGGCTCTGGTTTCCTGAGATGAGGGAAGGAGCCCTCCCAGGCGGCTGGGCGTCACCTCACCTGCCCCCCGGAGCTCAGCTGGTGGAGTCATCCGTGAGGGGAGGACGGGCAGGGAGCTTGTCACCGGCCACTGCTGGCCCTAGGAAAGGCCACTCCATGTCCTCTGTGTCCTGCTGGGGCTTGGGGGAGGCAGGGGCGGCCAGCAGACGTTGGGGACCTCAAGGCTGGGTCTTGCTGGACGGGACCACTGCACCCTCCTGGAGCGCAAAAGCTGACGTGCGGGACGGCAGCGCCGGACACGGCTCCCCTAAGGCCAGGTCCCTACCGGGCAGGAGCTTCCCGGAAGCCCCCACTCCCATCGCGGGCCCCACCAGTCAGGGGTTCCTTCCCAGCCTCCTCAAGTCTCAGGAGCTCCTGGAAGATCCCAGAGGTTGGTGTCCCGGGGGAGCCGCAGCCCCTCACTCCCAGGCTCGCCTAAGCATGTGGAGGAGGGGCTGTTTCACGAGGATGTGGACACACAGTTCCGAGCCCAGCACGGCCTGTGACATCCGCCCCTGAGGAAGAGGCTTCAGTCCTCTGAAGGCTGTGCTGGCCGGATTCCAGCTCCCGGAGGCCTCAGTGTCCCTGGGAGACCGAGCCAGGCCCAGAGCCCAGGGGACTCCGAGCCTGAGAAGCCAGTGCAGGCCCCCCAGGGCATCCTGTGTGCATGGCGGCCATGACCTGCTGGGTGGGCTTCGGGGCAGGGCGCTGGGCCGGGGAGCGCATGGGTAGTGAGGATGCCGGGCTCCGCCCTCGGAGGCTCCTCCAGCACCCTGGGCTCTGGAGAACGGGCCCACTCTGTGTCGGGAGAGCCGGGCAGCCGGACTGTGTCTCTGGGGAAGAGGCAGGCACGGCTGTCCCAGAACTCCTGAGGACTGCTCCAGGCAGGGGGCACCCGGGTCTCCTGGGGAGAGCTCCCTGTGGGCACGGGGCACAGACCCAGGCACCCTTTCCCCAAGACACTGGGGGCATGGGCAGAGCAGGTGTCCTGCTCTGAATGTCGCCTCTGATGGGGAAACCCTCAGTCATCCCCCTCCCTGCCGAGTGACTCATGCTGGTGGTGCCTGGCTCCGAGGACGTCAGAAAGGGCTGCCTGCCCCGGCACTGGTCACCAGGCTGGCAGTCAGGCCTGGCATCCACATGTCAGCTTGGGCAGGGCGTGAATAGAAGACAGGAGAGCCTTTGACGGCCCAGGACAGACAGGCCCCAAGGACCCTGGAGAGCCAACACCCCCGCAGGGCCCAGCGGGCACGGTCAGTTCCAGGCACCGCTGGGCTGAGGGCATGGCTGCTTGGGGTGGCCTGTCTCCTCCAGCCCTACAGGAAACGGTTCGGGTGTCCCGGCTGAGAGCGTTAAGGGGCTAACACCTACCCAATGCGTGTACCCCCAAGCCACCAGCCCCTCCTGGGGGACGCTGTTCGCCAACAGCACCTAGGACCGTGGTTCTGGAACGTTCCCTGCGTGGTCGTCCTCAGCAGATCAGGCCCCTCCCTGGGACTGTCTCCCCAGAGCCTGCTCCGGCCCAGCGCAAGGCCTCAGCTCCCCTCCCTGGGCCCCTGTGAGCTGTGAGGCTCTGAGCTGTGGGCCCCCGAGCCCTTGGTGTTTCTGAGCGGATTTCTTCTCTTCTGGCTCAGGGCTGTTCCTGCTGGTGCCGCGTCGTGTCTTCAGAACACGCGTGTAAAGTACGCGGGAACCTCAGGTGCTGTTTCAACACAGCAGACACCGCGGGGTCTGGGAACCTCCCGAGGCACCTCTGTGGCTGGCTCTGAACCACGTCGGGCGCGTATCCCGGGCCTGTCTTCAAGGGTTGGGGTGCCGTCCACATGTGCACACAGCACAGCACTGGTCTGGCCACTGCTGAAGGGCACCGGCTTGTCTGGGGTTTGGTGACTCTGAACGGAGCAGCGGTGAACGTTTGGGTTTATGTGTGAGCCTCCCTCGTTTCTCTTGAGCAGGGACCCAGGAGCGGGACTGCAGGGCCTTTGGCTGTGACGAGACGCTGTCCTCAGTGGCTCTGCCACATTGCATGGCCGGCTGTGGGTGGGCATGCCCGCCACCCGTGGCCTGCTCAGCTCAAAGTGCTGGCAGGTCGTTTATGTGATTGTCTGAGCCCCCCGGAGAGCGCACGGGGGCTTCTGTGGTTTCTGTCCACACGCCGACGGCGCTAACGCGTCCGCCTCTCCACGTGCCTGTTCGCATGCACACACGCGTCTTCTCTGGTGGTGTCTGCCTCAGATATCCTGCCCGTCTTTTTACGTGGATTTTCCCTCACTGCCGAGCTTGAAGAGTCCTTTGCGTGTCTTGGAGGCGAGTCCTTTCGCAGGCGCGTCACCCGGCTGCGGCCTGTCTTCCCGCTCTCTTGCTGGTGGCTTCTGAGAGCGCAGTTTCCAACATTTTGATAAAGCCCAGTTCATCCATTTTTTCCATATAGATCATGTTTTGTTGCCATTTCTAAGAAAGTATCGCCTCACCCCAGGTCACAGAGATCTTCTGTGCGTTAGAAGCTTCAGTTTCATAGTTAAGACAGTCCTCTATTTTGAGTTAGTTTTGCATACAGAGTGAAGTATAGATCACGGTGCATTGCACTCTGCACAGGGGTCAGCAGCTGCTCAGCTCCGCGGCGGACGGGGCGGTCCTCTCTCTGTGCTTCACTCTGCACCCGCCCCCTTGGCAGGCGGCCTCCGTGCGCTGAGCGGGACCCCGCACGCAGCTGCTTTGCAGTCAAGTCTTGGAATTGGGCAGTCAGTCCTCTGACTGTTCTCACTTCTCAAAATTGTTTTGGCTGTGCTAGGCCCTCTGCTCGTTGAATTCTGGAAAGCTTTGCTGGGGTTTTATGGGTGATTTGTCTCCTGAATCGTGGTCACTGTGGATTCTGCAGCTGGGAGTGCCTGCAGAATGCGTGGCCTGCGGGGTGTAGCCTTCTCGTGCCGTTCCAGAGGCTTCCCTGGTGAAACACAGGTGCCCTTTGCAGAGCTGAGCCTCGTCCACAGGATCTCGTTTTAAATACTGAAAAACCTCACTTTGGGTTGGTTGTGGTAGATCTGATCAGAGGAGAAAAATGTTTTCTAACTAAAATTGTTATACGAAAGACCAAGAGTCACTGGAGAACCTCTCTGAAATCGCTGGAATGGCCTGTAACGGGAGGATGTTGTGGGGCGTGGAGTGTGTGCACCTCTGCCCACCAGGCTCTGCGGCTCCGAGTGGGGGCAGAGCACGGGGGGCTGCCTGGAGGGCTTTGGAGCCAGGGGGTCTGAGGTGGGGGCCTGTACCCATGCTGCCAACTGTCCTGGGGCAGCAGCCCCTCCTCACGCTGTCCCTTTGTGGGGGACACCGCCACCTGGGATCCCAACACAGACAGAGCTGGGGCCCCCAGCAGGTCTCAGGATCCCCAACTCCCCCCGCAGCTGGATGGGGCTGTGGTGGCCCCGGGAGGAGGAGGTGGGCACTGCTCCCTAAGGGCTCTCCCCCCCCCACCCCAGCAGAGTGCGGCGTCCTGCAGGGCTGTGGCAGCATCCAGCTGGGTATAGAGGACCTGCTTCTGCAAAGCTTTCTTCCAGGAGAGTTTGGATTTGCAGCGCTGCCAGGGCAGCCATGGGCAACCCCCCATATAGGCACTGAGGAATGAGAGCTAAGCAGAACCCTGGCACAGTTAGGGCTTGAAGAATATCTCAATTTATAGTGTTACTACTCAGCAATTTCCTTTTATATGATCCTTTAATAATCATATATTAGTTTATAGAATTAGGACTTGAAGAATCCCTTTATAAAATCCTCTCTAAATAATCATATAATAGTTGATAGTATGAGCGCCTGAAGAATATTTCCCTACATATATACCTATAATTATATCTTAGTTCATAATCGGAGGAATGCCTAGAGCGGACACAGTGCAGAGCATGGTTTAAGGGAAGACAGTTATACCAGGACAAGAATCCACGGCCCAGGCGGCAGCGTTCAGTATCGTAAAGACACCCGCTGTGTGGCAGGCGTGGGGCGAGAGCCACTCCTCCTGATCAAGGAGCTGTAGGACCCTGCTCCGGTTCTTGCGGAAGGCTGCCCTCAGACCGGCAATCCACCTTGGGGACTGTGAACCTCATCAGCTCTTGTTACTGTGCTGCTTGAAAAGCATCTTCCCATAGAAGCCACTGGAAGCTGCCAGAAGGTGGCGGTAACCCTGACAGCGCTGTCACTGCTATGTGACTTAAAGCATCCCCCCATAAATCTTCCTTAGAAGTAGTTTCCCATAGGCAGAAGTATTGCACACGGCACCCTCTTCACTGCGCACGGCCCACCTTCAAGCCTCGGCGACCTAATGGGGGTGGACCCCATGTTTTATTGCTCACGACCCTATCACTGTCCTTAAAGATGATTCCACTCACTGCGCTGCCCCCAACCTATACACAATAAATACTCAGGCTTCTGGACATTCGGGGCCTCGCCTGACTCCGCTCATAGGTGGCGTGGCCCCCGAGCCCAGCTGCGTTTTCTTTGTACTTCTGTGTCCTGCCTCTTTATTTCTCGGATCCGGCACCTCAGCACAGCATAAGGCTCACCCGCGACCCTGCGGGCCCTCAGCCCTACAGGCGGCTGCCTGCGGGCGAAGCCTGTGGGCTGCTGTGCTGTGGACCCACGCGGGGAGGGCACCCTGAGCCGGCCCGGGCCCAGCCCTAAGTCACCGTGTCCCTGCAGAGGGAAGTCTTGCCGGACCATCACCTTTGAGCAGTTCCAGGAGGCGCTGGAGGAGCTCGCCAAGAAGCGATTCAAAGACAAGAGCAGCGAGGAGGCGGTTCGCGAGGTGCACAGGCTCATCGAGGGCAAGGCGCCCATCATCTCCGGGGTGACGGTGAGCGGGGCGGGACCGAAGGCAGGGCGTGGCGGGCGCTGGGGGCGTGGCAGTGGGCGGTGCCTGGGGCGTGGTCAGGAGGGGCATGGATTGCGGCGTGGTCTTGTCGATGGGCGGTGCCTGAGGAGGCGTGGCAAGGAGGGCGGGGTTGGGGGCGTGGCCCGGGCGATTCGTGGGAGGCGTGGTCAGGGGAGGCGTGGCCAGAAGGGGCAAGGATTTCGGGGCGTGTCCTGGAGGGTGGAGCCTGGCTGTCCTGACAGCCCCTTCCTTCCCTCTGAGGGTGCAGGCCATAGGGTCCTCAACTGCATAAACACCAGGTGGAGCTGGGCAGTTGTTAGGGTTGTGGCATCTCACAGGCCCAAGGCTGCCCCAGGGCCAGGTGAAGTAAAAATAAAAATGAAAATGTAAAGGAGCATAGATCACAGGCTTTATGCCCCTTGCCCACCATCCCACCGCCCGCAGACCTGCTTAGGGCGCAGCCACCTCACCTGGCTCGCAACTCACCTGCTCCCTTTCCCCCACTCCTCTTGCAGAAAGCCATCTCGTCGCCCACCGTGTCGAGGCTCACAGACACCACCAAGTTCACGGGCTCCCACAAGGAGCGCTTTGACCCCTCTGGCAAGGGCAAGGGCAAGGCCGGCCGCGTGGACCTGGTGGACGAGTCGGGCTACGTGTCCGGCTACAAGCACGCGGGCACCTACGACCAGAAGGTGCAAGGGGGCAAGTAGCCCCCCTGTGCCCGAGGCACTGCGCGTGTCCCCGGAGCAGGGACTCTGTCACCTCACACTTCATTACATTCCTGTGCTCACTCGGGCAGAACTCATACCAGTGCCCCAGCGGGGGCTGTGGGGAGGCCAGGCCCAGGCCTCCCTCCTGCCCCTCCTCCTGCCAGATGCCCCCAGCACTTCCCTCTCAAACCAGGTTTGGGCCCCAGTTCACTGACTCCCCTAATACACCGTCTCGTCCTCAGCAGGGAAGAGGACAGCTGTTTCCAACATGTCTCCCGGATCACGCCACGTTGGGCACGTGTTTTGCAGGTCAAAGGGGTGTTTTAAAGGAGCGGGCTGTCGTGGCAACAGGAGGCCATGCTGACCTCCTGACCAGCAGACCCCTTCCAGGAGCTCTGAGGGCGGCAGGCGCTAACACCAACCAGCAGGCAGCTAACACGAGTCGGCCCCACCCCAGACGTGGGAGGTGTCTGTGGGGCCAAGGCCTGTCCTGCGTGCAGTGGACACCACAGGGCCTGCCTGCTTTCCTGGGCAGAGGGGAGACTCGGCCCACCAGGCAGGTGAACTGGGTGCCTAGTGCAGGTGTGGGGAGGCTGGCCACACGGACACACGTGTGCACACGTGCCTACGGGCCAGCTCTGTGCCCAGGGCACAGCCTTGGTGAAAAGAAGGCTGTGGGGAACAGAGGGTGGCTTCCCGGCTGACCACAATGCCCTGGAGTGTTAGGCTGGAGTTGGCTCCCTCTGCTTTCCGGAGAAAAGCTGCCTGTCATTCTCAAGTGGGTCTGGGAAGATTCGGAGTGTCTGATCCCGGTGGTGTCACCAGGCAGGAGGCACTCCTCACCTAACACGTGGCAGGGCCTCTACCTGGCCTTGCCCTCACTAGCTGCACCCTGCTTGCTCACAGACCTCCTACCCACAGCCCAAGCACCTCCTTCAACTCTCCCTAAATGGCCCCGCCTGACCTCTCCCAGCCTCTCCCCTCAGAGAGCAGGACACCAGGGAGGACCCCAGGCCTGCAGCATCTGTGGGGGCTTCTCTGCTAGTGGGTGGCCCAGCAGAGCCTGTCCAGGACCCTCTGCACTGCCAGGACACCCAGGCTGCCCACCCTTGCCCATCTGCACCTGGGGAGAACCCGGTGCTCCTGCCCGCTCCTGGGACAGCTGACGGGCGTGGCCACTGTCACAACAGCCCCACTGCCACTGTCCCTTGGCACGCACACAGCCACAGCCTCTCGTGTGACCTGCTGGGCCGTGGGTCTGGAGCCCACCTGGGGAGGAGCCTGCAGCAGTCTCGGGGAAATGCTTCTGAGCCTGTTTGTCGGTGGCCACGGTCAGGCTCTGGCCAGGGCCAGGCTCACAGTACAGGACAGCGAGGTCTCTCCACCGCCATGGCACGTGTGAGCACCACCCTCCTCCCCACTCCCAAGAGTGCACCTGCTGCAGCCACCACGCCATGGCAGACTCCCCCCACCTGGGCACAGCAGGAGCCCCAGAGCCTGAGCTCCCAGCCAGCATGGTCCGCCCAGACCTGGGGAGTCTCCGAGGCCCCTTGGCAGGGAAGCCTCAACCTGAGGACGGGGTCTTGGCAGGCAGCTTCCATGACAGGTCCTGGAAGTTCATGGTGCCTGGCAATAAAGATGGAGGAATAATGGACTCAGGCTTCGTGACTGCTTTAGGACGTCGACATCACCTCGCCAGCTTGGGGAGGGCGGGGGACGAACAAGCCCAGCCCTGTGCCCTCGCTGAACCTGGCTGGACCACGTGTGAAAGGCAGAACTAACATGCGGGAAGCATTTGAAAAAAACTCTGAATGTGCAAAGTGTGGAATCACGCAATCACACACCACCACCACCACAACCCCAAAAGCCCTTGAAGAGACCGAGGACAACGGTCACTGAACAGGGCGGCTCCCCAGGTCCCGAAGCCTGAGACCTGAGGACCCTGCACCCTACCCCTCGTGCTCCTGCCTGCCTCAGCCTCCCTGGTGCCAGCGCAGCTCCACCCTGGGCTGGGTCTCCTAGTCCGTGGGCAGCCCGGTCCCCACAGTCACAGCCAAGTCACGCAGAATGAATGTGACTCGAGGACCCCAGCGCTGGAGCTGAGGGCGCTGGGTCAGGACGGAGGGACAGGTGGGTTGGGGTCTGTTTGTCCCCACACCGTGTGGCAGGCAGAGGCTTGCCCAGGCCCTGCTGCAGTCTGTGGGGACGAGGGACACAGGACAGGTGCTGGGCGCAGGACGCTGCCTCCTGGTCCCTGGGGCCTTGAGAAAAGAGCCAAGCTGCGTCAGGAGCGACCAGAAGCTGGACCTGAGCACGAGAAGCGCCTCCGCCCAGCCCAGCCACCACCAACCTCGCAGGGAGCAGGCCCTGTCACTGCCGGCCACCTCGCCCACGCCAGGCTACCTTGTCCATGCCAGGCCACCTCGTCGACGCACCAGCACCGACTCACCACAGCCCTCCCCAGACCTGGCCAGAGTGGCTGGAGCCGCGGGGCCCATGGCGTCCATCTTGGCCCTGGAGGTGAGCTCCTTCACAGAAGTGGCCCCTTCACTCCAAGGGATGTCACGGCGTGTGTCCCAAACCTTTGGACACGCCTGTGGGTTCCGTGAATGAAATCGAGGCTGCTGTGGCACCCTGTCCGTCCTACCTGGAGCATCCTGGGCTCTTGGAGGGAGAGGCCCCATGCCCCCGCTCTCCCTCCACACTCCCAGAGTCAGAGGGGCGGCCTCCCTGGCGTCCTGCCCTCCCCTGCGGCCCCCAGGCTGTCCTCAGACATGCGGGAGCCAGGAGAGTGCCCTTCCCCACTCAGCTCCAAAGCAAACCTTTGAAAATACCTACCCTGCTCCTGTCTCTGTCACCTAACCAGGAGGGGTAGCAAAAATGAAGTCATGAGGACACAGCAGGCACCACTGTCAGCTAAAACCTGTCTGCGGAATCTGTGATTCTGTCCGTCCGCTGCACAGGAGACCCGTGCATCTTCCTCAGTCCGTTTCTGAATATTGTGAATTCCAGGCAGATGTTTTTTCTCTTCTGCATGTTTTTTTGCACTGCCAATTAGCTTCTACTAACCATGTTTCAACAGAAAATAAATGTGTATTTGTGATCAAAGAAACTGCACAGCCTGCAAACCAGGAGAGAGGGACAGGTTCTGCCGGGGGTGACACCAGGAGAGAGGGACAGGTTCTGTGGGGGTGACACCAGGACACAGGGACAGGTGCTGTCGGGGGTGCCACCAGGAGAGAGGGACAGGCTGTCGGGGGTGCCACCAGGAGAGAGGGACAGGCTCTGTTGGGGGTGACACCAGGAGACAGGGACAGGCTCTGTCGGGGGTGACACCAGGACACAGGGACAGGTTCTGTCGGGGGTGCACCAGGAGACAGGGACAGGCTCTGTCGGGGGTAACACCAGGAGAGAGGGACAGGCTCTGTTGGGGGTGACACCAGGACACAGGGACAGGTTCTGTCGGGGGTGACACCAGGAGAGAGGGACAGGCTCTGTCGGGGGTGACACCAGGAGAGAGGGACAGGTTCTGTGGGGGTGACACCAGGAGAGAGGGACAGGTTCTGTGGGGGTGACACCAGGACACAGGAACCGGTTCTATTGGGGGAGGTGACACCAGGAGAGAGGAACAGGTTCTGTCGGGGGTGACATCGGGAGAGAGGGACAGGTTGTCGGGGGGGTGACACCAGGAGAGAGGGACAGGTTCTGTCAGGGGTGACACCAGGAGAGGGACAGGCTCTGTCGGGGGTGACACCAGGAGGGAGGGACAGGTTCTGTCGGGGGTGACACCAGGAGAGAGGGACAGGTTGTCGGGAGGATAGCACTGATCGTGTCTGAGAATCAGGAAGGGAGAAAGGCAGAGAGATTGTGTGAAGACTGGTCTCACCAGAGTACTTATTTATTTTTATTTACTGCCATAGGATAAGCAACTAGGTAGTGTTCTTGACAGTTAGCTTTACCAAAATTAAAGTTCAAATTATATGTTTAACATATTGTAGCAGAAGATATATATTTATACTGGACTATTTTTACACCTTCTAATATCCTGTCTTAAGTTTGGGCGCAGATGCTGGGGTTGGGCGGGCATCATGCCCTGTGGCCTCCCCACCTGCCCATCGGTGCCACTGTCCTGGGCCCCAGTGGTGCCAGCTCAGGGCCGGCCACAAGCGCCCTGCGTGGGTGTCACCCCCACCCCGCCCCGCCTCAGGCTCTGTGGCCCCCTCTTCTGCGAATGGTGTTTCACGGGCAGGGGGCCCGTCCTGTGTGTTCACACACTGCCTGTGGCTCTGTGGCTGGAGCGGGGAGGTGGTGAGATGGAGACGCGTCTCTGTCCCTCCACGGGGACGGCGGGTGTGCTGGTCCAGCCCGTCTCCTCCTGCAGGCAACCACGTGTGCACTGGCCGCTCTCCCACCCTGCAGCCCACAGACGAGGGGACGGCACAGGTGACCGTGAGGCTGGGCTGCGATACGCCAACAGGCTAGAATATCTTTCAAACGAGCCTGCGCCTTTCCTGCTCTTACTACTGAACGCTGTGCGGCCTCTGGTGGTTCCGGGTGTGGCGTCTGTCCGTGAGTCAAGGGCACGTGGAGATGCTTTACTTAACTCTTTCTTTCGACCTCTTAAAAAACTAAACCAAGCCAAACCACAAAGGAAACCTGCACAACTCAAGAGAAACTTGAAAGGGATGGTGTAACTACTAGTTTGTACTAAGTTTTTTTCAAGAAAGGGAAACAAATTTATATATATATATATATGCAATATATTTTTACACTGTCTGATTAACGCTGGGGAGTACTGAGCGAATCACTTTATCAGCGTGGCGGGTGATGTCCACGTCCTGGGATCTGTGGAAGGCACTTCTGCCGCCGTCTGACCCGCACTCACGGGACGTCTGTGGGGTCCGTGGCCCTGCTGTCCCTCCTGCAGTGCGAGGTGTGGTGTCGCCTGCTGGACTTGCCGTCGAGCCTGGCTTGCAAACCCGTAGTGAAACAGCTCGTGTCTGTGTGCACACGGCCCCTGTGTGTCTGCTGTCGTTAACATTGTGTGTCACATTGGTCAAGTGACGAATAAATGTGTTAAAACACGGATTTCTCTGTTCCTTGGAGTGCACGGCGTCCGTGACAGACAGCGGGGGACGGGCATCGGAGGGGCTCAGGTGGGCGTGTGCAGAGAGAGACAGCGGGGGACGGGTACCAGAGGGGCTCAGGTGGGCGTGTGCAGAGACAGCGGGGGACGGGCATCGGAGGGGCTCAGGTGGGCGTGTGCAGAGACAGCGGGGGACGGGTACCAGAGGGGCTCAGGTGGGCATGTGCAGAGACAGCGGGGGACGGGTACCAGAGGGGCTCAGGTGGGCATGTGCAGAGACAGCGGGGGACGGGTACCGGAGGGGCTCAGGTGGGCATGTGCAGAGACAGACAGCGGGGGACGGGTACCAGAGGGGCTCAGGTGGGCGTGTGCAGAGACAGCGGGGGATGGGTACCAGAGGGGCTCAGGTGGGCGTGTGCAGAGACAGCGGGGGACGGGTACCAGAGGGGCTCAGGTGGGCGTGTGCAGAGACAGCGGGGGACGGGTACCAGAGGGGCTCAGGTGGGCGTGTGCAGAGACAGCGGGGGACGGGTACCAGAGGGGCTCAGGTGGGCATGTGCAGAGACAGACAGCGGGGGACGGGTACCAGAGGGGCTCAGGTGGGCATGTGCAGAGACAGACAGCGGGGGACGGGTACCAGAGGGGCTCAGGTGGGCGTGTGCAGAGACAGACAGCGGGGGATGGGTACCAGAGGGGCTCAGGTGGGCATGTGCAGGGACAGACAGCGGGGGACGGGTACCAGAGGGGCTCAGGTGGGCGTGTGCAGACACAGACAGCGGGGGACGAGTACCAGAGGGGCTCAGGTGGGCATGTGCAGAGACAGCGGGGGATGGGTATCAGAGGGGCTCAGGTGGGCGTGTGCAGAGACAGACAGCGGGGGACGGGTACCAGAGGGGCAGAGGTGGGCGTGTGCAGAGACAGACAGCAGGGGACGGGTATCGGAGGGGCTCAGGTGGGCGTGTGCAGAGACAGACAGCGGGGGACGGGCACCAGAGGGGCTCAGGTGGGCGTGTGCAGAGCGCCTCCACTGGGTGGCTGAGAGCCGTGTGTCCCTGTCGCCCAAGTGAGTCTCTCGCTTCATCATTAGACAGGAGGACTGTGAAGAAGGAAGAGGCGGATCGGCCGCCTGTCAGGTATGAGGCCTGGTCTGGTGCTGGTGCAGCCCTGGGTGGGGTGTAGATTGAAGGGGAACGGATGTGAACACTCTGACCACCAACCACCGTCGCCCCCAAAACGGGTGATGTCATCACAGGCTGTATAAAGAAAAATGCCTGAAATACCACCCAGTGAACAGTTTTCCCAGACGAGGACACAGAGGCATTCTTAGGCAGTGAAAGGAGAATTTGCCACCAGCAGACGCTGAGAAATTCTAAATGCAGAAAGAAAAGGTGGTCACAGATGGTATGTCTGGTGTGTGAAGAAAGTAGAGCAAAGAGAATCAATAGGTAAATAATCCAAGTTAACAGCGACTGTATCAGTACTTTGTGAGATTAAAATGTTCTGTGAAAATACATGGAACCACCACAGGTAAGCAGAGGGGAGCCGGGGCTGGGTGAGAGCGCGGCCTGCACGCACACCTGGCGTAAGAATAAAACAGAGGCAGAGCACAGTCTCCAAACGAGCAGAGGGGGCGTGCAGGAGGGCGGGAGAGCATCTGAAAACGGCAAACACGGAGAAGGAGGAAATCACGGATCAGAGCAAACACACGAAATGAGACGGTAGATTTAAACGAGTGAGACGGCGGGTCCATCACATTCACTGATAAAAGCAAGACAGAACGCAGAACAGGGAAACTGATAAAATACTGTTTTAACCCCTACTTATTTGTAATTCCAGGCTGGCTAAGTATAGAAAGACCAGATCAGAACTTGAAACGAAAAGAAAGTGGAGGCAAAGGGTGGTTGTTCAAAAGGACTGAGGAGGAAGTTCAAACAACCAGTAAAAATGGCGAAGAGCGGGCTGGGTCCCCGGGAGGCAGACGCCAGGTTGTAGGGTCCAGCCCTGCAGGGTCCTGTGAGCCCCTCACAGCTGTGGAGACGAGACACTGGCTCGCATTAGGGCTGGGCTCTGCTGCTGAGACCCGGCTTCGGCTGCCTGGGCGTGTGTCCTCAGCTCCGGAGCCTGGGCACAGCCGGACGGCATGGGTGGCTGGAGATGGTCTCTGACCCTGCACTCCTTGCTCTGGATGGCAAGAACTTGCCTGAAGAGACACCACTGTCCTTACATCTCTGCCACAGGAACACAACTTCAAATGCTGAAGCCATGCAAATGTCGTTAAAGATTATGTGTATTATACTCCCCCAAAACTGAGAATTAAGACAATATGGACCAATTCGTAGAGACACATAACTTACAAACACTAACTCCAAAAGAGATGGAATGCCTGCTCAGACCCGTGACTAAGGGAAAGTCACTGCCAGCTACAGGGGAGACGCGGACGCCTCACTGGTGGGACACACAGAACTGACCACTCACAGCACGTCCAGCTTCAGCGGTACAGGAGATCTCTTCCAACGGAAGATGAGCGGGCTCCTGACCCTGCGGTGCGGCTGCCCCGGCCACTGGCAGGGAAGCTCTCCGAGTGGCACCCCAGCTCCCCACCTCGACCCCACACACAGGCTGTAGCTCAGAAGCAGCCACACAGCCCCAACCCAGCTCAGGGACACGCAGGGCCAATGAGGGGGACACGGGGACGGGGGACGGTCGTGTGAACGGCTCTCCCACGTCCGGGAACACCGAGTTCTACTGGATCTGCAGTCAGACCTCCTGACAAAGAAAGCTGCAGGCCCAGGGGACTTCACCAGCAAGATCCATCACACACCCATGGAAGGAATCACTACAATCTTAAGTAACTTCTGGAGAATGGAGAAAGAACGCACAACCCAGCTCGTTTTCCGGTGGTGTAAAGATGCGAAGCCTGGCGGGAACAGTGTTACAGAGGACAATCGCACGTCTCTGTCAGCCGTGAAGACAGAGGCTGACGCTGGGCTGCAGCAGCCACCCATGCTCAGGGTGCACCGGGGCCGTCCGAGAGTTCCATTCACGCCAACTCATTTCACCCTCACGACAGCCCTGTGAGGAAGGCACTGTTCCCGTTTCACAGACGACGAAATGAGGGCCCAAACACGGGGGTAAGTGGTACAGCCGGGCCACAAGATGCTAAACAACATATTCACAAACCAAATACAATCATATGTATGTAAAAGAAAATCCGAAATTATTAAGTTGGGTTTATTTCAGAAATTCAAGGGTTTTTTTCACAATAGCAAATTATGGTTGTTAACCACATCAATATACTAAATGAGAAAAGTCATGTGATATTCTCAATCATTGCAGAAAAAAGTAATAAAATTCATCCATTCCCGATGCAAATTATTGATAGAAGAAGCTTTAAAACGACAATAAAAAAATCTATTACAAGTAAGCGGATAAATGGTGAGAATTTATCACCCTTTGAATATCCGGAACATGAGGCCCACCCTACTGCCGCCTCTCATCGGCACTGCACTCAGGGTTCTGACCAGTGCAGAAAAGCAAAACACAAAACAAAAATAAAAACATGAAGTGAAAATCCAGAGTAGCAGGAAAGGGAGAGAAAAGCCAGTACTCACAGGGAACGTGCCTGTGCCAGTGAGGAGAGCACAGCTGGACGCAAATCAGGAACATTACCAGATTGCTGGCTACGAGCTAACACACGACCATGGAATCGCCATGAAATGGCAACACGTAATTAGGAAAATGAAACCAAACACATTTTTAAAAACAGCACTGCAAAATAACAAGGACCTAGGATTAAATGTAACAAAAGACACACCAGAGCACTGTGAAGAGTATCCAGTCCTTCTATCCATCCGGGACAGACCCTGTATTCACAGTCCACATTCACCGTCTGTACAACCCAGTGTCCCAGGGGTGTCAATTACTCCCAAGTTGATCTACAGGTGAAACCCCAAACAAAATCTCAGCTCAACCAGCTACTTCTAAAATGCATAAACCCCAAGGGTCAAAAGCAGCCAAGATGTCCTCACTTCAGATGGAAGGACGCACCTTAGAGTGTGGTACTGGCAGAGAGACAGACACAGAAGTCACCCTGACGGGCTGGGCGCGTGGCTTATGCCTGTAATCCCAGCACTTTGGGAGGCCGAGGCGGGTGGATCACGAGGTCAAGAGATCGAGACCATCCTGGTCAACGTGGTGAAACCCCGTCTCTACTAAAAAATACAAAAATTAGCTGGGCATGGTGGCGTGCGCCTGTAATCCCAGCTACTCAGGAGGCTGAGGCAGGAGAATCGGTTGAACTCAGTAGGCGGAGGTTGCGGTGAGCCGAGATCACGTAATGGCACTCCAGCCTGGGTAACAAGAGAGAAACTCCGTCTCAAAAAAAAAAAAAAATAAATAAATAAATCATCCTGACGAAGGAGCCTTCGCCTGCCAGGACTGGGAAGACTGGTCTATGTCCGGAACACCACGAAACGGGACCCTTCACCTCCACCACAGGCACAAAAAAATTAATTCTGGGTAGAATCTAAATCTAAAATCCAAACTATGCAACACAGCAGAATATCTTTATGACCAGGCAGAGTAAAGATTATTAAAAATTAGGATCCAAAATGGTTTAATCATAAAAGAAAATATTGATAAATTGGGCCACATTGTTTAACATTTCTCTTCACTAAAAGACACCATTAAAGTTAAAAGACAAGAAAAGGTATTTGCGAATGTCACTCACAAAGCCTGCTACCCAGAACCATAAATAACACCTGCCTGTAAATGGGACAGACCATCCAATAGACAAACAGGGAAAACACCCGCAAGGTACTTTACCAACAGGAAGTCCCAGGGAGCCACAGACACTGCGAAGGTGCCCAACAGGGAGAAGCCAACGAGGCCAGGAGGCGGCCCAGCCCACACCCTCCGGAGCGAGGCACTAACATCTCGGCAGTGCTGCGGAAAACACGGGCCAGCAGACGGGGTCACAGACCACCAGCAGTCGGGCCTGTGGGTGCAGCCACGCGGAACAGTTTGGAGTTTCTACTAAACCTTAGGGAGTTAATGGAAACACGAACATAATGGGATACAAAACTAATAAAAATAATCAAATGGAATTTTTTTTTTTTTTTTGAGATGGAGTCTCACTCTGTCACCCAGGCTAGACTGCAGTGGTGCAATCTCGACACTGCAGCCTCCACCTCCCAGGTTCATGCGATTCTCCTGCCTCAGCCCCCAAGAAGCTGGGACTACAGGCACGTGCCACAAACTGATTTTCATTTTTAGCAGAGATGGAGTTTCGTCATGCTGGCCAGGCTGGTCTCGAACTCCTGACCTCAAGTGATCCTCCTGCCTCAGCCTTCCAAAGTGCTGGGATTACAGGTGTTAGCCACCCTGCCCAGCCTCGAATAAATTTTAGAACTAAAAATATATCCAATTCCTGATATAAAAACTTCACTATACAAGCTTAACATCAAATTAGGCAAGTGAAAGAAAAGATTAGTAAACTTTGCCACAGGACAATAAAACCATCTAAAGTAAAGGATGAGAGAGCAAGGATG
This sequence comes from Saimiri boliviensis, assembly GCF_048565385.1. NCBI lineage: Eukaryota > Metazoa > Chordata > Mammalia > Primates > Cebidae > Saimiri > Saimiri boliviensis. The sequence goes on from NC_133449.1 coordinate 301,239,427, forward strand.
AAAAATAATCGAGTTTAGTGACCCACAGACAGGACCACAGTCTAACAGAGAGTTTAGTGATCTACAGACAGGATCACAGTCTAATAGAGAGTTCAGCAACCCACAGACAGGACCACAGTCTAACAGAGAGTTCAGCAACCCACAGACAGGACCACAGTCTAACAGAAAGCGAACTGGAGTCCCTTCCGGGGCAGGGAGGGAGGGAGGAGTGAGAGAGATGGGGTCAGACAAGAATATGAATAGTGGCTGAAACTCTGTCAAATCTGAGGAAAAATATGAACTCACAGGTCCAAGAAGCTCACTGAAACTCAAAGGAGGTAAGCGTCTATAAGGTTAAAGTAGACTAACACCTTCTAATACTCTCACATACATAAATTATATGATGACAGATGAACCCCATTGCAACCCTACAAAAAATAAATTTGGTATGACACATTTTCCTGCTGAGTTACAACCATGACCAGACAGAGAGGTGACACAACAGGGCAACCTGAAGCCCAGGAAGTCCTCCTCCGGGGAACAGACAGCGGAGTCCCACCTCTGATTTCCCCAGGGATCACACGCGCGCGCACACACACGCACACACACACGCATGCACACACACGCACGCGCACACGCACATGCACACACACACGTACACACATACACACACACGCACACCTAGCACAGAGCATTTTCTTAGGCCTGCTCATCTTCCCAAATCATTTAAATATCATTTTAAAAAACCTTGTTTTATCATCACAGCAAGTGTGACACGAGATAGGAAATTTCCAAACTATCCGCTTCTGTGTTCTATAACAGCATGACTTCCGGAACTACACTGCAAAGGAGAGAGCCAGGGCTTGGGCAGATGCTTTAGCTACAATACCTTCATACCGTAAAACAACACTCTTAAGGATTTTTCCCCACATCTGTAAGTGTTCCTTGTATCACGCCTGAACTTAATCATTCCTGCTCACCCAGCATGGTGCATAACTTGCTCTAGCAAATAACTCAAGGACAAGCTGTTATAGTGTGTATAAAGACACTTCAAAGGTTAACTTTCCAGAACAATGTGTCCATTTATTAAATAAAGATCATCCATAGCTCTCATTTACATCAGGTAGTGAAACACTGCATTTACTCATCTCTGGATACTGGATGAAAGATTAATGGTCAGTTGGTCTCAAAATATATCAATGTGTTTTGCCTCCAAACATGCGAAGGGCTTGGATGGATCATATCATTTTCGGATGCTTTAGAAAACCAAGCTATAGCCCTGAATACATTCCAAAAATCCTAAGTACTTACAAACAGAAGCAAGAACTCTTGCCAGCCAATACACTCAGTAAAGAAATACGAAGGCACAGGCCACGCGTTCAGCAGGCAGCTCAAGGAGCAGCACCGCCCCTGGCAGGAGTCAGCAGGCCTGGCAGCGTCCAGGGCCAGCACTCCCGTGCGGAAACAGAGCCATGGTCTTCTTGAGCTCCTTGTAGCTCCAGTGCATCTGCTCCACCTCGGCCCTGTGCTGCGCCCGCACCTGGCTCAGCTCCTGCAGCAGGTGTTCGTTGGTGCTGACCAGGGAGCTGCGGAACGGCGGGAAGCGGCTGCTTGAGGCTCCGTCCCCTCCAGTGGTGCTGCCCTCAGCTGCCGGGCCTGCACCTCCCCACACACACGCTCCTTCCACAGCCCGTCCCGTGGTCCCATCCCCTGTGTCCCACTGGCTACTGCCTCCTCCCTTCCCAGCCACTGGCTGACCCCCGAGCAGCTTGAGAATGGATGAGCTGAATGGGCTCATGAGCGAGTGAATGCCCCTCTGGCATTCCAGCTACACGCGGTTTTAAGACAAGAGGATGATAAGCATCATGGTTGACAAAACAATGTTCTAACTCTGGAAATGATACAGAACTGAAATCTGATTCCCAGTACAATCTAATAATTTTGATATCATAATAGTTTAATAGAAAAGTCCTAGTTTTTAATACTGTTGACCATTTTTATTCTAGAAAGGATTTTTAGGAATAAAGTGCTATTGCATTTTACCAACTGTGTCATCTCCAAATTGCCCTGCTTGCCCAGTCAGCGGTGACTTAAGGGCATTCAGGGCATTGCAAGGATTAGACCAGGCAGGGCCCACTGACCTCTGCCACATTAGCTGCAGAGATGGGCACGCCATGGACAGAGACACTGTGCGGGAACAGGCCCTGTTCGCTTGGACACCATGGAGCCGCTGGCAGGCAGAGGCCCAGACTGGATGAAGCCAGCATGGATCCTGGGGGCAGAAGCCCAGTCCTACCATGTTTGGGAGCTGTGCACCCTGCCTCGTCCACATCCAGGCCACAATGCTCAAGGAGCGTGACCCCCAATTCTACCTTGACCTGCCACAGACAGGCCTGCCAGGTTCCAGGGAGTGGAACCCGGAACCTGGAGTGGTGTGGCTGCACTGTGCCTGTCACAATCCCCTTCCTTCTGCTCCTCCGCATCTTGCCTCGGCCCAGTCTCACCTTTCAGGACCCTTCCCCTCTAACTTACACCTGTGATGGACCCACGGGGGTCTGTGGCCTTTATCCTGGAAGGGGCAGAGCCTGGCTACACATATGACTAGACTGTACTCTAACCCAAGTGAGGTGTGTGGCAGCCTCAGCTGGAGGGGGAAGGAGGGAGGGGGGAGTGGAGAGGAACAGGAGGGAGAATGGGAGGGGGAAAGGGAGGGGAAGTGGGGGGAGGAACTGACCACAGACCAGCCTTCCCTGCTTAGGCCACAGGAACAGGGGTTCACACAACAGCACCCACAAACCCGCCCAGAGCCACCTGTCCTCGCCTCCTCCAGCAGCTCACCTCTTCCTTACTGCACCTGACCTTCAACCACTTCCCAACACACAATTCTTTGAATACAAACTAAGATTCCGCCTTGAGGAACCCCTCACACCCAGCCTCCTTCTCACTACCCCACTGTAGCCAGGGAGCAAAGGTGACATCTCCATGTTTCTAACTGAACACGAACTGAAGTGAGGGGAAGCAGAGCTGCAGGAGTGCGGTCCAGGGAACCAGGATGCCAAGCCACACCCGGCCATCTCCACATGCCTGACTCCCCAGTTACATCGCATGCAGAGTCACACCACACTATCCACACCTTATAGTCCACACCTCACAGTCCACGCTTCACGGTCCACACCTCACAGTCCACACCTCACAGTCCACGCTTCACGGTTCACACCTCACAGTCCACACCCCAGTCACATCTCACAGTCACATTTCACAGCCCATACCTCAGTCATACCTTAGTCACACCTCACAGTCCACGCCTCACAGTCCACGCCTCACAGTCATATCTCAGTCACACCTCACAGTCACACATCACAATCCATACCTCGCAGTCACATCTCACAGCCCACACCTCACAGTCATATCTCAGCCACATCTCACAGTCCACGCCTCACGGTCCATGCCCCACAGTCCACACCTCACAATCCATACCTCACAGTCCACACCTCATGGTCACACCTCACAGTCACACATCACAGTCCATACCTCACAGTCACACCTCATAATCCACACCTCACAGTCATATTTCACAGTCCACACCTCACAGTCACACCTCACAGTCCACACCTCACAATTCACACCTCGCAGTCCACACCTCACAGTCCCACCTCACAGTCCACACCTCAGTCATACTTCACAGTCCACACCTCACATTCACACCTCACAGTCCACACCTCACAATTCACACCTCACAGTCTACACCTCACAGTCCCACCTCACAGTCCACACCTCAGTCATACTTCACAGTCCACACCTCACAGTCACACCTCACAGTCCACACCTCACAATTCACACCTCACAGTCTACACCTCACAGTCATACTTCACAGTCCACACCTCACATTCACACCTCACAGTCCACACCTCACAATTCACACCTCACAGTCTACACCTCACAGTCCCACCTCACAGTCCACACCTCAGTCATACTTCACAGTCCACACCTCAGTCACACCTCACAGTCCACACCTCACAATTCACACCTCATAGTCTACACCTCACAGTCATACTTCACAGTCCACACCTCAGAGTCCACACCTCAGAGTCCACACCTCACAGTCCCACCTCACAGTCCACACCTCACAGTCATACTTCACAGTCCATGCCTCACAGTCATGCCTTATGGCTGACACCTCATGACCCACTCCCCAAGGTCACATACCTCACAGTCCACGCCTCACAGTCCACACCTCAGTCTACACCTCACCGTCCCACCTCACAGTCCACGCCTCACAGTCCACACCTCAGTCTACACCTCACAGTCCCACCTCACAGTCCACACCTCACAGTCATGCTTCACAGTCCACACCTCACAGTCCACACCTCACAGTCCCACCTCACAGTCCACACCTCACAGTCATACTTCACAGTCCACGCCTCACAGTCCACACCTCAGTCACACCTCACAGTCCACACCTCAGTCATACTTCACAGTCCACACCTCACAGTCACACTTCACAGTCCACACCTCACAGTCACACCTCACAGTCACACCTCTCAGTCCACACCTCTCAGTCCACACCTCACAGTCCACACCTCACAGTCATACTTCACAGTCCATGCCTCACAGTCCACACCTCACAGTCCCACCTCACAGTCCCACCTCACAGTCCACACCTCACAGTCCCACCTCACAGTCCCACCTCACAGTCCCATCTCACAGTCCACGCCTCACAGTCCACGCCTCACAGTCACACCTCACAGTCCACACCTCACAGTCATACTTCACAGTCCATGCCTCACAGTCCACACCTCACAGTCCATTCCTCACAGTCCACACCTCACAGTCATACTTCACAGTCCATTCCTCACAGTCCACACCTCACAGTCCCACCTCAGTCACACCTCACAGTCCACACCTCACAGTCATACTTCAGAGTCCACACCTCAGTCATACTTCACAGTCCACACCTCACAGTCCACACCTCACAGTCCCACCTCACAGTCCACACCTCACAGTCCACACCTCACAGTCCACACCTCACAGTCCCACCTCACAGTCCACACCTCACAGTCTACACCTCACAGTCCACGCCTCACAGTCCATACCTCACAGTCCCACCTCACAGTCCACACCTCACAGTCATACTTCACAGTCCATGCCTCACAGTCATGCCTTATGGCTGACACCTCATGACCCACTCCCCAGGGTCACATACCTCACAGTCCACGCCTCACAGTCACATACCTGCTAGAGCAGGAAAGACCTCAGTTTTCAGAGGAACATTTGTGGAAGTTTCAAGTCAGCAGGGGTCCTGGGTGCCATCCACCAAGACTCACGAGCAGCTACTCCTTGTGCCCTCTGGTGCGACCCAGGCCAGCCCTGCCCTCCCTGTGCCTCAGCCCCCTCCCAAGGGCCCTGCCAGGCCTCCTGGTGGCACCTGTGGCTCTCCTGCAGCATCTGCGTGAGCTCCTGGATCTTGTCATAGTGCTCCAGGTGCTGCTTCAGCTCCACAATCTCACCACACAGCCTCGTCACGCTTGTTTGAAGTCCTGAAAAAGAAAGAAAACCAAGTGTCACTTCTTAGTAAAATCATCCATACATTTTGAAAATGAAAACAATTCTAGATTTAAACTGGATCTTGGTTACCAGAAGAATACAGCGGGAAAAGATCAGTTTTAATGAGACGCAAAGACGGGGTGAGCATGAATGCCACGGCCCCACCTGTGCTGTTTCTGCCCCTGCCCTCCCAGGGCTGAAGCTGTGTGGTCTGCCTTCCACAGCCCCCCACGGAGCCACATCCGTGTGACGGCAAGGGGAGGCAGCGCCGGCTGGAGGCCCCGCCACTGGGCCTGTCTGCTGGCTTCTCCTCCACCAGGAAGCATGCTCTGTCCCTCATGGGAGAGCCCATGGGTTTCAGGAAAAGCACCAAGCGGCCCACAGTGACCACAGGTCTCCCCAGTGCCCTCTGCCTCTGCATCCATCAGCGGTAAAACACGTGGCTGGTTTCCATCTACAAACCCCTGCCTGTTTCTGGATTTCCAACGCAAGAGGAGAGGAGAGATATTCTTTAGTGGCTTTCCAAACCCACACATGGGATACAAATAAACACACATATAGACCCACTCTCACAGAAGCACATGGTGACCAGGGCAGTGAGAAAGGCGGGGTGGGGGAAAGCAGCAGGCGGAGGGTGACGGTGACATCTATGGCAGGCCCTTCCCACCCACAAGGCAGTGGTGCTGCAGGAGCAGCCACAGTGTTAAGGCCATGCCACGCCATGCCATGTGGCGTCTATGTCAACATATACGTTCACGGAGGGCATGAGTGAAGGAAACGCAGGGTGGCACCGTTTTGGGACATTCCACAGTCCCCATGGTGGTCAAACCAAGAGTCCTTAGAGGCAAAACCATCTAAGCTATAGCACCCCAGAAACAACGTGACAGCACCCCGGGGACAATGCGACAGCTTCCCAGAGACAAGGAAGCCTTGGGACCCCAAACACAAGAGCTGGGACAAACCCCCAGCAGCCACATGTCGCACCCCATGTCCACCTCTGCGGGGGTGAGGCAGTTGTCAGCAGTGGGTAGCTGACAGCCCCCAAGTGTCCTTGCTCCCTTGGGAAACCCAGTGGGCCAACTAGGCAACCACAGCCCTGCCCCCCACCCAAGATGGTGAGGCCAGGGAGCCCCGTGTGGTGTGGAAAGCTGGTGCAGCCCTGTTATCCCTCAAAGCTGACCCACCTGGTCCCTTGTAGAACAGAGCCAGCACCAAGAAGAACAATGGGTATGGGGTCAGGGTCAAGGTCAAATAGATGACAGCATCAGAGAAGGGTGGAGGAGAGAACAGGGCCTGAGAATCCTCAGAAGAAAGCTGCCCTGGCCTTGATCCATGAGGTCAGAAAGCTGTCCTGACCCTGCCTCCTCCTTGAAGTTCAGAAGAATAAATTTCATGTGAAAAGGAGTAGAAAGTATCAAAGCCAAATCCCACAGTTTCTGTAGGACAAAGGGTAAGGGCACAAGAATATCACACGACAAGCCACGCCCACAGTGAACCCACACACCGTAGCCATTATTTCAAAATTAGCAAAATACAACAAGGAAATGACAGAAGAGATGAAAAAACAATGACGGAAATGTCAGAAAAGAGATGTCTGCACTCAGGGAAGAATTAGCAATCAAAGAAAAAATTCACACTGGAAGGAAGGTTGAGTCAAGACAGAGTCCGGCACGTCCTCGCTTCCCGCTGATGGTTCCCAGAAACGGCCACGAAGCAAAGCAACCGCTGTGTAACGAAGCCACCTTCACCGTCCACACAGGCCGCCCACATGAGCCAGAGTGACGCTCCCACAGCGTGTAACGAAGCCACCTTCACTGTCCACACAGGCCGCCCACATGAGCCAGAGTGACGCTCCCACAGCGTGTAACGAAGCCACCTTCACCGTCCACACGGCGCCCACAAGAGCCAGAGTGACACTCCCACAGCGTGTAACAAAGTCACCTTCACTGTCCACACAGCGCCCACATGAGCCAGAGTGACGCTCCCACAGCGTGTAACAAAGTCACCTTCACTGTCCACACAGGCTGACAGGAGCCGGAGTGACATTCCCACAGCATATATAATGAAGCCAACTTCACTGTCCACACAGGCTGCCATGCCACATCCACGCCAAGACCTCCCCAACACGTGTCTGTGGCACAAACTCCGGCGGAGGCAGCCTCCCCGCCAGCCGCGAGGCAGGGGCTCAGCTCTGCACTTACCAACTGCGTCTGCGGTTGCTCCCTCCCTCAGTAAGAATTTAAACAGGTCAACCCAGGCACAACCAAACACTGATCTGATTACAACGTTGTCTTACCAACCAAACTTACCAGTGATCTGCAAATTCAATGTAGCTGCAGCGTCTGCATTTTTCACCTCCTTTTTCATACTGAACAAAAGCGATTTTAAGCCACTATTCTCTTCCAAAGATGTATCTAAATGTTGTCTCAAATCATTCTGGGGACACAGAAAATACACTCAAAATGCACAAGTCAAATTCAGTAAAATGCATGAAGAACACAGAACTGAAACCTTTTGAAAATCCCAGAGGCTTCCTTTCGCGTAGTCGCAATGTGAAGGCAATGATTCCATTTCTGGCAAAGCTCCCTGCTCCCAGCCCTGAGCCCTGCCCAGCCCCACAGCCCCCTTGGTAAGAGAGGAGGGGACGAAAGGGGCACCCCAGCCTGTGAGAGCCCCACTTCTGAGTCCCCAAACCTCCTGTACCCTCAGGGTAGGGGCAGAAAGAGAGGAGGGGACAGAAAGGGGCGCCTGGCCCCAAGAGATCCCCACTCCTGAGTCTGCCGAGAGGTGTGTGGTCCAGAGGGACCTGCAGGTCCAGTGCCGGGCAGGGCAGCCGGTGGGAGCTGGGGCCTCTCCCAGGTCGCCCTCACAGACACTGCAGGTTCCAGGCCTTGGTGCCACATGAGGCACGGGGGCCCTGCAGGAATCCCCTTCTGCTCTGGCTCTCATATCCTCAGAGTATGGAGAACACGTGGAGCACAGGACATGCTGTCATCAAGGAGAAGACAGGGCCATGCCCGCAGCCACATGGCAGCCTCTGCCCCTCCCCGGCCCCAGGGTGCTTAGTGAGGCGTGAGCCATCCAAGCCGCCAGCAGCTGTAGCCAGGGTCCCCAGGGATCCAGTCTCACCTGCCTGCTGCTTTCTCAGGCACCAGCAGGCACATCCCGGGGCCAGGGGCGCTAAGCAGGCCCCACCTTGCTGCCCCCAAGGGAGGGAACGCTGGAGAATGTGCGGTAGAGCCCTCGTGCTCGGGGTATCTCTGCTCGGAGAGCCCACCTGCCTGAGCCCACCCGCCAATGGCCCCCTTGGCATGCAGACATCCACCAGGCTCCCAACACCCGTGGTGAAGGCTGATCGCCAGGTCTGAGACTCTTCCCCTCAGGCTTATCTTCACCAATTCTTCATTTTGCAGTCTCCTGCCCAAGGCGTCTGCTGAGGTGATGCCAACCTGCACCACCCACCCTCCTCGCAGGGCTCTGGGCCATTCTGAAAGCTCGTGGCAGCGCCCATCTCGTGGTTTGGCCTCCCAAGGATGCGATGAGCTCTGTAAGGTGGGGCTGTGAGCTCCCAGCTCTTTTTCATTGAACTTAAGTTCTTGCTCTGTCATCCAGCCTGGAGAGCTGTGGCACAATCACAGCTCACTGCAGCCCTCAACTCCTGAGCCTCTGCCTCCACCTACCAAAATAGCTGGATGACAGGCACGTGCCACCACACGACTGATTTTTAATTTTGAAGTTGAGGCCACGGCAGGTGCAGGGAACAGAGGACCAGCTGCACCCAGGCTGGGCACAGCACATCTGCTTCAGAGGCCGTGCCCAGCACAGCAGCTGGGAGTGGGGCCAACTGCACCCCAGGACACACCACTGCAGCTTCCACAGGAAGCACGGTTCATGTGACCGAAGGATGCGCATCCCCGTGTTGCAGAGTAAACTTGGGTGCTTCTGGAATGACAGATACACCTCCCTGGAAGGCAGCGCCTACCAGCCTGCCGGCTGCTCTCTCTGCGGGGTTCCTGCCCGTGGTGACTCTTCCGGATCACTCACCAGGGAACTGGGGCTGCTCTGTCCCGTGGCCCAGGGTTGCCCCGAGGGACAGGGGTGGGCAAACAGCACAGGGTGAAAAAGCAGGCTGCCATGGTGGCTACAGCTGTACGTGACTCCCACCCCAGGCGGCCCTGCTGCTCAGCTCACCCTCGGGCTCCATCTGTCAGCTCTGTGTGGTCCCAGGCTCAGAAGGGCAGGGGGGGTACCCTGCTGCGTCCCACAGAAAAGACATCAGCAGTGATGGTGCCCAGCTCACTTTCCAGACAGGGCCACATGTGTTTAAATGCAGAGGGTTCCGGACTGGGGGGGCGGGGCACGTGTGTTTAAATGCAGAGGCTTCCAAACCGGGGGTAGGGGGTCATGTGTATTTCAATGCAGGGTTCTGGACAGGGAGCCACGTGTTTAAATGCAGAGGCTTCTAGATGAAGGCCACGTATGTTTAAAGGGAGACTTTTAGATTGGGGGGGGCACGTGTGTTTAAACAGAGGCTTCTGGACGGGATGGGGCAGGGCCACGTGTGTTTAAATACAGAGGCTGCCTGTGCTGTTTCGCCATCTGTCCTTTTCCTTCTCTAAAGAGGAAACGTTGTATGGGCTCTCTGAGATGTAGGTTCTCACAGAATAGACAGCATCTACCTGGCAGACAAGTTCAGAGGTGGTTTTCCCAGCCCTCCCACAGTGGCTTCACTCCCATTTTACAGATGCTGATGAGGCCCCCCGGGTGTGCACACCCTCGTGGGGCCTTGCCTTCACCAGGACTCCCGGAGGGCGGCTTCTGTCTGGGCGTGGCTCTCTGGCCACCCCCTCCATGTCCCGAGGACTCCAGCAGCCCGTGGGGAGGCAGGAGGGGCCTGGGAGGATCTTGCCCAGGAGGCCTCGGTGGAGGCGGAGACGGACACACCTGACTGAGCTGAGCCTGAGGCCTGATCCACATAAATCCAAGCTGATAAAGGTGGGTTTTCAGCCGCCGGTTTTGGGGTAACTTGCCCTGTAGCCCCACCTCCCTGTGGGACACTGGCCATCATCTCCTTTGTAAAAGGAGAGTGGGCTCGGGTGTCTCCAATTTAAGGCCCTGTGAGGCGGGTCAACAAGATAAAGTCAGGTCCAGGCCTGGCTCCTGCAGCGCCCGGCCCCGCCCCGTGTTGGAGGCTCCCTCGGACCCGGGGGAGGGGGCTGCTCAGCTGGCACAGGCAGGGTAGCAGCAGGGAGCCTGCGACGGCCTGGAGCACTGGAGCCTCTCGGCAGGGGACTGGGGAGCCTGGGCCAGAGGACAGGGGCCTAAAGACCGTTTCCGGCCGGCGTCACCCCTGCCCACCACCCCCGCCCAGCCCCTCCAAGGAAGGAAGATGACCAGCACTACTGCTGTCTCCAAAGTGCTCCGGCCTGCTGTGGAACAGGGCCGGCCGTGATCCTGGGGGCGGCTGGGTCCCGGGCAGGGAGGGGAGACGAGATGCTGCAGAAGTGGCGGCCGGGGCAGTGTGGCATCGAGGAGCAGCCCTCACTCCTGGAAGTCAAAGCCCATCTCCCCCACACACGGACGCAGCAGCACTGCCAGGGCGGGCTCACCAGCTCCTTGCGTGCGCGGTGCAGCTCCGCCGTCACCTCGCTCATCTCCAGGGCGTGCCGCCGCTGCTGCTCCGCAAGGCGGCTTTGCAGGGACTTGCTCCCCAGAGCCGGGGAGCCGACGTCTTCACCCATCATCGCGGAGCCGTCCTGGGCTGCAGCGAGTTCAACAGAGGACAAGACGCGTCTTGCCTGAGCTAGGAGCGAAAATCAAATGTTACGTTAGCACCGAGGCTGAAAGGGTGAACATAAACAAGTCCGGCTCAGTGCGTCTTGAATCACACAGAGGATACCTTAAAAAGACAGCAGGCAGGGAGGGGGCACCATGAAACCACCTCAGGCTCTGCGCGTCCACACGGGCCGGGTAGGAACTGAAGAAAAAGAAGAAGTGACCCCCAAAAAAAGGCTGCGACGGGCCACCACGTCTCAAGGTTTCAATGGCGCCACCGCAACTCGCTACGCCTTCCACAAGCACCGACCACCCTGGTGTGGAAACCACTACACTGACGACAGCCGGCAACTCCACACTGGGACAGCGGCCTGAGCCAGGGACAGTGCTGCTGCCACCGACCACAGCAAGCTCAGGAGGCTCCCGCAGAACACCAGCCGAGGGAGGGGGGCGTCTAAGGGGCTGGGGTCCAAGCGGGCTGCAACTGCAGGGCGTCATCATTCTAGGAGCTGAGGGGCCGCAACGCTTCAGGGGGCGCTCAGACAGCTCAGAGCCACCCCCAGGGTCTGCCAGGAGGAACAGGCTAGTGAGCCCCGGCTCCTGAGGGACACGCACAGCCACACCCCAGGCTGCAGGACAAAGAGAAGGTGCCACCGGGGACATGGCACCTCCTGGTCTCCAAGTGTGACCCCAGATGAGGGCGACCCCAGCGTGCTCCCACACAGGTCACCCGGAAGAATCAAACAGACCTGAGTCCTGTCTGTGGAGGGACCGCCCTGCTGGGCCCCACGCCAAGCAGAAGCTCAGCAAGGCAGGCCCAGTACAGGCCACACGCATGGGTCAGGGCAAGGCAGGCCCAGCACAAGCTACATGCGTGGGTCAGGGAGACACGCGGTAGCTTCCAGACCCCAAACCCCCACGTGAGCACCACCATCAGAACCAAACGCATTCGGAGCAAAACAAGGTGACAGCCCCCCAACACCCAGAGCACATGGGGGACCCACAGGCCCAGGCCCATGTGGTGCCAAGAGCCGTGGCGACTGTGAGAGGCAGACTGCCAGGAAGGCCCCGGTGCGGGACCGCCACACGCACGTGGGAAGGGCTAAGATGACTCCCAGGTCACCACACGCAGAGGAACCAGGATCCCACACAGATGTCGCCAGGAGGGCGAGAGCCGGCAGCCACACTGACTCACCAAGGAATGCCTCGTTGCTGTGCAGAGACCTGCAGCCACCCCGGCTCCTGTCCACCAGGTCCACGAGCGTCTCCAGGAGCGCCGCCGGCAGGCCTGCCTTCTTCCCGGGGGGAGCTGAGTGCGACCTGGGAGATGGCTGTGATGGAAACAAAATCGTGGGCCCCAGGAGCCAGTGTGAGAACTGAGGTGCTGAGGCCAGTAGGTGTCCCAAGAGCACCCTGAAACATGCTCTAACACAGAGGGGAAGTGAAGGCAGGCGCCAGAAGTCCCCAGCCCTGAGCCAGGCAGAGGGCAGCTCAGCAGTGCTCACTTGTAGGCTTAGCCAGGTGCGTCCGTCCTGGGTGAATGAGGTCTGGATGACTGACAGGTCCTGGTGAGTGAGGTCTGGATGACTGAAAGGTCCTGGTGAGTGAGGTCTGCATGACTGACAGGTCCCAGCTGAGTGAGGTCTGCATGACTGACAGGTCCTGGGTGAGTGAGGTCTGCATGACTGACAGGTCCTGGGTGAGTGAGGTCTGGATGACTGACAGGTCCTGAGTAAGTGAGGTCTGGATGACTGAAAGGTCCTGGTGAGTGAGGTCTGCATGACTGACAGGTCCTGGGTGAGTGAGGTCTGCATGACTGACAGGTGCTGGGTGAGTGAGGTCCGCATGACTGACAGGTCCTGGGTGAGTGAGGTCTGCATGACAGGTCCTGGGTGAGTGAGGTCTGGATGACTGACAGGTCCTGGTGAGTGAGGTCTGCATGACTGACAGGTCCTGGGTGAGTGAGGTCTGTATGACTGACAGGTCCTGGGTGAGTGAGGTCTGCATGACTGACAGGTCCTGGGTGAGTGAGGTCTGCATGACAGGTCCTGGGTGAGTGAGGTCTCCATGACTGACACGTCCCGGGTGAGTGAGGTCTGGATGGCTGACAGGTCCCGGGTGAGTGAGGTCTGGATGACTGACAGGTCCTGGTGAGTGAGGTCTGCATGACTGACAGGTCCCGGGTGAATGAGGTCTGCATGACTGACAGGTCCTGGGTGAGTGAGGTCTGCATGACTGACAGGTTCCGGGTGAGTGAGGTCTGCATGACTGACAGGTCCCGGGTGAGTGAGGTCTGCATGACAGGTCCTGGGTGAGTGAGGTCTGGATGACTGACAGGTCCTGGGTGAGTGAGGTCTGGATGGCTGACAGGTCCTGGGTGAGTGAGGTCTGCATCACTGACAGGTCCTTGGTGAGTGAGGTCTGCATGACTGACAGGTCCCGGGTGAGTGAGGTCTGGATGACTGACAGGTCCCGGGTGAGTGAGGTCTGCATGACAGGTCCTTGGTGAGTGAGGTCTGCATGACTGACAGGTCCCGGGTGAGTGAGGTCTGCATGACTGACAGGTTCTGGGTGAGTGAGGTCTGGATGACTGACAGGTCCTAGTGAGTGAGGTCTGGATGACCGACAGGTCCTGGGTGAGTGAGGTCTGCATGACCGACAGGTCCTGGTGAGTGAGGTCTGGATGACTGACAGGTCCTGGGTGAGTGAGGTCTGCATGACTGACAGGTCCTGGGTGAGTGAGGTCTGGATGACTGACAGGTCCTGGTGAGTGAGGTCTGGATGACTGACAGGTCCTGGGTGAGTGAGGTCTGGATGACTGACAGGTCCTGGGTGAGTGAGGTCTGGATGACTGACAGGTCCTGGTGAGTGAGGTCTGGATGATTGACAGGTCCTGGGTGAGTGAGGTCTGGATGACTGACAGGTCCTGGGTGAGTGAGGTCTGGATGACTGACAGGTCCTGGGTGAGTGAGGTCTGGATGACTTACAGGTCCTGGGTGAGTGAGGTCTGGATGACAGGACAGGATAGAAACCACAAGTTCCCATCTCAAGGATGCCCCAGACTCCTTCTGTCAACCCAGGCAGTGAAGTGGAAGACACGCCAGGCTGTGGTCAGAGCCTGTGTTGAAAGGGATGGCCAAGAGGCGGCCTGGGCCTAAAGGCAGGCTTGCAGGGTGCTCGACGCTTTCCCCAGCCATGGCCCAAGAGTCAGACAATAACTCTGAGAGTGACTGCCCACCTCCCCCATATCTGCCTCCCTTCCAGCTCAGGACCTGCCAGGGATGTCAAAGGCACCCCACCCAGCTCTGGACCCTCCACCCGCTGCTGCTAGAGAGCCGCCACCAGCTCCAACCCTGCCTTCCCCTCTGGCCCCCCAATTCCACACTTTCCAGCCCCTCTGCCTGCCTGTGAGTCTGAAGCCCTTGTAGTGGCAAACACCAAGTGAACAGCCACTGCTCCTTCTCCTCCGGGTGGTCTGCACTCACGCCCACAGCCTATGTGTCCTGACAGCCCCGACTGGGCCCGTGCCGTTGTCCCCATGGCCTCTAGGCCACCCTGATGGTGGCGTGACTCTTGGTCTCTCATCAGAACCACCTCCAGGATCCTCCCCACTCACAACAGGGTCATCGATGGCTAAGCCAGCCAAGATGCCCGATTCCGACTCTGGAGACAAACGCCCCGTACACCATAAGGCAGAGTCCCCTCTCTCTGCCACGGGGCTTCCACTCAGAAAGGCACTGCGGGAGCAGCACACGGCACAGAGGCACACGTCCAAAAAGGCACAGCAACAAGCACCCTGGAAACCTACACGTAATGGTTCCCTGTATTCTAGGACACGGTCAGTGCCGTAGGCGTAAGTCATGGCATTGCCGAAACCGAGCCCCACGTGAGGAAGACGCACAGTGGCCTGCTACTCCCCAGCCCTTCCCTTACCTCTCCAGCATCGTTCACGCCCCCAGACCTCTGCTCCTCAGTCTCCAAGGCCTCGGGCTGAGATAAGGTCCTCCCACTCCTGCTTTCTGAGCTGGTCTCTCTGCTCACGCTCTCCTCGGGCTTGCAGGACCCATGAGTCCCCTCCAGGCAGCCCAGACACTTCTGTTCTGAAAAGACCTGGAATCTTCCACCAGGCATTCTTTGCTTCCTGCACTTTCCAGCGGCAGGCAGGGGACCGGGCGCCATTTCTGCTGACAAATCCAACTTCTGTGAAGAGGCTGAGTCCTCAGTATCCACAGAGTCTGCAATACAGAGAGGACGGGGCCCATGTCAGGCCAAATCGTCCGGGTGCATGGTTTAGCACTGTAACTTTTGAAAGGCATGTGTGTTCCCCTGTATATATGCATACAGGCACACATTTACACTTACACATGTACACACACACTTGTACAAAGACACATGCAGAGGGCGGGCACTGAGGGAGGAAAGGGCACACGGGCATACGTGCTAACACAGGAACTCTAGGGGAATCTGGATGACGCAGACACGGACTGCCACAGCTTGACGTGTTCAGCCCAGCATGACCAGCGTGCAACACACGTCAATGAAGAGCTCCAGACAACGTCTAAGCACACATCCATCTCTGATGGCAGGTGAAGTGACAGATTCTGACGGTCCACGAGGTGGTGGGTCCCATGCACTGTGCCAATCACTAAGCCCCCAGACACACAAGGCCCAGGGAAGGGCCACCTTGTCTGGGGAAGGACAGTGAAGGCAGGAGAAGGCACAAAATGGGCAGGGTCAACTCAAGACCACATCCCATAGTGGCCGACACACAACCTGGCTAGGTCCCCTCCACCCAGCGGCCCTGCCTCTCACCAGCTGGGCACAAGCAAGCTTCCAGAAGGTGCTAAGCTCACTCAAGACGAGGTTTATCTTTATTTTTATTTTTTGAGTTGGAGTCTTGCTGTTGCCCAGGCTGGAGTGTAGTGGAGGCTGGAGTGTGGTAGTGCAATCTCCGCTCACTGCAACCTCCACTTCCCAGGCTCAAGCGATTCTCAAGCCTCAGCCTCCCGAGTAGCTGGGATTACAGGTATGTGCCACCACGCCCAGCTAATTTTTGTATTTTTAGTAGAAATGTGGTTTCACCATGTTGGCCAGGCTGGTCTCAAACTCCTGACCTCCAATGATCCCACCTGCATCGGCGTCCCGAAGTGCTGAGATTACAGGCATGAGCCACCACACCTGGCCTGCTCGTGGTGGGAGGTTTCCTGATACTTACACCACAGAGATGAGCATCACAAGAAAGCACAGGACACTCTCGGTTAACTTTTCTCACCTTGGTTTTCAAAATGTTGCTACTGCCATAACCTGGGCCCATATACTTAAAAGAAAGTGTGTGTGTGCGTGGGAGGGGCGAGGGGGGCGGAAAGGCAGGAAGCACACACCCGTGCAGAGAAAAAGCAACTGACTACTCAGCGACCATGAATCTCAAACATCAAGGGACTATAAATGTCAGCGTGCTGCATTCTTTCCAAAGATGTTTTAGAGAGTTCCACAAACAAATAAATAAATGTAAAGAGAACGGAAATTTCATAGTAAAAGCAAACACTGTGAAAAATATGTAACCACTTAAAAAGGAAAGGAAGGGAATAAAGGTTGACGGGTTTCATGCTGCTGTGGTTTCAAGGAATCCGCAAAGTTCCTAAGGCGGAAACATACGGCCATCGTAAGAGTATTAATAGAGGCCTTTCAGGGGTGAAGAGGTCGCAGGGCCAGCCCTCAGGGAGGGAGGAATGCCGTATCGCAAGGCGGGGCTCCTGATCAGGATGAGTTTCTCTCCACCACTCTCTCAAGCTGGCTCCGTCTGCACCCCGGGATGGCCAGCACCAGGAGCCAGCGCTGTGCTCTTGGACTTCCCAGTCTCCAGAACCATGAGCCGTATAAGCTTCTGTTCTTTATCAATTACCAGTCTGCAGTTTTTTTGTTCTAGCAGCAGAAAACAGACTGAGACGTGTGTGAGTAGCTGGGTGTGGGGTGAAGCAGGCATGTGTCCCGTGGGCATGGGAGGCCTCCGGCTCCACTGCATGCTGGGGCGGGCACTCTCCACAGAGCTGGGTTATAACAGCAGGAAACAGATTAAGACGCACACGAGGTACCTGGGTGTGGGGTGAAGCGGGCGTGCGCCCCATGCGCCTCCGTGGCGTGCTGTGGCTGTGGCTGTGGCGGGTGCTCTCCACAGGGCCAGCTCCGAGGCGCCTTCTCTGCACAGCACCCTCTGCAGCTGCGCCACCTCATCTCTCGGCCCTGCCTCCCGGAGTCCCCACACTGGTGCTGGAGTGACTGCGGGCTCAACAGATGTCTGGATTCTATTTTATTAAAATATTGTAAATAAAAGATTTCATTAAATACTGTACAAGATTTATTTCATTAAAAATTGCATTTTAAGCTTCTGAACAGCGTATGGTATCGGCTAGACTGAGGGGTTAATCACGTGCCAGGTGACTCCAGAGTGAATGCACAGTGACTCCTAGCAGCAGAGAAGGTGGGGGCTAGTGAGCTGGCCCCACTCACTGCGGGACTCAGGATGTGTCTGCAAGAATCCAGCAGCATGAGGCGGGAACGCAAACAAAACAAGGCACAGAACAGAAGACAGAGTCCAGATGGTCTCAGGTCCGACGTGCCAAGTAATCAATGAGGAAAAAGAGCCTTTTCAACAAAAGGCATCAGAACAGCTGAATGTACAGTCATTCCTGAGTTTCCGCAGAGGATTGGTTCCAGGACACCTCAGGGACGGCAAGATTCAAGGACGCACAACTCTCACGTGAAACGGTTTAGCTGTATATAACCTACACACCTCCTCCCCTACAAGTCATCTCTCGCCTGCTTACCAAACATAACACAGCACAAACGCTACCGTAGCTGGCCCTCCCTACTTACAGCATGAAACACAACACAAACACTACCATAGCTGGCCACAGCGGCACATGCCTGCAGTCCAGGATCCTGAGGAGGCTGAGGCAGGAGGATCGCCTGAGTCTGCAAGTTTGAATCCAGGCTGGGCGACATAGCAAGACTCCATTTCTACAAAAATACAAAACAAATAAATGTTGTGTAAATAGTTACAGTGTATTATTTTTTAATTGCTGTATTGGGAGGGGGCGGATTTCTGTAATATTTCCAAGTAGTTTCGATCCATGGTTGGTTGAATCCAGAGATTCAAAACCAATGCATACAAAGGGTCAGCTGTACATGTAGCGGGGATGTCTTGACCTGTTAACTCACAACACACAAAAAAACTAACCCCAAAAAGTGAATTGTACAGCTAGACACTAAGACTATGGGACATCTGTAAGGAAAC
Organism: Saimiri boliviensis; assembly: GCF_048565385.1. NCBI lineage: Eukaryota > Metazoa > Chordata > Mammalia > Primates > Cebidae > Saimiri > Saimiri boliviensis. The sequence goes on from NC_133449.1 coordinate 301,258,019, forward strand.
ACGAGAGAAAATCTTCACGAGCATGGGGTGGACAAAGATTCCTTTACAGACACACAAAAGCCCAGACCATCAAAGAAAAGAACTCATGAACTGGACTGGACTGAAATTAAAACATGTGCTCTCTGGCCGGGCGCGGTGGCTCACGCCTGTAATCCCAGCACTTTGGGAGGCTGAGGCGGGCAAACCACCTGAGGTCAGGAGCTCAAGACCAGCTTGGCCAACATGGCGAAATCCTGTCTCTACTAAAAATACAAAAATTAGGTGGGCGTGGGCTCCTGTAATCCCAGCGACTCAGGAGGCTGAGGCCAGAGAACTGCTTGAACTTGGGAGGCGGAGGGTGCAGTGACCTGAGATCGTGCCACTGCACTCCAGCCTGGGGGACAGAGCGAGACATCGTCTTAAAAACAAAACAAAACTTTTCATAAACTAGACTGTATTGAAATTGAAACTCGTGCTTTTCAAAGCAGTGCTTGGAAAATGAAAAGGCAACCACAGAAGGGTGGAAACCAACAGCGCTTGCGCCTGAGACGGGGCTTGTGTCAAACACCAAGATCTCTTCGGACTCGATCCTAAGAGAAGCAACCCCAGGAGAAAGCTGGGCAGACCTGAAGAGAAAGGAAGAGGCACCCACAGCCAGTGTCCCCACAGCGGCGGGCCTCAGCCATAAACAGATACCACAACCCCCGGCCAGAGACAGGGTTAGAGTCAGCATCCAGCGCTGGCATGCATGAGGCTTGGGCACTGCTGCCACAGGGCAGATGGCCTTGCCCAGATTAATCTAGGATTTCAGCCCAAACTCAGGTATCAACCTGCTGTTTTCATGAAAAGTTCTCAGAAACTCACAATGGAGGTGGAATAATGAAACTAAGCCTATCAACACTCCCCGTGGAAGGTGGCATTGCTGAGGGATGTATGTGAAGCCGCCGTGCCCGAGCGGAAGGTGGCATTGCTGAGGGATGTATGTGAAGCCTCTGTGCCCGAGTGGAAGGTGGCATTGCTGAGGGATGTATGTCAAGCCTCCGTGCCCGAGTGGAAGGTGGCATTGCTGAGGGATGTATGTGAAGCCTCCATGCCCGAGTGGAGGGTGGCAATGCTGAGGGATGTATGTGAAGCCTCCATGCCCGAGCGGAAGGTGGCATTGCTGAGGGATGTATGTGAAGCCTCTGTGCCCGAGTGGAAGGTGGCATTGCTGAGGGATGCACGTGAAGCCTCCGTGCCCGAGTGGAAGGTGGCATTGCTGAGCGATGTATGTGAAGCCTCCGTGCCCGAGTGGAAGGTGACATTGCTGAGGGATGCACAGGAAGCCTCCGTGCCCGAGCGGAGGGTGGCATTGCTGAGGGATGTATATGAAGCCTCCGTGCCCGAGTGGAAGGTGGCATTGCTGAGTGATGTATGTGAAGCCGCCGTGCCCGAGCGGAAGGTGGCATTGCTGAGGGATGTATGTGAAGCCGCCGTGCCCGAGCGGAAGGTGGCATTGCTGAGGGATGTATGTGAAGCCGCCGTGCCCGAGCGGAAGGTGGCATTGCTGAGGGATGTATGTGAAGCCTCCATGCCCGAGCGGAGGGTGGCATTGCTGAGGGATGTATGTGAAGCCTCCGTGCCCGAGCGGAAGGTGGCATTGCTGAGGGATGTATGTGACGCCTCCGTGCCCGAGTGGAGGGTGGCATTGCTGAGGGATGCACGTGAAGCCTCCGTGCCCGAGTGGAAGGTGGCATTGCTGAGGGATGTATGTGAAGCCTCCGTGCCCGAGCGGAAGGTGGCATTGCTGAGGGAGGTATGTCAAGCCTCCGTGCCTGAGTGGAAGGTGGCATTGCTGAGGGATGTATGTCAAGCCTCCGTGCCCGAGTGGAAGGTGGCATTGCTGAGGGATGTATGTCAAGCCTCCGTGCCCGAGTGGAAGGTGGCATTGCTGAGGGATGTGTGTCAAGCCTCCGTGCCCGAGTGGAAAGTGGCATTGCTGAGGGATGCACGTGAAGCCTCCGTGCCCGAGTGGAAGGTGGCATTGCTGAGGGATGTATGTGAAGCCTCCGTGCCCGAGCAGAAGGTGGCATTGCTGAGGGATGTATGTGAAGCCTCCGTGCCCGAGCGGAAGGTGGCATTGCTGAGGGATGTATGTGAAGCCTCCGTGCCCGAGTGGAAGGTGGCATTGCTGAGGGATGCACGTGAAGCCTCCGTGCCCGAGTGGAAGGTGGCATTGCTGAGGGATGTATGTGAAGCCTCCGTGCCCGAGTGGAAGGTGGCATTGCTGAGGGATGTATGTCAAGCCTCCGTGCCCGAGTGGAAGGTGGCATTGCTGAGGGATGTATGTGAAGCCTCCGTGCCCGAGTGGAAGGTGGCATTGCTGAGGGATGTATGTCAAGCCTCCGTGCCCGAGTGGAAGGTGGCATTGCTGAGGGATGTATGTCAAGCCTCCGTGCCCGAGTGGAAAGTGGCATTGCTGAGGGATGCACGTGAAGCCTCCGTGCCCGAGCGGAAGGTGGCATTGCTGAGGGATGTATGTGAAGCCTCCGTGCCCGAGCGGAAGGTGGCATTGCTGAGGGATGTATGTGACGCCTCCGTGCCCGAGTGGAAGGTGGCATTGCTGAGGGATGTATGTGAAGCCTCCGTGCCCGAGCGGAAGGTGGCATTGCTGAGGGATGTATGTGAAGCCTCCGTGCCCGAGCGGAAGGTGGCATTGCTGAGGGATGTATGTGACGCCTCCGTGCCCGAGCGGAAGGTGGCATTGCTGAGTGATGTATGTGAAGCCTCCGTGCCCGAGCGGAAGGTGGCATTGCTGAGGGATGTATGTGAAGCCTCCGTGCCCGAGCGGAAGGTGGCATTGCTGAGGGATGTATGTCAAGCCTCCGTGCCCGAGCGGAAGGTGGCATTGCTGAGGGATGTATGTCAAGCCTCCGTGCCCGAGCGGAAGGTGGCATTGCTGAGGGATGTATGTCAAGCCTCCGTGCCCGAGCGGAAGGTGGCATTGCTGAGGGACGTATGTGAAGCCTCCGTGCCCGAGTGGAAGGTGGCATTGCTGAGGGACGTATGTCAAGCCTCCGTGCCCGAGTGGAAGGTGGCATTGCTGAGGGATGTATGTCAAGCCTCCGTGCCCGAGTGGAAGGTGGCATTGCTGAGGGATGCACGTGAAGCCTCCGTGCCCGAGTGGAAGGTGGCATTGCTGAGGGATGTATGTCAAGCCTCCATGCCCGAGCGGAAGGTGGCATTGCTGAGGGATGTATGTGACGCCTCTGTGCCCGAGTGGAAGGTGGCATTGCTGAGGGATGCACGTGAAGCCTCCGTGCCCGAGTGGAAGGTGGCATTGCTGAGGGATGTATGTGAAGCCTCCGTGCCCGAGTGGAAGGTGGCATTGCTGAGGGATGTATGTCAAGCCTCCGTGCCCGAGTGGAAAGTGGCATTGCTGAGGGATGCACGTGAAGCCTCCGTGCCCGAGCGGAAGGTGGCATTGCTGAGGGATGTATGTGAAGCCTCCATGCCCGAGCAGAAGGTGGCATTGCTGAGGGATGTATGTGACGCCTCCGTGCCCGAGTGGAAGGTGGCATTGCTGAGGGATGTATGTGAAGCCTCCGTGCCCGAGTGGAGGGTGGCATTGCTGAGGGATGCACGTGAAGCCTCCGTGCCCGAGCAGAAGGTGGCATTGCTGAGGGATGTATGTGAAGCCTCCGTGCCCGAGCAGAAGGTGGCATTGCTGAGGGATGTATGTGAAGCCTTCATGCCCCGAGTGGCATTCCCGTGACATCAGGTTGGGAACTGGATGTCTACATGTGGCAGCTGCGCTCGGGGTTTCCTACAAGTTAAGCTGCCGCTGATGTCAGCCCTCATAGCCACAGGACACTCGTCTCCTGGACTATTGTAGACAGTTTGCCTTTTCCCGTGATCTCAGAAGGATACAATTTAAATGATCACGCACTATGACTATACTCAAACACAGTAAGGTTTTTCTTCTGTAACTCTGCAGTCCACGTGGCTGGCATTGGAAAGCACACACACCCTCACAGGTAAGTCCCATAAAAAGTGCAACTGTGCCCTTCAAGGCAGTGACAACTACATCCCACAGCCGGCGGCCCCGCTGGCCTCCAGGCAGGCAGGTGAGCAGCCCACCTTGGGAAGCACAGGAGTAGGCCTCGCGCTCCTTCTGGCTGGAGCTCGCGCTCCCGGGAGGCCTGCCGAGGTCCCACTCACACTCTGCAATGAGGCTCAGGACCGCCTCGTCGTCCGCATCCATGACCAGGCTCTGCTTGGCTGAGGCCTCGGTGCCCCTGGCTCTGGGGTGGTGTGGTCTGCAAGGAAAGGCAAACTCATCAGCATCTCTCAAACCAGCCGTCTGCTCCAGCCCACGCAGACCCCGAGAAGGAAACTGCCTGCAAGGTCTCTGAGGGGAGCAGTCTGGTGTGACTGTGGGGCAGTGGGTCCTGTTGCTCCCACTGGAATGACGCTGAAGAGGGACCCACCCAGCACAGTCGGTGAGCAACAGCCGGGTCACGTGACACCACCATCCCAGCACTGCACACAACCCCACCGGAAGAGGGACCCACCCAGGACAGGTGGTGAGCAACAGCTGGGTGACACCACCTCAGCACTGCACACAACCCCACTAGGACTGGCTCAAAAATTAAAGTTCTGGAAGGTTCTGTTCTGCTATGTCTTAGCAGGTTAAAATTCAACTTACCCTTTTCCTATCCTAGCCACAAGGAGATACATGTGATCAAGAAACTTAAACGTTCCAAACGCCCACTTTCCCATTCAGGGAAAATATTTCATGCTGTCAGAATACACCCCACCTTGCCATGACCCCTCTATACTGAGGAGAGTGTGCTCAAAGCGGACCTTGTTTCCAACTAAGGCAGTTACGAGATGTTGCAGCAAACAAACCCAAGGGCAGCCACCAGGAACACCACTAGCCTTCTGAGGTGGCTCATATGTAGACGCCCAGTCCATTGAGGAGGCCAGTCCCACACCCCAAGGCCTGCACAAAGCAGGAGAACTGAGTCCCAGAGTCGGGGCTCCCCCAGATGCCCCACACTCAGCACAGCTCCCCCATGTCCGGGGCTCCCCCAGATGCCCCACACTCAGCACACCTCCCCCGCCTAGGACTCCCCCAGATGGCCACACTCAGCACAGCTCCCCCATGTCCGGGGCTCCCCCAGATGGCCACACTCAGCACAGCTCCCCCATGTCCGGGGCTCCCCCAGATGGCCACACTCAGCACAGCTCCCCCATGTCCGGGGCTCCCCCTGATGCCCCACACTCAGCACAGCTCCCCCATGTCCGGGGCTCCCCCAGATGGCCACATTCAGCACAACTCCCCCGTCTGGGACTCCCCCTGACACCCCACACTCAGCACAGCTCCCCCATGTCCGGGGCTCCCCCAGATGGCCACATTCAGCACAGTTCTCCCTGGGCCTGGGACTTCCGCAGATGCCCCACTCATAGCACAGTTCTCCCCATGTCTGGGACTCCCCTAGAAGCCCCAAACTCAGCGTAGCTCCCCAAGACCTGGGGCTCCCCCAGACGCACCACACTCAGAACAGTTCCCCCCCAGGGCCAGGGCTCCCCCAGACACCCCACACTCAGCACAGCTCCGCCACCTGGGACTCCCCCAGACACCCCACACTCAGCACAGTTCCTTCCAGGGTTCCCCAGACGCCCCACACTCAGCACAGCTCAGTGGGCGTCCACTGTCATCTCTGTGTGATACAGACACTGACTCACGTCATCCCGAACTCTAATCTCTGGGATCATTCAGTCTTGAGATGATCAAGGATAGAAACTGTCGACAATCTCAAGTGAGAAAATCCATGACTATGCTTTGATGCCAGGACATGATGATTTCGGACATCCAGAAAGACAACCGGCGGGCGTGTCCGTCACCAACCCTCGTGTTCATGCCACTTCGGTATGAAGCGTACCCTGTTCTCATCGTCTAGATGTTGAGAGTAGTGTGCGGCAGGAAGAGTAATCTGACACGCAGTGGCGCTCTGTGTCAGCACGCACCCTGAGAAATCAGGGAGGCACGCACACATCTCCACGCTGCCACCGCTCCTGGTCCGCAGCATGAATGGTGAATGAGGGAGACTCTCACTCCCTTTCTTTCATCCCTTTCTATGTGTTTTAGACCAATCAAATACCATTGTAAAGTTTTAACATAAGTAAATCTGAAACCAAGGAAGACACTAGTAAGCTTTTTTGACTACATTTCCAATCATACTGAATAAAAGTGCTTCCTTTATTCCCATACGTATTATAACAAGAGAGAAAAAATTTGAAACAATCTCATAAATCAGAATAAAAATATATTTGGAGTGGTGTCAGCAAAAATGGCAGAGAAAAGAGCTCCAAATTCTAGCCCTCCATAAATATCAACTTATAAAAAATAGGAAAAGGTAACAGAATGAACTTTTTTGGAACTCAATACCCAGCTACCAACTGTGCAGGAAAACAGTCAGTTTTCAAGACAGACCGACACTGTGAGACTCAAATCTGCTGAGTCCACTCCCCAAGCCCAGCCCAAGGGTAGCTACAGAGACAACAGCCTGAGCTCCGAGTACAGGTTTAGCAATCCCAGTCCAAAATTCCAAAATCCAAAATGCTCCAAAATTCAAAACTTTTGAAATGCCAACACTGACAGGAAAAGGAAATGTTAACTAAGAAAAAGACAGAAGACAAAATTAATAACAGACACGAAAGAGAGATCACCACCAGAGATACCAGAGACAGGAAAGAGGGATCATCACCACAGATGTCAGACAGGAAAGAGGGATCATCACAGATCCCAGACAGGAAAGAGGGATCATCACCACAGATCCCAGAGAAGGAAAGAGGGATCATCACCACAGATCCCAGACAGGAAAGAGGGATCACCACCACAGATCCCAGACAGGAAAGAGGGATCACCACAGATCCCAGACAGGAAAGAGGGATCACCACAGATCCCAGACAGGAAAGAGGGATCATCACCACAGATCCCAGAGACAGGAAAGAGGGATCATCACCACAGATCCCAGACAGGAAAGAGGGATCATCACCACAGATCCCAGAGAAGGAAAGAGGGATCATCACCACAGATCCCAGACAGGAAAGAGGGATCACCACCACAGATCCCAGACAGGAAAGAGGGATCACCACAGATCCCAGACAGGAAAGAGGGATCACCACAGATCCCAGACAGGAAAGAGGGATCATCACCACAGATCCCAGAGACAGGAAAGAGGGATCATCACCACAGATCCCAGACAGGAAAGAGGGATCACCACCACAGATCCCAGAGACAGGAAAGAGGGATCACCACCACAGATCCCAGACAGGAAAGAGGGATCACCACCACAGATCCCAGAGACAGGAAAGAGGGATCATCACCACAGATCCCAGAGACAGGAAAGAGGGATCACCACCACAGATCCCAGACAGGAAAGAGAAATCACCACCACAGATCCCAGAGACAGGAAAAAGGGATTATCACCACAGATCCCAGACAGGAAAGAGGGATCACCACCACAGATCCCAGACAGGAAAGAGGGATCACCACCACAGATCCCAGACAGGAAAGAGGGATCACCACCACAGATCCCAGACAGAAAAGAGGGATCATCACCACAGATCCCAGAGACAGGAAAGAGGGATCACCACCACAGATCCCAGAGACAGGAAAGAGGGATCACCACCACAGATCCCAGAGACAGGAAAGAGGGATCACCACCACAGATCCCAGAGACAGGAAAGAGGGATCACCACCACAGATCCCAGAGACAGGAAAGAGGGATCACCACCACAGATCCCAGAGACAGGAAAGAGGGATCACCACCACAGATCCCAGAGACAGGAAAGAGGGATCACCACCACAGATCCCAGAGACAGGAAAGAGGGATCACCACCACAGATCCCAGAGACAGGAAAGAGGGATCACCACCACAGATCCCAGAGACAGGAAAGAGGGATCACCACCACAGATCCCAGAGACAGGAAAGAGGGATCACCACCACAGATCCCAGACAGGAAAGAGGGATCACCACCTCAGATCCCAGAGACAGGAAAGAGGGATCACCACCACAGATCCCAGAGACAGGAAAGAGAAATCACCACCGCAGATCCCAGAGACAGGAAAGAGGGATCACCACCGCAGATCCCAGAGACAGGAAAGAGGGATCACCACCACAGATCCCAGAGACAGGAAAGAGGGATCACCACCACAGATCCCAGAGACAGGAAAGAGGGATCACCACCACAGATCCCAGAGACAGGAAAGAGGGATCACCACCACAGATCCCAGAGACAGGAAAGAGGGATCACCACCTCAGATCCCAGAGACAGGAAAGAGGGATCACCACCTCAGATCCCAGAGACAGGAAAGAGGGATCACCACCACAGATCCCAGAGACAGGAAAGCGGGATCACCACCGCAGATCCCAGAGACAGGAAAGAGGGATCACCACCGCAGATCCCAGAGACAGGAAAGAGGGATCACCACCGCAGATCCCAGAGACAGGAAAGAGGGATCACCACCGCAGATCCCAGAGACAGGAAAGAGGGATCACCACCGCAGATCCCAGACAGGAAAGAGGGATCACCACCACAGATCCCAGAGACAGGAAAGAGGGATCACCACCGCAGATCCCAGACAGGAAAGAGGGATCACCACCTCAGATCCCAGAGACAGGAAAGAGGGATCACCACCACAGATCCCAGAGACAGGAAAGAGGGATCACCACCACAGATCCCAGACAGGAAAGAGGGATCATCACCACAGATCCCAGACAGGAAAGAGGGATCACCACCACAGATCCCAGACAGGAAAGAGGGATCACCACCACAGATCCTAGAGACAGGAAAGAGGGATCACCACCACAGATCCCAGACAGGAAAGAGGGATCACCACAGATCCCAGACAGGAAAGAGGGATCATCACCACAGATCCGAGCCATTAAAGGGAAACAGAAGAATGCTATGAACAACTGTATGCCCACAAACGTGACAGCCCAGATTAGACGGGTCAAATCTGGCCCTGTCTGCGCTGTGGGCAGGTGTCTTATGGGTCAATTCTGGCCTTGCCTGTGCTGTGGGCAGGTGTCTCATGGGTCAAATCTGGCTCTGCCAGCACTGTGGGCAGGCAGCATATGGGCTCACCGTCATGATTTCTGTATTGCCAGTGGCTGCCTCCACCCTGCAAAGGCAGAGCTGAGAAGCTAGGACAGAGGTCATGTAGCCTGCAGGGCCCAAAACATTCACACAAAAAAAGGTGACATGGCTGGGCACAGTGGCTCACGCCTGTAAACCCAGCATTTTCGGAGGCTGAGGCAAATGAATCACCTGAGGTCAGGAGTTCAAGACCAGCCTGGCCAACATGGTGAAACCCCGTCTCTACTAAAAAAATACAAAAATTAGCTGGGCATGGTGACAGGCACCTGTAATCCCAGCTACCCAGGAGGCTGAGGCAGGAGAATCACTTGAACCCAGGAGGTAGAGGTTGCAATGAGGCAAAATTGTGCCACTGCACTCCAGCCTGGGACACAGAGCAATACTCCAACTCAAAAAAAAAAAAAAAAAAAAAAAAAAAAGCTGACACCTGCACTAGAGGAATTTAAAATGAGCTAAGGCATCTTGCACAGAAAAAAAATGATTAGAAGCTTCAGATAAAACACTGCTCAAGAAACAGCATATAATCCAACGACTTCCCACAGCAATGCAGACAGAGCTCACTAACTTCTGTCCCTTGAATCAACCCATAAACAAAACTCAAAGTCTCTCTAGGGTTTTCGGATACAGGGAGATACCATCAACGCAACACAGAAATGCAGGCAGCAGGGCTGGGGCTGCAAGGGGAAGCAGGCCCCGCTCACATCATGCCCACAGTCCACAGAGGCAGGCCCGGCTCACACGCATGCCCATGGTCCACCAAGGCAGCCTCGCCGGCACCAGCTGTGGGGAGGAAGGCAGGAGGATGCAACCCAGCGCTGTCCTGGCAAGGCCGGGGAAGAAGAGTCCTCCTCTCTCCAGGCAGGTGGGTCCAGGTGAAGGCGCTCCCCGCCAGGAAAGGGATTTGGTTGGATGGGCAGCTGAGAAAGGAACTGAAACAAAAGCCAGAAGCAGAGGCGACCACAGACTGAGAGCTGCCAGCCCTGGGAAGATGGACATGACAAACCCTTTGCTGGGTTGCTTTTACATGTTACCTTAACACTTTCAGTATTAGAAGTGACCTCTAGGAAGTATCAAGAACAGGAGAGAGGTCCTGTCCCACCGTCCACGGAGTCCCTGCACACGGGCCAGGCTCTCCTTTCCTCCCTCCTGGCACCTGCCCTTGGAGAGCAACTGGCACCCAAAGCACGTGACCCAGTCAATCCTCCAGACAGAGACTGGCACACACAGCACGTGACTCAGTCGATCCTCCTGACAGAGACTGGCACACACAGCACGTGACTCACAGTCAATCCTCCCGACAGAGACTGGCACCCACAGCACGTGACTTACAGTTAATCCTCCCGACAGCGACTGGCACCCACAGCACGTGACTCACAGTCAATCCTCCTGACAGAGACTGGCACACACAGCACGTGACTCAGTCAATCCTCCAGACAGAGGCTGGCACCCACAGCACGTGACTCAGTCAATTCTCCCAACAGAGACTGGCACCCACAGCACGTGACTCAGTCAATCCTCCCGACAGAGACTGGCACACACAGCACGTGACTCACAGTCAATCCTCTCGACAGAGACTGGCACACACAGCACGTGACTCACAGTCAATCCTCCTGACAGAGACTGGCGCACACAGTACGTGACTCACAGTCAATCCTCCCGACAGAGACTGGCACATACAGCACGTGACTCACAGCCAATCCTCCAGACAGAGACTGGGACACACAGCACGTGACTCACAGTCAATCCTCCAGACAGAAACTGGCACCCACAGCACGTGACTCACAGTCAATCCTCCCGACAGAGACTGGCACACACAGCACGTGACTCAGTCAATCCTCCCGACAGAGACTGGCACCCACAGCACGTGACTCGGTCAATTCTCCCGACAGAGACTGGCACCCACAGCACGTGACTCAGTCAATTCTCCCAACAGAGACTGGCACACACAGCACGTGACTCACAGTCAATCCACCAGACAGAGACTGGCACACACAGCACGTGACTCACAGTCAATCCTCCCAACAGAGACTGGCACACACAGCACATGACTCACAGTCAATCCTCCAGACAGAGACTGGCACCCACAGCACGTGACTCAGTCAATCCTCCAGACAGAGACTGGCACCCACAGCACGTGACTCAGTCAATTCCCCGAGACTGGCACACACAGCACGTGACTCAGTCAATTCTCCTGACAGAGACTGGCACACACAGCACGTGACTCACAGTCAATCCTCCCGACAGAGACTGGCACCCACAGTACGTGACTCACAGTCAATCCTCCCGACAGAGACTGGCACATACAGCACGTGACTCACAGCCAATCCTCCCGACAGAGACTGGCACACACAGCACGTGACTCAGTCGATCCTCCTGACAGAGACTGGCACACACAGCACGTGACTCACAGTCAATCCTCCCGACAGAGACTGGCACCCACAGCACGTGACTTACAGTTAATCCTCCCGACAGCGACTGGCACCCACAGCACGTGACTCACAGTCAATCCTCCTGACAGAGACTGGCACACACAGCACGTGACTCAGTCAATCCTCCAGACAGAGACTGGCACCCACAGCACGTGACTCAGTCAATTCTCCCAACAGAGACTGGCACCCACAGCACGTGACTCAGTCAATCCTCCCGACAGAGACTGGCACACACAGCACGTGACTCACAGTCAATCCTCTCGACAGAGACTGGCACACACAGCACGTGACTCACAGTCAATCCTCCTGACAGAGACTGGCACACACAGTACGTGACTCACAGTCAATCCTCCCGACAGAGACTGGCACATACAGCACGTGACTCACAGCCAATCCTCCAGACAGAGACTGGGACACACAGCACGTGACTCACAGTCAATCCTCCAGACAGAAACTGGCACCCACAGCACGTGACTCACAGTCAATCCTCCCGACAGAGACTGGCACACACAGCACGTGACTCAGTCAATCCTCCCGACAGAGACTGGCACCCACAGCACGTGACTCGGTCAATTCTCCCGACAGAGACTGGCACCCACAGCACGTGACTCAGTCAATTCTCCCAACAGAGACTGGCACACACAGCACGTGACTCACAGTCAATCCACCAGACAGAGACTGGCACACACAGCACGTGACTCACAGTCAATCCTCCCAACAGAGAATGGCACACACAGCACGTGACTCACAGTCAATCCTCCCAACAGAGACTGGCACACACAGCACATGACTCACAGTCAATCCTCCAGACAGAGACTGGCACCCACAGCACGTGACTCAGTCAATCCTCCAGACAGAGACTGGCACCCACAGCACGTGACTCAGTCAATTCCCCGAGACTGGCACACACAGCACGTGACTCAGTCAATTCTCCTGACAGAGACTGGCACACACAGCACGTGACTCACAGTCAATCCTCCCGACAGAGACTGGCACCCACAGTACGTGACTCACAGTCAATCCTCCCGACAGAGACTGGCACACACAGTACGTGACTCACAGTCAATCCTCCCGACAGAGACTGGCACACACAGTACGTGACTCAGTCAATCCTCCAGACAGAGACTGGCACACACAGCACGTGACTCACAGTCAATCCTCCCGACAGAGACTGGCACACACAGCACGTGACTCACAGTCAATCCTCCCGACAGAGACTGTCACACACAGCACGTGACTCACAGTCAATCCTCCCGACAGAGACTGGCACACACAGCACGTGACTCACAGTCAATCCTCCCGACAGAGACTGGCACACACAGTACGTGACTCACAGTCAATCCTCCCGACAGAGACTGGCACACACAGTACGTGACTCACAGTCAATCCTCCCGACAGAGACTGGCACACACAGTACATGACTCAGTCAATCCTCCCGACAGAGACTGGCACACACAGCACGTGACTCAGTCAATCCTCCCGACAGAGACTGGCACACACAGCAAGTGACTCACAGTCAATCCTCCTGGCAGAGACTGGCACACACAGTACGTGACTCACAGTCAATCCTCCTGGCAGCAGGCCAGTGTCAAACACTCTGGGCATCCAAGCACTTCTCTTCATACCTGCCCACTTTCAAAGCAGCTGGGATGCTCTCCTTTGAGTCCATTGAGTCCTCTGATGCAAAATGCAGCTGGGAAGCCTTCCGCTCACTCTCTCTCACGGGGCGATCGTCTAGGAGAAAAGGCCACAGAGGACTAGGCGGGTGGCAGGCGGCTGCGTCCACCCTGGAGCATCCGCACAGGGCAGGATGCCCGTCCGTCAGGGGCGGCCCTGTGTAGGCTGACTAGTACAGGAACGCTGGGCTCTGGTGGTCCTGCAGTTTCCTGGAGATGCCCAGCGTGGTGCCGAGAGCCGCCTGTTCATCAAAGCTCACTGCTGCTCACAGGCACAGCTGCACATGGACCAGGCTCACACACGCATGCACACTCTTTCTTTAGCACGTACAGCAGGTGCAGGGTGGATTCTCAAGTCACACTGAGGTAACACAGAGGACCCTCCATGGAAGGGAACCTGCCCAGGCCGTGAGGGCAACTTTCAGGGGCCTGTTGGGTCTGTGCTTAGAGCTGGACCTCGTGGTCATGGGTGCCCGGGGCCATGAGGCTTCCATCCAAGAACTCCTGGAGCTTCCTGGCATGAATCCCTGAAGATAAGAAGGTCCTCAGGCCTTCAACACTGGCGCTTTGGAACTTGTAACACATTTTAATTCCCAGTCGTGATGTTAATTCTGTGACAAGCTCCCACACAGCCTCCACATAGCCTACAGCACACCTTGAGAACTATATAATTACAGTCAGACCTGAGCAAGTGATAGCACAACATAATTTTCAAAGCAGAAAAACAGAGTTCTGAAAATCACACAAAGATGGCAAGTGCAAGGCCTCTGTGGCCTGGGGCCCTCTCCACCCTGTACACAGGACGCCCCCAGAAGACCCGGTGAGCCCAGACACATGCCCCCTGTAGGGTTGCACCCTACGGGCCGTGGGGTGTCCCCGCTGGCTGTGCCGAGGCACGGGATCCGAGAAATAAAGAGACAGGACAGAAAAGGACAAAGAGAGCACAGCTGGGCTGGGGGCCACCACCTGCGGGCAGAGACAGGCGAGGCCCCGCACGCCCAGAAGCGTCTCTACGGATCGGGTACAGGTTAGGGGGTGGGGTCCTGAGAGAGGTCATCCTAAGGACAGTGACGAGGTCAAGACATTCACGTGAGTGATAAGCAAGGGGCCCACCCCCATCAGGTGGCCGAGGAGGGGGCGGGGAGTGGCGAGGAGGGGGCGGGGCCCGGCGGTGAGAGGGCGGGGCACAGCGAGGAGGGGGCGGGGCACAGTGGTGAGGGGGCGGGGCACGGCAGTGAGGGCGGGGCACAGTGAGGAGGGGCGGGGCATGGCAGTGAGGGGGCGGGGCACAGCAGTGGGGGCAGGGTGCGGCAAGGGGGCGGGGCGCGGGAGAAGGGGGCGGGGCGATAAGGGGGCGAGGAGGGGGCGGGGCGGGGCGGGGCGCGGCGCGGGTGCGGCGAATGAGCGGGCGGTGTGCAACATCTCTCATCCCGGTCTGCCTACTTCTAAGCGGTCTGCCGGAGGCTGCTGAGTCAGCACAGCGGCCACAGAGCTGACGGGGGCTGCGCCACCTGCCGGCGGCCCCCAGAGCGTCCCGCAGGAGGACGCTGAGTCAGCACAGCGGCCACAGAGCTGACGGGGGCTGCGCCACCTACCGGCGGCCCCCAGAGCGTCCCGCAGGAGGACGCTGAGTCAGCACAGCGGCCACAGAGCTGACGGGGGCTGCGCCACCTGCCGGCGGCCCCCAGAGCGTCCCGCAGGAGGACGCTGAGTCAGCACAGCGGCCACAGAGCTGACGGGGGCTGCGCCACCTACCGGCGGCCCCCAGAGCGTCCCGCAGGAGGCTGCTGAGTCAGCACAGCGGCCACAGAGCTGACGGGGGCTGCGCCACCTGCCGGCGGCCCCCAGAGCGTCCCGCAGGAGGACGCTGAGTCAGCACAGCGGCCACAGAGCTGACGGGGGCTGCGCCACCTACCGGCGGCCCCCAGAGCGTCCCGCAGGAGGACGCTGAGTCAGCACAGCGGCCACAGAGCTGACGGGGGCTGCGCCACCTGCCGGCGGCCCCCAGAGCGTCCCGCAGGAGGACGCTGAGTCAGCACAGCGGCCACAGAGCTGACGGGGGCTGCGCCACCTACCGGCGGCCCCCAGAGCGTCCCGCAGGAGGCTGCTGAGTCAGCACAGCGGCCACAGAGCTGACGGGGGCTGCGCCACCTGCCGGCGGCCCCCAGAGCGTCCCGCAGGAGGACGCTGAGTCAGCACAGCGGCCACCAAGGCCGGTCACACCCGGGGTTCGAAGCCCTCGGGCGCTCACGGTTCGCCGCCAGGGGCCGGCTTTCCACCAGCACCGCGGCAAGGTCCCGCAGCTGCTCCCAGGGGAGCGACCCTCGCTCCAAGCCTGCCACACGCGGTGCCGTCGCGACACCGAACGCCGCCGCCCGGGCCGCCCGCCACGCAGGCGATGCCCTTCCGCGCAGAGGGGCCGCCACGCAGGCGATGCCCTTCGGGGCAGAGGCGCCGCCACGCAGGCGATGCCCTTCCGCGCAGAGGGGCGGCCACGCAGGCGACGCCCTTCCGGGCAGAGGCGCCGCCACGCAGGCGATGCCCTTCCGCGCAGAGGGGCCGCCACGCAGGCGATGCCCTTCGGGGCAGAGGCGCCGCCACGCAGGCGATGCCCTTCCGCGCAGAGGGGCGGCCACGCAGGCGACGCCCTTCCGGGCAGAGGCGCCGCCACGCAGGCGATGCCCTTCCGCGCAGAGGGGCGGCCACGCAGGCGACGCCCTTCCGGGCAGAGGCGCCGCCACGCAGGCGATGCCCTTCCGCGCAGAGGGGCCGCCACGCAGGCGATGCCCTTCCGGGCAGAGGGGCCGCCACGCAGGCGACGCCCTTCCGCGCAGAGGGGCGGCCACGCAGGCGACGCCCTTCCGGGCAGAGGGGCCGCCACGCAGGCGACGCCCTTCCGGGCAGAGGGGCCGCCACGCAGGCGACGCCCTTCCGGGCAGAGGGGCCGCCACGCAGGCGACGCCCTTCCGGGCAGAGGGGCCGCCACGCAGGCGACGCCCTTCCGGGCAGAGGGGCCGCCACGCAGGCGATGCCCTTCCGCGCAGAGGGGCCGCCACGCAGGCGACGCCCTTCCGGGCAGAGGGGCCGCCACGCAGGCGACGCCCTTCCGGGCAGAGGCGCCGCCACGCAGGCGATGCCCTTCCGCGCAGAGGGGCCGCCACGCAGGCGATGCCCTTCCGGGCAGAGGGGCCGCCACGCAGGCGACGCCCTTCCGCGCAGAGGGGCGGCCACGCAGGCGACGCCCTTCCGGGCAGAGGGGCCGCCACGCAGGCGACGCCCTTCCGGGCAGAGGCGCCGCCACGCAGGCGACGCCCTTCCGGGCAGAGGGGCCGCCACGCAGGCGACGCCCTTCCGCGCAGAGGGGCCGCCACGCAGGCGATGCCCTTCCGCGCAGAGGGGCGGCCACGCAGGCGACGCCCTTCCGGGCAGAGGGGCCGCCACGCAGGCGATGCCCGTCCGCGCAGAGGCGCCGCCGCCCGGGCCACAGACCGCCCGGTGTCACTGCGCTCCCGGAGTCGGTGCTCGGCACCCACCGCTCTAGACATTCCTCCGACGATAAACTGAGATATGACCATAAACTGAGATATGACCGTATGTACGGAAGCAGGTAACTGAGCAGCGAGAGATTCTTCAGGCACTGACCGCCAACCATAGACTAATGTAAGATTATATATGAGAGATTATATAAAAGGAAATAACTGAGCAGCGAGAGATTCTTCAGGCACTGACCGCCAACCATAGACTAATGTAAGATTATACATGAGAGATTATATAAAAGGAAATAACTGAGCAGCGAGAGATTCTTCAGGCACTGACCGCCAACCATAGACTAATGTAAGGTTATATATGAGAGACTATATAAAAGGAAATAACTGAGCAGCGAGAGATTCTTCAGGCACTGACCGCCAACCATAGACTAATGTAAGATTATACATGAGAGATTATATAAAAGGAAATAACTGAGCAGCGAGAGATTCTTCAGGCACTGACCGTCAACCATAGACTAATGTAAGATTATGTATGAGAGATTATATAAAAGGAAATAACTGAGCAGCGAGAGATTCTTCAGGCACTGACCGCCAACCATAGACTAATGTAAGGTTATATATGAGAGATTATATAAAAGGAAATAACTGAGCAGCGAGAGATTCTTCAGGCACTGACCGCCAACCATGGACTAATGTAAGATTATACATGAGAGATTATATAAAAGGAAATAACTGAGCAGCGAGAGATTCTTCAGGCACTGACCGCCAACCATAGACTAATGTAAGATTATACATGAGAGATTATATAAAAGGAAATAACTGAGCAGCGAGAGATTCTTCAGGCACTGACCGCCAACCATAGACTAATGTAAGATTATACATGAGAGATTATATAAAAGGAAATAACTGAGCAGCGAGAGATTCTTCAGGCACTGACCGTCAACCATAGACTAATGTAAGATTATGTATGAGAGATTATATAAAAGGAAATAACTGAGCAGCGAGAGATTCTTCAGGCACTGACCGCCAACCATAGACTAATGTAAGATTATATACGAGAGATTATATAAAAGGAAATAACTGAGCAGCGAGAGATTCTTCAGGCACTGACCGCCAACCATAGACTAATGTAAGATTATATACGAGAGATTATATAAAAGGAAATAACTGAGTAGTGAGAGATTCTTCAGGCACTGACCGCCAACCATAGACTAATGTAAGATTATATATGAGAGATTATATAAAAGGAAATAACTGAGTAGTGAGAGATTCTTCAGGCACTGACCGCCAACCATAGACTAATGTAAGGTTATATATGAGAGATTATATAAAAGGAAATAACTGAGTAGTGAGAGATTCTTCAGGCACTGACCGCCAACCATAGACTAATGTAAGATTATATATGAGAGATTATATAAAAGGAAATAACTGAGTAGTGAGAGATTCTTCAGGCACTGACCGCCAACCATAGACTAATGTAAGATTATATATGAGAGATTATATAAAAGGAAATAACTGAGCAGTGAGAGATTCTTCAGGCACTGACCGCCAACCATAGACTAATGTAAGATTATATATGAGAGATTATATAAAAGGAAATAACTGAGCAGTGAGAGATTCTTCAGGCACTGACCGCCAACCATAGACTAATGTAAGATTATGTATGAGAGATTATATAAAAGGAAATAACTGAGTAGCGAGAGATTCTTCAGGCACTGACCGCCAACCATAGACTAATGTAAGATTATATATGAGAGATTATATAAAAGGAAATAACTGAGCAGTGAGAGATTCTTCAGGCACTGACCGCCAACCATAGACTAATGTAAGATTATACATGAGAGATTATATAAAAGGAAATAACAGCAGCGAGAGATTCTTCAGGCACTGACCGCCAACCATAGACTAATGTAAGATTATATATGAGAGATTATATAAAAGGAAATAACTGAGCAGTGAGAGATTCTTCAGGCACTGACCGCCAACCATAGACTAATGTAAGATTATACATGAGAGATTATATAAAAGGAAACAACTGAGCAGTGAGAGATTCTTCAGGCACTGACCGCCAACCATAGACTAATATAAGATTATATATGAGAGATTATATAAAAGGAAATAACTGAGTAGTGAGATATTCTTCAGGCACTGACCGTCAACCATAAACTAATGTAAGATTATATATGAGAGATTATATAAAAGGAAATAACTTAGAGATTCTTCAGGCACTGACCGTCAACCATAAACTAATGTAATATTATATATGAGAGATTATATAAAAGGAAATAACTGAGTAGTGAGATATTCCTCAGGCAGTAACCGTCAACCATAAACTAATGTAAGATTATATAATAGAGATTATATAAAAGGAAATAACTGAGTAGTGAGGTATTCAGGCACTAACCGCCAACCATAAACTAATGTAAGATTATATATGAGAGATTATATAAAAGGAAATAACTGAGCAGCGAGAGATTCTTCAGGCACTGACCGTCAACCATAGACTAATGTAAGATTATATACGAGAGATTACATAAAAGGAAATAACTGAGCAGTGAGAGATTCTTCAGGCACTGACCGCCAACCATGGACTAATGTAAGGTTATATATGAGAGATTATATAAAAGGAAATAACTGAGCAGCGAGAGATTCTTCAGGCACTGACCGCCAACCATGGACTAATGTAAGGTTATATATGAGAGATTATATAAAAGGAAATAACTGAGCAGCGAGAGATTCTTCAGGCACTGACCGTCAACCATAGACTAATGTAAGGTTATATATGAGAGATTATATAAAAGGAAATAACTGAGCAGCGAGAGATTCTTCAGGCACTGACCGTCAACCATAAACTAATGTAAGATTATATATGAGAGATTATATAAAAGGAAATAACTGAGTAGTGAGAGATTCTTCAGGCACTGACCGTCAACCATAAACTAATGTAAGGTTATATATGAGAGATTATATAAAAGGAAATAACTGAGTAGTGAGATATTCCTCAGGCAGTAACCGTCAACCATAAACTAATGTAAGATTATATAAAAGAGATTATATAAAAGGAAATAACTGAGTAGTGAGGTATTCAGGCACTAACCGCCAACCATAAACTAATGTAAGATTATATATGAGAGATTATATAAAAGGAAATAACTGAGTAGTGAGATTCTTCAGGCACTGACCCATCAACCATAAACTAATGTAAGATTATATATAAGAGATTATATAAAAGGAAATAACTGAGTAGTGAGAGATTCTTCAGGCACTGACCGTCAACCATAAACTAACGTAATATTATATATGAGAGATTACATAAAAGGAAATAACTGAGTAGTGAGAGATTCTTCAGGCACTGACCCGTCAACCATAAACTAATGTAAGATTATATATAAGAGATTATATAAAAGGAAATAACTTAGTGAGAGATTCTTCAGGCACTGACCGTCAACCATAAACTAATGTAAGATTATATATGAGAGATTATATAAAAGGAAATAACTGAGTAGTGAGATATTCTTCAGGCATTAACCGTCAACCATAAACTAATGTACGATTATATATAAGAGATTATATAAAAGGAAATAACTGAGTAGTGAGAGATTCTTCAGACACTAACCGTCAACCGTAAACTAATGTAAGATTATATATGAGAGATTATATAAAAGGAAATAACTGAATAGTGAGAGATTCTTCAGGCACTAACCGTCAACCGTAAACTAATGTAAGATTATATATGAGAGATTATATAAAAGGAAATAACTGAGTAGTGAGAGATTCTTCAGGCACTAACCGTCAACCATAAACTAATGTAAAATTATATATGAGAGATTATATAAAAGGAAATAAACTGAGTAGTGAGAGATTCTTCAGGTACTAACCACTCAACCATAAACTAATGTAAGATTATATATGAGAGATTATATAAAAGGAAATAACTGAGTAGTGAGATATTCTTCAGGCACTAACCGCTCAACCATAAACTAATATAAGATTATATATGAGAGATTATATAAAAGGAAATAACTGAGTAGTGAGATACTCTTCAGGCACTAACCGCTCAACCATAAACTAATATAAGATTATATATAAGAGATTATATAAAAGGAAATAACTGAGTAGTGAGGTATTCAGGCACTAACCGTCAACCATAAACTAATGTAGTTTATATATAAGAGATTATATAAAAGGAAATAACTGAGTAGTGAGAGATTCTTCAGGCAGTAACCATCAACCATAAACTAATGTAAGATTATATATGAGAGATTATATAAAAGGAAATAACTGCATAGTGAGGTATTCAGGCACTAACCGTCAACCATAAACTAATGTAAGATTATATATAAGAGATTATATAAAAGGAAATAACTGAGTAGTGAGAGATTCTTCAGGCACTGACCGTCAACCATAAACTAATGTAAGATTATATATGAGATTATATAAAAGGAAATAACTGAGTAGTGAGGTATTCTTCAGGCACTAACCGCTCAACCATAAACTAATGTAAGATTATATATGAGAGATTATATAAAAGGAAATAACTGAGTAGTGAGATACTCTTCAGGCACTAACCGTTCAACCATAAACTAATGTAAGATTATATATGAGAGATTATATAAAAGGAAATAACTGAGTAGTGAGCGATTCTTCAGGCAGTAACCACTCAACCATAAACTAATGTAAGATTATATATAAGAGATTATATAAAAGGAAATAACTGAGTAGTGAGATACTCTTCAGGCACTAACCGCACCAACTATAAACTAATATAAGATTATATATGAGATTATATAAAAGGAAGTAACTGAGTAGTAACACTATAAGCTAAGATATTCTTCAGGCACAAATTGTGAGGGAGATCTGCTTAGCTCTCCTTCCTCAGTGCCCAGAAGAGGGGTTACCCACAGCCCCGCACCCTTCTACCCTGGCGTTCACCTGCCCTGTATTAACACACAGCCGTCTGTCCACCAAGACTTCGCTTTGCTCCTGAGTCAGTTCCAAATCCCATTCTCCAACACTTCTCTGGACTGTTCCGTACATTCTAATGTAGCATGTCCAAAGGCAACCGCAAACTCACCTTCTCCCCAAGCTTACCCCCTCCTGCTGGCGCAGTCTCCCCAAACGCTGACTTCTCCCCAGACGTTGGCTTCATCCCACACGCAGGCCCTTGCTATCTGCCTCCTCCACCACCAAGGCCTTTCCATGACCCAAGCACAGCCGAGGACTGAGCCCCTCCGGAGGCAGCACTCGGGCAGCGGGCCGTCCCTGGGACCCAGCAAGGCCTTTCCGCGACCCACGTGCAGCCGAGGACTGAGCCCCTCCGGAGCAGCATTCAGGCAGCAGGCTGTCCCTGAGACCCAGCAGCTCCATGGCTCCATGGCGCCTCTGACGTGGGAAGACCCTCACGTTCCTTCTCTGTAGAAACACCAAGATTCTGAGTCTAAAACCTGGATGACAGAGGTGATGATTTAGAATTGAAGATTCCAAAAATTACCCATGACTGCAGCTTCTGAAACAGAGCCAGACTCAACTGTTGAGGAGTTATTTGGCTGACCAGCCACAAAACCGATACAAAACAGGCGCTTCTGCCTCGAAAGCCTCTTATCCTTGAACAGCAAAATCTGAATTGGGTTTGGAAACAGACAGTGTGTCTTGGGGGGTCCATTATTAATGCCCACGGCCCCACCCAAGGGGGAAGAGAGTTGGACCAGCAGCCAGGCTCTCAGGAGGCCAGCAACACACATGCTCCCAAGGAGGCCGAGAGCTACTGCGCAGAGCTCCGTCCACACCGGCCAGGCTCCGGAAGGCAGCGCCCAGCACTCGCCGCATGAGTGGGGGAGCCAGGGTCTTCCCTGACAGTGATTCTGGGAGCTGGGTCTCACTCTGGCCACACAGACACCTGGAGTGCCTCCAGCCCTTGCAGAGCAGTGAATGCACCCCCAATTGCTGCCCTCCCACCTGACACTCCTGCCCCGGCACTCGCCAGCCCGAGCCCTCCTGCAGAAGCAAAGCCCACCAGGACACAGGACTACCATCAGCAAAAACCACTTTCAGAAGGTTACAGAAAAACTGTCTTGATTGTTAGTCACTAAAAAACGGTCAAACGGTGGCAGACTGGAGCATTCTTACAAGTGGACTCCTTTAAACAGATTTCAGTCCACAGCACTAAACCGACACTGTCACCAACAGGCGACGGAGGGTGTGTGCGCTACATGCTGACGGACAGCTCTTTCCAGCATCTCCAGAAAGTTTTCCAGTGGCAAAGCAGTGCAGTTTAAAATGCTAGAATTTGGCCAGGCACAGCAGCCCAGGCCTGTCAGCCCAGCACCTTGGGAGGCCCGGGGCAGACAGATCTCAAGGCCAGGAGGGGCAGACAGATCTCAAGGCCAGGAGGGGCAGACAGATCTCAAGGCCAGGAGGGGCAGACAGATCTCAAGGCCAGGAGTTCCAGACCAGCCTGGCCAACGTGGCAAAACCCCATCTCTACTAAAAATACAAAAGTTAGCTGGGCGTGGTAGTGCACGCCTGTAGTCCCAGCAACTTGGGAGGCCAAGGCAGGAGTAATGTTTGAACCTGGGAGGTGGAGGTTGCAGTGAGCCAAGATCACCCCACTGCACTCCAGCCTGGGTGACAGAGCGAGACTCTGTATCAAATGAAGTGTTAGAATTCCAATTACAAATTCGTGGGTGGTCACATCATGGTCAGGACACTCCAGTCCTCCCTGTGATGAGGTGATGTTGCCCCGTGTCGCTCCACAATGGCTCAGACGCTCCTCCACCTGCTTTCCCACCTCCTGCATGTGGCTTCGCTGACGTCACACAGACGTCACAGGGCTGAAGGGCGAAGTCTGCTGGGCGTTCATCTGCTGGGCAGCAAAACCCTGGAGGGTCCTCAGTCCCGACAGTCAGTTCCCAGGGCCAGACAAATCAACCACCAATGTGCTTCCATTGCAGGACCTCCTTCAGCTGCTATTTACTCGAAACTGACATATCAATCTCAATCCTCTGAAAGAACAGCCATGGAAGCCTCTTGTTCAGGGCACTCACAGTGGGGAAAGGGTTCTGTCCTCTGTTGATTCTCTGGTCTTTTTTTGTAACAAGATAGTCGGGACTCTTTGATTCTGTTTTTGATAATGTCCTAGGTTCAGAAGGAGGGGCAGGTTTTGAACAGCGGTGCATGATAGGTCTGACCCTAACAACAGAAATAGCCAGAGAATGGCCAGGCTGGGCAGCCCAGGAGCTTACAGATATTAACTCAGGTCTCCCCACCACATGTCAACACAGCATTCGTATCCCCCTACTTCACACAGGAGGACTGAGGTAAGAGGCCTGCACCCTCTCCTTCCCCCACAGACTCTGGTTAGTGTGCTCCTGGGTTGAGGCCCCAGCTCTCACTGGATCTGTGACTCAGGGCAGGATCAGCAGAGACACCGCCAGGTGCTCACAGCGACAACACCTCCAGAGAGGCAGGAGACCGGTGGGAAGGCGACCTGCGGCTGCTCCAACCCAGGGACCCTCCCTACTGGGCACAGCTGAGGGTCTACAGGACTGCCACGGAAACCTTCTCTTTCAGGATCGTGACCTGGAGGTCACTGCAGCTCATCCCCTCCCGACCCCGTCCCCGTGGCAGGGTGTGGGGGACAAAGAGCTGGCTATCCTGTGTGCTTCCAAGTGGGGACAGCCAGGCTGCACCCTGCTGTTTAGCGGTGCCTGAGATGATGCCCGGTGGCTAGACGAGGACAGGACGGATGATGTTCAGGGACGTGCTCACATCCCACAGCCACGCCACGGAGTGCCGGAAAAGGACAGAGTAGCCTGGCCCAGGGCTGCACTCCCACAGCCACAGCCCTGCAGCCTCCCAGGCCGCTCTCCTCCCGGCCCCGTCCTGTGCAGACACAGGGCCGCTGGAGCTGTGTGTCTGCGGGGACTCAAGCCGTGGGTGTAGAAAATCAACTCCCTGTTCCAGAAGGAATCAAGTGTGTGACGTTGAGAACACAGACGCCACCACCACGCCCGCGACGCCCCGCCTGACACCTACCCAGCTGCCGGAGCCCGGGGAGCAGGTGCACGACAAACAGGCGGTAGTCAGACTCGGCCTTCACCACGGGGTTCAGCCGCAAGTCCAGGTCTACAAGCTCCGTCAGGGAGTGGAGCCGGAACACTTCTGCCAGCGACGAGATGCAGTTGTAGTAGAGATTGAGACTCTCCAGCGCAGTCAGGTACTGAATGCCCTGTTAACAGGAAGACACTGTGAATTCGTTCACACTTTAAACCAACCAACTTAATAAACACACTTGCAATAAATACATGTGTTACCAGCAAAAGTAGTAAAATGAGACACGTTCTCATTTGTGAAGTTCTCTGGGCCCACGCGGTGAGATGACTGTTTAGGGAAGCCACGTGTGCCGCAGCGTGATGGGACTGAGCATAGCTGGTACCTATGGAGGCCTCCATGTGCACCACGCTGAGTGACTCTCACACACAACCTCACTTAATCCACACGCCGCCCTACAGGGTGAGAACCATTGGGGCCCCACTTTGCAGATGAGAAAGCTGAGGCCTGGGAAGGGGAAGGATGAGGCCACACTCGGTGTAACCTGGCTGGGCCCACGTCTGACTTGGAGCAGACTCCCGAGCTGCTGTCAGACACAGCCTCCATAATGTTCAGGCCCCACGCTCGGGGCAGGCACATCCCACAGTCCTGTCAAGGCCAATCAGGCCACGGGCAGGGTGTGCACAGCTCCCCCGCACCATCACCTCGGCGTCTCCCACCAGGGCGACCCCGCCAGGGGCCCAGCAACAGCCCCAGACCCACTCAGTAAGTCTCTGGGGTCTCATTTCATTTCCTTTAAATATGTAACTATCATCAGCAGAGGGCTACAACACAATGTAATGTGATGTGTATGAAATCTAGCCCACAGCAAACACAATAAAACACAACACCAAGAGTCCAGTTCACAGGTGTAAGCACACAGTTGCAAAACAGACTCCGTTTCCACTGTAAATGTACTTTCCACTGATGTTGATAGCAACGAATTTTCTTTTTAGAAAGAGACCTAAAACTCACCTCCAGACTAACCAAGGAGTTGCGTGAGAGATCGAGAGATTTCAGACCTGTTAAACTCATCAGAGAACGTCCCAGGTGGGTGATCTTCTCTTGGTAAGTTCCAGGAATAGACAATGACCGAAGCTCGGCTGAGAATACAAAAAATTATGAGACTTTAATCTTTTCTTTTGAAAACAATGATTACAATAAAGATGAGGTTCTTGGTGTTTGGAATACAGTATAGATACTGACACAGTCCTGGTTTGACTAAACCTTACTCCAGCTCCTGAATCTTCTCCTAGGCCATCCGTCCCTTCCTTGTAAAGTCCCGTCTAGCGCAGCCAGAACCCCCACCCTCAATATCTGATCAGGTTCCTTATCCCCCACGTCCCACAGGTGATGCTGGGTCCCCCAGCCTGTCTTTCGCAACAGCCCCATTGGGTCGGTTTAGCTAAAATCCCCCTGGCTCCTCACGTCTGCTCAGTCATTTTCCATCCACTGCCCCACCCTGATCCTCAGCTATAAACTCCCCTTGGCCCCTGCCGCACTTGCATTGAGCTCCATCTCTCTCCCCCACTGCAAAATCCCAGCACGGGGGCCCCAGGCCCGCCTCGACGGTTCTGAACAAAGCCTTCCTCACTGTGCCTGACAAGGGTCATTCAATACAGTCCTTCCTCTAACAATACATGTAAAAAAGACTGAAAGACAAACATTAACCCATGTGTCCTACTGGGGACTAAATCCCTCTATTATCCCTGTTACACATTTCTGTACTTCCAACTTTTCTTATCATCTGAAAGAGGCACCGAGAACCCCAGTGCGACCCATTCGGAGTTGGAATGTCAGCACTGAGGAGCAGGGACCGCACCTGGGGTTTTAGCTCAGTCCCTCCAAGCCCACACCCTGCCTTCCACCTCGATTGCCTCTCCCTCCCAAACCATCTCTCACCAGGAACGCCTCACTAATTCATCTCCTGCTTCCACTCTGGCTGCTCAATTCTGTCACCCCTCACAGCCATCACCATCTGAAACCACCAGCCGGGTAACCTGTCTGCTCTGTCCTCCCCCCACACCTCGGTGGGACCGTGCGAGCTCTGTGCACCAGGCCTGCCTCTGCAACACGCACCCCATAAGCAGCCATTAGAGCAACGTCAAACACAAGGTTAAAGTTTCCACAGCCAAAAAGACAGTTTAGATCTGAATACATCAATACACCAAGACTTTCCCGGGAAAATTTAAATGTTAAAATATGTTTTTTTGTTTTTTGGTGTTTTTTTGGGGGACAGAGTCTCACTCTGTTGCCCAGGCTGGAGTGCAGTGGTTTGATCTCAGCTCACTGCAACCTCCGCCTTCCCGGTACAAGTGATTCTCCTGTCTCAGCCTCCTGAGTAGCTGGGATTACAGGTGCCTGCCACCACATCCAGCTAATTTTTGTATTTTTTAGTAGAGACCAGGTTTCACCATGTTGGTTGGGCTGGTCTCGAACTCCTTACCTAAAGTGATCTATCTGTCTTGACCTCCCAAAGTACAGGGACTATAGGCGTGAGCCACTGCACTCGGCCAGAATATGGTTTAAGTTTAAATTTGGGTTGGAGCTCTCCCAGTTCCAGGCAAGATGGAGGAGATACATTTCACTCTACTCCTCCCACATATTAGACCCACCACCCTGGAGGAAAATATACAAAACAGGCATTGGGAGGCCGAAAGGTGGGAACAGAAGGCCAGCCAGCCAGGGGCCTCGGCACTCGAGAAATAACCCAGCACTGAGTCCCTGGATTGGCTCTGGGGTTTTGTTGGGTGCCACACAGGCTAGCATCCCGGACACACCAATGGGCCAAAAACCCTCAGCCTGCTCTCCATGGTCAAAGGACGAAGGTCAAAGCCTTCACATAGGCTCTCTTCACATCATCAGCCCTACTGCGACCAAACCACACCCCCACCCCCACCCCCACACACACCTCGTCCACCTGGCCTTGTTCACATCAGCCCTACTGTGACCAAACCATACACCCACATCCACCCCCTATTGCAACTAGCCACCCCCCCGACACACACACACACAACCTACTGCAACCAAGCCTCCCCCCACCCACACATACACCCTTCATCCACCTGGCCTTGTGCCGCAGCAAGCACCGGGGCGTGAGAATGGACCCTGACCACGGTCCTGGCCTGGCTGGAGCGACGTGGCGCCCTTCGCCCTCCCGGGCAGCAGGGTCCGCCAGAGGCCGTCCGGGCGGAGGCGGCGCCCAGCGCGGAGGGAGGGGACTGAAACAGGAAGCGGAGTCTCGTGACGTCACGCCCAGCGTGTCCGCAATCCGATTTAAGAAACGACCAAGAACCAGAAAAATGGCAATTTGAACGAGAAAACAGTCGATCAACAGCTATCACCGAGAGAGGACACAGAAGTCACGTCTAACAAGGACTTTAAAGTGACTGTCATAAAAAATACTTGTAACTACAAACGCTTGAGACAAAAGAAAAAATAAGTCTTCGCGGCGGTAGTTCAAGATGGCGGCGCCCAGTGGCACCGCGAGCGGTTCGGAAAGCAGCAGCGGCAGCGGCGACGGAGGAGCTGGCGCGGTGCCCGAGGGGCAATGCCGGCCTGGGGCTCGGAGCCGCGGCCGCACGGGGCAGCGAAGCCAAGAGCCTCCATCTTGAAGGTGCGTCTCTCTGGAGTCCACACGTCTCACCAGCTCAATTGCTGCAGTCGACTCCGTGCTCCTGCCGTTACCCCAACAGTCTCGCGCCGCACAGCAGCCAAAGATGTTCCGTGAAAACCCTGGTGCTGCAGATAACCGGCTGTGAGCCTCTCAACCGAGCCTCAGGCCTAAGGTGGATGGGCATGAGCAAGATGGCAACGAGCTTCAGACCACCCCCGAATTCCGAGCCCACGTAGCCAAGAAGCTGGCAGCTTGCGGGACAGCTTCATGCCATCTCAGAAGTAGCAAAGGAGCCAACAAAAGCTCAGGTACAAAGTCGCTTCAGAGGATGACGGTTTCTGCCTTTTCTTCACGTCTGTCCCTGGAGGCCCTGAGAAGGAAGAGTTGCCCCAACCCCGCCGAAAGCGCCCGCCCTCCAGCTCCAGCAGTGAGGACAGTAACGAGGAGTGGCGGCGGTGCCGGGGGGCAGCTGTGTCGGCCTCTGACACCCTGCAGGAGGCAGCCATCCATAGCGCTGGCACGGTGAAGGAGGCAAAGAAGAAAAGGAAGTTGCAAAAGCAAGCCAAGAAGGTGGCGAGAGTAGCCACCACCCCCACCAGCGCAGCCGCGGTCCAGAAGCAGAAGTCAGGTGAGATCACCAGGGACCGAGTGTTGCTTGGAACCAAAAGGAAGAAAAAGAAGAAAAAGGCAAAGAAGGCCAGTGAGGCCTCTCCATTCCCACCAGCAAAGAGCGCCACGGCGGTGCCTGCAAACTGAACCAGCTGCGGGCAAGGACGAAGAGCGCCACGGCGGAGCCTGCAAACTGAACCCAGCTGCGGGCAAGGACGAAGAGCGCCACGGCGGTGCCTGCAAACTGAACCAGCTGCGGGCAAGGACGAAGAGCGCCACGGCGGTGCCTGCAAACTGAACCCAGCTGCGGGCAAGGACGAAGAGCGCCACGGCGGTGCCTGCAAACTGAACCAGCTGCGGGCAAGGACGAAGAGCGCCACAGCGGTGCCTGCAAACTGAACCAGCTGCGGGCAAGGACGAAGAGCGCCACAGCGGTGCCTGCAAACTGAACCCAGCTGCGGGCAAGGACAAAGAGCGCCACGGCGGTGCCTGCAAACTGAACCAGCTGCGGGCAAGGACTCAGCTCCAAGGACAGGGTGCCCCGGGGACAAGACATTACCAAGCCCCACCTCCCTCTCCAAGTTCAAGGGCTGGGCTGGCAAGTCTAGACTGTCCGCAGACCCTGATGGTGATGAGGGCTTGCCTGAGAGTCGGGCCAAAAAAGTAGCTGTGGGTGAGAAGCCCAAGCACAGCCTGGCCCTCTGTGCTCCCACGGGGGGCTGAGGGGCCTGTGGTTCCAGAACATTGCATGGCCTCAGGAAAAGGAGCCATCCGATTGAGACTAGTGGCCAAGTGGTGAAACCTCTATCTCCCTAGAACTGTCTGAGGTGGGCAGGGGAAGGTAGATCTCCTCCCCCACCACCTCCTTAGCCGGGCATGAGAAACCGTTTTTAGAAAATGGGAGAAGGGATCCCAAGATGCCAAGGCCCAGAGAAACTTCTGTTCTTCTCCCCTTAGCTCACATAGACGTCACAGAAGTGTATGAGAAAGGAGAGAGATTTTTTTACCCCTGGCTTTCTAGAATTTCCTTTGTCTGCATTTGTGAATATACCACACATGATGGTGTCTCTGAGCCGACCAGATTATGGAAACTCAATTGTCAGGGGACCCAAACAAAACTGAGAGTGAGTTGGGTATTGTCTCGTCAGTGCTGAACCTTAAGACACTTTGAATAAACATCCTCCTCCTCTCTCCACCCCACTCAAGATTTCAGGAAGTGTCACAGCGCTCGTGGACTAGGTTTCCTGTGACAGAGGCATTCTGCAAGAAGTAGAAGCTCGCTGCCAAGCACAGTGGCTCACGCCTGAATTCCTAGCACTTTGGGAGGCCAAGGAGGGTGGATCAGTTGAGGCCAGGAGTTTGAGACCAGTCTGGCCAACATGGTGAGACCCCGTCTCTACTAAAAATACAAAAATTAGCTGGGCATGTTGGCACACGCATGTAATCCCTGCTACTCGGGAGGCTGAGGCAGGAGAATCATTTGAACCCAGGAGGTGGAGGTTGCAGTGAGCCGACATTGCACCACTGCACTCCAGCCTGGGCAACAAAGTGAGATGAGACCCTGTCTCAAAAAAAAAGTAGTAGAAGTAGTAGTAGTAGTAGTAGTAGTAGTAGTAGTAGTAGTAGTAGAAGCTCACAGCCAGACACTGTGGCTCACACCTGTAATCCCAGCACTTTGGGAGGCAGAAGCAGGGGGATCACTTGAGGCCAGGAGTTCCAGACTAACCTGGATAACTTGGTGAAACCCTGTCTCTATTAAAAAAATTAAAAAAAAAAAATAGTCTTAGCAAAGAAACAGAAGATATAAAGAAGAAAAATAGAAATTTTAAAGAAAAATACAATAACAAAAAATCTTTTGAGCAGTTTAATAGCAGAATGGAGATGACAGATGAAAACTATAAAGAAAAACTAAGAGAACCGGTCACAAGCAGACCTGCCCTAAGACAATCGCTGAAGAACGTTCTTCAAACATAAAGACCAAAGAAACCTGAAACATGGTGGAATGAAGAAAAAATAACAGAACAGGTAAGCATGCGGATAAATATGTTTCCTCCTGAGTTATTCAAAAAGCTAGGTAGTTTTAAAACTCACATGATTAATATGGTTCTCAAAATATGTAGAGGAAATACTTAAGACAACTAAAGTGTAAAGAGGATGGAGACCTAAATGGTGGTAAGGTTTGGACATTTTGCTTAGAAGCGGTAAAATGTCTGTAAAAGTAAACTGTGTTGAATTACATATACATATTGTGATTTGTACAGCCACCACTATAAAAACCATACAAGGAGATATACATCAAAACATAACAGATAAATCAAAATGAGATACTGAAAATATTCAACTAAGTCACAGGAGGCAGGAAAAGGGAAACAGAAGAAAAAACATAGGAAACAATTAAAAAATAAAATGGCACACTTAAGTCCTGATATTTAACAATTAGATTAAATGTAAATGGCCTAAAATACTACTACAAGACAGAGATTAGCAGAGTGAATAAAAATAATGAACCAAGAAACTAATTTCAAATATAAAATAAAAGTAGGTTAAAAGTTCAAAGTAAATGGATAGCAAAAGATATGCCATGCAAAAACCAACTGAAGGAAAGCAGCAGCAGCTACTCCCATCAAACTAGACAGATGTCTCAACAAAGAAAATTCACGTGAATAAACGAGGAACAAGGGCTGGGCGCGGTGGCTCACGTCTGTAATCCCAGGACTTTGGGAGGCTGAGGTGGGTGGATCACCTGAGGTCAGGAGTTTGAGAGCAGCCTGGACAACATGGTGAAACCCTGTCTCTACTAAAAATACAAAAATTAGCTGGGTGTGGTGGCAGGGTGCCTGTAATCCTAGCTACTAGGGAAGCTGAGGCAGAAGAATCGTGTGAACCCAGGAGGCAGAGGTTGCAGTGAGTCCAGTTCACGCCACTGTACTCCAGCCTGGGCAACAAGAGCAAAACTCTGTCTCAAAAAAAAAAAAAAAAAAAGAGGAAGACTACATATATTAAAAGGGTCAGTTCATTAAGAAAATATAAAAATTCTAGATATGTAATTCAACAAATAACAGAGCTTCAAAACACATAAAGTGAAAAGAGAAATAGAAAAATCTACAATTACCCTAAAGGGTTCAAGACCCCTCTCTCAGTAATTGAGTTACTAGACAGAAAATCAGCAAGGATACAGAAGAATTGAACAATACCATCAACCAAGAGGATCTAATTGATATTTATGTATTCACATAACACTCCAACCAGCAACAGAATACACATTCAAGTGCACCTGGAACATTCACCAATACAGCCCAGATGCTGGACCATAAAGCAAACCTTGACAAATTTAAAAGAATTAAAATCATACAGATTATGTTCTGGCCATAATGGAATCACACAGAAAAATAACAGGAAAATCTCCAAATGCATGGAACCTTAAAAACATACTCCTTAAAAATCCACAGGTCAAAGAGGAAGTCTCAAGGGAAATTCTTAAAATATTCTGAACTGGATGAAAATTAAAATACAACATAACAAAACTTGTGAATACAGTGAAAGTAGCGTTCAGAGGGAAATTTGTGGCACTATTTATATTAGAAAAGAAGAAAGTCTCAAATCAATGATCTACATTTTTGCCTCAAGAATCTAGAAAAAGCGTAACATAAATGCAAAGCAAGCAGAAAAGGAAATAAAAAGCAGATCAGTGAAATTGAAACTAGAAAAACACTGGAGAAAAACTGATCAAACCCAAAGTTGGTTCTTGGAAAAGATCAATAACATTAACAAACCTCTAGCAAGACTAAAAAAGAATACACAGATCATCAATATCAGGAACAGAAGAGGGATATCCCTGTAAACCCTGTAGCACTAAGCAGGGAAGAAGGGGGGCCTCAGTGCATCCCGAGGTCAGCTGCCCTCTCAGGGATTACCTCAGAGCTGTGTGGCACCTACTGCCTTAGGATCACTCAGACTCTGTCATGAGGTCATAGTTCCCCTTAACTACTCTGTATATAGTAACTTGAACATTATAAAACGTTAAATTTTCCATTTGATATATTCTTTCGGGACCTGGGGACTGATGCCAGCTGGTCTAAGGACCCCACAAACAGACTCACCAAAGAATCCACTTTCCACAGGATCTAACTGATACTAGATCTAGATTGTTGAATGTTCCAGGTGAACTTGATCAATGCAGGTTCCACAGGATCTAATCATCCCGATGATTCCGTGCCCTTTACCGCCAACAATTGACAGCCCCAATTTTCCAGCCCCTCACGATTCTGTTCCTTAAAAAAACCCAGCTCAGATCTCCTTGGGGAGACGGATGAAGGCCTCCTTCCACCTCCCTGCTGAGCTCCTGCCAGGATTAAACGGTTTCTCTGCTGCAAACCGCCGCCCCCTCCCCCACCCCAGTCTCAGTGTATTTGCCTGTGGCCCTGCAGCACCTGATTGAACCTGTCGGCCCAGTAACACCTGCAGACCACACACAGACATCAACAGGCTAATAACAGAACTCCAGGAACAACTCTACACACATTCTCGACAAGTCAGCTCCAATGAGCCAACTCCACAAAATCACACACAGCCAAGACTCAAGGTGAACTGATAATATGAACGGTTTCCTAACAACCAGATACAGAATTTGTCATTTAAAAGCTTCAAAAACAGAAATTTGCATGCCCATGTGGTTTCACTGGAAAATTCCAAGAAACATTCAAAGCACACGCTCATTAGCACAAACTACAAAACCTCTTGTAAACATCAGAAGAGAAGGCAACACTTCTCAACAGTTTATAAACTCAGCTTCACCCTGACGTCAAAACCAGACAAAAGCAGGCCAGAAAGAAGGAAACCGGCCACCAGCATCCCTCAAGAAGTCCGAGGCCAGCAGCCACCACGGAGTGGGCCCAGGAGAACCAGGAGCGGGGTCCCCAGCGGGAGGGCAGGCCACGCTCCAGGAGAGCAGGGCGGACTCCCCGTTCTCGGCGATGTAACCCCGTCACGGAACCACGACCACCCGACAGGCGGGCAGGAGCCGGACCCCGGGACACGGACGCGGGCAGGGGCCGCACCTGGGCACGCGGGGGCTGCACCTGGGCATGGGGGGTGGAGTCCTCACCTGGGCACGCGGGGGCCGCCCCTGGGCATGGGGGGTGGGGTCCTCAACTGGGCACGCGGTGGCTGCACCTGGGCATGGGGGTGGGGTCCTCAACTGGGCACGCGGGGGCTGCACCTGGGCATGGGGGTGGGGTCCTCAACTGGGCACGCGGGGGCTGCACCTGGGCATGGGGGTGGGGTCCTCAACTGGGCACGCGGGGACTGTACCTGGGCATGGGGGGTGGGGTCCTCAACTGGGCACGCGGGGGCCGCCCCTGGGCATGGGGGGTGGGGTCCTCAACTGGGCACGCGGGGGCTGCACCTGGGCATGGGGGGGTGGAGTCCTCACCTGGGCACGCGGGGGCCGCACCTGGGCATGGGGGTTGGGGTCCTCACCTGGGCACGCAGGGGCCGCACCTGGGCACGGGGGGTGGGGTCCTCACCTGGGCACGCGGGGGCCGCCCCTGGGCATGGGGGGTGGGGTCCTCAACTGGGCACGCGGTGGCTGCACCTGGGCATGGGGGTGGGGTCCTCAACTGGGCACGCGGGGGCTGCACCTGGGCATGGGGGGTGGGGTCCTCACCTGGGCACGCGCGCCCCGCCAGCCCGCGACCGTTCCGGCCGCCCGCGGCGCCTGCGCAGAGGGACCCGCCTGCCCACGATCCGCCGCCCAGGTAACCAGGCGCGGCCGCCCCGGGAAGCTCGGCACCCACCCCCGCCACCCTGACGCTTGCACCCCCGCCCGCCTGCGCACCCAGGTTGCGGTGAGGCCCCAGGCCGCTCTTCGAGCGGATCGCTTCCTCACTCAGCACCAGCCGCGGGACAGCCCGCGCCATGTTTCAAACGGAGCGCGCACCACGGCGCCTGCGCGGCGGGGCGGGGTGGAGCTTGCGCCGCGGGCGGGGCAGAGAGAGGGGCGGGGCCTACGCGGTGGACCCAAGAGCCCGGCGGGGCGGGGCGGGGCGGGGCGGGGCGGGCCCTGCGCGGCGAGAGGGGCGGGGCCTTGCCGCGGCCGGGGAGGCGGAGGGGCGTGGCCTGTGCGGACGGAACCCGAAGGATCCTGAGTGGGCTGTTCACCCCTGTACACACCTGGCAGTGACAGACCAGGGACGTGGCCAGTGACCTGGTCTAATCTGCAGTGCCCCTAATCACCAGGAGGAAAGTGGGGAGGGGACACCCCTGGGGCTCTGGGCTCGGCCACAGTGACACAGTGACACAGTGGATGTCCTGAGTGGAATTGAAGTCTTCCCACCCAACAGGCTGAACTCTGTCTTCCTTGAAAGCTCTGTGGAAGGACCTCACAGGGTAAACGCAGGGAGAGCCTCCAGGGGGCGGTCAGCCATAAGCCACCGTGCTGGGCCTGTTCTGGGGTGTGTGCAGGAGGTTTGTGCAGAGAATGCACACAGGGTCTGTGCAGGGAGTACGTACGGGGGTGTACATAGGAACTGTGCAGGGGTTTATACAGGGTGTGTGCAAGGGTTAATACAGGGGGTGTGCGCAGGGGGTGTGCAGAGGGTGTGTGCAGGGGATAGACACAGGGTGTGTGCAGGGGATAGACACAGGGTGTGTGCAGGGGGTGTGTGCAGAGGGTATGTTCAGAAGGTGTGTGCAGAGGTGTGTGCAGGGGTGTGTGCAGGAGGTGTGTGCAGAGGGTATGTTCAGAAGGTGTGTGCAGAGGTGTGTGCAGGGGTGTGTGCAGGAGGTGTGTGCAGAGGGTATGTTCAGAAGGTGTGTGCAGGGGATAGACACAGGGTGTGTGCATGAGGTGTGTGCAGAGGGTATGTTCAGAAGGTGTGTGCAGAGGTGTGTGCAGGGGTGTGTGCAGGAGGTGTGTGCAGAGGGTATGTTCAGAAGGTGTGTGCAGAGGTGTGTGCAGGGGTGTGTGCAGGAGGTGTGTGCAGAGGGTATGTTCAGAAGGTGTGTGCAGAGGTGTGTGCAGGGGTGTGTGCAGGAGGTGTGTGCAGAGGGTATGTTCAGAAGGTGTGTGCAGGGGATAGACACAGGGTGTGTGCAGGAGGTGTGTACAGAGGGTATGTTCAGAAGGTGTGTGCAGAGGTAGGTGCAGGGGTGTGTGCAGGAGGTGTGTGCAGAGGGTATGTTCAGAAGGTGTGTGCAGAGGTGTGTGCAGGGGTGTGTGCAGGAGGTGTGTGCAGGCGTGTGTGCAGAGGTGTGTGCAGGGGTGTGTGCAGGAGGTGTGTGCAGAGGGTATGTTCAGAAGGTGTGTGCAGGGGATAGACACAGGGTGTGTGCAGGAGGTGTGTGCAGAGGGTATGTTCAGAAGGTGTGTGCAGAGGTGTGTGCAGGGGTGTGTGCAGGAGGTGTGTGCAGAGGGTATGTTCAGAAGGTGTGTGCAGAGGTGTGTGCAGGGGTGTGTGCAGGAGGTGTGTGCAGAGGGTATGTTCAGAAGGTGTGTGCAGAGGTGTGTGCAGGGGTGTGTGCAGGAGGTGTGTGCAGAGGGTATGTTCAGAAGGTGTGTGCAGGGGATAGACACAGGGTGTGTGCAGGAGGTGTGTGCAGAGGGTATGTTCAGAAGGTGTGTGCAGAGGTAGGTGCAGGGGTGTGTGCAGGAGGTGTGTGCAGAGGGTATGTTCAGAAGGTGTGTGCAGAGGTGTGTGCAGGGGTGTGTGCAGGAGGTGTGTGCAGGCGTGTGTGCAGAGGTGTGTGCAGGAGGTGTGTACAGAGGGTATGTTCAGAAGGTGTGTGCAGGAGGTGTGTGCAGAGGGTATGTTCAGAAGGTGTGTGCAGAGGCAGGTGCAGGGGGCATACGGGGGGTGGTGGCAGATGGTGGATGCGGGGCTGCATCTGGTCAGCCCAGGACGTTCTCTTGGCCCACTGGTGTTAGAGTACATTTGGCCAATTGCCCTCATCTGATATTTGACAAGCTGCAAACCCAAGGGCATGCTGGTGTCCGAGGGCACCTCTGTGCTGACCTCAGCATGTGCAGCAAGAGCCCGGACACCGTGGCCTGCCTGTCTCAGGCAGTGCTCTGTGGGAGGATGGGTGTCTTCGCTGACAACCCAGGGAGGACAGCAGGAGGAGCCCTGAGTTGGGCTCAAGAGCTGCAGGAGCAGATGGCTCTTCTGGTCTCTGCCACAGCTTTAGGCCACAGGACACACAACGTCATACTTGACCACCATGTATGGGGACTGCCGAGCACTCGGCATTCCTGAGTGCAGATTGTCAGGTAGCTTTACAAAACTTGCAAACCCAGCAACAGCTCCACGACCCCTCCTTTAAGACGGTTCAGGACACAGCGGAGCCTCACACTCCCAGCCCCACCACTGCCCTGGTGTGCACTGAGGGAACTCTGTCCAGCCAGGAGCGAACAGCATCCCACTCTTCAGAAGGACACGTCAGCAAACAAAAGTCCTCATGGGCCCTCACCCAACATCAGTGGCTTTTCAGGCATAACACAGGCCCCCGACACTGAGCCCCTTCCTCCTGGGCAGGTGCCCACTGGCCAGACAGGGCAGGGCAGGGACGAGTGGGACCTGAGTAGGCAGCCAGTCCAGGGCAGAGCCACAGGGACGTGATGGAAGTGCCAACAGGAACTTTGAAAACAATGTCTCATCTCATCAATGTATCGCAGCTTCGTTGTAGAAAATATAGACACTACAGAAGGGAACCCAGATGAGAGGTGCCACCCTGCTGAGATAACCCACCTCAGCATTCCCACGGTCCTGCAAGCGTTTCCTCAGATCTGTGCGCATTCACAGGCATGAAGTTATGCTAAGCATTGCCACACGCTTCTGCCACTAAGTAGTCTTTAATGTCGCTTATTAAACAGCATTTTGGTGGTCACGTTAGAGCATAAACCAAACCCACATTATCATCGCGTCTTCAGCAGCTGAACGTCGTTTCTGTCTCCACTTCTTCAAGGCGGTCACTCTGGCTGGCCACATTGTGAAGATCCTTGGAGACGTGGCAGCCTTCCAGCCTGGAGGGGGACTGCAAAAGCACATAGCCATGGAGAAGCTGGGAAAGCAGAGGCGGGGGGTGAGGTGCCTGGGCTTGGGCCCCATCAGCCTGTGGCAGAGGCACCCACACAGGCCTGAAGTCCCAGCAGCAGGAACGCTATCTGTGGGTCCAGGGCTCCCCTACGGCTTTGACTGGGCCCTAAGACAAGAGTCTCCATACCTGGGTACACCTCACCTCAGGTGGGACCCCAACACTTCAGCGAGTGTCACTGGCATCACTAAAGCTAGACCAGAAGAGAGTGTGTTATGCCATGATCACGATGACCCTCCCCATGCCAGCGCAGGCTCCCACCATGACCCCTCACCATCCCAGCACACGCTCCCACCATGACCCCTCACCATCCCAGCACACGAGCTCACCGTGACCCCTCGCCATCTCAGCAGACGCTCCCACCGTGACCCCTCCCCATGCCAGCACAGGCTCCCACCATGACAACTCCCCATCCCAGCACACACTTCCACCATGACAACTCCTCATCCCAGCACACGCTCCCACAATGACCCCTCGCCATCCCAGTAAACGCTTCCACCATGACCCCTCCCCATCCCAGCACACGCTGCCACCATCACAACTCCCCATCCCAGCACACACTTCCACCATGACCCTTCCCCGTCCCAGCACACGCTCCCACCATGACCCCTCCCCATCCCAGCACACGCTCCCATCGTGACTCCTCCCCATGACAGCACACGCTCCCACCATGACCCTTCCCCGTCCCAGCACACACTCCCACCATGACCCCTCCCCATCCCAGCACACGCTCCCATCGTGACTCCTCCCCATGACAGCACACGCTCCCACCATTACCCCTCCCCATCCCAGCACACGCTCCCACCATGACCCTTCCCCGTCCCAGCACACGCTCCCACCATGACATTTCCCCATCCCAGCACACACTCCCACCA